>NC_137663.1:21928111-22528111 GCF_963422515.1 Blennius ocellaris
CGACACCCTTACACCCTCATATAGGTAAGTACGTGATGTTGAGGCCTTTATGTGTTGGAATTACAAACGACGTGCTCTTTCTCTTTTTGGACGAACAGATCAAAAGCAAGTGAGGTTTTCAAATCAGTTTTTTTTTTATGTTCTTTTTTGTAATTTTCCTCTCTTTTTTTGTGATTCTGACGTATTGCCATGATGAAGTTAAATGTATACATGGCATGGATGCATAGTGTCTTTTGTGATCGATAGATAGATAGATAGATAGATAGATAGATAGATAGATAGATAGATAGATAGATAGATAGATAGATAGATAGATAGATAGATAGATAGATAGATAGATAGATATGCATGCATGCTTTGGGCGCTCACTGCCATGGAGAAGCAGGCGGTGTGATTTTCAGCACTGGACAGCGACATTTGATTTCAGCACCGGACAGCGCCACAGCAGCCCAGACCAGAAAGTGTCTGATCCCAGCCTGACTCTTTCCCCTTTCTGTTTGAAGCTGCTGCACCGTATCCTGACCCTTTTCATTTCTGACCACACGCACACACACACACACACGTACACACGGTGCTGTGAACCACACCGGCTCACACCGGGGCCTGGAAATACACCTCCAGATTTTCAGCATGGAGGGCGGGGAGCCTTCTTATTAATGTGTGTGCGGGTAAAGGCTGGATTTAAAACAGGTTATGACACTGTGGGGATAAAACGTGGTGACAAAACGTTAAGTTATAGTGCACAGAGTGCTTGCTTCGTGTTGAATGGCACGACGTGCTCTGGCAACGAGCGTCTTTCTCTTTTTTTTTTTTTTTTGAAGACTACCTTTTCTGTGCGCACGAGATAACACAAAACCAGAAAGGAAAAAAAAATAAAAATAAAAATAACCGGCTTTTGACGTGGTTTATTCGCCAGCAGTGTGGAATGAGGGGAGATATACAGCCGTCCGCCCTCGCACGACAATCGACGACATACAGTAGGAGGCTAGGCTATCCCCCACCCCCCGCCGGGGGCTGCAAATATCACCTAAACTAGGCCCGAGCCTCGTTCCCCAGCTAATAAAACCCACATATATGATCAGAATGGTGAAGTATTCGTCGAATGTCGTCGAAGCAAGAATGTTCAACAGGCGGGCAGCGGCTGGAAGGCGCCGTGCGGCTCCTTCAACAAGATGCCCTTGCTCTTTCTGGAACGAGCCGAACCGTCACCTGCGGCGCACAGCCGCTAAAACCAACCCAAAGACCCACACGGTGTCGGGCTAACCGGATCACGTCGGGTTTATTTATTTATTTTGACGTGTGTTTGATTATTCTGTGGGTATATCACACAAGACGGGTGTCCTTTTTCTCTCTCTCTCTCTCTCTCTCTCTCTCCCCCCACGTCGAACCAGTCCAAACTGGAAATAAATGCGTGCGTAACGGCTCGGCGGAGGCGCACCGGGACGCGAGCGCGGAAAGAGACGGGCGATAATCCCGGGAGCCGCTTTTACCGTGTAAATCCCCGAGAATACGGCTAATAACGGGTTTTAATAACGTAAACACGACGCGTCCCGTCCGCTCCCAAGGTTAGGCCGACGCGTTAGCCTCGCGCCTGGGTCACATTACCGGAGAAGACGGCTGAGGAATTAAATCCAACAACAATGTGTGTGTGTGTGTGTGTGTTTTTTTAATATGTCATTAACACGACAACAATAAAAGAGGCGCAGTACGTGACAGCCAGGAAATAGAAGGAAGCGCTGGGAAAACAGCCTGACAGTCGTGAGCAGGAAATCCATTCATGTTTTTTTTTTTCTTCTTCTTAATACTAATACTAGTGACAATAAGCAGATAATACACGGTGTGGTACTTACATGTTCCTAACGGTATTGGCTGGACAGCTGTGCTGAAATCCGGACTGGAAATATTAGCTCGGACTAAGTGGCTGGCAGATGGATGTGGATTTGCCTCGTGCGCTCCTCTCTCCCCTCTGGCAGCCTTTGGTTGGTTATTGTGGCGTTTCCCTGCCTATATAGCCTAGGAGGAGCGCTGCTTTCTCTCTGCCCGCCGCTGAAAATGTGTCCCCCCTCGACACTGAAGCTGTTTTTCTTCCTCCTCTGAATTTTTTTCTATCTCTCTCTCTCTCTTTCTATCTCTCCTCCTATTTGAACGGCAGCTGCAGGCAGTAACCGGAGCCCGGTTGCGGTAATGAAGGTGTAATAAACAGCCGCCTGGATTAGGCGCACAAAGATGGCTCGGTGACGTCAATCGCGGCGAGTTTCATGTTGAAATGGGTGGTCGGAGACACTTCAAACGCGCACACTCTTTCACAATCCCCCTTTTTCTTTTTCTTTTTCTTTTTTAAATTTCTTTTTAAATGTGGAGGACGCTGCAGCCGTGGGGGTCTGCTCGTGTTTAATTCATTACATGTCACGGTCCTTCAAAAGCTCCTCCAAAGAGGCTTATTTTGATGGCAAGTCTGTGTGTCAACAAAATGGCGTTCCTGGAAAGGGGGTGTGGCGTTATTAGGGGCCTGTTATCGTCCACAGGAAACACGGATGTGGCTGGAGAGGAGCGAAAGATGCCACCTGAAGGCTGTTCACTCCGCTTTTGTCTGAGGAATTCGTCTATTAATCTGTATTACACTGTTAAAGTTATTACAATGATCCTAAGGAGAGGCACTCATTATTTATTTTTTTTGTAGTGCAGTGGCCCCTTGAGACCCTTGGGGCCCTTCACACACACACACACACACACACACACACACACACACACACACACACACACACACACACACACACACACACACACACACACACACGGTCTACTGCAAATCCCTGAAATAATAATAATAATAATAATAACTATTATTATTATTATCATCCCTGATGTGTTTAACATGGTGGACTTGGTCTCATCATTATCTCTTGTGATCTCTAGAACGTTGTTAAATTTTGTCATTTGAATTTTGATTTTTTTAAATTAACTCCTGTTCTTCTCTGAGCTAAATGCAATACTCATCTCCTGATCTCCTGGGATTTTCAATTTCCAGTGCTTACAGTAAAATGATCAGAAAATATCCAGAGAGCAGCGGTTCTCTGAACCGCACAGCCTTGTTGAAGTCAGAGGTCAGCAGATAATGAACACACAATTTCCAAAGAAGGCAAAAGAAACTGAGATTACCACTCGTTACATCCAAGATGTACAGAAGACCATGACATGCAAATCCTTGACAGTGTTGGGTTTTTTTTTACTTGTTTTTTTAATTTTCTTTAAACATGTCCGTTATGTACAGTGACCTTGGGTGTCTTGCAAGACCTCTCAGTTTTGATTTTTGCTGTGTTTTCAGATGCCAAAATTAGCTGTAAAAAATGTGAAAGCGTTGTTTCATCCTGTATCAATGGTTTCAAGCAGCTACTGATGTGATTCTGTGGAAGATTTTTTTTCTTGCAACACTTTGAGTGTATCAAATAAGCATTGTTTAATACACCTTTTCAGAAATCGCTAATCACTTCAAACATTTGTTTTTTAAAACTTTATTTTGACTTCACAGCACTCAAAAGGCCCCCGTAGTCACTTGAGAGTGCAAGAAGAGCATCTTTGAGATGTTTTGGATCATCATGGATATTCAGCTGACACTTCTGCAGCAACTGTGTGCTGCTGACATGTCAATACGCTGAACTTCTTCCGCAAAGAATGAAGACAGTTCTGATGGTAAAAGGGGCCTTACAAGGGACTTCAAGAACAAAACTGAATTACAATTATTTTCCCCACAAATGTTATTTGTTGTGATGAGAGAAAGATATTTGGAATTGCTACAAATTGCTGTTATTACCGAGTTTATTTCAAAATACTCTACCTTTACGTAGATGTTTGGCCTTCTTGTATTGAAGATGATATTTATGCAGACTTCATGATCTCATGACCTCTCAATGTACTTACTAAAACACACATGAGAAAAAAGAGTATGAAAACCTACATGTTTAAATGCCAGAAAAGTCTTCAAAACAATGCAATTCTAACATCACATATATTCACCATGGGTTTTATTGATCATTTATTGATCAGCCACACTCTTATCCTGTTTAATCTGGACAGGATGCAGGATTAGGTCATGTCTAATTTCCTGTGTTCCACGTGTTTGTTGTTGGTACGTGATTCTCACTGGTGGAATACCCCGCGCGGTCAAACCTGACGACCTGACCCCATTCAATCTTGCTAAACCTATATTTACTCCAGTCGACACATCAATTGGCTCTCAGATGAGTCCCATGGTGTCAATAAACTGCACCGACTGAACTCTCCTGCAGACTCAATATAAATATTAGATGTTTCCTCGGGTGGTTTCTTGTGAGTGGATAGAAAGCTCTCCGTCTTTTCTTCCTTGCATTAATGCCCATTAACAGCCTGTGGTTATGTATACAGTACTACAAATGCACCTGATGCTTATCTGATATCACCTGTAGTATTCTGCACTTTCTTTATGGCTTTTAATATACTATTGTCGGCTGGTTTATGTGCTTACACCGTATATTCAACATCAGTGATCAGACGATAAAAAAAATTAATAATAATAACTTTAAAATAGCGTTTTCGTAACTTAAAATGTTTGCCATCTAACAG
Source organism: Blennius ocellaris (assembly GCF_963422515.1). NCBI lineage: Eukaryota > Metazoa > Chordata > Actinopteri > Blenniiformes > Blenniidae > Blennius > Blennius ocellaris. The sequence continues at coordinate 21,932,711 of NC_137663.1, forward strand.
ACTTTGTAATTCCATCATGAAGAAATACTGCTGAGATAAAGCCTATTATTGTTTTAACAGGCTGATTAGTCCAGTTTAATAATGTTCGGATGGTAATAACGCGCTTCAAATCAGCTCCTGTAATCCCAGGTTCAACCACATGGTGGCACTAAAAGGCAGCTTTGTTTTGCTTCAGTCGTCCCCAGAAAGCCAGTCTGAGGTTTAACGTTCCACTCTGGTGACCTCAAGCATCACTTTCCAGGATGGCATGCAGCTTGCACATCACACACTAGAGCCTCTTCTGACTATTATATAAATATGATGAGATTTTTTTATCTGTTTTTGTAAAATCCTGAGATTCAGGGAGCACATTTTACACACTGCTAATCATTGTGGTGCCAACTGAAGTAACCGTGTTTTCAAATCTTTCTTTTTTAATGCAAAGTGAGCTTCATGGTTTCCCTCATTATTATGCTCTTCTATGGGCTATTTAAGTCTAAGCTTCATGTAAAACTCACTTAAAATGCACAGTTGTTCTCGGTAATCATTTCTCCCAGCGGGTACACCGTGTGCCTGTCCCACTGTTCAGCTTTACTGCAACACGTTCACTCAAGTAAGCAGCAACTAAAGGATCTAATTTGCATGAAAAACACCTCCACCTGTATTTAAACTGGTATGCTGGCTTCTGATTGCATTTCGCCATCCAGTAACAGCGATGCCATCAGGAAGCAGAGCTCTGAATGGAAGCCGCGTTGAAATTCATTGTCATGTATAACCTGCAACCCGTCCTCTCACACTGAGGATGAGGAGGGAATTGCAATGCGAAGGACACAGGTGAATTATTTGTACGGTACAAGTCTCTTGATCTATTATTGATCACAGCGTAGAACCATGATATCTGCTGAAAAATTCAGGCAGACATGAACCTCAATGCTCCGGTCCAAATCAGAGACGTTGGTGCGTCATGGAATATTCTCTAATCTCATTGTAGAAGGTGAAATATTGACGTTTACATTTTCAGAATTTTGCTGGTTGATGTAAATCTGACCATTCATTTCTCTTCTGTATCCATTTTATAGAGCAGAAGGTATCTCTATTAACGCCCATTAAAATGTTAGAAGCACCATTTTGAAACTACAGAGAAGAGAAAACCCATATAGACATGCAAAACGTGCAAAATCCACACAATGTCTGGTTTATCCATACAACTGCTTTTCTAGTGGAGGATGTTTATTATAAAACTACAATTTTTTTTTTTTTTTTAATTCAGTTCAGCCATACAGTCACAACTATGTGCAATTTAGAGTAACCACTGAATTGAATACACATGCGTTTGGACTATGGGAGGAAGCCAAGCAATCTGAGAAAACATATGCATGCTACAGAAATGTTTCCCAAGCCTGAGTTATTGTGAAACAGGAGTGCAAAGCAGCCTGAGAAGTCATTCTGTTCCAGTTGCACTTTTTTTGTTGACGGTAAACACTGCTGGAGTATCTCCCTTAAAGTCTCCCAGGAGCCGATTTCCACCTCAAACACAAAGACAAAAGAGCAGCAGCAACAGAGGTGGCAAGTTTATTTTTAATTTATTTTTTTTTCAGTTTAAAAGTGCCTTTACAGTACCCCATGAGGTATACAATTTTGATAGGACGAGACAAAGTGAGGATGTTAATGATTGGCTGAAAGGGTTTACGTGTAGAGGACCTACAGTATAATGGACTTACACAGACTGCACGAGCAAACGGTTTCAGAATTTCAATTTCATGGTATAAACCAAATGACAAGCTGAGGGGGGAAAAATAGAACAGAAAGAAAGATTATAAATCCCCAAATCACTGGTTTACACAATGAAACCCTGTCACTTTTTAAATGATGATTTCATTCACAGTTGTGGTCCTGTTTTGCATTTTCCAACATTCCAACAATCACAACGGTGCGCGACACAAACGACTCAACCCATCGCCCCCTCGGAAAGCCTGAAGCACACGTCTAAACAACAACGCAAAGCATCCCTGGTGAGAATCTAGACGGCAAACCTTTCTACATATTGCTCATTTTCAAATGCGTCTGTGCAAAATAAATCTCAGTGACAACTCTCGTTAACTGAAAGGTAAAGCCACACACACCTGGGAGGTTTTTCGTCTAAGGAGTGATATTGCACTGCTTTTCACACTGGGGACACGCGCCGCTTCAGTACACCCAGGACACAGGCACCCACTGAGGGGTGGAGGTGACCCGCTCGATGGCCTCCTCCACACCTTTCACGCTTTCATCCACGTCGTTGTTGACGAGCACCACGTCAAAGAAGTGTCTATACGTCTTGAGGATGGCGTCCGACTCTTTTTGGATCATCTGCAGGTTCTCCGTCTGGGAGAGAAAACGCAGAGGATTAGCGGTTCGGGGGGGGGGGGTATTTCCAGATGATGATGGAGCACCTGGGGAGCAGTGGTGGTTGGAGCGATGAACACCACCAGCGGTGCAAAGTCAGCAGTCCTCAGGAGCTTCAAGGTCTGAAAGAGGAGGGAGGGTGAGACTGAACTGTGAAGAAATAGCTGGTGAAAATATCACTTAACACAAGATATGTCATTAATAATAGGATTACACACTGTATATATACATTTTGAAAGAGCGTCTGTCATTTTAGGGGAAGAATTCAAGAGGCTAACGTCTGCATTGTGATAGAAATGAGCTCACAAATACAACACATGGGTAAATAATTAGCCATTCCATCTTAAAACTTCAATGGATTATTTGGGAAAATATCTAGTGAGGTAAAACTAAATGAAAGTGACTATTGTGGGTTTTTATTTGCCTGTTTGATAGAATTTCATCATATCTGCTACCAATAACAAGTTTTAAGTTGCCTTGATCGTATTTTTAATCAAGCGTTTCATGTGTGTCGAATATTTAGCATTTCTTTCTTTATGTGACTGAAAACTAGTGGCACACCACACTTGGTTTTCCTTGTAGAGCCAAAACTGTTTTACATGGTTTTGTGGCTAAATGACACTTTGAATAGATTGAATGGCCAGAAAAAACAGAAACTACGTCACTGAAAAGATTGGGCCACAAGTCTGTGTAAGTTTTGGTCATCGTATATATTACTTATGAGATGCTTGCAGACCTAAAGAAATGCAAACAAATGCAACATCTGAAACAACATGGTCTAAAATGGGGTCTCTGTTTGAATGAGTGGATTGTACATTATTAATGATGCATTACTGGGTAGATTCCTGCATATTAGCCTGTAAATATTTTACTTACACAGTTGTGCTCTTTATTCTTAATTTTGGGCTTCTTGAGACTTTTGAGGCTGGTGCTTTTAGGTATTTAACATTGAAATTCCATCACAATTTTCCCGTTGTCTTTTTAGTCATTGCAAAATACATTTTATTCAGTTTATACAACATTAAACCATTTCAGAACAGATTGTAATAAAGGGATTATAAATGGCAATCCATTAGCCTTATAAAACCCAGGTTACGTTGGCATGGCGGCACTAACGAACGGCTTCACTTTCACTGAGCGCTGCTTCAAGTTTCCACCAACCTGCGGCTCCACGTCCAGCAGGGCGATTTTGCCCTGCTCGTGGATCTTGTGGATGGTCTCGATTTTGGTGCCAAACATGTATCCCTGGAAGCTGCCGTACTCCAGCAGCTCATTCCCAGAGATGCACTTGGTCATGGCTTCGTTGGAGATGAAAAAATACTCGTGCCCATTCTCCTCGTCCTTACGCTGGGGCCTGGTGGTGTCTGCGCAGAGGGTTAAAAGAGTCAGTCGGACACGCCGAACCCGCTTAACACGGAGCCGCAGTGTGCGGAGAGACATTGTGATTCTACTTACGTGGCGATGGGTAGGAAAATTTATCAGTGTATTTAGTCAGAAGTGCATTTTTGATATGGCTCCTGCCTACACCAGGCGCGCCTGAAAAAGAGCAGAATTGATCGAATATTATTACATTTTCATCAAAAACACACAGAGAAGATTACTTCAAGTGTGGCTGCATGAGCTACTTGTGTACCATAGATCAGTGTTAGCCTGCTTTATTTAATATGGAGAACCAGACAGTTTGATCAATAAGGAAACAAAAGCTACTGGACAGAGACAACAACAACTAAACATTTGTTTTCACACATACAAGAAAGCAGTATAAGTGTATGCATAATTTAATACACTTTTGGCCTCACATTGTCTCTTGAAAGCCGCCAAGGACATACACTTACTTTAAAACTCATTTTCTGAAGTAGTTCTCCAGTGAGTGTTTGCAAAACTGAGGGGACCGTCGCTACTTCTGCAAACTGAGAACCTAATCATGCCAAGCCTCTGCAGGACAAACACTGATTATGACTGCAATCCACTCGAAATGACGCTATGCTGTTTTCTCGTTGTTTCAGAACGCTGAAGTTCAAGCTGTTTTCGGTGTTGCAGAGTAATAATAATAATAATAATAATAATAATAATAATCCCCTTTCGGGGACCCAGAGTATTGTTTTGAAGATGGCCGTGTCCAGTTAGCATGTGTTTTATTGGTGCTTTATTGCAACATTAGGATTTCAATGACTTGATTCTCCAATGCTGAAGTTATCCTTGCAGAAATGTTATGTTTCTGATAACTTGGCGTTGCTACTCCCTCCTGGTAGGATCCTTCTGGGTTGTGGGTTTTTGTTAAAGTTCATGCCTGGTTTCATGTTCCTTGTGTAATCATCAGTCGTGTCTCGTTTCCTCCCCAATACACCGCCATCTCCCCTAATGACCCTTGATTGTTGTCAGCTGTGCCTCATTGTGTGCACATGCTCCCTTTGGGAAGAATTTGGACTTTTGCTTCCCCTTCATGAGAGTCCTTTATTTATTTGCAGAAAATAATAGATGCACACTGGGGATCAGGAACGAGAAGTTACGTCAGCTTCTCTAACACGACAACGTTTCAAGTGGAAACGCATTGTTGTCGTGTTTTGGTTTTGGAAAAGTTTTGCTTTTATGCAACGTTTTTAAAACTACGTTCATTTACAAGAAAATGCAAGAAACGCTGAAAACAATTAGCCACTAGATGCCAAAATATAAAGGTTTTGCGTTTTCACCTGAAAACAACTTTTCTCAAAGTGTCTATACTGTTATTTAACTTGCATTGTTACAATAAACTGAATTCCTAAAACTTTTTATTTTTTAAATTCAGGAATTAAAAGGTAGGGATTCTAAAATGCCACATTATCATCTGTTTACCATACTGTGGAGAGCTAATGTAAATAACCATGAAGTGCATCTATTAGATCTGGAAATGAGTTCCAAAAAGAAAAGAAATCTCCGCATGAATGAGAACTAATGGCTAATAATATTGTATTGAGCAAAGACGCTTACCAATAAGCACCAGCGTTTTCCTTTTGAAAGCAGGCAGCTGAACAACCTCCTCATAGGAAATCACATCCAGCTGGTCAAAGACTGCAAAAATAAAAAAAAGAAGAGTGGATTTTGTTTCACATAAATGGACATCAACATCCAACACACTGTCGGTATCACTACGCTGGTGGTTAACATACTGGAGCTGTGTTTGGCCAGGTACTTGTCTTTGCACTTCTTTTTCTTTCCAAACGGGCTGCAGGACTGGCTGCCCTCTCGAGCCTTACTTTTACTGGCCACCCTCCTGCGAGGAAATAAAATAAACAAAAGTCACACCGAAGACTTTTAAGTGTTTAGCGGTTTGATTGTGGGTAAATCAAATATTATGGAGGAGCTTTTTAAACCATTCTTGGAGCTCCGGTGAAGGGATGAGTCCGGCGGAGTCGGCGGCGCTGCTCTCCACTCGGCCCTGCCACCAGTTTGGATCCTGCTTGTTGATGATCTGGATGATGTCTCCGGTGTGAAACGTCAGGCCGGCCTCTTTGCACGGGATCAGGTCGTCCGTGGTGGGGTCGTAGTCGAACTGGGCCCTCATGTACATCTGCGGATCGAGGGCGAAATCGGGTCAATTCTCTTGGTTGGAAAACACGTACGCAGACTGCTCAGTACTGGAAACCGTGTTGCCCAGGGGTTTTCAAAGTGTGGGAGGATCCGCCTCCAGTCGCAGTGGCTGAACCACAGTGGCCTTGTGTCCATATATAGTTTACTGTACAAACTTATAGTTTTTTAATTACACAAATCAACTTTAAAATGTGTGTATTTTAATAAGATAAGGAGTTTTCCCCCTTTCAATTAATGAAAAGGAGCAAATGTTGCATAGAAAAGGCATCCCCCAGGGAAAGGGTTCGGGCCGCCCCACACTTTGAAAACAACTGGTTAATCCTTTTATAAGTTCTTATCAGCAACTGGAGGTTTTTCTACATATACTTTCTAACACCACGGTTGTTGTCAAACATTCAGCTAACTTTGAAATACAAATGACAGAAAGGAATTGATAAACTTTCTCAATAATATGTAAAAACATTTTCGGCTTCTTTCTTTCTTTTTTTTAATCCACTCAATCTGTTGGAAGAAATTACCCTGGTATGCCAGCTGCTTAAAGCATAACTATGATTCTTTTGAAAATGGTAGAAATATTTCAGTCACAAACCTTGAACGAAAATATTCCGCAATTTGTTTTACTTCAATGGTTAAGTGGGGGAAAAAAGCTGTTAGTCGTGACTGGAGAAACTATTGGCGTCAACAGTGGATGTATTAGCAAAGGTGAAATTCTAATACAGATCTACACGTATAAAAAAAAAAAGCACCTTTCAGGATAATTATTATTAATGAGGCTTCAACATTTCGATTATCCTAGTGTGTAATGAGAAATTCACCCTGAAGCAGAATAATTAGTGGACTATGTGATCTTGGGATGATCCTCATGACTTCTTGTTAAAATTTGAACTCTATGTGAACAAATCTCAATCAAACTGTAGAAGATCACAGCAGGACCACATGAGAATTCTCCTCAGGGTTTGTTTTTTTTTTACCGTTATTAGTTCAGTTCAAAAACATTTGTGGCTTCCCGAGACTTCCCTCTGGTACACACAACACGTGTGCAAGAATTGAATGTACTGGAGAAGTCTGGATCGTCACAAATTACATTTAATTAGCATTAAACAGCCCCTCCAGAGAACTGTTAGGGCAGGACTGCAATTAATAATGCAAATTCTGCACAAGTTTCCCTGTGGTATAATGGTATGATGAAGAAATGCTATCACATACCAAAATAAACTGTGTCCTTATAAAAAGTATCACAATAGTTGATCCAACTGGGACAGTGACAGATAATTGTTATAGAAGCTGTGTTGTTTTACATTTTTAAAGGATTTTGCACTCCAAACTAGTAATTTTGGTCAATTCTAGCAATTTTCATTAATGAATTAAATAAAAATGCAGATAATTTGAAGTTGGGACTATTGCTGAGCACATATGTTCATTTTAAACACAAAAAAAAATATTTATCGGAGCCACAAGATCCTGGAGGGACTGATTGACGTAGGCAAAGCACATCAACTAATCCTACATATATTGATGAACTTGAAGCTTTATGGTGGTTTGCCATCACTGGCCACAGCAGGTACTGAGCTTCTGAAATACAATAATCATCAAACTTATCATTTTTCTAAGTCCGTGTTTCCATTATCGGATCAAATCGGTGGTTAAATCGAGAGCAGCCATTGTTTTTCTGCACACAGGCCGCTGCTGTAGAGACTTGCTGTGGCCAGCAGATGGCAGAATGAAACACACACTACCAAAGTGTTTCAAGCCCAACTAGCATAACTAGCAAGAGGTGTTAAGTTTCACTTTGAACTAATCACATAGTCACCTGAGTTGTTCATTGACTAACAGAAGATGCACCTAAACAAAATCATGTTTGAACAAGTACATCGTGGAAGGGAGAAGAAAAAAAAATCATCTTTGAATTCAACGCTGAAGTGGATTTAAAGTAGATTTTCTTAGTTTGTTTGCAGAAGAAAAATATGAAACACAAAATTCACTCCAAACCAAAGCAGCACGGAGCCGGTACTGGGTATAACGTGTCCGTCGCGTCTTTACCTCACAGACTCGGGATCGATTCTTCATCTTGGGGATGATCCTCATTGTGACGACTCCATTTGTTTCTTTCTGCATGTAAAGATCACGCCGGTTTAACACGTTCCTGTGACAGGCCAGGAGAATAACTGCATTGAGTAGTGAAGGACTCACTTACAAGGATCTTTTGTAGCTGATCTACGGTTTGGTTCGTCACACTTTTTCCATTGATTTCTGCTATTTCGTCCCCTTCTTGTAAAGACCCTGGAAAACAAGCAATGAGACAAGCTTGCAATTTCTCCCAGACAAAGAGATCAGGAAATGAATACGCCAATGTTTTAATCATTTTTGGGTTGTCACCTTGTCTGTGGATCATCCCACCGTGCAATATTCTGGCCACCGTGCATCGTTGTTTGTCGTTCACTTTCAGAGTGACCCCCTACAGAGAACAGAGAAACCATATAACAACCATATAGTGATAAAATGCGCACTGTTTGCACCTTTAAAGACAAAGTGCTCGGACAAAGAAGCTACATGTAAAAGGAAATATATATTAGGAAAAATAGGGAACTATCAGGGAGGGAAGGTATATAAGAAGTTTAGAACCTAAACTAAATAAAAGTTGTTTACTAAATCGATAAAAACTACATGTAACAGAAAAATACTAGAAAAATCAAGAAAAAAAACATACAATAAAATAAAAATAGCCGAATGAAAGCATTAATTCAAATAAAAACAAGAGAAAATAACACCTCGAGTACCTTTGAGAAGAAAGTGAGAACATACTGACAACAAATGATATAGAAAGGGGAAAAAAGAACTTATTCTGTGAGCCTGATACCAAAACATGGTCAACTTTGGAACAACAAGAAAACTCTTTGATGTGAAAACACAGCTGCAAGCCCTGAACATGACCAGTCAAATTATGTAAATCCATCCAGCCAGTGGAGAGAAGCTAAAATTGGGGCATGTGACGCCTGTGAGAAGCGGAGGTGACAGGAAGGACATTAATGACTCCTTCCTACTCCAGTTTACAAAATACTAGAGTCTACATTCCCATTCCGGTTTGGATCGAGCTCGGATTTCTGTGATTTTGATGGATTATAACGCGACAACTCTCTTGATTAATCAGCGAAATGAAGAGGGTGTAGAAGCCGATTGTTCACCATGGGCTCGGAGGGATTCTTCTCGAATGCTACTTCCTTCATCCTGGTCAGCTCTGTGCCGTTCACGTGTCCTGCACTGCCGTTGGTGTAGACGTCTGCCCCTTTATTCTCATAGGTCTGCATAGCCGCCTGCAAGGAAACAAAAACACACTCATGGCTTCATCGCACACCTAATAAAACCCGACTTCACTGAAAAAAAAAAGAAAAAAGAAAATACATTTACATAATTGAATTTTGGCTGATTAATTTGCCAGAGATTGGATTTCGTTTTCACTTCGTCCGCACAGATCGCATCATTATCTCTGCAAGCGAAGTAAACACTTTCTGCGGGCGTGCGCCAACAGCTCCGTTTCATTTGCAAGTTTCAAACATATGTTCGGGGTTGAAAATTAACCCGACGTTATAACAGCTCATTAACCTCGACCTGTCATCTGGTCCACCAGGCTCATGTGGTCATGGATACCAGCAGTGTCATCGGATGGTCACTAATCTGAGACGGCGTCTTCCTCCGACGGCGTCCGGACCGAGCTATTGAACTACACAAACCACAAATTGCACTTTTACACCTTCATCAAGAGACTCCTCATCACGCCGCTCCCATCCTAACATCCGTTACAGCTCGCGGGAAAGAAAACAAACATCTGCTGTAATGCATGTTAGTCTACTTTCCCCAGCATGCCTCATTCTTCAGTTTTTAAGAAGAAAGAGGGATATAAGTGGACTTTATATTAAAATAACATCTGACTTTTCACTTTCCTATTATCCCAACAACTGTTAACAATATATTTTTTATGAAAATATATTGTTAAGGTCAGTATTCAGTCACACATTCATGATTAATACTTCATACAGCAGTCAACTAAAGACGTTTTTATACTTCAAGACTCTAAATTCGGTATAAAGACACACAATTATACAAGAAAATAGCCTGCAACCTGCATCAAACTAACAACAATCACACATATTTCACTTTCGAGTAAACAAAAAATGTCCTCCATGCAGTTTGGCTGTACATTACTGACCGACAAAACAATTTGTTATTCGAATGACAACACAATAAATATATATTACTGGGCTAATTGTGTCTATGTTAATGTTGCTTTTAGTCATGTTCTGTGTTGAATTCATATTTTCTTAAGATAAATGAAAAAAAAAAAAGAGAATATAAAGATGCCAAACACTTGGGTGTTTATTGCATTATAATACATATTTAAAAATAACACCCATCTCTATAAATATCATACCCCCCCCCCCCCCCCTCTTTAATCAGTCTTTGTTTGTTTTGAAGAAAACATTTTTAAAAAAACTACAAGTTACCAACTGTGGTCCCGAGTTTGATAAAAAGTTAACAACTGGTGTTTGTTGGACGAGTTTCGTTAATTCAATGCTTTACATGGATTTAAAAAGTCATTAATTTGATGACGTTTTGTCCAGACTGCTGGTGAAAAACCTTCAATCTTTATGAACGCAGGTAAAATTAATCCAGCCAAAGCCGGGGTACACAGATCAAATCAGTACGCAAAGTACAACATCCATGGGGGAACTAATTTTTTGCATCAGCGCAAAGTTTCTTTATGAAAGTGACACATCAGCGCTGCTTCAGCAGAACTATATCATCTATATTCCAGTGTCAGCACTACAATAAACCAATAAATATCATTATCATCCCCCCCACCTCCTCATCCACAACCTCAGTGATCCAATAATGTGAAGGGAAGTTTTTTTGTTTTCCGTTTTATGAACAAGTAGAAAAACGCCACTTCTGTTAAAAGATTATTCTATAAAGAGGAAGTTTGCAGTGTTTTTTTGGTTTTAATCCATAAAACAGAAAACCGAAGCAGACAATGTTTCTATTTCTGTGTGGCTGAGTCGGGAGTGGGCGGGATGCAGGCGTCACAACTCCCCAGCACTTGTTTTCATGTGCAACTTGATAGTTATTTACCAGTCAGTTACATGTCAGGACCCTGCAGCCCCCCACCCCGATGACGAGGTTGAGTGATGAACAGATGAAATTACACACACCGAGGAGAGAAATCGGTACAGCAACAACAACCTTGAATTGATTTCTTACTTTTGAGATAATATTTCATGAAATGCAATAAACTTCACCGAGCTAGAACAACATCACCCCCCCCCCCCCCCCCCCCCCCTCCCCCCAGTAACCCCCGGCTGAATCTGAAGTAGTGATTCTGGGATGAATATCATTCTTTTCTTTCGCCATTCAGTTTTAAGTGTTTAGATGACATAACACCTGGACAGACACCAAATACACAGAAAATATACTTTTACAGCCAATTTAATCAAATGCAATCGTCTCCTGAATTGTACCATCTCTACTCAACTTAAAGTAGTCGCTTTGCGGGTTCACTACAGGCATTTCAAGCAGAACGTGACAGACTTTGTGAAGAATTGGTGATTTAATTACCCTTTCGTGCTAAAATATTGGCTTTCTTAGATTAAATCAGCAGTAAAAGTCCTTATAAATAAGAAAGTGCCTCGTCAGGGTGATGACAGTCACACAAAGAGATTAGCGGGTGATTAAAGGGCGTTTGAGTCGCGCTACAGTGAGTGAGGTGACGAGGTCCTTTCTGAGATTATGGGAAGGCGGCTTCAGTGTGGAGAAGAAACAGGATGAAGGGGGGGGGGTATTCAGGCCTGCTCGCCCTATGGAGGGAGGGTGTGGCTTCCTCTGGAGTAGATAGAGTCGATCAGGCTGCCGTGCATTTCTATACACAGTGTTGACCTGTACCTACAGATTACTAAACAATCTGTGTCTTTCTTTAGCCATGATGTATACACCCAACCCTCAAAATTTAATCACCCCTCCCTGTTGTGAGATGTATGGTGGAAAATCCTTTATCTCCTATTGAGCGTTTGAAGAAGCACAGTAGGAGATCAATATCTCGGCTACAATGGGACACAGTGTGCCTTATCACACACAAACTCCAACAACAGATGCAGTTTCTGAGAAATTTAGACAGACTGTCGAGAAATTAGCCAGAAGGGCGTCGAGGGTCCGCTCCATGTGCCAGAGGCCGGTCTTGCCTGAACTTGCAGGCAGTGTTCAGTTTTTGTACGACGACAGAGATGAACCTGTGACAGTACAGAGTGTTTAAGAGGAGTTGCCCTGAAGCGGTTTCAAGAGGAACACAACTTTAGTCACGACTAAGATAAAAGAGCAAGAACGTAGCACACGCCCTTCGACAAACTGTGAGATAGAGGGCCACGTGATCCCACTCCAAGACACTGATTTCACAAATCAGCAGAAGGGGACAGATTGTAACTCAAGGCCGGCGAGCCACGAACTGCTGATGTCAGGACAGGAGTTTCCTCTCTTCTCCATTTCACTCAGTGACTCTGTGCTGAGTTTTCACATTCAGAGATGTTCAGCACAAAGCTCCCTTACCCACCCACCCCTGACGAATCCACCCTCAGCTCATGAAGGATAGGATTGAAGCCAAGGGCGTCCCAATGTTCACCTCCAAATGTTTCTGGGGTCATCTCAGGGTGGTTTCACAACATGTCCCAGCTCCAAGAAAAAACAAGTTCACAGCAAGGCCTGGTACAGTGTTGATGGAAGTAAACAACCTGTCTGGCCTCAAATGAATGTAATTCCTCAGAGGAGGGTCAACAACAGCTTAAAAATAACTTATTGCAGAATCCAGCTGTCTTTTTCAAAACTACTTTACAACTTCAGCTGAACTCCAGAGACGTAGGATAACTACACCATCTGATCCATGCATCTTTCACGTGATTCATCAGTTTCCAACAAGTTGTGAAATGACTCTCGTGTGTTTTAATATGGTATATTTACAGAAGTGAAACTGCCAATGCAGCGTCTGCTGGATCCAATGAATCCATGAATGCAGAGGCTGCAAACACACAAGCACACAGTAAATAGCTGACATACATGAGACAGATGAACACAGTGAGCCGCTTTAAGCCGCAACTATGAAAAAAAAAAAATCTATTTATAGGAGAGCTGCTGAGGGAATAAACAACGGTCATATAGCCCATAATGTGTCTGCTTCCCGGAAGCCATGGCAGAGGGGAAAAAAAAAAAAAAAATCAAGAGAAATAAGCGACATCTTACCTTGTCAGACTTTGGTTTGTTTTGCAGCAGCTGCTCCAGGTACAGATCGGACAGGGCTGTCCGGACGCTGCTCACCGGCTCCAGAATGACCGCGGCTTCGTTTTTATTGGATTTTAACGTCATCTTTTTGTGCGCTAGATAAGAAAGAGGTGGAAGGAGGAAAAAAAAAAAAAAAAACAACAACTATCAATCCGATTCGCCCCCTCCCCTCCCCTCCGAAAGGCCTGCTGATAATGAGTCCGGACGACGTGACAGTTCACCCCGAGAGGCTAAAGTCCAAGGTTTGGCTCAGAGGCAGGTGAGAAGCGCGAGATAAGTGTTGCGGCGAAACACCGCTGACAAAGCAAGTAAACACGCAGCGGACCCACTGCGCTGCGAGGGGCGGGTCCAGAGGCGTTCAGGGAAAACACGACATCCCAGCACTCATTTTAACGTCCGCTTTATCACACGGACTCACAATTTCCACAGATATTTTAAGAATTTTACTCTCCCTATTATTATTTAATAGCGAGATCGTGATGCATGATGATGTTGCTGATGTTGTTTTGAATCCCTTTGTATTGAACTACTCAGTGGGCCTATGTCCTGCATGTTATAGCTCTCTACCAGTTGCAGCACACCTGAATGCAATGAAGCGTTTGTTATTGGGCTTTTATACAGCCTTGATGATGGCATCAACATTAGATTGAGGCAAGCTGAAGCTTGGAAAGAGCTATAACGTGCAGGTCATCGGCCCTCTAGGCCCGGATCTGAAGACCCCTGCAGGATGGATATCTATTTGAATTTTATCGAATTGGATTTAATTGGACTGAATTTAATTGACAGATAAATAGGAGCCCCTCTTTTAGCTCAATCTGATCAACAAGTCATACTACAAGTTACCATGTTTATTATTAATGATTCATTACAAAATAATACTTTGTCATTGTAATTTTAAAAAGCGGGATTTTAGTCTTGACTGTTCTGCTCACGATGCTTATTTGAATGGATGGATAGATCGATGATTGATGGATTAAATTCGTTGCAATTTAATTCAGAATTGTATTTCCATAACGACAATAACAACACAGTAATCTCAAGACACATTACTACATGAGGAAACATGAATGGAAGGATGACTAAGCACATTAGAAAAACGCTTTCTTGCTTTCAGAGGGGGAACATAAATCCCCAAACTTCATCCTCAAAACATGTTAGTTTGATCAGAACAAAATGAAACGGTTGACACCGGTTCAATTCCTTTAAATATATAGAAATGAACTTAATTATTGATTACTAGCATAGTCTGGACATGTGTATGTAGAGAAAAAGACAAGCAGAATAATTTCAAAACGGTCTAATATTTGACCAAAGTTTATACATCTATTCGAAACGTTTGTTGTTGTTGTTTTTTTGTTTGTTTGTTTTTAGATGCATTTCATACTCAAACAACAACCCTCTTGTCACACTCGACCCATTGACGTCCTCTACACTGATTATGAAATGTCCGACAGTCCATGAACTCAGCATCACCGCAGCGGGGCTGCGCAATCGTGAAGCGACGTAAGTGGCTCTGCTGCAGGAAGTGGCCCTGCAGCCAGGAGCTAGTCCTGCACCCTGGAACTGGTCCTGCACCCTGGAGCTGGTCCTGCACCCTGGAGTCGACCCAAGCGTCTGATGAGTTGGTACAACGCAGAGCAGCTGCCGATCAAAACACACTATTTCCATTGTCACGCAAGTGCGTCATCTATCTGTTGTAAAATGCAGCATATAAAATGTCAAAACGTGAAACACTGAAGTCACAAAAGAGACTGAAGCTATGTGGCCCCTGATCAGGGAGGAACTCATTGCAATCACCACCTATTGTTCTCTGTGATGTGTAGACTGCAACTTTTTTTTTTTTTTTTTCACAATAGGTCTGTATTTTGTAATATGAAGTCAGATTTAAATTATGTTTTCTATAAATAGTGTCCATCCACCCACAGAAAACACAACCAAAGACCCTGCTTCAAATCGACCAATATAATTTTGAATATTTGTTATTGGTGAAAGAGAGATTGGAAACCTGCAGGAGCTGCAATCCCCCCCCCCAAAAAAAAAAAAATTCTTAAAGCCTTTTCTCTTTGTGTGGCTGTGATTTATATCACATATATCCAGCTCTGTATGAACGTTTTTGAAGTTGCCATGCAAATCAGTCCCAAGCTTTGCTGCGGAAAGCTGAGCCTCTCCGAGATCATCAAAGAGAACTAGAACAATATATTTTATATGAACTAATCATTGAAAAATCAAAGAGTCGCTGCTAGTTTCTGAATGGAACTGCAGGGGGAGCCCTTCAGTAGGTTTGTGACCTCTATCCACAGCTGTTATGACTCTTTTTAACATCTGCTGTCTCATGAAGGTCTCCAAGCAATCCATGGCTTTCTGACCTTTGACCGTCAGCCACATAGTGGTCAGACTTAAGTATACATACAACATATTGGTATTTTAATATCAAAGACTTGGATAAGACAGTTTAACCCAGGGGTCAACTCACTGGAGGAACATTATTATTACAATAAGCAGTGATGGTTTTGTCCTGTTTTTGTGATGTTTTTCTTATATATTTTTCTTTAGTTTATCCACATGGTGCATTCTGAATATCCTTTTATCTGAAAACACAGAGGATGCCACAGCAGGTATTGTGAAATAAACTGTTACATATTTGATATCTCAGGTTAAAGACAAAAGAGCAGAAGGAGATTTTTCTGATAGTACGAAATATTAAGATTTTGATTAAATGAAATTCATTGGTAGAGCACATTTCCTACATAGTATGACACTTTGAATTAAAAACAAAAAAACAACTCCATGTATTCTCTGAGTCACACCAACCCACAGACAGTTTGGAGGCATCAAATAACCAGATATGCATGTTTTGGGACTGTGGAAGGAAACTCATGCTCAGGGAGAAGTAGGAAACGCAACAAAGATTCTCTTGTTATTATAATGTGAGAGTAGCAACCATTGATAATGCATTGAAAGTGTTAATTCATACATAATAGGGTTTGCTATTTTATTTACTTATTGAACTGTTACAGCCAAATTCTTGGATTTACTTTTAAAGCTAAAAACACTGCCCTATTTTGTCATGCTATTGTTTTAACTGACGATGAATATATTTTTGTTTCTTTTGTGACTGCAAATACTAATGAAGTGTTAGGAAATTCATCGAATTGAATGGGTTGATATGCATTCAATGCGAAGAATACATCAGACACCACAGCTCCATTAACTACCTGAAAAGACACCAGAGATACTAACCCTTTATGATGCAGCTGACTCTATTTATTTCCACATTCATCCAAACTAACAACCACTTAATACATGAAATGAGTGTTATATGCTGAAAATGATGACAACATTTATTAATCTAAACTTTTCATATTCATGATGATATTAACGTTTAAGTGCTTCAATTTGACTGTCTATTGATTTGAAACATGGAAAAATGTTCAATAATATTACAAAATGATTCTTGTGCCTGCCTCAGTGACAAGGCACACAGATTACTATCCTAGGCAGCTGTTATATTATGTTATTATTATTTTTTGTGACTGCAACTGTTAGTGTGTGTAAGAGTACGTGTCTCTCTGTCACTCATTTTTAACTCAGATCAGCACATCCATCATGTATCCCTGAACTGGATCAAGCAGTATTTGTAATAAGGTTAATAGATATGGTTATAAAGGCTATTAATGGCCTATAATGACATCTTCAAATATGAAAAGAGGAATAAACAAAGTTATTCTTAACATATGGTTGAAGTGTTGCCCAAAGTGTTTCATTAGCTGCTCTATACAAAATTGAATGATAACAAAATGAGCGTATCATATTTTTTTACCGATATTTGAAGCCTCCACATTATGAACTGGAACAAAAATGTTTGCAATGTTTGCAACAGATCTATTGGGAACAGCCAGTGTGAAATCAAGAAACTAATGATAAATCCTTAGTAGAACTTTTACAGACCAATAACACCAGGTTCACCAACCTTTCTGTTTAAATTTAGAGGAATATCAGTTATCACACAATGACGCATTGAATATGTAAACATCACACCATTTTGGGTAATAATGCAATTTGTTCTCCTTATAGATTTGATAAATCATTTTGTTTTTAATGCACTTGTATTTTCATGTATTCAATCTTCCAGTCTATTTCTTCGATGCATGTAGCATTTTAATGTTTTTAAATATGTAAATCATTTAGAAAGTCTGTAAAAATGTGAATTCTTACCCGAACACTGGTGCATTAACAGCAAGGGGAAGTGTGCAGCTAAAATGCCCCCTCATTTATTGAATGTCCCCTTCAACAGGATGTGTTTACATACGGGCCCTGTGGATGGATGAAGCGCGCATGCGCGCTGAGGTCAGCGTTGCCAGATTGGGAGAACATTTTTTAAACACTTGTTTTAAACACGTCGAACTGCAAAAATGAATCCGTTACAAGGTTTTTAGAACATATATTCAAAGGGAAACATGAATAAATAAGTTCCCTTATCTGAGGACAAAAAAACCCAAAACATTTCAGCAGTGTCCTTCCACTCATATAATAAGATTTATTTGAAAATGGAAGAATGGAAGAAAATCTGGTCCACAGTTATTGGTGATGAAGTATGATTATAAATAGCAATTTTTTCTACAAACATACAAGGAACATGTTTGATAGCACGAGACAAAATATGTAAAGTGTGCAACATAAATAAACAAATAAATACAGCACAAATTGAAAAGTACAAATAAAAAGATAAGTGGGTGAATTATGTATTTATTTGTTTGTCTGTTTTTTTAATTTTATTTTGTGTGTGAAGACTTTGCCAAGTAGAACGAACGTGATGAGTTCATTAAGACACTATGGTGTTTATTTATCACACGGTTGAAAACTTTGTTCAGTTTGTGCTATCTTTTGTGTTATTGGATTGTTATGAGCCTTTTTTTCTGTTGTTATGTGCTTTAGTAATAATTAAAATCCCATCCTTAGTTTCCAAAAAGGTTGTGATTGTTTCTGGTTTTCATTGAGTTTTGCGGGTTTTTGTCTGATCTGGCAACCCAGAGTAAGGCTGGCGCACACAGTGCTCGAATGACCATGCAGGGCTGGAAACTGTCAATCTGATATGGCAACACTGCCGCCATGGAGTCAGTTTATTTTAGTTCGTCACTGTAGAGAAGCTGTGCGGCCACGTTCCTCTTTATTCTGCACGTGATCGCTGCTGTGAAAGGCCCTTAAACAACCGCAGAGGGAAGTTGCGTCGAGTTATTGTCTCCTTTGCGCAGCCACGGTCAAGAAAGAAAACATGCGTAAAATGTCAAACTAGTCGTAGCTTAGTGTTCAACCCTGGTCATCTACAGGTTCCGGTGAAACTGAAAGCCACAAGACTCCTACCTTACACTTGCTGTAATCTGTTGCGTGCAGTTTATTTCCACCTCGCCATCCAGCGAGGCGGTTCTCTGGCGCACTGAAGGCGAAAGCGCACGCTTGTTTTGTTGTTGTTTTGTTTTGGGTTTTTTGCGTTTATGCGCAAAGTAAATATCCTTTGTTTGTAAGGTTGCATCAGTTTAATTCTGTATCTGAGCTGCTCGCACGCTGCTCATCCTTCATCATAAGGAAGATGATTAACCACATATCATCCACTGCTTTCAGTCAACGTGTGTAGATCGACCTGAGTTATAAGGTATTTTTTTCCCCCGTTACAGATTAAATGGTCAAGCCACGCAGGTAAACCTGACCTTGCAAGTGTTAATCATTACATCTTTGTGGGATGGTCTACCCTCAAAGTTATAAACACCCCTGATTCTTCTCTCTTTGGTCTGTTTGACGGCTGCGTCTTTGGAGTTAAATATTCTGAACATTTTCTTTCTATTATTTTTAACCGATCAGGATGTTTTGGGGGAGGATGTTTTGTTCCGTGAGTCAGAAAGTGCGACCTGCTGTCAGAGTTTCCGAGCGCCTGTCGGCTCTAAGAAACGCGCAGATCCGCGCCTCTTCCTCCACATCTCCAACTTTTCGCTTGCTTGAAGACAGTCTCGGTAAGTCTGAAGACAGATGTAGAAAAACATTATAATAATGTATTTGGCCTCTTTAATGAAACTACCCGTTAATCCTCACCTGTCTGAAATCACCAGAGCTCAACTATGGAGGGGCCCCGATGTTTTTTAACTATGTTTGGCTGCGCGACCACTGTCGCTCCGCGTCCTCCTACAACACCGCCACCAACCAGAGAAACTTGGACACCGGATGTATAGACCTCTCCATCCGTCCTGTGCATACACATCTGTCGGACGGCCATCTCATCCTCACATGTAAGTCAGAGATCTGTGCAGTACGCGTCAAACCAAATGCGCAAAAGTGCTTTCACTTGAAGGAGTGCTGAGATGCACCTCCACAGATCAGCCCTATCGAGGGTGCAGCAATAATGCATTTTCAGCAGAGGTTTGTGATCTTCTGATCCAACAATAAAACATATATTTGCACCTTTAATATCATGTATGCTACAGTTCTGAATTGAGTTACAGCTCCTCTATTTCTCCCGCTTGTCTTCTTATTGGAAATTAATCACTGTTTAAATGTCATATGCATTTGTGGGATGAGCAGTAGATGAGTGGGATGAGTATTCATGAAACATTCTCCAGCTCTTTCAATAGATATAGATTTTCTGACAAAGTTTATGTAAACTCATAACATGTTGCATCATTTTAGTCATATCAGGTTTTGTGGCTTTTGACCCCTGTCATGAGACTGTCTTATTGTGAAAAGGCCTATTCTTTGTGATTTGGTGGGTGTGGTAGGCGATAAAGCAGGAAAGTTTACATGTAGTGCATCATAAAAAGGAAGAGCACTTGGAACAATGTCTCGAAATGGCAAGCAATGTGTTGTGTCATGGGCTGTCATGATGGAAGTGGTCCTCTATAGTTTGTGAGTGGTTGCGATCAAGAGCGGCCATATGTGGATGAAATAAAAAGTGAGAGAAATTGCTCACTGCAGGCAAGCAAGGGTCTTAAATTAGACGTCACACAATCAACTTCAGATTTTCTTGGACTTCAATAAACTGGAAGAAATTTCAAATAATGTGCAAACTTCACAATAAAAAGGCTCCAATGCCTGAAATCAAAGCCAGTGTCACTGAGGGTGCACCTGTTGTGATGGATCGAATCACTGGACTTTAGGAAGAGTGACAAAGATGCACTGTCACAAGTGAGGGCTTGTGTGCACAGTCCAGTGGAACGACGGGTGAACTGGAGAGGCCCACTCCAAAGCTGTTTCTGCTTCATGAAGCAGTCTGTGTCCTTTAATGTCGACTCAGAGCATGACGCCATGTGATTCTTCAGATGAGAAAACTGACATTTGTGTGGCTCCTGTAATCTAATTGTTGTTTGCAGAGGTGGCTGGTGTGTAAGAGGGTGTTGGAAATCTATAAGGTGCAATCAGTCACCTGAAGTGTCGGTTACAGGGAGGTCATGCGCTCTTTATCGCACCCTTCAATATGCCGACAGTTAGTTCATTTTTTTTTGGTCTTTTTTTTGTATTTAAAATTGGGAACCCCTTTCTTCTACTTCCACAGACATTTAAGTTTATTTAACGGGACCTCAATTATTCCTTCATTCATGTTCTGTACAGCTTTATGCTACCGAGGGTGAGGGCAGGGTACAACTTGGACATGTCACCAGTCCATGAGAGAACTAACAGAGGGATGCTCACACATAGAATATGTATGTTTTGGGTTCATGGGGACACTGGAGAACTTGGAGAAACACATGGATGCTGGATCAAAGCAGATCTACTTCTGCAAACACAGTACTACACCCACCCAGTGGTGACACCAACTCAGCATCCATCATTTAGACCATTTTAGGCTAACTTGACGATGACAATGCCTTTATTTTATCAAGAACGCTTATGTTGCACAACATTTTACTGTATTTGTCAGGAGAATTTCCTAGTAAAAAAAAAAAAAAAACCTCAGACAGAATACACAGGAAATTAAACTGAGAGGGATTTGAAAAAGTTTAAGACGATTTCCCCCCCAAAAATTATTTATAGCACCGGGTCCCTCGGTTTTGTTTTTAAGCAAAGAGCACAAAATGGACAAGGAGATATCATCAATCACAGGTTTAATATCACAGCAGCTCAGTGAGACAGTGAGTGTTTGAGACGTCCGTGTTTTAGCTCTTCAGGTGTCTGTCTGGATTACATGCCACAGCTCCGTCCTAAAGACTGACTGATGCGTACTCCCGCCGGCTTGCCGGGCTCGGCTTTCTGTGCAGAAGGATGGCCTGTCACTGTGTTTTTATGCACACGCAAGAGTGGCACTGTATCTTACACAAAGTGACAAATGGGGATCTGCCAGCCCCGGGATATGATGGTGATGATGATGATGCACATGCTCCTGCAGGCATACTGGCAAGCGTGTCTCTCCCGGTTAGACGAGGATATTCAAGGTCGACTCAGGCTGCCAGAGGATTCTCTATCCACGAACTCTACTCGTAGAATTGGCTTGGTAAATGCAGAGGAAGCTGATAATGGGCATTTTGTTTGAAAATAAGAGCTTGAAATAAAACAATGTTTGCCCTTTGTAAAACCAAAGTCACCTTCAATGTTATTGCATTGTGTGTGTTGCTGTCTTTCTTATAGTTTTCTGTAGGTTTGTTGTCAGATTGTTTAAGCTTTTTACTTAAGCATACATTTATTTTAAGTACACGTACAACCAAAATGAGAAATTACGGTGTTTATTGCTAAAGAAATTCACACTTGTGAGAGTTATTTATATCAAACTTCATGTGGTCTCAATACAAATTTCAGATGAATTGAAAACCGACATTAAGTAACAAATAAAGTTTCTTCAAAAAAAAAAAAAGCATCTATCCTCTTACTGGTGTTATTAACTATAACTTCCGTGTGTGTTTTAGGGCCCGATGGCCACAGGTCAGAGTTCAGCCACAGCTGGCTGTCTGAGAACACCTATGAGAAACAGCGGCAGACCACCATGCAGCGCCGCGTCCTCTGGAATGCAGACGCCTACAACAGCGCACACGTGCAGACGTCCAAGTGGGAGAAGTTCATGAAGTGCGGCGAAGAGCTGAAGAAGTTTTTGCGAAACTATCTTCTTTATGGGATCGCCTTTGTAGATGAAGTTCCCACCACTGTGGAAGCCACGGAGGCCGTAACTCAACGAGTCAGTCTCATCAGGTATCAGAAAACCCCACTTCACTGTGTTCTCGCTACATTCCCACAGATCGCAAAGTCATTAGAGACAAAATTTGCGAATTCGCACCAATTTTCACTTGTTTTCAGGAATTCTACACATGCTCATTTAAAAATCAGTTGGGTGAAAATTCACCTGGTGTTTGAATTTATGTTGCATTTTTGTGTTTGTGAGATTTGTATGAAAATCGCCAGACAAAAATGATAAACTTTGGGTTCTTGCAACAGTCTTGCTGCAGATGCATGAATTTCATGCAACAGCTGTGCAGTGCTCATGCAGAAGTTGAAAATTGAATAGAAATGCTGGAAGACCACGCAAACTGGATATACAATTCTCAATTCTTGTGTTATCTATGAGATGAGTTTCATACATGTGAAACCATGATGCAACCTCCCCCCCCAACAAATTTCCCTTACATCACACCAGTGTCAATAATACAAGTTTGCTCTGTGACTCAAGTGAGGAAATTGCAAAGCCGTGCAAATGTTTGGCGATATTCTGTGAACTATTTAGCAAATTCTATTTGTAATTTGCTTCATTAGTTTTAGTGAATCTCTTTTGCGTTTTTTTTTTCTGTCGGACAGTGTTTCCTACAAGTGTTCTGCAGCAGCAACTCATATTCAATTCAAACTAGAAATTTATTTAATTTGTCTTTTGACTCTTCTTTTTTTTTGTGTGTGTGTGTGTTACTCACCAGAGAGACTACATATGGGAAAATGTGGTGCTTCACTTCAGACTTTTCCCGAGGAGACACTGCCTACAGCCAGCTGGCTCTGGACCGTCACACTGACACCTCATACTTTCATGAACCGTGTGGGTAGGTGCAGCACACACACGCACCTACTTGAGGTCTCAAAGCAGCCTCGTCGGAAGGACACTGAACGGACTGAGGTTTATAAAACATTGTAAAATGTAGACCTGCACGAGGCCATATCCAAATGTGGTTTAGATAAGGTTTCAGATAAGATTAGATAAGATATGTGTCACTGTTCGCACAGCAATAAGATAGTACTGGCACTATTTAGTGTGTTAATCTTACCTTGGAATGCACAATACAAATACTAACATCTGAACGATCTAAAACAATAAAATATAAAATGCATGTAAAATGTGTTATACAGAGATTTCACTCTATACGGTTTTAAGAGTTCAGGTTATTTGGCACAGTCCTCACAAATGCCAGACGGAGGAGTGGTGTTATCAACAGTAGATGTGTCTTAACAAAAAAACTCCTTGTTATCAAATAGAGAAACAATAAAAAGTGTATCAAATAAAAACCAGTTGTGGGGTCGACTATAAGAAATGTGCTGAGAATTATAGACATGAAGTGAGCTAAACAAGGTTCAATAGGTTCAACAGACAAGTGTAAACATCTACCTTTTTATCTTACATGGTACATTATAAAGTAATAAACCTGGTTAACTTTCGGAAAAATAAATCCCAGGTATCCTACAGTATCTTTCCAACATGATGGCAATCACATTGAAATCTCGGCTTTGCTCACACACACACACCCATTGTGGATCTAGTCGAGACGCTTTCACAAATTTTTATAAATGAGAATCTAATTATTTAGCTCGAGGTTGGTATAAATCTTTCCCAGCTGCTTCTATGAAGCCACAAACAGATTTTTCCTGTAGTTTGACGACATTGACTGCTCTTACAGGATCCAGGTTTTCCACTGTCTGAAGCACGAGGGCGCCGGTGGACGGACCCTCCTCGTGGACGGATTCTATGCTGCGGAGCAACTCCGCCAGAAGTCGCCGGAAAACTTCGAGCTGCTGTCTCGCGTGCCCATCCAACACGAATACATCGAAAACACGGAGGGCCACAGGAACCACATGACGGGGATCGGACCGTTGCTCCAGGTCTACCCTTGGAACAACGAAGTTTACATGATGCGGTGAATGAAACCTTTTGTCCGTCACCGAAGTTCTCCTTTCTTTAATGCAGCTGTTTTTAAGTCTAACAGCAGGACTTCCGTTTTATGTCTTGCAGATACAACAATTACGACCGATCGGTGATAAACACAATCCCCCATGACACCGTACAGTGGTGGTACGTGGCCCATCGAGAGCTGACCGCAGAGCTGAGGCGGCCGGAGAACGAGCTGTGGGTCAAACTCACTCCAGGCAAAGTAAGATGATGCGTTCACGCGCAACCCATGACGTAAATCAACAGATAGATTAAATGTCTTGAGTGTAATTCACAATTTTTCCCACGCATTGCTTCTGAAGGTGATTTTTATAGACAACTGGCGTGTCTTGCATGGACGGGAGTCATTCAGCGGCTTGAGGCAGCTCTGCGGATGCTATCTGACCAGAGACGACGTCCTCAGCAACGCACGCTGTTTGGGCCTGGAGGACTTGGCCTGAATTCACCTCAGTGACTCATCGCTCAGACTTTTAGTGAAGTTTAATTAAAATTACACTGAGTAGGTTTTTTTTTTCTTACACAACTGGGAAATATGAGGATTTGCTTTTAAGGTTTGCTTTTAATTATTGTATAACTGAATCACGAACTAAACTTCAAATAACAGAATCCATGAATCTCCTCATGTAATGAATGGTGATTGTGGCGTTATGAACTATATAACCATACTAGATGTTACAGATGCCCCAAAATGAGACCTAATACAGTCAGTCAGTAAATGAGTTTGATTGACAGGTGCTAAGGATCAGCTGTTGACTCAGATGTCTTCAATGCTTATTGTGTCAAGTCTACTCAGATGTTATTACATTTTAATTCATATGATTTTTTTTCTTGTGTGTGAAGTGGAGAAATAATTTCAACGATTTGAAGGAAAGGCATGAAATCATTCTGCACACAATATTTATCAGCGGCTGTATTTGGATTACGTATATCCTTACGTATATCATGTTTATTATCTATACGATGCATGCTGCAGAGCTAATTGCGTCATGCTGCTTTATTAAACTCGCATATTAAAGTACTAAATAACTATTTTCACTCGTAGCGGATCTCTCTGGGATTGTGATAGTATATCTGGGTCATCAATTGTTCTGGTTCTTTGTCTTCGTTATATTTGTAGACATCAAATTTTTAAACTTGTTCAACTTTTAATTTCATGAGAAAATACGAACATGCCAGTTTTAGACCACAGGGACCATTTTTGTTTTGGGTGTGACATTTCCAAACAGTAACATTGTACACTGAGGTGTGAGTACCTTTCACCCTTTGGTGAGGTGTGTTCATAACTAGGTAAGTCAAGGAGCTGTGCAGTGATTGATGTACTGTTTGCAAACAATTTTCTATGCCATAGTAGAATAATTGAAAGTGTTAATATCTTACCTAAAAATAAATATGGGGCATTGCACTTATTGTGTCGTAGGCAGTTGTGAACATCTGCAAATTATTCAAGTAAAGAAAGGGTTTATCATTGGCAAACAATCAGCACTTTGCTGGATTTCAATCAGAGTAGCCCAGTGTTTCATGCAGAAATGATGATGATTATTCTTATTATCATCCTTGTGCTTTATCTGCCTCAGCATGGATGCTGCCAGCTCTTGTTGCCATGGGAATGCTGTCTGTGTCCTCCTGGGCCTGAGGAGAGCTCCTCCTAGTGGACAAGGAGAGTGTTGATTTCTGATATTTGCATGACAAAGCACAGAAAAAATGTTGACATAATCATACTTAAAAATTTTTATTATTTTTTTAAAGGCCTCACTGCAACTTGTTGGTCTTTGCCTGCTGCTTTTCACATATTTGTACTTGTGTGTAATAACCTAAGCCACCACGCCTGAGTGTCTATCTCTCACTGTGATTTCAACCCGAATCATAAAGTCAACATGTTTTCATCATAAATATTCCTCAAGTCAGAGTGATAAGGTGACCCGTCTATACGTCACTGCGGACGGAGCAGTGACAAAGTGAGGAAAAATGAGAGGATTTATCATGTGACTTTTCATTCTGTGCACTGAGTCCTTCTCCTTTTGACAATGCTGTGAAGCATAGTTTCATCCCATGTACATCAGTGTCATTTTTCCAAATATTTCAACAAAAACGTCAGACTGAATGAATAAACTTCACTGAGAAGTTCAACAATAGGAAAAAAGTCCTGGGTGAAGGAAGATACACCCCGAGCCGGTCACAAATCCATCACAGGACAAACACGAAGAGACAATATTAATAAATATGAGTCTCTTAAAAAAAACAAATTAGACATAAAATGACATGCTTTCAGTTTGCGTGTGTGTTCCAACAATAAGCAAAGAAAACTAACATGAGTGACATCACGGCAAACATCCAAAGTTGTCCAAAGACCTTTTCCGTACTTTTTTTTTTTTTCATTTATAGTTTCAGTGGTGGCCTTGTGACTGGAAGTTGAGGGTTTGAATTCCACTGAGCGTTACGTGAGGAAGGACATGCAGCGTTAAACATTTAGACCTGGGAGATCAAACTCATTTGAGTTCAGGGGGGATAAACAGCCCAGTGTCATCTTGAGTGGGCTGTACCAGCAAAATAGTGCCATAATGTTGACATTTTAACTGAAGTTTTCCGTTGTTGTGGCAGCATCACCGATATCCCGACTCCAGTCTGTGTTGTGAATGGGATTTGAATTCTTTAAATGTGAACCTGCATGGCCTCATTTCAAATGGAATCTATTGGTTTGAATGTATATCACTATGCAATTGAAGCTATAATTCATTCTTACTTTTCACTTTCACTTCTCTTCATTCATATTCAGTTTTTCAATTCAATCTCTTGGGCCACATATCTGGGACCTGGTGTCAACTAAAACTACCGGTAGTCAAACGTAGATGGGAAGAAGTCTATTTTATGACAGCAATGCACTTTATCTTCTTTACCTGCCATAAACACCTCCAATATCAATAATTATATGAAATACGATGTATCCAGTTGTGTACTGGCCTGCTGGTATACTGGGACAAGTCCCTAAAAAAAAAACAAAAAAAAAGAAACAAAATGACTAAAGCAATTCCCCGAAAAACTTAAAAGAGAATACAAGAAACCGCCCAAAAAACCCCTGTAAAAAGAAATAATATAAAAAAATCTGTGACAATTTGAACAGCATTTATTTCCAACAAATAATAAAAACAGGAACTGGTCAGACATTTGACACATTGTGTTCTGGAACCTCTTCATCAATCTGCGGATCCTCTCTCGCACACACTCGATTGAATAAAGCTTGTTGGATGAAAATATCAAACTCATCTTCTGATGAACATAGCTTGTTTTTGTGAATGCACGTACGATAAAATTTGCTTTTAATGGGGATTTTACCATTATGTATCCTTATACAATTATGTTTTCGGGCAATAAAATTTATTTCATTTCAAAAACAAGCAACAGCGTCAACCCGTGGCCTGGCCTGCTAACTACATCATTGTCAGCGTTTTGGAAATTTCCATGGGAAAAAATCATACCAAATGTTGATAAAAATAAAACCTCAGTTTGCTTAATTTTCTTGTAAAACATTGGGTTTTATAGCTATATGTTGGAACAGGTCTGATTAGTCAAAACGGTCTTCATCATCCAGTCTTCATCTTCAGTGCCCTCGACTGCCTCTCCGTTGATTTACGAGGGCTTTCCAGTATCCTGCTCACTTTTACTACTCTTCCTTATAAAAACTACATCCTCCTCCCATTGAATGGATGACCACGGTTTAAATCAAAGTAATAAACGTTCACTGATGCGTTTTATCCATTATTTTTCTCATTCAGGATTTTTTTTTTTTTTTTTTTGCATCTTTCTTATTCATATGTTAGTCCACTGTGCTCTGTATTCCTGGACGTTTTTGTGGAGGGAACACAGACGTTTTGAAGTCTCTGGGACAAAATTTGGTTTTCACAGCTGTGTGAAAGGAAGACTTAAGACTATTAACTATGGAGTGATTGGATTGAGTGTTGAGCCCCCACCAACACAAAATGAAATGTGATACCATACCAATTGCTGTGTAACATAGAAAAAGGAAAAAGTTGCAATAAATAAATGTAGATCAAGCAGCATGATTTGTGTTGTCAATTATTCCATTTAATCATGATTTCCTGTCCCCCCCAAACTAACACTCGTCTGAAAGAAAATGTGTACTTTTCTGTATCTCCTCATGAAACTTGTAAAGCAGGGTGAAGCAGATTGATTCACACAGAGCTTACAGACACCTTAAAAATGTGCCGACTCTGCTTTGAGATCGACCGAGACCAGTCATTCAGCCATCAGAGGCAGTGTGTCTTTTCTTTCTCTCTCCAGGTGCTGTCCATAATTGGTTTCCTCCACTCAGTGTCTGCCGGGCCCTTATTGGTGGATTATAATCTGAGTGAGCAAATCACCAGCCAGAGACACGTACAAAAGAGCACGAAGGGAAGGATCCAATCTCCCCTCTGATTTAAGAGTTGTTGTCAGTGTGCCGACACTTGTTATGGAACATGACGAATAAATAACGGGAGGTGAAGGACTTAAACAACAGTTGGCACATACTGTACATTCATCCAGGCAACTTTTTGTCCAAGTCAGGAGGAGGTAAAATAGTAGTTAGACAAAAGAAAGAAAAATTAAACATGTAAATCACCGTGGGCACTGTGAAGAATAGAGTCTGTTGAAACATGAACTTCTAATCAAATGCACTGCCTGCTATCAGGAATTGATAAAATGTCTTTAAATTTTCATGGAAGCCTCATAATAGCACGCAGTTGTGCTTCTGTATTAAGAGATATTGATGGCACGGCAGGAGCGAATCGCCTATGCATATTCAAGCAATCTGTGGAAAATTATCATAATTGTATGCAGCAGTAAATGATGGGAATCATCCTTGATCCCATGTTAATCAGCATGAGCGCGGCCATGCATATTCACGGCGTTGGTCACGGTCAGCGTGTAGAAACCAAAAACAGTGTCACACAGGCCGAGGCTGGGTAACATGACACGTGTGCTTAGCATGCAGCACATGCTGATACATATATTTTGTATGCAGTACAAGGATGCAGTCACAGTCCTCCTCTAATTTCCAGCGCTGACAATGAGGAGACTGCTGCCGTAACCATGGAAACTGCCGAGGAAACTGAGGCCTGCGAGGGTTGTCCTGGTAACTTGCTGAATGTGATTCGAACTGAATGTGATTCTCCATTCACGACATTAATGGCCACTATTTTAATGGGCTTGTTAATGACAAGAGAGGCAGAAATCACACATGGAGAAAGATCTCTTATATATTACACACACACACAAAAAAAACCCCAAGGTTATTTATTCTTCTTGTCAGACTGCAAAAACTTTTTAATTATTACCCAGTTTTTCAGGGAAATGGCTGAAGCTTCAACTCAAGGTTTAAATTGTATTTTTGTTTTCACTTCTTTGCGTCACACAATAGGTCACAAAGCAGCATCTGTATTGGGAATAACTGACTTTAAAGCAACACGTGGCTATATTTCTGCTCCTTTTAGCTAATAAACTGTTACTATAATGACATCAGTCACAAACTTAGAACTACTGCAGTTTCAATCAGCTCAGATTAGAGCATGTTCCCCTAATTGATGCAACTTCAGATTAACTTAATGATGAGTGAATCAAACTGATCCACACATTGATTACAGCTCAGCTCAAAGACAGGCCAAAACCCAAAGTATTGCAATAGTTACTTTTTTTAGGAACTCGTTCTGCTTCTTTCTTTTAGTTTTACTTGGTTTGACGTCATTCATTCATTTTAAGGTCAACTGAAGTAGTCAGGTCATTGTGAAGATATTCTGTATTTATTGCTTCTATATCGGTCTGCTGTTGATTTATATAAAATAAATCAATATAGAATAAACCTGCTCTGCATTTCCAAATGGCACCGATGAAATACTGATTCTGTACTTTCCACAACCCAGACCCGGTCCTCAGCTGAGCGGAGGCAGTCAGTACAAATGACCAGGATGTAGAGCCAGTGGGTTCAGTCACGTAGCCCGAAGCCTCCTCCACGCCTTGTTTACCCAGCCTGTGAGAACGTGTACACATCTTTGATTGATCATCACAAATAGCAGTTCTTTCTCTGTCTGGCTTGATATGTGGATTTCCCTTGAGACCAATGTGTTTGACTGATTTCTAAAATGAACTTGACTCAATCAGTGGTCAGTTTTACATCAAGATAGATCAAAAAGTGTGCTATTTTTCAGTCTAGGGGACGAAACTGAGCTCACAAATCTCGCAGAGGATGTTTACGAGAACGTTGGCCTGAGAGCATCCTTATCACATTGAGGCATTGCTGCTGTTCTCAGGAGCAGCCGGGGCTGAATTCTGTCCTCGTGATAACTCCTGATGGCAATCTTTCCTGACTGGTAGAAGCAGATCTGGAAGAAAATTACAAAAAAAAATTCATATTCTGATACAATAATATTGTTTATAAAGCTAGTCTGTCCATGAGATGTTAACATTAATTTGCTCATTAATTATTGTTTTTTTTATTCATAGAGATTCTTCAGCAATATCCTTGCACAGTTTAATAATAATTAAAAAAAACAAGTAATCACTTGCACTTCTTTATTGCCCCCCAAATTTTTTTATGTTGTGCTGATATTTTAGCAGGGCACCAGTAATAGAGTTTACCATCCCATCTCAATGCCTAATGTTGCATATTAGACATATTTGAGCCCAGGAAATCTGCTCTGTTTGGACAGTAGGTCCAGGTTATTGTGACGCCAAAGCAGTGGATGAGCTCAAACTTTCATGGGATGGTGAGGCTTGTGGATTTCTTCTCGACTAAGATGAGGTGTAATATACTCACGCAATGAAATGTATCAGCATATCATTGTATCAACCAAAACATGGACAAGTCCTAAAGTGTTGGTTGGTTTGTGTTATTGTGTCATTTAGCGAACTGAACCGGCCTTGTAAATGGGTTGAAGCAGCTCATGCTGACATAGGCTTGATGAGATTTTTTTTTTATTTAGTTTTTAAACACTCAATGAAAAATCCCAAAGACCCCTGAGTTAAGAGCCCGTGGATGCGACATATCACCAAGGAGTGACAATTTACCAAATCAACAGACACCATTTATAATCATATGGGCTAAAAAAAAAAAAAAGAACAGAAGGAAAATGAGTTTGCCCAGCCCTCCTTTGAAGAAATGGTATTTAAGACCATGGATTTTATATTGTTTTCAAGTTTGCTCCCAGAACCTGACTCAGTGTCCGCTCTGCTGAAAAGACAATAAACTCTATTGGATCTTATCCTGCTGTGCTCCAATGTGATAATTGACATCTAGTGTGGACTCTGTGGAATCTGCATAGTTTAGTTTGATAGTTCTGGTCCAAGTTTGGGAAAATTTGCCGCAACAAGGTGAATTCTATGCAACACATACCTCATTTATCAAGTAAAGATAGAAATGTCTGACTGATAAGCACCAATAAACCCCGGAGGGAGCACATCTCTACAAAATATCAAAGTACCATCTAGTTTCCTGTCCGACAGGTGAGTCTACATGCATTAATGAAGGCAAGGTTAAGGTATTCCTGATAATGGATGCACATCTATGTTTGCCAGATTGTACATGTAGATTGGGTGTGTAAGTGGCTGTTTTTCAAAAACCCACAATTTCGCCGCCAATGCTCTCGGACGGAGGTGAAACGAAGGCCTTTAGTTGTGATTACCACTGCGAAAGGTTTGAAATGACAGCAGACAGAGGCATTGCCGTGTCCTCCGTGTGTTTGTTGACTGTACACGGCGGGTTAGGACCAGCATTGTGTCGCGACACTGATGCTTAATTCATTTTTCAGCACTTTGGCAGTCGTCTCACTGCAGCTCATCCTCCTTGTCTTGTAAGTCATTCTGGGTCAGGGCTTCTGGCGAAGGAATTAATGTAATTTAATCTCCACCTGGCCTTTATCGCTCGCCTCGAGGAAGTGTAAGCCAAAGCGCTGCAACACGCTGCTCATCATTGGGGAGGTTACTCCCCGGCGCGGCCTCGCACTTAATAAAGGCAGTTTCACCTTTGTCGTTTTTTTTCGCCCACACGGCGGAGATGGAGAGCGACACGCCGAATCACACATGATTAATTGTCTGTAATTACCTGAAGCCGACACAAGTGATTAACAACGTGACAAATGTTGATGGAGGGCGACTGCGGAGGTGAGGGTGGGAGGCGGTGGGTTCACGGCGGAGGTGGAGGGAGGCGTGTTGAGCTCATTATCCCCAGGATATGTGCGGGTAAGTTGGGGAAGTGGGGTGATGTGGGAGTCATCTGAACCAAACAACAGATGTTGGCAGCTGCACTTTGGGGCAGAACTGCAGTGTGAAAGGTCCAGTTTATAATAAACTCATGAGTGGATGATCAGAGTTCATGAATGTGAGAGGGAAAACCACCAAGGGACAAATAAAACCTTCAAGGACTCATATTTATATCGTATATAGACACGATGAAATCCACTTGGAAAATCTTAACAAGAAAAAGTAAATACTTCAATCATCCGATTGGACATTTATAGTTAGTCTGGGAAATATAAGTTACTGGTGACGTGGTGTCATCTGGGATGAGCTCCAACAGCCTGGAAGATGGATGGATGAATGGATATAACACATTTTTAAAGAATTTGAGGAAAGCTCGAGTTAACAATGTTCCCTTTGCAATGTACTTACTCATTACACTGTAAGATGGTATTGAGAGAGACGAAAGATCCTAGTTTTGATTAACTGTAGTCATTTCAAGTAATTGTAACATATATGGTTACTTTGATTATATTAAATTGATCATTTTACATAACACATGACGTTGCGAACAAAAACACACACATTAGTGATTAAGGATGACATGACATGATTGAGAAAGGCTTCTGATGACAGCCATTACAAACTTTAGCCTATTTAGAGATTTACTTTTTCAATACAAGCTGTGAAATATGAATATCATCTTGGTCAGTTTTATACCTACCAACAGAGTATTAATCCATAACTGTGCCTCTTTTTCACCAAAAGTCAAAATAACGAAACCTCCGCCGGTGTCTCATCTTACTTCATAACCATTTAAAACTGTTAGTTTGTTTTGTTCATCTGAATGCATATTTTGTGAAACACTGTGAGGCCACTATTAAAAGAAACTCAACTAAAATCACAATGAATAACTCTGCAAAGGTAAATCTGGAGCACGAGAGGTCGACAGAGCAGAGGACGAGCTTCGCCAGAGCAATGTGTCTGAAACCATGAGTCAGCAATTAGGTCCAACAGGAGGCAGATTTAACTAAACACCGTCCAGCGGGACGC
Source organism: Blennius ocellaris (assembly GCF_963422515.1). Taxonomy (NCBI): domain Eukaryota; kingdom Metazoa; phylum Chordata; class Actinopteri; order Blenniiformes; family Blenniidae; genus Blennius; species Blennius ocellaris. The sequence goes on from NC_137663.1 coordinate 21,966,345, forward strand.
CGGTGTAGCAAACGGATGCAGCTGTAGGTGCTGTCACAGTTGTTTTACATTAGGAGCGCAACAGTCTTAGTAGGATTGTGCCCAGAGAAACACAAGCAAGGTGTTGCACTGTTCGATTCCAAGAACCTTGGTGGTATTACAGTATGAGTGACCAATAGCTCCAAAATGTATATTGGGACAAGAAGCAGAATTACATTGCAACATACAAAAAAAACATTTTAATTGTTTATAATCTTGCATAAGATTTAAGTCAAAACTTCATCATTCATTAGGCTTTAGCTAGTTTTTTTTTTGTCATACTAGTTTCTGCCTTCATTTTGTGATTGTCTAAGTTTACCACAAATCTAATGAGAATAATTATTTAATTATTCTTTAATAGGGAAAAAAAAAAACAAGTCTAAGGTATGCTAATTACACAACTAATTTAAACAAAGTGATGTAAAAATTGACTAAAGTCACACGTTTGCTCTTTTAGTTAAAAAAAAGAATTGGCATTATTAAAAGAAATACAGTTAATACTGCTTACTAGAATGTATCAATACATCAATAAATAACAAGACAGTGTTTGTACTATTATGAGAGATGTAACAGAAATAACAACCTCTACAATATTTTCTTATATTATAGTATCTCCTTTAATTTTCAAAAGAAAACATTAAAACAAAGCTATATGAATATTTGATTCCAGAGTATGATTGTTCATATTTGTCAGATTATATATATTTGAGGAATAATTATTCCAGATTTGTTCCCCTTGGGTAACAGACTTGTGGAAAAGTGGGTTTGATTGATCCTCTGGAGACGTTGAGTGTTTATACCTGAGACGTGTCGCCTGCAGCTCTCCAGCCTGTCTGCGGCGGCCTCCTGGAGCTTTCCACATGTAAATAAAGTGATTATTATTTGTCTTTGAGACAGTGCAACCGAGGATAAAATGAAATATATTTCAATGTGGTCTTTTAGGCTTTAAAGCTGCAAATTAAATGTATTTCGGAGATAAATCAGGGCCACACATGCACGGGTATTTGTTATTCATTCAAAACATTATGATATGCTTTTCACTAGAATGTGGGATTTTGGTTGAAACATATATAAACAATCAATATATATTGCAATTCTTTTTTCTCATAAATACCACATATGTGTTGCTGCACAGAAGTGTAGTGGTTCACAATCTTGGCTCACAGCGAAAAGTTTGAGTCAGTGTGGAGTTTGCATGTTCTCCCCTCCCACAGTCCAAAGAACATGCACTTGAGTTTTGGTAGTGTCTCTGGATTTCCTCTAAGTGTGATTATTGTGCTAAAAGCTTGAGTCATTGGCAACAACAACAAAAATAACTGCCATATATTTTCAGGATGCAATTAAACTTTCTATTCTGTCCACATTAATAAATCTGCAGTTACTGTAAATGTGAGGGAAACCTGACTAGAATGGAAATGTCTCTGACAGAGTGAAGAGGAGGCTGCAGGGCTGCAGAGCTGCTTCCCACTCAAACTTCTCGCAGGCCTGGTGCAATACCTCCACACACACTTATTCATCCACCCACCGCGCCTGGTGTTTCCCTGTCTGCAGACTGTGAGGAGGCGCGAGTCAGACCTCAGGAAAGGCGATATATCGATTTTCCATCTGAAAGCCAGCTTTTACACTACACTTTTACACTGCAGCAATGCGTGTGTTTATTTGATGGCAGTTTGAACGAGATCCAGTTATTTCGGCATGGCTGCAAGTTCAGACAATGACCAGCAGATGGCAGGCCAGCCTGTTAGATGCTGTTTTTCCTGTTTGTGTGTTGTGGATGCAGGAAGCTTCATGCAGCCGGTGGCAACAGAGGAGAGAGCGCCACGCTCCGGCCTCAACTGACAGTGCTCCCCCTGACCCTCCTCTTCCACTTGGAAAAAGATATAGGCCAAGCCTTTAAGATGACTTCACTCAATGACCCTGCAGCCACCAAGCGATTTCGTCTCTTAAAATATATGTGAGAACAAGAACGCACAAAGCGAGAATAAACATCACAAAAGTGCAAGAGGTCTCCTTTGCACTGGGTCAGCGACACTGAACTATCCCCTCCCATCACCATCAAAACACTCGCATGCTTCCACTAAGATTGTCACAGCAGTGCAAACAGGTCAAAATGAAGCAGGGCATCGAAGGGGGAATATCTCCGGATGTTTCTGTGCATTTCTGAAAGTCATCGCAGAAGGTGACCTAACCCGAGGAGGAAGCAGGGCCAGAGGGCCGGGAGTGCGTTTACATCAGCAAACAGTTACATCGACAGCCTGTCAGGGCTGCATTGAGGCCATAACTTTCATAAAGTGCCGGCAATAAAAAAAACAAAAAAGGCAGCAATCACCCAGATGACCCTCACTGGCACAAAGAAACATTATGCTTTTTTTCTGAGACACATTATGTCCATATCTATTTTGCCTAATGGCATTTGGTATCATTTGAAATCTGTCCTTTTGCAATGGCGGGGAAATGCCAAAAATAAATTGAGAAACACAATGCCAAAAAATTTGCCAGAAAAGTGGAATTTTATGTGACTTACTCACGATCCTCACAAGATCCCACATGGCAAGAGGAGGTTTGTGTTTTCCACATGGTGCAGAGATGTTTTACTCTCTAAGGGCCTGAAGACCCAAAGCAATATTAAGTATTTCAATGAGGGTATTGCATTCGATCTGTTTTTATCTAAGAATGATAATTTAATATAATTTCAACAAATAAAGAAAAGAAAATCATGGTGATCAGCCATTAAAACCACAACAGAAAAGATTCAGAACCCGTTTCCATGACAACATGCCCATTTCAGCAAAGTTTCATGTTTATCCATTTTAAAAATTATGTCTGTGTAAACAGCAAGGGCAGAGACGTTGAAAACAATGTAGTTTTCATGTTGGGCCACTAGTGGGTGCTGTTGTTTGTTTTTGTAATGAAATGTGCAGAGAACCATATGCTACGCAATAAACATAAACAATGGCGCGTACACAGACCGATGATGAAGTTGGATGATGAAGCTGGATTGGATTGGGTGACTCTCAACTATAAAATTACCAAGTTCCTGGAGAATAAGTCCTGGGAGTCATGACACTCTGGAGGCCGCCATTGTTGTTATTGTCCATCTACTCCCACATGTGGAGTGGGAGCATTTCGAAAAAGTTCCACCTCACGGTCTCAATAAGTTGCATTTTCAGTGGCTCTGAGGACAGCAAGTAAGATGTAAGAAGTGGTTTAAAACAGTCACAATTACAAACAATGTAAATTTAATTCTGAAACACACGTCCAATATTCAAACGTTAGTATATCAGCGTGTGTGTGTTCAGTGTTACTATACGGTGTCGGTCCCTACTGAGAGATCTCAGTGTCTTATAAGTGAGATCTTGAGCTTATTATTCATGGGATCGTGCAAATGTTAGAAGCTCAAACAGGACCGACGTTCGCCACACATTATCCGCTAATGGTGATAATCGACTCTGGCATTGCTGACATGTGGGCATACGTTCTCGTGTGTGTTTGCCACATAATACTGCACACATGTAACCGTAATCTTACCTTCAATAGCCTCTCCCCCACACCAACACATTTCCCTTTTTCCCTTCATCTCTCTCTCTCTCTCTCTCTCTCTCTTTCTCTCTCTTTTTTTAAGCTATATGCTGGGATTTTCTAAATGATGCCCCTGGAGGGGTTGGATTTAGTGGTTCAGTCGTGGTCACACTGCATAAAAGAGATAGGTCTTAATATTTTATTAGTCACATTATGTTTCCACTCTTCTTCATCTCCTCACTCTATTTTCAAGCCCCAAACAAGAACTCCATGGCAACACCGATGAACCTGCTGTAAGAGGAGGAGAGCGACGGACGTGGCTCCCTCGCTCTCTGCAGGAGAAACATGGCCTGACATTTCATCATGTCAGAGATGATGCTTAAAGAATTTGTGCTCCTCGTCTGCTGACAGATGTATTGGTTTATTGACTGAATAATTGATGAGCTCAGTGGACATTATCTGTCCTGCCAATCCCAGTGAAGAAAAAGGCAAACGCAACAGCAGATCCCCTCTTTGCCCTCCATCGTCTACGTGTTGTTAAAGTCTTCAGTAATTCATGGTTGTGCTAATTAAACCTCTGAATGACCCGAAACATAAAACCATCAAAGAAAATATCCATTAAAGGTACAGTGTTTAATTTTTTTTCTCATTAAATATGCTATAAAAGAAAAATTAAATGTGTGATGTAATTTCATTGATCATCCATGTATTGTACCGTCAGCATGGGGTTAGACATTTGAAATTGAGTAAACCTCAGCACAAAGCCCAAAGTTTAACTTGTATTTTTTTTCTTTGGGTTAAGCCCAAAGTTGGTAAAGTTAGCAAGCAAACTAGTTTGTGCAGTTCAGAATATTCTGGATTTACAAGACAGTGAATGTCGAGGTAAACAACAAAGTCCAACTCAAAACTAGGACAGTAAAAAAAAACTGTCTTCTACAAGGCCTCACTCCTGCCGCCTAATGTACAAAGGAAACATAATATTAAATATCCTACTCCTTTAAACCCAACAAATTAATTTGTTAGGGGGTAAAATTGTCAATCAGATCCTCTAGAAATGCAGTTGAACCTCAATGTCCTGGTCAGCATTAGTCTAACTAACATTGGCTTGTATTTGTAATACTCTTCTTTCACTGCTAATCAAATACTAAGTAGTGTTACTATTCTAATACTTTTTATATTAAGAATTGAAAGCCTGCATCTGACAGAAATGATAAAGCTGCATTTTTAAACCGGAGAGCTGAAACATGCCACCTTCCCTCTTTTCTCCCCTTCTGAAGAACAGCCATCAATTCCTGACCCATGTTAATGCACCCTTTCAATATTTTATGTTTTTATATGGAGTGCTGACAATAGAACACGGAAATGGAGGGCACATTTTGCCGAGGTACTCCACCGGCTCCTGCATCATCCATCTCCTCAGCCGTGCTTGTGCACTCGAGAGCGGAAGGAGGAAATACACAAGTCAGAGACAGCAATCCTGCACAGGATGTTCATGCACATCTCAGCGCTGGACTCAATCTGCTATTTTTTTTTTTTTTTTTTTTTTACCTGATTGCTCAACAAACAGGTCTCCTCCATCACTTTGCATGTGCAACATATTATTTATATACCTCGGCTCCTCTCAAGGTGAACTCACTTAGCAGTGTAATCAGCTGGTGAAGTGCCTGCTGGACTCCACTGAGAGTAAATTAAAAGAAATCAATTAGGGAGGGACAAACCTGTGCATTAAATCTGCAATGTATCTGAGAAAGGACACGTCGGCAGAGAGTCATTAGAAGAGGACACGACCACAGCAGGCGCGGTGATATACAACAAACACGCAGAGACACACAAAGTCCATCCGGCCAGTGATCGAATCAATTCTGAGAGTATAAAAGTTGAAGGTCAATGCTTCTTGCACTTTAGCCTTGTGCTGAATGATATGTAGTTAGATGTAAATCTCTTCTCAGAGGGACGAATAAAAGCTGTCAGTGGCACAGAATTGTGGGAAAAGCGCAGGTAGCAGGGAGCAAAATGCCACAAGTAAATCACAAAAAATGTGTGAATCCAAGTGGCTTTCCTGCACAATTTATAGAAGACGGAGCAAAATCGGGTTATGTTTGGAAAAAAACCAAACAGTGCTGCTTTAACACCATTTTTTTATGACCTGATCTCCAATTAAAGGCATTTATTATTTGATTCCCTTTATTATTAAATGATTGTTTTCAGGTATTAACATGAGTAACTCCAAAACTGTTACTTTCAAATTCCTAACTATTAAATGTGGAAACTAGTTTAAGCTCATTTCATTAATACAACATTTCATATTATACAGCTATATATTTAAAACACTAGTGTGATAAAGCATTATTAAATAATACGTTTTCCTTCCATCGTCAATGCTTTCTGTGCAAAATCCCATGGCAGTTAAAAGTACTGGGACTGAATCATACATCAACTCTAATGGTACTAAAAAAAACACACACACAGAGGAATAACATCTGATTAAATATTCTGTGTATCAGTATATAACATGCATGGTATATACTAGAAATTTAGAGGATAATTCCACCCCCCAAACTGCACTGCCTTTTCTTGCAGCGATGCATTATTTATAGTAAAATAGCTATGTCTCAAAAAAGAACTGATATGAAGCAGAAAAAAGGGGGAAGAGTGAGGAGGGCTGGAGCTATTATATTAATGGCGGCAGGAGGCTGTTTTGCATGTTTGAGGTTCGTCGTACAGCTGCTGTCCAACTCGGTCGCCGAAGAAAACCTTTGTTACTTCCTCTTAAGTTTGAAAGTAAAAAAAAAAAAAAAAAAGACAAAGTGTGCAGGTGAATGAGCTAAACACTGGCCGCTTGTTGAGACCTCTTTTTGGAATGCTTTGAAATATTCACTAGGAAACCATTAACGTTTTCACCGACAGTATATCAGATAGATATTAAAAATAACTTTAGCATGAATTAGATATAAATTTAGTGCCATGTCATCTATTTAAAAAGAATATTACGATGGTTGAAGTTTGCATAATTCGTTGAGGCTATTATTCATGCCAAACCCCCAAAACACTAATTATATATATATATATATATATATATATATATATATATATATATAGACACACACATTTTAAATAGTATTATATACAATATTAATACTATTATTAAAATCAAAGTAGTTAAAAGAACTTACACTCCTGAAATCGTTCAATTGACTAACACCTAAAACTGCAAAAAAAAAAAAAAAAGCCATAATCATATTTGTATAGTTGCATTTTTAAATTCAGTATTCTCGTCAAATTGGACAGGTGAATATGTTTCACAGACAAATTTGATGTTGTGGGAAGTCCTAATACACTCACTGCCGTTACCTCAACACATACTTTCGTAACACCTGGACTTTTTCTGCTCGAACAAGTCTACAAGTCCTCTGTAGACAATACCAACACCGGCACACAGTTCGTGTTTCATTAGGTTTCACCACTAAATCTCTCTGTGGAGATTTCTGGCCCTGATGGCTGCATAATGCTTCTTTACGTTCACCTAAAACCTTCAATATTACTTCTGTCATGACTGTTTTGGTTACAAGAGGTGAACTTAAAACCCTACACCTTTGCTCCTTCCATCCTCCACCACCCCAAAACTACCCGACCGTTAAAAAGACAATAACATTCAAATCGACTGCAAAGCGTCTGTTTTGTTCAATATGAGTCATCCCTCAGCTCCGCATTTTGCTTTCAGTACCAGTGTCGCACATCGTGATCTCTGTGGGGCTGGAATGGGAAACTGATTTATGAGTATAATAACTAATAAATAGCAAAAACCTCTGGTGTTTTCCTTCAGGATTTGCAACAATAAATATAAATACATCCTGAAAAAGTTCCCATTTAATGCAGCTTCGACAAATCTACCAATACCGCCCACTGTGCTTGACTTCCGGTCAACGCGGTCAAAGGCTCATTATATGGCTTTGACGCCGTTTTGGTAGTTTGTAGAAAATGTAGATATTTTCATTGAAATGTTGAATTAAATGTTTTTTTTTTAGCATTTTATTGGAGTGAATCCTTCTTGCAGACCAATTTTGAAACCACTGCATAGTGACATAACATTTGGACCAATATGCACATCGATACCACTCTATTGTTAGTTTGGAAGACAGCTGTTATTGCGGCTGTAATGTTACTTCTATGAGCACATATATTCACTTTATTACAGATTTTTTTTTTATAGTTCTTAATGTTGAATTGTTAAACCATCATCACCATCTTCTTTGGGTTGCCCAGTATAATGTGTCAATAGACCATCAGAAAAGTATCTTCCACTGCATCTTTCCCACTCACAGCAGACGCTGTACTGTGGTTCTTCTCTGTTCAAGCTCTGCGTGTCATTTGTATGAAAACCTCTCACACGGCTCCTGCTCCTCCTGCCAGCATTTGAAGTATAAGTGTCGGGGGGATTTCACTGTTCAAAAACCACTAATGAGGCCCAGAACTAATGACTGGTTAAAGCCATCACTGCACGATTAGAGACGAGATCGATACTTTTTTCTGATCACATAAATTAGAAGTGCATCGATTATTGCACGTGATCAAAAAAGTATTACGTGTAAAGTATGGCTGCACAACCACTTTACAAACTGCTCATGCTGTCCAGGATCACAGAAGGTATGGAGGAAGGTTGGAATGCATCCCAGCATGTACTGGGCAAATAACAAGAGCTCACCTTGGACGTGTTTCCACTGTATCGCCCATGTAAACAGACACGTTCACACCTACACAGCAACCGAGGATCTCCTGTGGATTTAAACTGCAGGAGGAAACTCCGACATCCACACCGACGGAGAGGATAGATGTGATACTGAGAAGGAACAGACAGATTCCTGCGTATGAAAAATGGGCTTTCTAATTCGCTGTAATTCACATTGCAATAATGCAGCAGGTTTTAAAATCAGGGAGGTGCAGAGAGCTTGCAGGGGGTGTGGGCGATGCTTTTTCCTATCATTGAAGAAGACAAAAGACAGAATGTATAGGAATGGAGATGAGTTAAAAGTATCTAAAAAGCAGCAGATGAGATAGCCTTTTATTGTGTATGGATCCTGACAGTTTAACATTGATATATTATAGCGTGAAAAACATGACTTATTGCAGCTTTAGATCAAAATGTGCATAAGTACCATGCAGAGTTAAAAGTCTGAAACAACCAAAAGTTAGCAATAGAAACTTTGTGCTGCGATAATGCACTTCATATGTATATTTAGACTGCATTTATTCAGCTTCTCGCTTCACATGGGACCTAGAAACTATCACACCCAAAGGCTTTTCCAAACCACCCCCTGCTCTGACGCCCCCTGATCCATAAAATCAATAACCCTGATTTATAGCTTCCCGAAGCTTGGAGGCGTGGATGGAGCACAATATTTCAAAAGTCTCGCAGGATCATTACAGTCCTCAGCACTGCGGGGCCCAGTCACCTTCAAAGGTCGCCCCCCTTCACCTTCATCACCTACACAGTCGCTGTAGTTCGAGCCCAAGGGTGGAAAAACCTCCATTTATTGCGTAATGCCTCTAAAGAGAGGACAAAAACTATCAGCAAAGTTCCAGCTAACTAAGGCCTTGATCACGCGACGATGTTTTCAAGTTTTTGGCAGCGCTGGAAATATGGAAATAGGGAACAAATGAGCTGCTACGCATGGGCACCACACCCAAAGCAAAGAGTTCTTTTGCGCATGCATGAGTAGATGAACAATGTCAGTGTCATGACTCCCAGACCATATTTTACTGGGGCTTGGTAGTTTCATATTTACTCTAAAAGCAATTCAACTGTATACTCGTCATTCATAATTTCTTATAACATATTGTTCTCTGCGTGCATGTGTGCACTTTCACAGAAACACAGAAACAACCAACAGCAGCCACTAGTGGCACTGCATGGAAACTACACCGTTTTCAGTGTTTCTGCCAATGCCTTGTATATATGGAACTTTTCTGAAACTAAAATGCGAAAGCAATACTTTTTCACTTCAAACGTTGCCAAAATTAATTCTCTAGTGATTTGAAGATGCCCCTGGCATGCCTTCCCGCACTACTGTGCAACATTTTATAAAAATAAAAAACCTTTTTTACCCCTGAATTGAAAAAGGGGGGGGGGGGCGCAAATATTACACTTGTCAGCAGGAGTCACTTTGCGTCTTTATTCAGGAAATAGGGTATGAAAGGAGGTATAGTCTTATTAACGCGCAATGTTTTTGTAACCAAATAATTTAACTGAAGTTCTTTTTGTTGGGACTTTGGACTGTTTTCATATCATCCAGTCCCGATCAAAAGCAAGACACCAACTAAGAGGTGGGAGCTCTGCCAACAACCTAGAAAAGCAATGGTAAATACCTGATTTTATCCTCTCATTTTGCAACATTGTAAGCAATTTACCTTTTGGGGACTAATATCATTAAGAAAAAAAAATTAATAAAAATAAATAAAACAGTGCTGCATATTAGTCCACAAAGGGCAAATGAAAAGACATTAGCTTTCTTTACTGTATAAGCCTTTATTTGTAAAAAGTCGGTTGTTTGAATGATAACCCTTTTTATACCACATACTTGAACACCTTGTATTTGTAAAAAACACATTTTGTTCAAACACCTAAAAAAGCTGATTGACACTATAACATTAATTTGCACTGACAAAAAAAAAATACAACTTCATACTACACAAATGTTGATTCCATGAGTGAAATCAAACACCTTATTAAACAACTTAATCAAATAAGCGCCCAATGTGAACAAAACAATTACAGTACAAAAACCAAATGCATTTTTTTTCTTCCAGTGCCAGTATATCAGATGAAGTACATTTCCTTCTAATGATAAAACAACAACTACAGTAAGAATAACAATCCATAACAAATGCGGCAAATACAATAAATCAGAAATGAACACAGAAATGAGAAAACTCATTTTCACTAATTCATACCGAAAAATAAATGGGCTTGTTGTGGGCTTCTTTATTTTCTTTTTGTCGAATCGTATAAAGCGTCTGGAAAAAAAATAAAAAAAATAATGGGCTCACCCCCTGGTCGAACGTGGAGTCGTCTCCCTGCGAGGCTCTTTGAAAGAGCAAGCTACGGCGTACCGATGTGTGACTGGGAGTCGGCGCAGCTTCTCGGAGGTTTCCTTGTACACTCATCGACAACAGACAGGAACCAGAGGCAACTTATTCGAGAGGGGAAAACAAATAATAATAATAATAATGCAGGAAACACCCACTCGGTGTGCAATCACATGGCTTACGTTCAGATGCTACTGGCGAGCATCCTCTACATCCATTGTAGTTGAAGGGCGTTTTTTTGATGTTAATGCTTATGCCGAACCTGATAAAACTACAGCATGCACGTTGGTGCATCGATTCCAAATTGCAGTGGTTTACAGTAAATACATTTAGCAGGAGCGCGCCGCCGTGATTTGCGGGAATCAAACCGCCGCAAGGGTTACGTTTGTCCTTCGGTTTCATGAACAGTTTGTTTCACAAGGTTTGTAGAGCTGGCTGTAAAACAAGTGCAATTGGAGCATGTAAACACTGGATCTTTCTTTTTCCTGGCTGTGGAGATGAGTCGGATGGTGTGCGGAGTAAAAATATAGGAAAATAAAACCTTTTCAAAAACTCAGGTCATGCAAAACAAAACCTACAAGGTACATACAAAATAATGAGTGCACCAACAAAAGGTCTTCCGACAGTGAGGAGCCCCGTCAAGCAGCGCTGTGGTGCTTTGGTGGATGAGATTTGCTTGCATGGCCGTGGTTCAGTCTAAAGACACGAATCAACAAAGAAGGACAGGATCTATAACGCTGCTCGGTAATTACGACATAGACATGAGATGGCGTCTGACAAACATTGAAAAAGGGGCACTTTAGCAAACTGGAACAGTTTAGTCGGACTACAGGAGAGGTTGGATTTACTTCTACATAAAGAAAGGACATTTAACGGACCTGTCTTTCCCCATCAGTGCCCTCACACCGACGAAAATATTTGCTACCATCCCCGCACAGACTTCTGCAACTGAGCAGCTGCACTTGGGCAGTTGGCTAAGTGCCTTGCTCAAGGGCACACGTGACTGTCTTATTGAGGAACAGGAAAGAACATCCCACTCGCCTTCTTAAGGCAACCCTGCTCCTCTAGCCTCTATAAGCCAGCTAGCCGACCGTGCCCTCAATTTTTTTTTTTTTGAGTAGCCTCATGAACAACTGAGTGCTTAGTTGACGGCTGAGGTAAACGCAGCAGGCGTCCTGTCCGAAACCCCCCCCCCACCCCCACCCCCCCGCAGGCTCCCAAGGCCAGATCAGAATGTGTTACATGGGAAAGCGAAGCTACAGAATTTCACATTCCCCTTTGCTGAGAGTGCACCAAGGCATACTGCAATTCCCAGGCATCTTTGACGGCATTAGCATTAGCATTAGCCTTGCCCTGGAGGAAAACAGGTGAACCGAATGCAAGCTCAGAGCCACCAGAAACTCCGTCACTGTGAGAGGACTCCGTGTTGATTGCTCCATTATTTTGTGCACACCGTGTATTTCATGTGTTTCATTTTTTTTTTCCTATTTTTTTTTTCAGGCTTCGTTTGCAGAAGTATGCCAATGCTAGAGAAGCTGTCCATGCCATTAGCAGTGAGGCTAGCTGGTATTACGAACTGCCATGTTTTTGTTCATGCATTAAGAACTATTAAGTGAAAGATATCATATTTACAGTACAATTCACATGTAATTACACATATACACTAGAGGCAAGAAAATTCACATTGAAATCAGTTCAACACTTCTTCTCCTCTACTCCTTGAACATATGTGTCAAAAAACAAAACAAAAACCCAAAACAAAACATATTTTCTTTCTCATAAAGAAGCAAATATTCAAAAAAAGCATAGAACAGAGGATCCTCACAGCTTTTGAGATGAAGGTGCTGATTTCATGTCTAGAAAGCAGGTCATACATGTTCTGACTCAAATGAGTGGTGGTTAGGTTTTTTTGTTGTTTTGTTTTTTTAATGCGAGCATGCAAAGGGCTGCTAACGCTTCTCCTCCGTTTGGAGTTCAGTAAAGATATGCATCGAGAAAGAAAAAGAAAATACCTGAATAGGCATGTTTGTATCCATTTCTGGGAATAAACCAACCTGAATGGGAATCTGAAACTGTCAGTTACAAAACGTACTGTAGGTGCATCTCATTGAGATCACATGGTGGATGAGTTAGGCTTCTTTTAAGTCAAACACGTCCCAATAAATAACCTATAAATAATACCACTTATGGTTGCCCATATATATATATTTTTCTCTTAAAAAAAGACAACATGTGCTTGTTTGGCACTATAAATATAACCACTCTCCGGCCTCAACTCACATCCATCGTATTCCATCTGAACAGTTTGACAAGCTGTTAGTGAGTATGAAATGATACAAAAACACAATATATTAAAAAAAAAAAAAAAAAAAGGAAAAATGTGCAATTCATGTGAAATTGTGACCATTACTTCCTTTAACCTTAATTTGCTCAGATTCCTGTGACATAAAAGTGAATGTGCACTTGCTCAGCAATACCCTTACAATAATCCATATCATATTTAATCTACAGGTCTTTACCACGGGGGCACGGTCATCAGTTGCCCTACATCTGATTGTAAAAAAAACCCCAAACAAAACAAAAACAGAATCAACTCTTGCGTGGAAACTTCTCTCAAAGTGAAAATTGCAGCATAAGTTTCGCAGGGGAACGCCGACCATTTCACTCATCAGCTCACAGGTGCTGGAAAGTGCTACAAAAGCCTTTGTGCCCCGTGTTATGGCGTTTCACTGTGGGGTAATAATGTAGGCATCAGGGAAGAGTAATGAGGGGGGAAAAAAAACACAACATCTCAGCTTTTTTTTTCTTCTTCTTTTTGTTCTCAACTGCCCATCGAGAGTCTGACAGTGTTATCGGAATATAATGCTAAATTGGTGCATTTGGCAACTTCTGGAGAACTCTGAACTTCGTATTTCAGCGGTAACGCTTGCTACAGTACATTAACTTTTTTTTTGTAGGTTTTTATTTGTATTTTTTTGTATTTTTTTTCCATTTATTAAGTGTCACCTTCCTCCAACGTAACATCAAGTTTTATTTTCTTCACATTTAAGAGTAGGTCAACTACATTTTGGCCACATATTCGGACTCAGATTTGTCAGACAACAGATTTTCTTCAGCTGTAGACACAAACATAAAACTCAGCCCACTTATGCCCTCCTCTTTGTTTTCATTGTCTTAAGCAGGTTCTTTGTATTTTATTTTATTTTTTTCATTTTATGTAGTGCTGGATGTTTAGGAGGGATTTTCCTTCTTATTGTTTCTTCTAGTTTCTGGAGAATACAGCTCGGGCCACATCACTGTACAAACTTCACTGTGACTCAAGAAGACAAATTGGTTTGTGATCTGTATTCCCTTCTCGAAGGCATCTTATGCATACTCCACCCAGCGCTTCAGAGGGGAGTGGATATTTCCAATGATAAATTGATACTCCTGCTACTCCATCCTTATCTTGTTACTCGGCAGCTCTTCCATTTTCTCCTCATCCGCATCGTGCTTGTGTATGAGACAATTCAGTGCATTTCTTTGGGACTGCAGTGTAAACGCGGATGGATCTCGTTTTAGGTATGATTTTGCTCTTTGTGTCTGAAAAAGAGGAAAATGCTCCTTTACGCAAAGCAAAAGAAAGCTTGGTAACGCTTTACTTAAAGGGATGTGCATAGGACAGACTTCCTGCCTTACTGGAGGTTTATGACTGTTGATATTAAGAGTCATTCAAATGACAAATAACAAATCTTCACAAATATAATTGTTCAACGCTGCTTTAAAAGTGACAAAACTGACACTTAAAATTAATGGTGTTTGCATTTACAGGTTTTTGTTGTGTTTTGTTTTTAATTCGGAAAGTCTGCCTGGATAGCTTTTTATGATTTTAGTTAAAAAAAAAAATTATAATAAAAAATCCAAATCATCTTGAATTAGTTGTTAATTAGCTGCTTGTGAAAAGACAGATTTTTTCTGATCGCTTCTCCACATGAATTTTCTCTGTCTGTAATTAGACACCAGCCTCCTCGTCCTGTTAGGTGCTTTTAAGCCCCATTCAGACTATATAAACAAATCTGTGGCACGCTAATGTCACCACGTTTCTAAATTTATGACTCTCTAAAACCTGAGCTTTCTTACACGTAGAGTATACATTCCTGTTGTGGAGTGTAAATTTCTAACATTGCAGATATGTTTAAAAAAAATAAAATAAAAAAATCATTCCCTTTTATAAAAACAGTCATAAACAAAAATCCTGACTAGTCCCATATCACTGTACTTTCCAGAATAGAAGTCACCAAAAATATGAAACATCGTCTAAATAATTAGTCTTCTTTGTTTTAGTCATCACAGTAACAATTTCCCGGCTTTTCTTCAGTCCCTTACGACTTTCTCACTCACTGTGGACTATTTCTGCTGCTTTGTTCCTCCTTTTTAATTATATTATATTTTGCTGTGTAGCTTTTCCATTTAATGAAATTTTGCTTGCAGTCAGTCACATACCGTAGCAATCGAGTTTTTTGCTGGTACTTTACCAGTAGTCTGTTGTCATAAGTGGCCACCTCGTGGTCCTAGGTCCTATGTATCAGTGCATTTTGATATATATAGTCTCTTCTTAATAAAAGTCACATGAGCAACTTGACTCAAAATAATTGTGACTTACAATCTGGAAATTACAGTATAAAGGCATCACGACATGTCCTTTTTTTTAAATAGCAGGCTCTAATTTTCTCATCTGACATTTAAATAGAATTTTCTAATAATATATACATTTATATATTTATATCTTTATTTAAGGGGCAGGGTTTAAAATCTACCTTGACTTGGTTTGGAAAAGTATATTTTTCTAAAGAATGACTGCGGTTAATGAAATATCAAAGTCCTGCAGTACTGTGCACGGAAAATGCAGAGCAAAAACAAAATTGATATATGTTGATTATAGGCCTTTCGGTCGTCATATTGTTTAGTTCATGGCTATTTACGAGAAAGTTTTCTCCCCAAGAATTGCCCTGTCGCTCCTAATTATGCTGAGTTTGAGTATGAAATGTCAAAACCTTTCTTCCCGCCTCTTCTGCCCGAGCTGCTCATTAATATGCCAATCAAAAAAAGTCTTGCCTTCAGAAACTCCCGACACTGAAGAAATGCTCAACAAACAAAGAAATACTGTATACAGTACTGAATGACAACTGGTCAAACTGTGGGCAGATATGTTGACTCTTTTGAATATACATATTCGTCACATCGTCACATGTGGAATAACTTTGAACAAATCACAAAAGCAACACCCCCGTTTTCCTTTTCAGCAAAAAACACAAAGCAGGATATGACGTCAATGAACTCTGCGTCTAAAAGAGCATGTGACTCGATCATTAGAGGAAAGAAACAGCACAAGTATACTTTCATGAGAATACTGAATGATAAAATGTACAGAATATGTTTTTTTTTCTCTCCAAACAATCAAAATGAGTAATGCATACCTTTGACTCTTTTCATCTCATAATGCCCTAGCTCTAGAACATGTTCCGACACTCTCTGAAATCACAGTATTTTTCAAGACAAAATCATATCTACAATAATCAGTATTTGTTTTTAACCATAATTAAAAAGAGCCCCCCCCCCCCCCCCCCCTTCCCACCCTTCAATCCCAAGGATGTGTTTCTAAAAATAACATGAGAAGAAAAGGGAATACAAGTTTGCGTTGACTCTGGGCGGGAAGGCGGCGATCGGACGTCCTGTCCAAGTGGCCCGCTCGTCGAGACCACCGGGGCCGGAGCTGACGTCTGATAAAGAGAACGACACCACTTCAAAAAACCCAAGGAACAACACATAATCCAAACAAGATTGCTGTACATAGTAGAACCGGAGATTTCCGTGCATGTTATCCATGGGTAAGTGACTGGGGCTGTGGGGCAGGAGAGGGTCGGGGGTGGGGAATTGGAAAAGGGTTGTTGTTGGTGGTAGTGGTTGAGGAGGGGGGGGGGGTGTCAAGGATCTCACTCAGCTGATGCCTGAACAGACAAGCCACCACTGATTTCATGAGCTGCGGTAGAGGATTTTTGATTACAATAAGTATCAATAAAAAGTCAATGGGACTCTGAGACATCTTTTCTCTCTCAAGAGCTTTCGCTTCCTCTTTTTTCTTGGTTTTTTTTCTTTTTTGTTCTTTTTGTTCCTTTTTTTTGTAGCAAAAATATCATGCAGTCTGTAGTTCCAACAACCCCTGGTGGGATCTCATCTTTGTTCGTTTGTTTGTTTGTTTGTTTGTTCATTTGTTTGTTTGTTTCAGGAGGAAAAAGAAACTCAAAGCCTTGAAATTCTTCTCTCACAATTATTTCTTAAACATTCAAGTCATCCTATTAATACTTTGTACAGCAGAAAGGTCCTTCAGATTTCACACGTGTGTATATATAAATATAATATATATAAATATGCATATACATATGTTCAACTTGTATATGTGTATACATATTTTGGAACTGTATCAAAGCCAATTTAATGTGCTCTCAAAATATGGCCCATGATTCCTAGTGGGATGCACATCAATTCACATAGTACAACCAGTAGATTAGGTTGAAAAATCCAAAGGTGATAGGGAAAATGACCCGGGACCATTTGTCGATGGTGCTAACATCTGACAGGTTTGGGATTTTCAACTTGAGCTTGGAGGAGCGTCGTCGTAGCCGGCAGTTGGCCCGGCTCCGCATGGCGCTCCGGTCCAGCGAATGGTGGCTGAAGCCATCCCGGGGAGCCATGGGCTTCCTGAATTGGACCCCGGAGCTGTCAAAGGACATGACCGAATTCCGAGAGTCACTGACGCTGCTCCCCACGTCCGAAGGCATCACCTCGTTGTTCATCTCCAGCGTGGTGAGGAGGATGTTTCCGTAAGCATCCACCTGCGAGCAGACGCAGAAGACACGGCGCTTTAGCCCGGGGCTGACGTGCGAAGCTGCCCCAAGTCCCCCTAAATCTAACACATATGTTAACCCCCACCTCCCTCCCTCCAGGCTTAAACAAAATGTAGGGATGATATGGAATGTCATTTCTGGCATGCAACAGAAATAGTTAACAAGAGGTTACTTAATAGAGACATCTATCAGTGAGAAAAGTCTGACTTTAAGGTGAGGGCTGGTCTACTGCTGATATGATTGCTAAATAAATGTACCCCAACTTTTCTTTGTTCCTCGAGATACAGATTTCTTCGCTGTGTAAATGACCTGAAGGTGTTGGTTTGAAACGGCACGGAAATGGAGTCCTTGCAATGTGAAAGAAAAATGAAGAGAACATTAAAACGGCTATAAAATACTGGCAAATAAGCACATTTTCTTTTTTCCTTTCAAAAATTACACAATGCATAACACATAAAGTTAACAAGGAACAACTTCTGAGTCAGCATAGCATTTAGTACTTCACACAAAAAACAGTGGGGAGCGGGGCTTTTTTCACTCTGACGGTTGGTGAATAGTCGCATTGTCCAATAGTTACTCGTCCTGGATTTCGATGGCCTTGTCAGATTTGGTTAGAAAACGCATGTTAAAATATAAGGTAACAGAGTGAGAGTGAATAAAGCCTACAGCATAAACATAGACAACAACCTAAATAAGAAATGAGAATGTTTACACCACTGTTGAGCTAGATGAATCGGTATCTCAATGAAAAAAAACAAAAAGGGCTAGGCTCAATAAAAAGCAGTCAGTGCTTGAGGGAGAAGCAATGGATGATGGTGGGTGAATGCCTATTGGGCTGTGGTGGCATCAGTATGCTTCTGCAAGATTACTTCAGGGACTGCTGTACTTGTGTTTTCGGATAAAAACGACAAATCTCACGAGCAGAACATAGTTGTGTTGCACTTGAACTCTGACTGACACGGACAAGGGGAGTAAAGAAAAGACGGAAAGGAGGATGCAGTGGATGAAGTTGCAAACCTGTTCCCTCAGGCGCTTCTCCTCGTATCTTGTGCGCTCGTTGTTGGCTTTGTTCAGCCGCTCATTGATTTTCTTCTGTTGCGCAGGGCCCCGGCCAAAGAACACGTAATTTACAAAGGCATATTCAAGCAGGGCCAGGAACACAAACACAAAGCAGCCCATGAGGTAGACGTCGATGGCTTTCACATACGGAATCTTTGGGAGAGTCTCCCTAAGGTGGGTGTTAATTGTGGTCATGGTAAGCACCGTAGTCACACCTGAGTACACACAGAGAAACACAGTCCAGCGTCACACACACACACACGCACACGCACGCACACACACACACACACACACACACACACACACACACACACACACACACACACACACACACACACACACACACACACACACACACACAAAGGCTGATTATGCTTTGCACTTACTTTACATTGATTCAAAAACGGAGTAAAATTAAAAAAACAACAAACAATGAAATAACTTAAGAGCAGAACAAACCTTTTGAGGACAAGATGAAACTGAAAGAATGTTGTATTTTAAAGAAGTGTGTGCAACTTTGATGAGTTTTGCAGGAGGGCAAGTAAGGAATTACAATTATTCACATTATCGGTATGTGAGTTTTCCTCATCGATGTATTAGAATAAATCACATCAAAACTGAAAGTAAGTCACTTAAGTAAAAAAAAACAAAAAACTGTTGAATATGTGAGCAGTTTAAATTGAGAAAGCTAGATTGGTATATTTTAATTGCTTGTGGATTGATTTGTTTAAGTTCAAAATTGGTTGACGTTTTAAGAAGAAAAAAAGAAACATTAAGACATAAAAACAGATCAGATGACAGACAGATACTGAAATTCCTGAAAAAACTAACATAGATAAAACATGTTTGACAATTCTGAAGCCATAAAATCGAAACGATCCAATCAGTTATTTGAATAGAGTATTTTCTTTTTTTCTTTAATATAACAATCAGGTTTCTCATTGTCACAATTCTCATTGTCTTTAATATAGAATAAACTGCTTCTGCTACCATCTGTTTATATTCACTGTTGACACAATAGCCCCCTTTAGATAAGGAGTTTAGTGTTCACAAAATATCTGTCACACAAGTTTCAAGAACTTTAAACATTCATAATATTATTGTCTTAAATGTCCTTGCACAAACTTATTGAAATGTCCTTAGAGTCACTAGATGGAGGTTTCGTAGCTGATTTTTAATTTTTTTAATTTTAGGGGCTGAGTATTCATAATGTGCAATAGGTGCTCTCCCATTGAACCCCATAACCCTGCTTTTATTTGTGGTTTTCACACAGCACAGGCTCATCTATGAGGACACTGGATGAGAAATCTCAACAGGAGCAATAAGACCAAATGTAGCCTGAAGGTTGTGTGTTTGTTGGTAATTGTGCGCCAGTAGATGCAGGAGATTTACATGGGAGCATTTAACATGTGAGGCAGCGGCGCGTTATTTCGTTGCGGCGATAATAAATGGGTCCTACTGGAGAATAGTCACAGGTTTAATAATGCAACAACTGAAGCCGTGTCTTACCCAGGGCCACCCGAGCTGCAGAGGCATCATAATTGATCCAGAAGGAGACCCAGGAGAGGATGGTGATCAAGATGGAGGGCATGTACGTCTGCAGGATGAAATATCCAATGTTCCTCTTAATCCTGAAACTCAGCGAAAGCCTTGGATATGAACCTGTGAGGAGGACGGATGGAGTGATAGTTCAGAGAGAAGAGGGGAGGGGGAAAGTGGAAAACACATCAGTGGGAAAAGGGAAAGAAGTGGGGAAACATTGGCACAACTTAAGAGTTCCAAAGTCTGCACTTTGACAACGCGCACGGTAGTCATTTCTCCATTTGTTCAGATGGAGCACTTAATTTCCCCAAAGCGATGGATTCCTTTCCAGGGACAAGTTCGATTCCAATTAAACATGGCAGAAAGTCGCAAACACGGCACATTTTTCTGCAACCCCCTATCTCAGCAGGCAGCTCCAGCATCCCTCTGAGAATTGTCACAGTGAGCTGCTCTGCTTTTCTTTCACACTCTCTCTGTCCTCTAAACATTACTAAAAGGGCATTTTTTTATTTTTTCATTTTTTATTTTTTATAAAAGGTGGATAATTGCATTGCATGCCCGTACGCCGAGAAGGGATGGGAATCTATGTTGTTGTGAGGCAGCATGTCATCCAATGTGAAAATCTGCAGGAAAACATCAGCAGGTTGTGCCAAGACATTAATTGGCCTTTTGATTGCACTTTAATTCAAACTACCACAACAATACAAACATCGAGGCAGCCTCTCACAGCTCTCTGCTATCTTTATCGAGATATTTGTGGGGGGTAGAAACTATACATATTGCTTGAAATAGAGTTAAATTCTCCTCAGTGTGTTCTAACAACAGTTTTATTTCAAATCGCCTCAGATGAGGCTGATGGTTCTAATCTAAAAAGCTATTTGCTATGGGCGAACGCACGGTGATGAATGACCTCATCATCTCCAGGTTCCTGTAAATCTTTTAATGAATCAATACCTTAGCATACATACTTCATCAAGCCGAAGACAAACGCCCTGCATCGCCCACGTACATGCCAGATTAATGGTGCCAACAAATTCTCAGGTTTCATTAGATTCAAACATGAGAATTATATATAACTTTGACTTTTGTCTTCCTTTTAGAGAAAGGGATTACTGCTACATTTGCTCAAAGACGTAAAATTTTGAAGAAAGTTTCAAGCTCAAACTGAAACACTTTATCCCTCGAAGGCAAACTGATGTCAGACTTTAGTTCAACACTAATGATTTGCACATTATTGCTGTGAAACATCTGTGTGTTAAATGATAGATAGATAGATAGATAGATAGATAGATAGATAGATAGATAGATAGATAGATAGATAGATAGATAGATAGATAGATAGAACCTTCTCTATTTTTAATTATTCAATTCAACAATGTTTGATTTTATTGCTATTTCTTCCATGCATGTGCTTTCAGTGTTTTAAGTGCACCTCTTAAAGACAATAACGATGGGGGGGGGGGGGGAAAAACCAAAATATTTTGATTTAGTCCCCAATAATACTAAAGCATTTTGTTTGCTGTGCTATGACACAGTTCCCCGGGTTAATAACTATATAGCTAAAACAAACCATAATGCTACCATTTACATTTGGATTTGAACAAATCACAGCATCATAATGTATTTTGTACGAAGGATGTTAATGATCAGTTATCATCTGTCAGTAATAGAAGCACACTTGAAATGATGTTATATTATATTTTTGTGATCTGACTCTAATACAAACATCATTTTTGTAAGCTTGTGAAAATGGCTACCGACCTCACAGTGGGCTTTTGCAGATTGTTAGGCCGTCTTACCTGTGGTGAACCTGACCTCCTTGGACACCAGGCGGATGTCTATGATGGAGAACTGAGGTAACTCTAACTTGTCGACGCCCGTCACTGCGCTGTCGCCTCCTTGCCAGAAGAACACAATGTCATCCGTGGTATATCCATCTGTCAGGGTCAGAGAGGACAGAGAGGAGGGGTAAAATGTGGACAATTAATGTAATGAAGAAACAACCGTTACAGTTAACCGTGTTTCTATTTGAAGTATGTTGCACGAGGTGGCAAGTGAAGGTCACTCTGACAAATCGACCTTTGTTTTATGTCTTGCAGTAAAATAATGATTTGAAGTTTACTCATACACGCCAAACAGTCCTGACCGCATCTTAAGAAGACCCTTAAAGATGGTTACTCTTGCTCCTGGAGAGCCACTGTCCGGCATCAAGTGGCTCATTATCAGGCTTTCTGCAGAGCTTCATGAGGTTCATTTATTACAATAAGATGTGTTGGAGCTGGATGATGGAAGAAGCAAGGCCTGCTCACTGCTGCTCTTAATGGGAGGAGATACATTAAAATGGGCCTTCAAATTTGAATAAACATTCTTCACAAATGGGACATAGCTATGGGACTGATTTTCCTTCAGTGTTGGGGTTTATAAAGAATCTATCACAAATGACAATATAACCACAACCTATACGCCATATTGAGTAATATACTTATGCTGCAGTGAGCATAAGCTATGCAATGGCCAACAAGCACTTATTCTAGTTTCTTCTTTAAAAAAAAAAAAAAAGAAGTCACACCATTCTCAGGGAGTGAAAGGAGGAAGTCAATTGCAAATAAAGACAAAACAAAAACCTGCATGAGTGGGAGACATTTCTCTGTATGAGAGAAATGTACATGGTGCCGAGTCCACACTCGTATCGCTGCATGGATTACTTCATTGTGTGAGTATTCATTACCACGTGCCGCTTGGTCCCACACATCCTCAACTTGCAGCCGGAGCCACAGTGACCACAGCAGCAGATTTATGTCAATAGGTTAGCATGCGCTCACTGCAGAGCAATTTCTCAGTCCGGGAAGTGTTACTACATTTCACAATCTACTACCCTACATCCAGACCTGGATGGCATTAAACCCACTAAGAGACCAGGATTCATTACCATTAAATCTCTCTCTGAGGTTATAGGGTAAGGAAATGTGACATTGTCCATGAAATTGAAACAACTGCCTGCCTAATCAATCAAAGTGATGGTTAATGTGCACGAGTCACCAGCGCGTAGCATTTCCACCAGCATAAACAGCAGACATTCCGGTGACTTTTTAATTCACGGCCTATCCATATTTCATTGCTTAGTGAAGTCCCTGAGGGTAAACACTCTGCAGCTTTATCTCAAACAACAAGAAACACACAGTATCGTCTGTATTGAGCAAGTGGCTTTGATTGATGGAGCGGTCAATGAAAATGATCAAGCAAATACAATTTTTAATTACACCGCAAGCACATTTCTCTCCTGGATAATGATTTATCTAAATGAAAGCGTTTTGAAAAAAATAAAATAAAATAAAATAAAATAAAATAAAAACAACAACAACCCTGAAACAGTGTTTAAATAAGACGTTATAATTCATCATAAAGTCTGTTTGCATTTCATCTGTCTTTAGTACTGTGTTTAGAATATCTTTTTAGTTTTTGTTTATATTTGAACAAAACACATTTGAATATGCATGAATTGATTGAATTTAACCCATCTCTAAGGATTTAGGAGCAGTTTGGGAGCAACGTCCTTGCTCGTGAACTCTGTTATATCCTGTCAGCAGTGTGATTGGAACCTTTAATGCATGTGATTAAACAATATTAATATTCCAAATTCCCCCCCCTCCAAAAAAAAAAAATATTTTCAACATAAGTTACCAGATTACCATGGTGATTTACTGCTTGTGTATCTTCATTGTTCTGACAATTTTAAAGAGAGTGAGACAACAAGAGAAACTCACATGTTTTTTTCTGTTAATTTTGCCTCACAGATTACACTGATTTTTGTGTTTTATTACAGATTAGCTCAAATGGAGTTTGCTTTTATGATTAGTGATTAATGTTAAGCCCTGTTTGAAAGACGAATAGCTTTAATTTCAACATAATCTTTTTTTATTTTCCTCTCAATAATTTTTGGAAGACACATTTTGTAACACAGGCCCCTGAACACTAAGGCCCTGTTTACACAACAATGTGTCAAACTATTCAAAGTTTTGAAAACGATGTCCCTTTACACAGAAACAGCAGACACACTAAAAAACAATGTAGTGCGCGTGCCAGGCCACAAGTTGGTCGTGCTTGTTTTTCAGTGAAATATCAATCACTGGCAGAAACAAGCATTATCAGATTATTAATCTGAAGTATTTTCAGAAGATTACACATTCCAATGTAAATCTTTGAGCGGTTGTCTCTAATAAGTGTGAACAAATGTCAGATTTCGAGAAGAATTTTACAGATTACAAAAACAGGGAAAGGTGAATGAAGTCAAAAAGTGAGTTTAACTTAAAAAAAATGTTTTCACAAAAACATGGAGACAGATGCAGAGTCAAAACGAGGCGGTGGACCACCACAGCAAAGATGATGAAGAAAAAAAACAACAATAAACAATAAAAAAAACAAAACAGAAAAACTGGACCGCAGCTGTTTTTGGAGAGTGGGAGGAACAGCTTGAGCAACACTTCGCCTCAATTCTCACACCACACAAGCTTTGTCTCATGACTAATAATAATTTTTGGCTAAATGCCAGACTTCACAATGTTTTCCACTTGATATAATATTTTGAAATTTGCTTCTTGGAATCCACAGCCAATAAATAGAAACATAGCTCTGTTTACTCCTTATGAGTCTGCTTTGAAATAATAGGTCTTTATATATAGTCTACCACTGCAGTGGCTGTAACGATTTTAGCTTTAATTGTATGAATGCCTTTTAGCATCCACACACGAGTGATCCAAATCTTTATCAAGAATTGTGAGTCATGACATATCTCTTTTCGTCAGGCTGGGAAACCGCAGCGCCCTGATCCTGATCTGTAGTTTCCCTTGTTTTGGAGAATAAAGTTTGTGGGGTCACCGGTGATTCTGCTGCTGGCGTTGCTCCACACGTGTTTCTGAGCACTGGCACCCGCTGCAGCCGGCCGAGCCAACACGCAGAGGCCAGAGCTAATGAGGCGAGCGCAGGTAACATCACACAGCAGCAACTTTTTACAGATACAGCAACTTCATCAGAGCATGAAAGTTTAGCCTTGTGATTAATGTTACCACAAACACACATTGATTGTCGACATCACTGATTGCGCTCTCGAAAACAGAAGTACGTTTAGTGTGAATCAGCAAACAGTCCACACCGTTTTGGATTTTGGAAGTGCTCTGCATCAATTTGAGTCTCTGGTTTTAATGTTTTGTGATTGTCTCTGATGAGTTTGCAAATGATTTACGTTTTTATTCGAGACCTTTTGTTTTGCACGTTTCATGTCACAGCAGTCTTTGCCACTCTCTGCCTGTTTGTGAGCATATTAAGCGTCTTATTCAGTGATTTGAGTTTCATTGTGGTCATGTTGTGGATTGGGACAAGGCCTGCGGACTTGAGCCTGTAGGGACAGTACACCCATCTGGTCATGCTACAATGAGCATGGCAGCATAGGGCGGCTAATTTAGGTCAAAGTAGGTCAAACTCTTTTGGCCTAACAACCTGACATATAACTGCAACTCCAAAATGAACTTTTTTGATGGCAGTGGGTAACTTTTACCTTTTTGTAGAAGTCCTCCCATCCCAATATTAAACAGTGTTTCAGCTTTAACTTCAGTTTCTGGATTACTGGGGGAATCATGATCACAGGCAATGGTTTCTGGAAGTGTCTACGAGTGCGTGCAGTGGTGAGTGATGCAGAGTCTTTTCTCACAACCGTGTTGTCTTTGGGCTTTGAAATCAACATCCAACATTGACCTTTGCAAAGAGATATATATTATAGAGCTATATAGAGATATATATATATAGAAATATATACCTATATCTTATGCACAGTAGATGGTGAGACAGCATACTCAGGCTAGACATTGGGGAGAAACTCTCTCTATAAAAGCTTTTTCTTTTAAAAAAAATTCCCTGTCATGAAACTGTTGTCACTCAAAATAACTGGATACACAACCCTTTTGTTACCGCTGTGACAATTTTAACATTTAACCTCAATGGAATCGCATATTTCAGAACTCTGAAATCTATATATGTAGGTTTATGACAATTGTAAACCATTGGATCAAGTCTTTATTTACATTTCAGGCATCCAATTAAAACCTAATATTCAGACATCTGAGCAGTGACATCTAAATGACTCACGAGCATTCAACTTTTAATAAGCTGCTGACAGCTATACACAGTCTCTAAGAGAAGACACACTGATTGAGGATCATTCCTGGTATGAATGTTATTAGACTGATTTCCCCATTGAATGGTTCAGGGGTGGTCCCGTCCATCCTTCACATCGAAGGGATGGTAATCAATGCACATCGCTGCACACTGTGATTTGTTTTTCATAAGAGACGAATCACCTCAAGAAGCAAAACATCTGATAAGTAGCACACGTTAGCAAAAAAAAAGAAAAGAAAAGCCAAATATTTCACTAATGTCTCCTCTCAACTTTCACAATTATATTACCATCCACAAAAATAAAACGGGATATCCTGCACTGACTTTCATGTTTTGCTTAATCAGTAAAAACAGCTTCCTGGTGATCACACTGTATGCCTTTGAAGGTTGGTGCAGGTTCAGCGGGGGACAAAAGAGTCATTAAGGCGTGTGTGTGTGTGTGTGTGTGTGTGTGTGTGTGTGTGTGTGTGTGTGTGTGTGTGTGTGTGTGTGTGTGTGTGTGTGTGTGTGTGTGTGTGTGTGTGTGTGTGTGTGTGTGTGTGTGTGTGTGTGTATTACTCACAGCTTTCAATTTCCAGGGTGCAGTTTTGCTCATCCAGAGGGTACCTCCTCAAGTCCATCATGCAGGCAGCAGTAGTCGTTATTCTGAGGAACAAACAGAAAGAGGTGAGGGACGAGAAGACTGGGACAATCAACAGTAGAGTTACTTTTATAAAAGGCAGTGCAGTAATATCACTACTCAAAGAAAAAAAAAAAACTGTTATTCAGGAAATACATTCCATTGCTTCTTTCATTCAGGAAGTAATAATAGTGTGGACAGTTGCATGGAGAGTTCATCAGTCAATAAAGTCCTGAAACTTCTCCAGGTGGAATTTTCAGCATTCAGGCACAATTTCTTGAAAGAAACAAACGTGTAGTTGCATGTTTCTCATGTGTCATCGTATTATGGATGTTGGTGTTTCTGGTGGTGTAAATCAGTGTTAATGATTTTGGTTTTGTACCAATGTTCCTGTCTGGTTTCGCAGTCTGCTTTTCTGTTCCATGTTTGTATGTGTTCCTTGTGACTTTGTCACCATGATCCCTGTAAATTTCCCTTCATAGTTCCATTGTTATGAGACATATTTGCCCGTGGTTTGATTTATGCCTTGTTCCTCATCAGTGAAATATTGAATAAATGACAGAAAGAAGAAGCAGCAGCAAAACAGGGGACACAATATGGAGGCAATAGTAGACATCTCTTGTTAAGGTACGGTGATGTTTATGGAGAGAAACATCTTGTGGAGCTGGACAGAGAGAGACAGCAGCTCTACGACTATTTCCAGCCCGAGTTGCTTTCTAAAGCCCTCCCACATTCGCAACGCCGTTCAACAGTAGAGAACAATACGTCACTGTTTTCCTCGGGAAACAGGGAAAGGTTAAAAGAGAGGTCATGGTTCAGCTGTGCAGAACGATGAACCACCGGCGTGCCTGCACCATAGTCAAGTAGCACTTCAAAGGTAATTATTTTGTGGTTGTTTGTTGAAAACATGAGAGCCCTGCAGCAGTTCAATGATTCATGGTGAGCTTTTAAGCTTATGTTATTATGAAGACATTTTGCCGATACCGCATCGGTCTTAATAGGTCTGAATGCATCTTTGCATGTCGGCTATTTCCCTTAACCTCTTAAACCTTTTAAGGGTCATCAGATATGGAACCTGTGCCTGTGTAATATGCGGTGGAAGACAGGTAGAGAGATTCCTTTCCCTGTTATATTAAAAGTTGTCTTCAGGGGAAATGTTGCTGTTTTCCCAACTTTTCCCAGCCACTCCTAAATATGATATATTTCTCAGTGTTTCTGTGAGTAGACCGGTGATGTTATTTCTTTTTATGTGGATCACTAACTGCTCAGTCCCCTGTATAGAATTCGGTCGATGCATGTTATTTATTGCAGGTTTCGAGATGTGCATTTCTGCCAGGTGGCTTTAGACATGATGTATGCATAGCAGTTTATTAATGTCAATAAATCCAGTAGCCCAGGAAAACAGCTCTGGCTACAAATTACAGATGTAGGGGTCTTTGGCATTTAACTGAGATATTTACCGGTGCAGCACATTTCAGTAATTACATTTCTGCTGTTCATACCAGCTGCTATGTGTTCATCATACCAGCTTTCATTCGCTTACTGCCCTCCTGTGTAAATGAAATAGAAAAATTAATTTTCAGCTCATCATCTTTGTGTCAGAAGCCAGCAGCACATCCACAGAGCAGGTTTGATGTGCACAGTGTTCGTCTCCGAGTGCATGTTAGAACATGATGAGAGTGATATGAAGTTTTTACCCTTTTGACGGTGCAACACATTTTGGATCCGTGATTAATCTTTGGGGGCTTGCGAAAACCGCCACTGACTGCGATCTTACACTGGTGCAGGAAGCAAACATACACAGCCATCTACAATCCGCAGAATTGCTAACATAGTAGATAATAAGTTGTTTCTGCTGGATATATATTGCCCTAACACAGAGTTGGTAAATTGGTCACGGTGGTGTGAACAGAGTTCTGTCAGCAGGTAATTGGAAAACAAAATATGTGATGCTGAAGCAGATTTGACCAGATTAGCATGCATCCGTGTGGGGATTCTGTGTCCATGATGGCAGAAGACCCCATGAAGGGTAAAAGATAATTTTTTCCATAAACAAAATGTGTGACAGGTACGTGTTTATTATTCACAATGACACCGAGCTGCATTCTGCTGCACAAGCATTAATCAGCTCAAACTGCATTCTGTCGGGCTCTACTGTACTGCATCTGCCTGCTGCCTCACGGCACTTCTCTGCTGAGCCGGTGGAGCAGCGCTACTACTCTTACACACTGCGAGGAGATAACATCATGGCTAATTACATTTACAGGAAAGGTCACTTGGCAATCGTGATTCAAGGGCAAAAGTTCAGAAAAAGCAGAGTTTCTATTAATAACATGGCTTTATGTACAGTTGGTGTGTGCATGTGTGCTCCAACACGAATGGCCATATAGGGGACTTCAGGAGAGTCACATTGCAGTTTAGCCATCCTATACAGCCCAGTTTAATCTCAACAGGCTTATGAATTGATAGCATGATAACCTATAAATACACACTACAAGTAATTCACTCAGTTACAGTGCAAGAAAATATTCAGACATACTTGAATTATTCACATTTAATGCACTTTTCATAAAAAAAATGTTTTTACAAGCTCAACTTCACACTGTGGCTTTAATGGTAATGTTAGGTCCTTTTTACGTAATGTTTTCAAGTGAAAATGCAAAACGTTTGTTACATTGCGGGTGTCTGTTTACATGCTCGGGGCCACTGGAAATGCAACTTTTTGAAAAGAGCTCTCAAGGTGGAACTTTTTGAAAATGCTACGTTTACTACAAAAACAAACAACGGCACCTACTGGTGGCCATACACGAGAACTTCATTGTTTACAGCGTTTCTGCTGTTTTCATGTAAATAGGCATCGTTTGTCAAAGCATTGCCATCCAAACACAAAACTTCTGTGAAATGGAAATACAGGAAATGACGCGTTTTCACTTGTCATGCAAATGGTGTCTTAGTTCACTGAAAATAAGGCAGCAAACTTTCATTGTTGTTGTGTGTTTTGTGTCTCAATCTTGCCTTATGTCTTCTCTCACTGAAGTCACAGAGTGGGTGGATGGATGGATGGATGGATCAATTCATAGTTTTATTAGACACATAACAATAAGGTTGTATCAGAAAAATATGGTCCCAACTCTGCTTATAATGTGATATTTCTTTCCAGAAACAAGCAGTTAATATAGGCCATTTAAAGCCTTTAAAATATTTTCTTTATGAAAATGTATTTAAACAACACATTACATGTTGAATTAACCCAATTTGTTCTACTGCATTTGATATTTTACAATGAAGACATTCAAAGTTGGATTTACTTTAATATGAGCAATAATGAAACTGTTATGACAGAAAAACAACAAAAATGTCAACTGTTTAAAGAGGACACTGCACCCTCAGAAAGTAAAGTACAAGGAAGTTAACAGATCATCCCACCACCACAAAACAAAGTGCTAAATGTGAAAGAAGGAACAAAGCAACAACAACAACAACAACAACTAAAAACTGTAGAAAACCCTACAATGTGCTGCCTGAAACCTTCGAGCTAAAGTTAAGTTCTGCGTCCGCTGTGATCATAAACAGGAAGACAGATCCTGTCAAAGACACTGCTGCTGTTCTTAAAAGACAATACCCCTGGTACAGCAGCACAGGGAAACGCAGGCAGCAGCAGCAGCAGCAGCAGCTGCTCGGAGTAATGGACAGAAATGAATTCTTTACCCCTCGGCAGAAAAAAAAAAAAAAGGAAAACAAAAGCATGCTCTAGAAATAAAATTGACTTTATATGTGACAGTTAACAAGTCGGGGGAGAATCATCATGGAGCAGGCACGAGCCGGGATGGCTCACAGCGAGGGCCTGGGATTTGGAAATGTCAGCAGATGTAGGTCAGCAACTTGCAGTCCCACCAGAGATGGTCAGCAGCGTCAGACCTGAGCCGGCACTGCAGCTCGACACTCAGCACTCTGTATGCTGGGAGGATTTCTACATGATCTGCAAGACTACATTCCCGAGGATATCCATAGACGCGTGTTGGAAAGAGCAAACCACACACAAAAGGATTTATAAAGATGAAGCGATGTGGAAAATCACTGTGTTGGAACTTTCTTTGAAGCAAATCTCGAGCCAAACGTAGAGCTGACAAACAAGACACGGGTAGTAGGCGAGGTAGTAAAAGTAGATAAATAAATAAAAATAAAGGAGCATTCAACTCATTTTTGCGGACCACTCTTGGCATTTCTGACCAACTATCATGCCAACGCAACAACTAAAAGCAATCTGGAGGTGGATCCCAGAGGCCCGGCGCTACAGACAGGGAAGCTTTTAGATATGTGAGCAATAGTTTTGACGCCTACGCAGTCTACTCCTGTCTCCATCGCTGTGTGGTAGCTTGCTTACCAAAGGAGATCACTGTACTATCACAAGGCTTGGCTTAATAAACAGAGGAACATAAGAAAGCAGATTCACAGGAATGGGAAGAGAGAGAAAACACAATCTGGCGAGAGCTTAGCTCAACAAAGCCCCCAATGCTCTCAGGACTCAGCGCGCTATCAAACTGGCTTGTCAGTGTGCTAACGATGATTCAGCCTCTCAACTCGCTGGCAAGTTAGAAAAACCTGCTCCACATTTTCTCCTGACTCTGGCTCCTTTTTATTGATGTTCAGAATGACTTTGTTTGCAACATCCAACGGCTCTCAGGCGCCTCCTGCACTGCTCTTCACACTCAGCCGCTCTCCCCGCATAAAGTTTAAAACCCAGCTACAGAAATATGCAGCAATTCAACAGCGGTTGAGCAACATTTTATAGAGATGGGTGGCAAATGTTTATTTGGAATTAATATAAAATTTTAACCTACGCATCCACCATTTCCCTGTTTTGGGATGTGAAACATTGAATGTCATTTTTGTGTCTATATGTCAACTGGTGCAATGCAAGTTGCTGAAAACTAGCACTTAATTACACCCAGTACATTTACTTTTTCTTAAGTCATGACGTTATTTTACACATTTGCTGAGATGTCAGCTCTGTGTGCATCGTGTCTGATGACTGTACAATAACATTTCTGTTATGACGGACTTGATATCACTGCAATCTTAAGTTGAAATTATACAGGGTGCCTTTTGTAAAGAAACCAGCCAAAGTGCAGGGTGTGACAATTTGCATGTAAGGACCTAAGAAGGGTACAGATCCATCATGAAACAGTAACAGCAAATGAAAGTCACGGTGAGCCAGCTGAGGAAGTGCATCCAGCACAATAACAGCAGCATCTTAGCTGAAGGCTGAACCGGGTTGCAGCATTTTTCCAAATAAGAAGCAATGATACCACAAATATTTTTGGTTGTGACATTGTATATTCTACATTAATCTAATAAATATAAACTCACCTTTTTTTTTGCACGATTTGTAGCAAAAACACAATTCTAAATCCATGAATGCGAATCTATAGTGTGTTATTTTCCAGGTCTATTAAAAGCAATATAAGGCTCTTTCATGTGAATCTAGCATTAGCTACTCAGTGACACCAGGTACGCACCACATGTAATCTTACAGTTAATAGCCTGAATTTCAACTACAATTCTTACGGTTTTCCATCTCTGCTTGTGGACTTTTTATGTCATGTTTACCAGTAATGAAATGGCTTTACAAGAGAGGGACATATATACAGTTCCCTAAGATGAAAAAACTCTGCATTAGAGGGTTAGATCCCACTCCAGTCCCTCCTGATAAATCATACGCTGGAAACCAATTTGAAAATTTGAAGAAAAAAAAATTCATTAAAGATTAAAATCATGCGTTGTGAATGAAGGTGAATAAAGGCTGGAAAAAAATAAAGGACAAACACCAACACCAGCACAATTCATAGTGAGTGGATGAAGCGCAGCACACGGTGCAGTAGCGTGTGTAATGTGATTGTCCGCACTTTGTATTCAACTGTGCTCGAGAGCAGTGTGGGGGGTGGGGAGGGGGGGGTTTCAAGCAGGCGGCCCTTACAAGAAAATGCATTTAAAACAATGAAACCTCAGTCAGCCAGACTCGAGAGTCACGGCAGTCAAATGAACTGAGCTGAGAAAACAAACATCCATTGTTAAAGTTGCATCTTTTGTCCACACAAGCCTTCGGCAAAGTCAAACATTTTAACAAAGCGTTTTAATTGCATGCTCACAGGAAGCCTGCGAAGATCCACTGCATGTGGATTGGATTGTACGCTGTTTTTAATTATTGTACGCTGCAGAACAAAAAAAAAAGTGGTGTGGAGGACAGATCCAAGGGCTTGACGCCATCTGCCACACGCCGTTGCTGCAGTGGATGAAATGGTAACTGAAGCCTTTTGTACTTGGGAGACGAGATGCCGGAGAAACGGCTGGTGTCCCTATAGAAACCGATCCAGTCTTCCTGCACACATAAAGGTGCAAATGCAAAGTGTAATGTCATATTTCTCGGGCACGGATCCATTATTTTCACTACGCCGTTGCTTTTTCTTTTTTTTTTTTTTTTTGGGCACTTCTCTGGCTCTGGAGGATCCTGCATGTGCCGAGGTGTGCTGAGCACAGCAGCAGCTGGGGATGTTTATTCAGATCAGATGGCGCGGGGTAATTTTGGTAGCATTTTGGCATGGAACTCTCCTGTGGCTCCACCTGCTTTAATTGGCGGCGGCACAAAGTTCTTCATCTTGTCCACATTTGAAAACTATCAGAGCTACATTTTTAATGAGACTGAAGCCGAGTTTGCATTGACTGGCTTCCTCTTGGTAATACATTCTTACAAATGTCAGTACTTTTTTGAATGTTTGGTGTCCCACCGTTTTTGTCTGATTATTTAAATATGTTATTTAACTTTGGGATTTAACTACTCTACAGTATATGTAAATATTTTGGATCCGTCCATCCGTCTGTGTGAGGATTAAACCCGGTGAGAGTTGCGCTCTGACCTCGCTGCATCTTTTCTGTAACATATTGTCATAATGACGTCTTCGGAGCCGATGAGCAGGACGAGGACGGGTTGTACTGGTCACTGGCTAAAATTAGCTTCCCTCGCCTATGAGTGATTGTCACAAAAGATATTAAGAAAAGTCTACGTTCACACAGATATTTGTTTGCCACTCGCACATCAGTGAGGCTGCATCTCTGTCAGAGTGAAAGCAGTCCTGTGAAGAGTCGTGAAAATAGAAAAATAATCAAATAAAAACTTCTGCCATCAAAACTCCTTTAGTGTCAGCACCAATTCAGTAATCCAGGCTTTCTGAATACTGATTATTTCATTAATAATTCATCGTCTCATATGATCTAAACCTTGTCACTGCCATTTTGTTTTATTCATAGAACAAAACAGTTTTCCTCCTTTTTTTCTCTTACATCAAATCACTTTATTTTAATAACTTTAGTTAAGAAAAGCAACGATCAAGACTGAGTCTAAGTCGGGACAGTGTCTTACTTTCCGCAGTCCTCCTGGGACTACTCGACGAGTCCCTCTGAGCGCATTAACTGTTGACTGAACTGTCTGCCTTGTCACAAGGAGGTGATGTGCATTTCATACCTTTTTTTAGCCTTTCTGGGTCAATAACCCTGAGCTTTAATTTTCATCCGTAAATAAAACTTTAAAGCTTATTTATTCCTACTAAAAATATATCTCACCCCAACTTCCCACAGTGACAGATCACATGTATTAATAGCGTTGATCCCATCTTCACCTTGATGCCTTTCTGAAACCTGTTCAGTTGTCGTGAGCATGGCTTTTATGGGGGATTTAGATTTAGATTTCTAAATACTGGAGGTATATCGAGCTTCTCATTCTGTATGCAAAGCTTGCCCTGGGTCACAGGGAGGTGAAGGCTATCCCAGCATGCATGAAATATCCCTGCTGGAGCTATACGCATATTATTTCTGAGACTTCCAAGTCTTGCATTATTAAAGCCCTGAAAAAGTAAAATTCATAAAGACAACAAAAATCCATCCCGCTACTTTCCATCTATAGCACTACGCAGTCGAGAGGAGAAAAAGTGTCCAGTTCAGCGAACTTGTTCAGTATTACTTTGAGAGTAAGGTGGAGTCAGCCAGTTTTCATCATCATTGTAGGTCTATGGATTGTGCCAACTTTGATTCATCATCTCCACCGTGAGGATTAAGAGAAATGCAAAGATGCACAATAACGACTGTTAAAGGGAGCCTCGACGTACGTCTTGAGGCGCTCCCTACAAAGAATATTCTAAATAATTTTAAATGCAGAAAATAGCTCATTTAAGCAGTACTGATGCTGAGAAGGACGGTTCATCTTAAGTCCAGACAGAGAAGTAAGTCTGTCATGGGACATAAATAGATCAAATGCAAAAATAAAGGGGCGGAATTCGGACGTTTCTGGACGTCAAACTTACCTGAGCCCATATAAAACGGTGCCGTCAGGGTGCAGTCGGATCATCCG
This sequence comes from Blennius ocellaris, assembly GCF_963422515.1. Taxonomy (NCBI): domain Eukaryota; kingdom Metazoa; phylum Chordata; class Actinopteri; order Blenniiformes; family Blenniidae; genus Blennius; species Blennius ocellaris. The sequence goes on from NC_137663.1 coordinate 22,001,638, forward strand.
GTTTTTGACTGTCACACCATGAAGAAAGGACTTCTTGTCGTTAAGGAAGTAGGTGTCCGGGAGCCAGAGCTGGTCTGCTACACGGTTGTCCAGAGTCAGGTTGAGGTTCAGCTCACCATAAGCCAAACGTTTGTCTCGCCAACTCTGCTGGAAATACATTGTGATGGTATAGTCCTGAAAAAAAAAAAAAGACATGATAATATAAATATTCCTCTTTATTCTTCTCCTTTTTTTTTTGCTGTAGGTGCTATTGAGTTTATAACTTCACCCGTTCGTACACTCTTTATGGATAAACAACAAAGAAACAGTGTCAGGGAGAAAGAAGCAACTTTCAGTCAACTTGGACATTTGTGCTCACGGCCAGAGACGCAGGATGAACAACGAAAACAGTTAATGCAGCTAAAACTGAGAAAACAGCTGCAACGACTACAGCAGCTAAAATAGCCTTTAACAATTAAAATGAGAACAACTATAGCTTAACAAGATTAAGATGACTAAAACCTCTATAACCGAATGGTGGGAGAAAATGGTGCGCAATCTGACTATACATTTTAGCGTACCTTTGTTTTCACCTGACAATAAAAAAAAGTTGAAACTAAAACCTCTATAACTGTTGAAACAACTAACGTCAGTTAAAGAACTAAAATGGTTTAACAGGAGTATAGGACCACAAACTGGCAAAAAAAGCTAAAATTGTAAAAAAAAATATCAGCAGATTTGAATTAATCTTCTTAAATTGCAAAATTGCAAGTATATATAATTAGTACCACTATATGTTTACGTTTAAGTGCACAATAGAATAGAATAGAATAGAATAGAATAGCTCTTGCCTATATTGATGTTGTGTGCTAATTCAGAGTGTAAGCAATTAAAGTGTTTGTAATTCATAAATTGTGATCACAGCATGGATCTTTCTTTGATGAGATGTGGTCGGTAAAATTCTTCAGTACGATCTCAATCACTTCAGAAGTTATAGCACAAGAACAAAGTGGTGCATACCGAAACAACTAAGAAAAAAAAACCTCTCACTTTATTTGATGCTTTGCCACAGAATCACATTAGAGAAATTAAAAAAGGGTAGAAACAGGGCTCACGTCGATGTGTTTGTGTTAGAAATAAATTAATGCATCAATGATGATCACACCAGGGAAATTGTTTAACATGTCAGATAGTGTGGAGAAAGGAAAAAAGAAAAAAAAAAAAAAGGTGCGTGGCTCAGCATTTGCAGAACCAGAGAGAACAGGATTGGGACACCAACAAATAGAGCTGTAGCAGTACTTTCTGCACAATACTGGATCTAAATGGAAAAGCGCTCAAGTGGAGATATAATGTCTGTCAGCTAGTGCATCATCGCCCCTGTAGTCAGAGGCCTGCGTCGGTTGCTGCGTCATGAAAAACACACACGAGCACGGCGGCTACATGTGAAAACTACACATTAATAAAAAATCACATCTGCGCAGTTAAATAACACAGTTAGTCACACTTCATCCAAGCATGATGCATATTAAGATACCTAGTAATAAGCTATGTTTGGATTCATTATTCATGAAAGAAGAACAAATGCACGGTCACATAAAATCACTTAACAAGCACTGAGCTATACTAATGATACGCAATTCTAATCCTCTGATTGAATTTGCCACGTTAAACCAACAATCTCACATGCAAATTCAAGAATAGGCTTTGTACATTAATTTCTACTAAACACAAGAAAAGAAGAATCTTAACAACAATTTATTTGGCGGGGGAAGGGGGGGGGGGGGTTTCAATATAAAGACATAAAATAAATGTGTGAGTCACAGTCAGCAGCAGCTCCGAGGTGGCAAAAAAAAGAAAAGCCAAAAGAAGACAAACAGAGAAAGAAGTGAAGCAGAGGAAGGCTGCCGCACCATGTGGGAGGAGTGAGCTGCCGTCTGAGTGACGGAGTCACGCTGAGTGAAAGAAAGCCAGCGCTAAGAGACGAGAGAGAGTGACGTCACTCCTCAGACAGCGGCCATATTGCCTTCATCACTACCCAGGCCTGCATTTACTGACTGCCCTCGAGTCCCTGTCAGTGCAAAACAATAGAGCGCCTGCAGAGAGGAGGGAAGCTTTTCTCTTACTTAAATATCAGCAGCTCAACACAAAGAAGACCACGTGAAATGCTTCATTTACAGTGACAGCTGTGATAAATCCTCACGCGTCACTACTGACACTCGGGGTGCTCAACATATCACAGTCATTGTTCTCACAATCTCAACATGTGCAGTATACATATCTGTCTGAGCTGCGATAAATTGTGTCTCCAGCAACATGCATTCGTGCTCCACCAACTCAAATTTTAACTATGAAAGATAAAAGAAGAGTTGTAAATCACAATTGACTAATATTGTGTGGTTCATTGAAACATTGAACACAATTGGGAGCATTGATGACTTTATACCCGGTGGCCACAGACAACCGGGGCCCCGAGATGGAAGAGGTTCCCCCAGAGAGGTTCCAGCTCAATGTCAGTGACAACGATCTGGAACCCCCTTTTAGTTGGGTCCCGTTTACGTGACCACGTTTCAAGTGGAAACGCATCAGAGCGCTCTTTCTATTGCCTGCAACCTTCGTCCGCTTTGTTTTCTTTCATTTATTCTTGTGCTTCTGATTTCTGAGCTTCAGCCACAACGTATGGAAAATATCTGATGGGAGTCCATTTCTGCAGTCTCTTGAGCTGTGTCTGTATTTGCGCTCTAAAAAATAATAATGCGCTTTCCTCAATAGCAACTCTTAAGTATAAGATACTTTTGATGCGCCTTTATTTAAGAGTTTTACTTGTATTTCATTACACTAAGCATTGTCACTGTAGATGGACTCTTTCCCTCTCAATATGTGATCATGTTGTTAAGTATTGCAATAACGGTATAATTTGCACTGAATTCAAAACCCTTTTTACACAGATGACGTCTTTATCTGGTTTTTCCATCTCATGAACATGGGACAAGTGGAGAAGGTTGCTGACTTTGTTTTTTATGGTCATTTGTCCTTGATATTTGTGCTGTTGACTGTTTCCTTTGGGTTGCATATTAAAAAATCCTGTCATTTTTGAATTTGCAGACCATTAATGCACAGTGCATAGAAACAATGAATGGCAGTTCAACGGCTCCTGTGCGGTGTATTGTGCACCCCTGGAAGATTTTTAAGAGATAAAAGCAATTATTCAACACTGCAGATGGTTAAATAATATTGCTCAGATTTTTTCTTTTCACATTTTCAAAGTATTTTTTTTCTATTAGAAGATATGACATGTCCGACAGTGCCTGTTGCTGTTGTAATACAATGTTAACGCTCTCCAGTGAAGCAGCAGGGCGAAGGTGCTGCTCCCATCAGTGAATTTCACTGTTGCAAAGACAAAATCTGAAAAAAAATCCACAGAGATTTTAACTCACCATGTTTACTTCTGAGATGGAGTCGATACTTGCTATGTTGATGCTCATTCCTACGATGACTGGAGGACCTGAGGGAACAAAGAGAAACTGAATATCAGCGAAAAAAGATCAAACATATTGAAACAGAAACATCATTGTGCTGCTGGGCTTCAGGGAATTGATGGAGTAGTTGTGGTATTAAACTGGCAGGATGTCCACTCAGCCCGTGGTTTTCTAAGTGTGAGGTGGGAAGAATGTAGGTGTCAGGGAAATATGAAAATATTTGTTTTTAAATTTGAGAAGCGATCATGAAAAAAATGGGTAAATCCATTTTTACACCAAAAAGTTCAAAGTTTTTTTGTGAGGGTGTTTGGGAGAAGATTGATTGATTGGCTTTTAACTTCATAGGCTTATCACACACTGAAACACTAAAACAAAGATGGCAAGCATACAAGGTACAAATACACAATTCTAGAAACTCTACGAGGATAAGGAAAACAAAAAAATACCCAAAACTTCGAAATCGGGGGAAAATAAACACTTTAATGTAAAGCTAGTGATGTAACAATTGAAATAGTTTATTTCATTGAAAATTTTAGAGATTTTTATTGACATTTAGACATGATATATATGCAAATATATACACAACAGTTTAATAATATGGCTAAATTGTACCATATATCTCAAAAGTAGACTTAAAAATATCAAACTCACACTAAGAAATCTGTTTTCTTTGTATTTCCAGCTCAACCCAACTGTTAATGTTAAATAATAATAATATCCCATAATAGAAAAAGACATGAGGAAGTCAGGTATACAAACATATATTACTACTTCTATTCTCCTCTAACGATACATATTTCCTTTAATTTTGACCTCATGCAACAAGAAAACTAACATGTACATCGTCATAAAGAATTTCTAAACTTCCAAATGCAAAACCTTTCTCCTGATTGCAATTCAACTGGATTCTTCACTTCACTTACTCACTTAACTTGATGGTAAACCTCAAGTTGGCATGAATAAAAGACCAACATCAGATCTTTCTGCACGGATGAAAAAAAGATATTTCTGGACAAAGTGCAACATCAATCTATATGTGACTACTTCGTATGAGAGAAAAGTACCCCGGTGAGGTTCTATGCAAAACACAATGTAAAGCTTACGAAACAACACAGACAAAACGCACTCATCCATACTAATTTCCAGGCTAGCAAATTCATGTTCAGGAACAGGAAGAGCAAACCATGCCTCATTTACATGATTACAGGACATGATGTCGACATGTAAACAGCGATGCACAATGACTTCCTTACATGTGCAATAAACACTTAGCCTACTTCAGTAATCACACAACTTTAACTTTACATGGATCATCCAATCACGGCCATTATGCAGGCAGAGTTGTTGGGAACTTCAATCCCAGTGACTTCAATCTGTCGGCGTCAGTAATGCCGTTTTGATTCCAGCATCATTCTACAAACGCACAAAAAAAAAAGGCCAATGCAGACCTGCAAAGATTTCCGCTCACTCAACGTTTTACTTGTTTTTCTTCTTTCCCTTCCTCTCTATACCTGGCAACCCACCACTTGAGAAGCTGTTACCCCGTGCAGTGGCCTTTGGGAGCGAGCAGATTTGTTGCCACTATTTCCCGATGTTTTATTAATACATATTCTCTCCCTTTCCCTATACGTACACCTGAACACGCTTTCCAATTCCCTTCGTCTTCAAACTGTGTCACTTTTACTTTGCTTGATCAGGCCACGAAATATGAATTGCTGACACAGAAAACAGGGACGCTGCAGTGATTGGTTCGCGGGGGAGAGCTGAATCAGTATATTCTGATAATGTTCTGTGGTTTTATAGTGGAAATGGAATTTGCATAGGAATCATAAACAACACTGGAGCAGCTCTATTACACTGTACTTTACCACATCTATCATCATACTGGAAAAAAGGACAAAACCTACGACTTTCTGCTCACACGAGGACGAGCACTGGGTACAGAATGGCAATGATATTCACGCACATTACAACATCGCTGTCTTCCTCGGCCTCATTTCTCCTTGTGACTTTAGATTTATATCCATTTCAGTGACTCACTATAAATGTATAATAAACGGCATAGAAATAGACAACCACTATTGACACTGTCCCAATAGCTTTCCTATCTTTTCTGGATTGGTATGATTTCTGCTTTAATTAATGAGTATGAATGGTACTGTAGATGTTCAGCATGTAGAATCATTTAAATGGACGACACACCAATAGGGATAGCATGTTACCGGAGAGCTAAGTCATTTTCAATGTTGTGTATGCGGCAACACTAGCTGCGTTTATACGGTCACTTTTTGGTCAATCTGATTGAATTCTAGAAACAAATGGTCCCGTTTACATGAACACTGAATAACGTAATGCGGATGTTGTGCCACTTTATATGCACCAAGACGTGACCCAATTCATTCCAGTGGATCAATCTCGTAATGCTTTGTACTGTGACGTTTGCCATTTGTGACATTCAGAGAGTCCCACTTTACCTGAAAGCCTGCCAGTACCAAAAATTAAATTAGAGTCATTATGCTTGTGGTGTTTCTTTTTCATTTGTGTGAATTCAGCAATATTCGATGGAACAGAGGTAAAGTTCACCTTTCGTGAGTGGTCTGCCCTTCTGCATATTTTATTGTACATTGCCCTCAATTTTAACTTTTTGTTTTTGTTTTTTTGATTTCATTGAAAATCTCTGCGACACAAAACACACTACGTTCAAGAAAGCATCACCGATGGTCAACCTTCACAACTTTATTCATAGATTAAGAAGATTTTTGACCGTTTTCGAGAAATAATGTCATACTGACCTTTCAAATCTATTTTTAAAGTTAAAGTAGCACCAAAAGCTTCAAGAAGGAGTCATCACTAAGTAGGTTTCTTGAAAATGTTGCGAATAACGTGATAAAAATGGCACATTTCAGGGTAAGATACAGACAGTTATGGGCCGCCGTGACTCATAGAGGATTGGGTGATTTCTAGGTCCTGTTGATGGATGTGCTGCGCAAGTTCACAAAATAGCCTTTTTTTTTTCTTCCCTTCTTTGACCAGAAGAGATCTACTACTCCTCTTCTGACTCTCTTAAAATACAACACTTTGAAACGCAAAGAGATCTGAAGAAACAAAAAACTGACAGCTGCTGCAGACAGCAGGAGTCGTCAGGATGTTTATGGGTTGCAGACATGCACAGTTCAGAGCCTATAAGGATTTTTGACAATGTATAAAAAAAATTTAATAAATAAAAATCACAAATATAACTCTAATCTGTCCAAATATAATCATCAACCTAAAATAAAGACAATCAGTGCAGGAAAAGGTCATATGACTATGTTTCTGATTATAGGATATGGCTATAAATACACAGAAACCCAAGCAGTTAGTTTGCACTTTACCCTTACTAACTATAGCATGGAAATAACAATAGCAGACAACCACAAATCACATGTCTGCCAACAATTACTATGGAATCTGGATCTCATAGTGAACAGGAACAAAATAAACAGTTTGTTGTTGTTTTTTAACATGTATTAGTTTTTAGTGTAAACAGTTGTCTTGACTTGTATTCATGAAACAAATTCACTTTATTTATTTTTTTCCCCAAAAAGGTTTAAGGTCCACTTGTCCAATTTATGAAATCTGCAGTTGTGTACTGCAGTCAGGCATTAAAGTGTATCCTGGTACTTTGGAGCGAATAAAAAAGTAGAGCTGAAAGGGTCCAAGTAATGTAGAACCGAAGGCTCACTGACCCGGAGCAATCAGGGGGCCGAGACCACTGTTGAATATGGCTCAAACAAATGGCTCAACACGCAGTTGTTTGCATGCTCGGGCAGACTCCGACGGCCTCCTGCAGGGCACTCTGCGAGCGTCAGACCCAGCGAGGATCCTCCAGGACTGTAGTGTTGTTGTGTTGTCTGACTCTCGCACACCAAAGCATTACCAATAAATCATTTTGCGCCTCTTTCGCGAATGAGAAAGTGCCTCTCGCCAAAACCGGCGTTCTCAAATGTATACTAAAAATCCCTAACTAGGCTTATTTCATTTCAGCATGCGAATCCACTCAGGGTGCAGATATCTATTGTGATGCAGCTTGCATATGTAATGGAATTGGCACACAGTCGCTTGGAAAATCCAGTTGCAATGATGTGTTGTGGGGTTTTTTTTTTTTTATGCTGATTATGTTTTTTCATAGTGTTAGGTGGGACTCCCCCTATTATTCTATACAATAACCCACAAATTGTTATCCTCAGAAAACTATAGGCGTAACAACAGTTGCAGTCTGTATAAAAAGACCTACCAGATAATAAAATAAAAGCCTATTACCAGCATGAGAAGAGCTTGCTCGACAATAAATATCAGAGGACGGATCTATTAAAGGTTTGCACGTATAAAAATGAACTCAAACACGATATTACATGAATACACATATGGGAGTTGATCTACTCATCGGAAGTGGTGATGATTCCACCTGACAAATGGGGAAAACAAATTACACTTGCCTTCATGAATATAGAATATTGAACATGTGTTTCACAGGTTTATTATACTATATAAATGTAGAAAACACAATGTGATTTATTAAACCCGAAAAAAAATTTGTATGGATGTAAATAGGCAGAGATGCAACTGTTAATATATTGAAAGGGGTTTCCTCAGCTGCCTTACTTTATAAAAATTGTGGGATTCAACTATACATTTATATCTGACATAAGACTAATGAGGGGAATGAGGGGAGCTCATCCACCCACACTTTGTGAAATTCTGATTAATACCAAATATCCACAAATCAGCTAAAATTCTCCATGATTTATAAGCTCGGATCCAAACAAGCACCCTTTTGAGGCCTCGCAGTAAGAAAATATGACTGATTGTATTCATCTGTGATATCATAGATTTAATAGACATGTCAAATATCAGCTGTAAAACTGTGATCATCTTCAAATAACTATAAGAAAAATAACTCAAACGGCCTAACATTGATGATTATATCAAAGTACTGTTGTATGTTTCCTGCTCCATCTACTGTGAATTAATGAAAACAAAAACTCTTTTTGATTAAGTCTATGCATATATTTGTTATTAAACAGTTTCCCTTCACACCCTGAAATATTAACCAGCCAACAGCTTGTCTGAAAAGGCCCATCTCTTCTCTCTCATACACCCTGCAATTCTCTCTGCCTTCCCTGGATTGTCCCACTACACTAAATGCCCCACAGCTTTGTCATGTTCCCTGACCCATCTTTTTCTAGAAAAAAAAACAAAAAAAACAAAACTGGAGGAGCTCAAGAAAAGTAGGGCCATTTTCCCATCGCACTTTGTGAAGGCAACCAGTAACAGTTTTCCCTTGAGACGTCAAAGTACATTCGTTCACGAGTTGAAAACAGAAAGCGCCAAATCTCGCTCCCTCGCTCTTTTTCTCTCTCTGCATATTTTGACCCCGCTTTAGCGAAACAGAGGCATTCACTTTGCCATTGCAGCTTTCCCAAAATAAAACTGTTACCTGCAATTGCACTTCACAGGTTGGCGAAAGAACAACACACACAGATAGACACTCCTAAGATCTTTAAATAAGCATTTGCCCATTAAAAATTCAACAACATTCACGTTCTTTACCTGCAAAATGTTTTCTTTTATTTTTTGTCTACCTTGTTGATAGTTGTTCAAAAATGGGATTTTTTTCAAAAACAAAATCCAAAGAAGTGGCTGGAATAAAGAAAGAGATATCATGATGTCCCAAAGCAAACCTTAATGTCCATGAACAATTTAATGTGTGACTGTGTGCATACAGAGGCGGTGTATTAATATATAAGCGAAATCAACAATATGACAGATCCTTTCTGAAAGATCAAATAGTGTTGGTTTTTGCTGCATTGATGTTCTTCTGTGTGGAAACTGGTGGCAAAGGAATTGCATCATTATTGATGATAAAACAGCATCTCACAAGCATGAATGTATATTTTTTGAGAAAATAATTTGAGCTTTCAATGTCTGGAAGTTGTTCTATAATGCCGTGTGACACACTGACACAACGTGTGACACACTGGTGAATCTAGTCTGTGATTTTATATATCATTAACTGTTTAAGGTCAATATCTGGAGATTCTCCTCAATGGAAAAGAAAAAAAAAAACACGTAGTCATGACTTTGCTTATGATGTTTTCACTCCTTGTTGAGTGTAGTTTTTTTGAAGCCAGATCCTTTGCTTGTTATCTATGTACGCTGCTCTCTCATCTCCAACAATGTGTTGCCACGTTCAGCTTCCAGTCTGACAGTCTCATCTCGCCTCGGGGCAGACGAGCCGATGTAGTGGGCAGCGAGGCTGCCCTACTTAATGTTTTCCACGGTAATGGCAGCTCATATCCAAACCACTGCTCCATTGCTCGGGAGTGATGGCGAGAAGATCCCAGATTCACACGACGACAGACACCCAGTTTGGTATCCTTTTTTAAAAAGCTGTCAAAGGCTTGAAGACATTATCATCACTTATGTAATGAATCAAGCAGAATTTAGCCGCATTGAATTTGATAACATTTGCTAAAATCACGAATTATATGTGATGACACATAATTTCTCTCAAACCAAGTTGTAGTTTTTAGTTTAATGCCTCAGTTGCTCATGTTTGTTCACATTTAAAGATATTAATGTGAATTTATTCAAAACAACGATGTCAATATTTAAATGCTGTTAATATAGTATTGCAACTGAACTTTACTGTTTTCACTTATTGTGTAACATGTATTTGTCACTGTCATATATATATATATATATATATATAAAATCTAAAATGAATATTTTTTAATTTGTCCATCATTAGACTCTAGAAATCCTACATGTTTTCAAGTGGAAAAAAAGAAAACTTGTGTTTTTGTGTCCGTCAATACGACAATGGTGATCGGGGCAAATTTATGCTTTTTGAAAGCGCAATTTTACCTTTATCGCCAACACATTTTACCACTAAGAAAAATGATGATAGACGCATAGCAAAAACTATTACTCGTCATATGAAGTATCAAACGTAGAACATAGAAAATAGAAATCCAACAAACCTGATGACGCCGGTTTAGAAAATCATTTTCCTGTCAAGAAAAGCATAGATCCGTTCTGTGTGTAAAGTGCAGTTGAGGGCATTTGTCAGATTAACGGATTCCGGTTTTCACCTTAACTAACTGAAATATCAGGTATGGCAGCTACGTGCAGAATCACAGGCTTTTTTCAGATGTCTGCCGAGGTTGGACGAGTGGTTGTGTGCCAGAACACAGAGGGAACGAAGGTTTACGAGATTGAACGACAAGTGGAAGAAATGCCGTGGAAGGAAGAGCCTGTGTGCATGAGACCGAGTAAAACAGAGCCAGAAGGACACAGAGTCAAAAAGCTCTGCTTATATCCGTTACTTAGGTGTTGTTTGGTATAAAAAAAAACATGCATTGGATTTGATATATATAGTCCAAAACCTGTGAAAATCTACAAAAAAGACACAACAAACCCTCCCCAAAAAATCTCGATTAGTCTGATATGCAGCCACAAGAGGGCTCCAGGATAATAATCCCACTGTGTCAGTACTGACTATAAAATGGGTATTTCTCATAAAGAAGGCAGCATAAATTAGCAGCAAACCTGTGCAGAGATTAAAGGCTGAGCTAACTATTTTGGCATATCTGGGTTGATTGTGCTAAGACAAACAAACAAACACACAAACAAAACGTAAAAGAAGAGCTTCCGTCTCAGTAGAAAGTCTCCCTAATCTGACTGCCGGCCTCCTTAAGGAGACTTCTGAGTCAGAGATATGGCTTCGAATGGCACACATGCATACAAATCGATTCCCTTTCACATCAGCGTTTACCAGTGAAGTCTTTTATACACACCATATAAATATGGAGTGTGTAAATATGATATTGACTTCACAGGAATAAACAAAGCAACATTTCAAACCGGAGTAACAATATATATATAAATATATATATATATATATATATATATAAACTGTGTCATGTTATCCCATTTTATGATGGGTGTGTGTGTGTGTGTGCACGTCTGTGTATACACACATAAACACGTACATATATATTCACATAATCAACCCATTGCCTAGCAACAGAGGGTTCCATAGCAACTGTGCAGCGTTTTGCCTACAGTGCTGCAAGAGAAGAGACGCATGATGATTTAGTCCAATCTTTGTTTGCTTTTTCTCTCTCCTTTTTTTTTCCCAATGGCTGCCGCTTTAAAAAAAAAAAAAAAAAACAACAACAAAAAAAACCCCCCTTATTTTCTTCAGAAAAAGAACACACAACAACATGTTGCGCCGTGCCGCATCATTTGCCTGGATTTCTTTCCGACGGTGGCCTCAATTATTTCCACAGCGGCCGAGATCAACCAGAACAAAAGCAGAAGCTGCGGAAAAGGCACCTAAAGGGTGCCACGGATTGGCATCATTCGAGACCGAAAAGCAGGAGATTACCCAGCGACAATAACGGCTTAGCACGTGTTCATTCTGCTTTTTTTTCCCCCTCTCCCCGACAGGTCATTTGAATTTACGATTGAAGTATTTGTGGTCGTCGTATTATTAGATTGTGACACATCAGGAGGGGTTCACTTTTCCTAATGTGATCCATCTGGAAAATACATTTCATCTTGCAATCAACTAAAAAAACAACTATTTAGTTGGCTGAATAATGAGATTATGCCAAATCTTGCTTAATACATTTCAGCAATTAGACATTATGTTTTGCCCAAAAAACTAATAGAGAGCGTAAAGTTAATCATACAGATGCTTTTTGACTGAGGTTGTCAGAAAATGTTGTCAAGAGGGCTCTTTATTGAGGTGCACAACAAATCATTGGATAATTCTTCCAAGAACAGGTGATTTTTTTTCACCATTTTCGAACTCTTTGTTGTTCGCATCACAAAACTAAAAGGCTAGACCTCTTTGGTATTAATGACAAGGTGAATATGTACACACCAAACATTCATTATAAATGCTCAACTAAAAGTGCAGAGTACAAATTAGTAGTTTTAATTTTCTAAAGTGTCAGTTAACTACATTTCATTGTCATTGTTTATCTGTGTCAAATGTCCATGTTCTAAGAATATTGATAGTCAATGAAAATGACACAATGTAGATATGAAGCAGGATTTCTTTCTTTGTTGAAAACAAACTTAATGGCAACAAAATTGCAATAAAGGTTCGAACAATAATTTATATAGACGACATAGTCAGTGCCAACTTGTGATATTAAAGTAGCAAAGTGGATTACATTGTGTAAATTGTACTTAAGTGAAATGTATTAGCGTGTAAAGTATTTAAACGTACTTCTTGTAATTTGTGAATGAGGTGTTTGTGCCGTTTTGAGGGATTAGTCCATGATTGTTTTATAATGTAGTTCACTGCAGGGAGCTGTTGTAGATGCCTTTGTAAGCTGAATGTATTAATTCAATCATGTCAGCCAATGTCAGCTATCACCTTTAAACATATATTCGATGATTGCCGGGGTTTTTTCAGGGTCTTTTTGTTGCAACATAAAGCTCATCTGTGCTTTCATTGTCTCAGTGTGACGCTGACAGAGCAGTGACAAATGTGCCTTATTGTATAAACGAGACTCCTACGAACAATCCTCCATCAGCACATTTCATAATTCAATCTTCCATTTTCTTCATAAAGGCGCAAGCCTGAGAGGAGCTGATGTCAACATCCCAGCATGCAGTGGGCGTACGGGTAAACCCTGGACAGGTCGCCGGTCTAAAGCAAGGCGGCTGACGAACGCACTCACACCTACGGGCGGTTTGGAGTTTCCAGTCGGCTGAACCCTGCGTGCTTCAGGACTGTGGGAGGGAAAACTGGAGCGCGGAAATGGAAACCAGCACAGAAGTGGAAAAACTCCACACAGAAACATTCCACATTCGAACACAGAGGCAGATTGGATCTGCCCACCAACAAGGCAGATCGCGCGTAATATCTGCCTGGAGCCCGCAACATTTCAGACAAGATTTAAAAGCATTTCTCCAGATCTCATCTATTGATTTATCACTTTGCAATCAAACCGGTTTAAATTATATAGTTTGAACTTAATGTGTGTTTTATGCACAGTGCAAGACGGAGAGGAATATTAATCAGGTGACTGTGTGAGGCGAAAGAGTCAAAGATTCGGCCCAGGGGCAAAAGCCATCCTGCCCCAGGGTCCAATCCAGCCCACAGGATGATCCTGCTTACTAGAAAAATTACAAATACATAACTTTTCCAATTAAGAAACTCCGATTCATTACTTGTCCACTGAGGGTTGCACTGCTTTACAGAGAACAAAAGCGAAAGTGCAGAAAGATGCTGCGAAACAAAATATCATTAGCATTAAAAATCCCACAGTGTGAGTGAGTGAACATGATGTCTCACAGCCTGAGAAGCTTCCTCCACCAAAGGTATGAGGACAATCTCAGAGGGACGTGATATTCATCAACTTGTTTTTTAAATCACATGCATTAAAATGTGAAGGTTTTCAGAATCAAATTGGTACTTCTTGGCACCTAAACAGGAAGAATTTGGACTTGGAGGTTATTTTATGCTAACTCTGGGCAAGTCTGGCCAAACTGAGGTCAAATGAAGCTGAATGTGGAGTCTGAACTAAAATGGCTTAGGTATAAGGTCAGTGACACTGAAAGCTTTATCAAGTTGCATGTGGACGCTGCATCACATAGTAACAGTATGGCTAAACAGTTGGTTATAAATGTATATTTATACAAAAAAAGAAAAGAAATGCTGTCCTCTCATAGATAATGATTAAACAGCATGGAGCGTTTGTTGTTTGATGATTACAGTGAAATGATGCACCAGACATCTCAGCATAAAGGACCCAAGTGTCAAAACAGTCCAAGAAGAAACAATTCAATCTGTTTTGCTTGAGGCTTAATCAATCCTGCCACATATTTTCAGCCCAGTCATTTAGTCTGGAGGCACTCCATATATGCTTGAGTCTTACATTCTTACTTTCTGCACTGCACGAACAATTAGTCTGAAAATGTGTTGTTTATGGGGAACAAAGTGGGGAAAACTGGTAATTGCTTAAGATTGAGAGAAGCCGAGCTGTGAGGATCAGTTTACAATGTTCTTCATGGTGTGCATTTTTTGTTTTTGTTGTTCATAATTCCTTGCACATGGTAAGACATGCAAACGTAACACAGACCCCAGTCAATCGTGTATTTTTTATTTACTTCTTTTTGCTGCCTACAACTGCTTCATCATCCCAGCCTCTATAAACGTGCAAGAAAAACAACGCAAAACCAAATGTGCATTACCCATATTTTGGATACTTGCTTCCGGTTGAGGCTGTGCTTAAAAACAAACATAAAAGATTCTGTCCTGATCAAAAAACATTGTTATTTGCCCTCCTAGCAGCTTCCTCCATTGTCAGACAACAATAATCGAGCTGCAAAAATTTTGCAGGCAGTCGTGCGACCAAACAGCTTGGACAACACGGCGCTCTGTTAAGAAAACTGTGGAAACAAGAGACGGCGCTGTGATCGCGGGCGAATAAAAGGAGATCATTAGCACGACTCTGGCACGAGGACTGGGAGAGGACAGATGAGAAGACAAAAGAAAACGATGAGGTAAAACAGGAGAGCAGAGGCAGTATATCACAGGAAGTCGGGGAGACGGAGGATAAGTAAAGGTGGCCTCATCTTATCGTCCTATCCTGTCACAAACCCTTGGACCTGATATATGAAACCTACTTAGGTTCCACAGTAAAAAAAAGCCCAAAATGAACGACGCCTCCTACTTACATACTCAGATTTTGTCAGTGAATTATGAAACGTGCAATGTATCACTGGCGCACTTTCCAACTCATAAATTACAATCCCATGAGGTACGATATTAAAGCACTCGGAAGCGAGGAGAAGCACATTAGGAGACTTTGGCTTATTTATTTATACAACTTAGTTTATTATCAAATCAGAAAACTTGACAAAATAGTTGCTAAACATGTTTAGGTACGGCTTTACATCAAACCCAACATTCGTATGACAGCTGAAATCAGACAGAGGCGGATTATTGTGATGAAGAAGTATGCCTCTAATTCTAATCAACATGCATGTATAGGGTTATTGTTTTTATTTATTTATCTTAAAATAAACTCGCTAAAACAGTATTTTCTTGGGTCGAATCCGCTTAAAAGGAATATCATCCCGCCATTATCAATAAAACTGATAATGTATTAATAATAGGAAACAGCCGCAGAGTTAGAGAGACACGGGCGTTCAGACACACCAACGCTCGTTCCCCATTAGGTTCTGTTTCAGGAATGAGTGAGATGAACAACGTACCTGGAGAAAACCCACACATACACAGGAACAACATGCAAACTGGACACAAACTGGGGACATTTTTCCTATTGTTGTCATAAATACCAAAGCAGAGGTGAAAGTTATCATTGCATGAATAGCATGTTAAAGAAAAGTAATCCCAACTCTTGAAAGGTTAGTGTGATTTGTCCGTAATGAAAGCGTCGCTCATGTACGGGCACTTGAGGACAAAGTGCGACCACTGCAGGATTTTTCTCCTGAAGCCATTAGCAAACTATTGGCTAAAGAAGTGTATAATTCATTTAACAGTTCTCAGTGGTCCAGCTTATTATTTATTTACTTACGGGCCTAATTTATTCAGCAAGTCACACATTGGCAGTTTTAATCAATGCCATTATTTCCGAGTTCCCTTCAAACTGTGAGCCGAGCACTTTAAAAAGAGAATGGAGCGGCACGAGGGGGCTTACGATACGTACGCAATTAAACACGCTATCTTTTTTTTTTCCCCCTCTGTGTGGACATCTGTCTTTGTCTCTTTCAGCTGATGCCATGTTTCAGGGCTAATCTCCCGAGTAACCCTACATGCACAGTAAATCCCAGTTGCTTCGGTAGCATGCCACGTATTGGTAAGTCCTGCTGAAGCTGTCTGCGTAATTACATTAACCTGCGGTAATTATGTGTAGATCCTCCTCACTGATCATGGCTAATATGTCTCAAGAGAGTAGGATTCATGAATTAGTTCTTTATTAATATATTAATTTGTGACCCTTACACTAACTCTGGTGTGCAAGCCACTGAATAAGCCATCTGACTAATAGGTTTTTACATTTCCCCTGGTTTCTTTTTTTTTCTTTTTTGCAGTTTAGTTCAAGCTGCTGTGAAAAATGACAGAGACTAAACAAACACACACCCTAAAATGTAGAAGCACAGCAAGGCATGAGAAATTAGAATATAGATTTTGTGCTTTTAAAAACATAAACATCATGCTGGTATAAACAAATCGACAATCCCATTTCGGCATTCATCCGGCGTCCACCTTCTATCAGCTTCATCCAGGTGAGGTCTGTTGGGGGGGGGCTGGAGCCAATCTTAGCTGACATCAAACATAAGGCAGGGCAGACCCTGGACAGGTCGCCACTCCATCACAGGGCTAACTCACAGAGACAGATGATCACCCACACACACTCACACACACATGTTCACACCTACAGGCACTTTAGAGTCACCAGATAACCTGATCTAACATGTGTGTGCTCGGATTACGGGAGCGAGTTGAAGCACCTTAAGGAAAAACCCACAAATGCACAGGGGAAACAGCAATTCCTCACCGAAAAGGTTTCGGCGCAGAATGTAAGAGGGTATTTTTAGTCTACTAACCGCTATACTGCCACTGTGCCTCTAAATTGACAAATTAAGTCAAAAATCTAATTTTAACGTGTTTTCGGGAGGAAGAAAACACCAACACATATGGAGGACATGCAAACTCCACACAGAAAGCTCTGGAATCAAACAGGGTCTGAAATGACTATAGCACTACAGCCTGGAATTATGACAAATATAGACAGCACTGCTTCTGTTCTCATGTTAAACGAGCTGAAAAAGTCCAAGATTTGACCATTTCGAGATAGACTTTCACATCTTTAATCCTTTAGTCATAAACATGGTCTTATGGTGAAAAATGCGTGTTGTGAGGCCACAGTAACCTTGACCTTGAACCAGCAGAATCTAATCAGTTTATGTTTGGAAGCATGTGAATGTTTGTACCACATGAGTAATGAAATTCCCTTGAGGCACACGCAATATATTGTGTGCGCAAGAAGAGGACGGTCAGGAAGTCACGGTGGCATTTAACCTTTGACCGTCACAACGTGATCAGCTTGTCCTTGAGTCCAAATGGTGGTTGTGCCAATTTTGGAAGAAGAAGGAGAAAAAAACCCAAAAAAAACCAAAACTCTGAAAATATAACAGGTCACAGTGAGGGAGGATATTAAAGTTATGAGAAAGTCACTTTCCTGTGTTTCACTCATCGGGCGTATTTTCTTTGTGTGTTTTTTGACCCCCTATGAATCTACAGTTTAGAGTTCAGCTATTTGCATCCGAAATGACGAAACACTAAAGGGAACAGAGAAAGTGACATTGTTCAGGTGAGATAAAAAAAAAAAAGACACTTCACCAAACATCTCACCTCACACAAAAACAGAGAGAGAGAGAGACGGTGTGACAGACAAAACTCTGGAGAGCTGAGGGAGACAGACTTTAAATGACAAACTCAAAACAACGAAATAAAAAAAAGTATAAATGTAAAGAAGAGAAACAAAATAAATTGGAATCAAATAGATAAGTGACAGTTTGTTTGTGTATTAAAAGACTGAGGAACAAGAGGGAGAAGGTGAGTTGTCTTATCAGATTATAAGCGACTTGAATTCGATGAAAAATCAGCATATCTATTCCTGTTTTTAACGACATGTTTCAGTACGAAGGCAGTTGTGGGGCTCTTTATAAATGAATGTATGTCTGACATAATTATGCTGGGTACTATCTGGTGGTGGAATTAAACATTTACCAGTAGAAAATAACACAGAATTACCAGCGGTGGTGAATGATGTGTCATCGAGTAGCATTTTAGCAGTAACATGTTATTAAATGGTTTCTCTTATAAAATTACTTTTCAGTTATCTTGTTTATCACAGTTGTGCCACTGCTGTCACTCGGTCCCGGAACGATTTGAAAAAGAAACTCTTCATTACTAATCAACTGACTCAGTCTGAGTAACATGAGAGAAAATTGACATATGGAAACAGCATACAAACTACTAATGGGAGGAAGAACATAGAACACAATATTGTGTAAATAGTATACAGAGATGGTTAATCTTAAAAAAATATGGATACCTGACCTACATTGGGATTAATGTACAAATCGCAATATGAGTTCTAACCGCTGTCTGTTTGAAAAGGAGGAGTTATTGTGGTGAAAGATATTTTCGCAGAATGCCGCCACCTCTGAGTCTGGTTTCTGCAAAGGTTTCTCCCTGTTGGGGGGAGTTTTTCCTTTCCACAGTCGCAAACACACCTGCTTGCTCATGTGGACATGTTGAGCTTTTCTATTTTCTCTATAAAAGCACATTGGAATGACTGTAATGTATTTAAAAATGTATTTTTTTTAATAAACAAATAAATAAATAAATAAAAATCTAAAATAAATTATACTCCTCTGTGTGTGCATAGTTGTTCACATTTAAAAAAAAAAAAAAATCCTATTATGAAGCATCTTCCTCAAACTGTGGTGACTTCAGGTAAATGTAACAAATTAATTTTCATCAGACCGATGCAAACATTGCTGACATGTGTCAGAATAACCCTACAACAGTACAAAAATGTGCATGTTACGACAGGAATACTTAAGTGAGATTGATGAAGAAATAAAATAAGTTACCGCCCCCCCCCCCTCCCCCCAGTCTATTACTTGCACAACACAGAATGCCTGACACAGAAACACATGTTCAAGTTTTCTTAAAAAGAATAAAATCTTCACGTTGATCTTTGATTGATGACTTCAAGTCAAATGGTTCCACCCAGCACGCATCCACAAAAAAGAAAAAAGAAAGAAGAAAATCTTGAATAATGGATTTTTTTTTAAAAAGCATGCACTTAAAGACAGCACCACCCAGCAGCTATCTACACACGTTAGTCACTTCTCGTGACAACTAATTTCAATATTTTGAGCTTCACGCTTGTTTTCAGTCAGTTTGCATAATCCTTACACTGCTATCACTGCAGGGCACTGAACAGGATACGGTCCATATACTGTGAGGAGAGCCATTGCTAATGCCGTGTGAGTCAAACAGATCCCACGGACGATCGAGGAGACGCGAATAACACCATAAGATAATCACTGCATTCAAACCGAACACTAAAAGTGTAAAACAGCTGCATGTTGTAATGACATCCGAGGTTATTTTCCATATCAGAACACCTGAGAGTGCATTATCACAGCCACATCATGGCCCATGCAGCATGAAGCAGAAGTACTGTTGCCATGGTGATTGTCAGATCAAGAAACATTGCGATTCCGACCGGTAGCGTTGACTTCAATCACTCCGCCGTTCATTCATTCACCACTCCCGGCGTAATGGACACCTGATAGCGAGCCGCAAATTGAGATTTTGGAATCTTACCAATCATCGCAGTCATCAACTTTCTTGTGTCACGCAACTCCACCCGTCTGAGCGTCAATAAAATATGGCTGGGTGTGTAGAGCAGAGAAACACTGTCGCACCGCTTTTGTCAGTCCACCAGAAGAGGAATTTTCCAGGCATTAAACTGTGCATAAATCTAAATGGTCGGAACGCGTTAACTACAATAACATGTCATAAAAATTATGTAAATGTATTGCATTAGGAATAATAATATTCAGCTTTGAGAGATTGCCAACTACATACTGTCTAATAGTCATTATGAACAACATACAGTGTACAGCTAGTCATTGTAATATGATGTAAAGTGGATTCAAGACACAGTATCTCACCCTGCCACAGCTGGAGGAAAAAAATCTAAGGGTCAGGAGGGTTTTTTTTTTTACTTGTGGTTTATGAGAAGAAGCTATCATAAAGAAGAAAAAAAAAAGTAAAGTTATTTTATTAAAATATTTTATACATGCAAAGACTGAGGAGATATGTCAAAGCATATGTCAAAAGCATTTAACAAGCACACGTAGAGTTTTTATTGCCTTTGAATCCCAATAGGCATTTAATAATCTAATCATTTGAAAGACATGAGGAAGTCTGGCATTAACTTGCAATTATCTCCCACCCTTTGAACACCTCAGATCAATCTGATCACTTGAAGAAACAGATTTAACGTAAATTCTTTGCAACTGTTCATGTCGAATACTTGCTCTAAGTTTTCAGGGAATTGAAAGCTCGTGGTAAAAGCAGCTGATTGTGGTCATGCATGTTTGTTTTTTGTTTTGCCAACTGGTTATCTTACAATTAAATGCATGATTGAAGGTTTGATCTATCGCCTTGTAAAAGGTGTATGGAAGGTACAACATGTACTTTATGAATACATAAAGGTATTAGATGAATAACTGAGGGTTGTACTTTTTGTAATTGTAATTGTAATAATAGTAATAATTGTAATAATAGCTATAATGATAATAATCAGAAACATTGATTACTGAAATATTAATTTAAACCATCTACAACAGATCAAGTGTTTCACTGTAAATACAAAGTATTTAGTTTCTGAACACATTTCTGGTCATTGCAATCAGGGATGCACAATATATTGCAAATTTATGATTGTCAAGATATCAACGTGGTCAATATACATGTTACAAAAAAAAGCCAAACAAACAAGGAGAAATTACCAGAAACAAATTAAATCTCATGATACTTACATATAAGTAGTTACTTGTATTCCTGAAGATATGTCACCTTGATCCACAGATAGGAAAATGGAAAATTGTAATAATTTCGAGGGAGAACAAAGAAAACATTCACCCCTTAGTTCCATTGATACATGCTGCAATGCGTATTTATTTAATCCATGTGACTTTTTTTTTTTAGCTAAATTAATTTGCCCCATCAAGTTATGTGGCCTTAATTATCAAATACCAAATGAAGACTTCACAATTTTCTTTACAATACAAGTTGATTTAATGCCAACATTTTCACATTAAGGGGGAAGACGACCAAAGAGATCCTTTATTACAAGCCAACCATCAAGTCTTTTTAAAGTTGGTCTCATACTATTAACTCAAACATGGAGACTCCCTTCTGGCATCCTCTCCCTGGAAGCATCATTCTTATGCTGAAACCAGCTTCATATGGCTGGCTGTTGGGAGGTCAATAATGAGATGGGCTTTTAAGCGTGCTTCCTGGTAGCGAGGCTGACAAACATCTATCTCCAGATGCTGTAAATGACATTTCCCCCCCTTGTTTATCTTTGTGAAACAATTGGATAGCTGCATTTTGCCCTTGGCCAGCCTATCCTGGCCTTGTCAAGGGCACATCTCCCATCAATCACCGTAGGGTCAAAAAGTGAGTCACTGGGGACCTTAACAGGAGAATCTAAAAAACAGAGAGGAGGCGGGGAAAAATGCACGGCATGCAGGATGCCTCACCAACGCCTGACCCAGGATTTTTTATTTATTTTTTTTGTACATTGCAGGCCACTGCGATACATTCTGGTGCAATTCTATCAGCATTTTTCTCCTTCATTTCAAACTTGCTGAAAACAACACTTTGAATGGGAAGATGAAGTATGTCCTTTCTCCTGCATGCTATCTCTCACCACCCTTGCCCCCCTCCGCCTGCCTACATACACACCTCATTTAATTCAAATAGGAAATCTAAGCGGAGGGAAAAGGAAAAAAAGCGCCCAGCCCGAGCATTTTCCCCGTGTTTCTTCTGTAATAAATCACTGGGCATTCTCTCTTCATCAGGATAGATATCACTTGTACATGCCCCAGCATCCATCCTGGGGATCTGACAACACACTCCTGTTTTGCGCTGAATAGGCATTACTTTGAGACTGAATTACGATGGCCTCTGCTATCAGCCCATATGCAAAGCAGCCTGCCGTTTGACACGTGGCAGTACACAGACTAAGAGATTGTTCTCAGTATTGCAAAAGTGTCCGCTGGCCTTGATAGAACTGCCGCCATATATCATTTAATGGCTGCAGCTGCCAAGGTGCAGGTTGCTAGTGATGTCCTGCGCACATCAATCAGCGGTCATGTTCACAGAGGGTGAAATAATGGCGTGGGAAGTGATTTCTGTAAATGGCGCACATATGTGAACAGCGTTTAGCCTCTTATCTCATAGGACACAAAGGGTAGCCCCAGATCAATTACACCCACATGATTGTATAGTGCATTACAAACTGAATATAAAGTGTGGTAGCTCCTGCCGTTACTCACATGTCCTGGCATTCCCTTTCACATTCGGTCGATTAAGAGTCTATCCTGCTCACCGGTGTCGCTGCAACTGATCTGCCGTTTCATTGCTGCATTTACGGTTTTTTCCATCGCAAACAAGATCAAGCTGCAGCTGGGGCTCATTTGGGTCAATGGGATCTGTAGAAGCCTGGCTGCATATGGCAGACAGGGACAGGTGAGTATACTTTGATGACATGGCCACAGGCTGAACTGGCACCAGGCTGCATTTGAGAGGCTTGATGAACACCGCCTATAGCCAGCGATCAGGTGCTCACAGTTGTGGCCGCAAGCTGCCAAACAGAGAGTCTGGTCCTCACTTCCCCGCGGTCCTGGCACCTATTGGTGCTTCCTAATGGTTCAGATTGTTAAACTCTGAAATGTAAGCGAATCATAAAGACCCAACCTATTACTTCTTGAGCTTTTCAAGCTTCTTTTCCTGTCGATAACATGTTGTTCACAGGTCAGATTGTGAGAATTCCAAATACTAGTGTAAAAGCAGGATGGACGTATAACGTCTCCATTCATCCATTCATCCATTCATCTTGGTAATATGGAGTAAAGACACTCAGACATAGCTATCTCCCCCATCACACTTTGTAGAGTCTAGAGCAGGTGGTGAGAGTGAGTGTGTCCACCACTGCTTGTCTTCACGGCAATATTTCGAAAATGGGAGCTCAGTGAGAGGATCCACAGCTTTTTTGAAAGGCAATCTGATTGGGAGCTCCAAGGAAAACACTTTCGGAACAATTGCGTTAGCGTTAGCATAGCATAAGTAATAGTGTTATACCAAAAAGCTGATGTAAGGTCCTGAGAGCTCAGCAAAAGCAAAAACACAGTAACCACAGAAAAAGTTTGAAGGACACAATAATCAATCTAAAGAAGTTATCCTGGAATGAATTTATGCTGACGTTTGATGTTTTTGTCTACAATAAAGTGACATTAAACCAACAATGCATAGGACTTGGTGGGGGAGAGTTTCTATGAGGTTTCTCAACCAAAGTAATTTCATTTCATGGTGCTGATAACCACTGTGAAACAGAAAATGCTCCCCGACCCAGAGAGCCCCCGGGGGACTCTCCCAGTCACCTCTTTAATGCTTTTTTCAGTTTTTTTCTCGATGGAGCTTAATGCTACTGTGACTCTACAGTCCTCGGACAGGACGTGTCCTTTTTCTGTCCTCTCCTCCTAAAAGGTACATGAGTGAA
Source organism: Blennius ocellaris (assembly GCF_963422515.1). NCBI lineage: Eukaryota > Metazoa > Chordata > Actinopteri > Blenniiformes > Blenniidae > Blennius > Blennius ocellaris. Next base: position 22,025,504 of record NC_137663.1, read on the forward strand.
CTTTCATTAACAGAAACACATTTTCCACTTGATGTCTATTTGGAGCTCCCCCGAAAATGTTCAACAATGCAACTTTCATCAGTTATGTGGCTTTCTAAAATCTGCAGGGGGCCATCTACAGCAACGGACAGCCCTCCATAAATTACCTCCAGCACTGCGCCTTCTGTTAGACATTTACAGGCTCTCCACTTTCTTTGTCACCATGTTTATGCACATCTACAGTATGCTGGTTAATATCCATTTTCTCTCTGCTGCACAAAAAGACAAAATGCCCTTTAAAAAAAAAAAAAAAGACGCACACACCAAGTCAGCACCGGTGTTTATTACAGCAGACGAGGACAAAATAAGAAAGGACAGTGTGGTTTCCGAAAGCATCACAGAGCTGTGTTTGTGCTGATAATCTAAATTATTTTCCATGTTCAGTATGAGGAAGGACAATGTAAGTGCTGACATAATCAACAACCAGCAGAAAGAAGCTGAATAGTATGAAACAGTCTCATAAACTACAGCGAGACGTTAACAGCACATACAAGACAAATAGTGCAGGGTAAACTAACACTGCAATGCAGACGAGCACCTCATGTTTATAACTGCCGGACAGCTTATTAATAAAGATTTCTAATGATTGTGAAGTTTCCTGTTCATGATCCCTCTAAAGATATCTGCCAGCTTTTGGCTGCCATACTAATTTGTCCAGCTTTCAATAAACATACTTTCTACACATCGTCTGTTATGTGTAGCATCCAATTAAGTAAATTACTATGACAATTATGTGCAAAGTGTTTCATACAACTCATTAAATAACAGTACCAGGAAACAGATGCATCCAGTTAAGTGATTTAAAAAAAAAAAAAGTGTTTTCTTTGGCTTTCTTCAGGATAAAAAGTAGAAGATAAATGTTGCTTGAATCAGTGAAAGAGGATTAAACCAATGTTTGGGCATTTAAAGTTGCATGTAGTGCAACTTGTGCTGTCATGTAATCACATTAAACATAGTAGTATGTATGTTACACAGAGTCCTTCCTATTTAACATAATGACATAATGATTTATAAAATCATCAGACACTCTCTTGGGCTTCAATTTATATTATATTATATTATATTATATTATATTATATTATATTATATTATATTATATTATATTATATTATATTATATTATATTATATTATATTATATTATATTATATTTACAGATGAAACTATCATAGTAAACCTAGTTGGTATAACAGTGGCCATGCCATTCCATGGCACTGTCTACAGCCCTAAAAAAAACACACACACCCTCCCTCTGTGTGATAACAAGCTCATACCAAAGTCACCATTTCAAAAATGCTTGCCTCAGAATACCCCCTGGTAATTTGTCAACTATATTTAGTGGGAGGGTTTTCAGCTTCACTCACTCCTCTTTGTGATCAGCGCTCGTATGCAAACACACGCTTTGCAATGCCTTGCGCCAAGCGTACAATCCACAATGAATGCAACCCCCATGAATCAAGCCACATGTTTATCTACAGAATCTGCAGTTTCAACTCATCCGGTTTTATTTTTCCTTAATCCAGAAATGTCTCGGCGCTTGTTTGGGGCTCAGCCGGAGAAATGGCATGTTCATGGCATTTGTGATATGTCACCCTTCATGCTTTGTTAATTGTGGCAGCCGAGACCGTAAAAACCCGTTCCCGTGATGATGACAGCTTGATCTGAAATATGTCCGCCAGAAGGGCAAATACGTGAAGAGGTGAGAGCCGAGCTGGTTCGTCTCGTCTCTCCCAACTGACTGGATGCTCCTTTGTTTTTGTTGGTCTTTTTCCATTTTGAGCCTGAGACAGTGAATTCCTTTCGCAAGAGTTTTGAGCCAGTCTGCATGTGGATGGCCTTCAATTCAACATGACTCCCACAAACAAATCAATAATGGCTGCGGGCGCACCATCAGATCAGCTCCTTCTCTTAACCGAGGGGACAAACTGTACTTGTAGCACGGTTCATGATACTTGCTACCAGATGTACACATTTGAGCAACCACCCTCGCAAATGAATGATTGGTATCCACTTTGTTAAAGTGTTTTTGATTCAGTATTGTGGATGTTTTGAACAAAAAGTTATCCAAGTGATTGCTTTAATGCCAATTGTGTACCGGTTCATAAATGCACAAATTCTAAGTAGAACTTCAGTTACTTGGTTTGTTGCGGTTAACTCATTATGAGTGCAGAAACATCAGAGGTGTCAGTCTGAGTTCAGTCCAATAGTCAAATACAGCCCCGTTTCATAGATAGATTTACTGACATTCTGGACAAAGCCTGCTAAAATCTAGGCTCGCACAATATAGTGAGCCTGCAGTTTGTGTGCTCTTTGTGGGTGATCAAATTCAAACCTTACAGCAAAAGAAAAAAAGCGGATTTTGAAAGAAAACAAAAAACTAACTATCTAGAAGATGATTAATCATGAACTGAAAGTCAAAAAAGATACAGTTTGCAAACAAAAGTCGTGGTACGCCAGCTAAGATACCACATTGCACGTTTCTCTAATAGCAAATAGCTATCCCAGTATTTTGTGTGGTCATTGAAACACGCCCAATACATATTCTATATTTATGAATGAAAACTAAATGGAGAGTTTCTGATTTTTTGCATGTCCAATTTATAGACCAGGCCCTCTTCTAATATTGACAAAAGCTTCCCAGATTATAGATATCTTCGGCCTATGGCTTGTGTGTTTTCACAAATTAACAATCATGGTAAAGCATGCTAATCTCTCAACCAGTAGTGTCAGTGTTACGTAATGTCCCCTACTCTGACTGAAAACTCTGAATGTAATTCCTTGTGGACAAATTAGAAATAGAGTTTTACTTTTATAGTAAATTAGCAGTGAGTGTCGTCATCCAGCAGGTCGCGAGGCTGGATGCTCTATAAGCTGCATGTGTATCCATCCATTCTCCCTTTGATGCTGTTCGTGTTCATTACAATCTAATTTATGTTTATCAATAAATCATACTTTTCCCCATTTTGTTATTTTAAAAGTATTCAAATGTTGTGGTAACCGTAAGCTATCGGGATATTTGTAAATGTATGGCGTGCAAGGTTAATAATTAAACGGGCCTCTTATAGAACTGATTTAGCTAGGTTGTGAATTTCATTACTCTACTTAAAAAATGTATTCACATACATTTTATGGGTCATCACTTTCATGAAAACCACTTCATCATACAGAATGTCGAGGCCATGTGTCAGAGAAACCCCACCAAAGGCTTTACAGAGATCAAGGTGTCCTTCGTCATCCAGGACGGGCCACACCTGTGTTCCAGATTTAATCCAAGTGGCAGACCACTCGACGGAGAAATAAGCTTTTCATGCAGACACATGCAAGGTTTCCAACACTCTTCAATGCCTTGATGTGTGTGCAGACAAGCAAGGCTGCATGAGCGAGTAAGCGATGTGATAAAGGGAAATGCAATAGGGAGGAGGCTCAACAAACAGGATTTACAAGAATAACTGATAATAAGCTTTTGGTTAAATACATTGTTACATCATGAGTACATATTACCAAAATTAGTAAAAATAAAAAAATAAATAAAAAAAATGTTTGTGATGATGGTCTGCTTTATTTTCCCCCCAAAACTGGGACAAAATGTTCATTCAGGTACATTAACTATATTAGTGATGAAACTAGCAGAATCTACCAGAAATTGCACTGGTTCCAATATTCCTAGCCATTTAAGGGCGTTTAGAGCTACATTATCGCATTTGGGTGATAAATTCTCTATCCCCAATGAATAAAACTTTCTGCTTTCTACCTTTTGAACAGCCTTTAGTCCTGCTGTACTTACTCTGACGATGTGTTTATATCACTGGTGGTGAAAAATGACAGCCTACATTTCTTCTTCCCTCAAACAAAGAGAATGTTACTGAATTTATATAATCTCTTGTTCACGATCTGTGCTTGCATCGATATCTGTAGTTATCTGTTGTATGATGTTGAGCGAAAACGTGAGACTCTCAATCATCGTGGGGAGCAACATCCCCCTCCCGTCACTACCTGGACTGCTTATTCTTCTAAACCATTAAGAGCAAGGTGAATTGGACCAGTGCCCACATGACATATTGCCATCCTGTTCTTATTATAAAGGTCACAGTTGAATGTTATCCCATTGTCTGTCACCACAGTGTCATGCAGGCTATGGACTATAAAACTTGCTGTGATGGGGCCTTCAATTCATTTTGAGCAATCACCCACAAATCCAGGTACAGATAAGGAACATTTGCCTAATGAATGGACACTTGGAGCCCTCCCGGGCATGTAAGGCAATGAAGCCACTCTTTGATTTGCTGAACACTGCGGACAGGATATCACTTTGTTCTCCTGTCCCTTTTATTTGTGCCGGGCCCACCAGCCATGTGCCATCTGACGGGGAAATGATTTTCAGATAAAGAAGCATTCGGATGATTCTTCTGTATTTCTTCCACAATCTGTGATCACTCACATGTAAGGTAGAAGTATTCTTGTTCACCACAGGGTGCATCCAGCTTTCTGATGATGTTTGTGTCAACATTAAGCATACAAGTATAGAGAAAAGTCCTCCTCTACGCAGTTTCTAACCTGCTGTGCAAGCTCACATACAACTTTTCAAAAACACCGGCCGAGGGGCACAAACACTGAGTCTACAGCAGCTTACTGCATTTTCAATGCTTTTACTAACTCTGTACATAATGTACTGGTGCATCTGTGCTCTGTGAGCCTGTCCGGATAAATTGTTATGATTGTCAAACTCATGAAGCATTTTACAGTAGATATTTATAAAGGTGGGTCCAAAGAGACGATGTGACCAGTGGATTTTTCTGTACCATTAAAGTGCTGCATCAATGCCACAGGAGGAGGCATTGCTCCATTATCATGATGTCTGTATACAGTTACAGTATAATCAAATGGTGGATCTGAATGCACAGTCATTTGTTCTTCGAAGGCATATGGAGCAGGGCCCGATCTCTACTTCACAGTTTTGAAGAGGTGATAGTTCATCTGGGTTAACAATCACCTACACAAACATAGACACATTCTACAATCTTGGAACCAGAGCTTCATTTGATGACTTTCTTTTGATCGTTTTGCAAGAGTGATATTCCAGTGTGTCCAAGCCCATTGTGATGATTGTGTGTTTCCCCCCCCACCCCCAAGTCACACTAAGATTTCTCTTTTCTCAGGCGTTGCCCTTTATCTTGAAAGACTCTCAAACACCTGATCCATGTTGGCTCTGCTATTGTACCCCTCACAATCAAACCATTGTAAAAGTGCACCGGCTCACGAGAAATTTCGGCAGAGTGTCTATTGTTCTTCGGGAAATGGGTCCGACTGCCACAAACGCGACACCGAGGGTGGCCAATCGTGTGTCGGAGAGAGCCAACAGTCTGTTTTCCTCCGCAGGTGATTTCACCTGTGTGTGCGAATCAGTGGGGACATTTCTTTGATACGACAGATTGTTGGCTAAGCAGCCTTTAATGCTTTGCTAACTGATCATTGACAATGCAGGATGGTTGCATTAACCCAATTAATATGTGCAAATAATCCATCTTTTTCCATGTGTGTTGTTGGCGATTGTGGAAGCATGAGGTGTCCAGAACTGAAGAACCATCCTCCCATGTATCTTGACTTGCTTCATCCAGTGTAAGGTACTGGAGGGGCTGGAGCAGGATGTGCCCTGGACATATTAAAAGTCCATCACAACAACTGACACCGATGGTCAATTTGAGGATGACAATCCATCTGATTGGCTTGTCTTTGGTTTGGGAAGGAAACCAGAGTACCTGGAGAAAATAGATGTTTTCTAGTTCAATTTCTAATTATTTAACCAGACTATTTATAGTTTACCAAACTTCCTTTGAGTATTTGTATTTCTGCATGATTTGCAGTCCTCGCTCAGTCCCTTGGAAATCTGGGGCACTTCTTGGAAGGTCAGAGTGGGGACTTCCCAACAGAAGGCACAGCATTGTCATTAAACCTTCATGCCAGCCTGTCTCAAAGCATGCCATCAAACACAACACTAAAGTCACAGCACTCCATATTATAGCCTTCCTTACTTGAAACAACAGCAGCGACCTTTGTAAGTACCCGAGGGACTCCAAACCTGGACTGTTGTACCCTGGTAGAAAGAAAACCAAGTTCTGTTTTCTGCTTATTGTCTTCTCTATTTGCTTTCTCCACACATTTCCTTGACACTCTCTGACTGGGCCATATTGCGATGACTTCCATCTTCCCGTTCATCCAAAGACAATCCTCACACATTCACTTGGATCATCTGCCGAACCAGATGACACGGCCAACACAACAAAGAGCCCGATGACACTACTGAAACTAAAGCTAAAGCTAAAATAATAGATCAAAGTATGTACTGTATGTATGTATGTATGTATGGATGGATGGATTCATTAGGCCATATTCCAATGACTTTATTGCTTATTTAAAGGCAATTTGACTACCATTTGAAGAATAAGCAAACAGCTCTAAGCTGGCATAAAAGATGCACTGTGAGCAAGAGTTTGACTGTGAGAGAGAAACAAAATGAGTTTCATCCTTAGTTCATTATGGTGCAGTGTTACAAAGAGAAGATAAAACCTCATTAACACTGTAGTGATAAGGATGCCGGTACCGGTGACAAGACACCATGCAGTGGACAAATGGTATGATCAGGAATGCATTTTTGATGTTTACTTGAGTGTGTAAAGGCCTTGCATACAATATTTAACATCCAACTCAACAAAATCTGAAAACAAAAACCTAACTGACAAACAAACAAACAAAAAAAAAACAGTGGAGTGAATTGCAAACAAGCACATCCTTTGTCCTCTTGAAGTCTGGCTTTCATTTCAGGTATTGGATTAAACGGTAGTAATTTTAGTAGTGTGACGCATCAGTTTTAATTTTACACCCTCATATCTCATTACTCCCGAACAATATAAGCACAGTGCAGCCTAATGTCATATGGAAGTTGAATGATGACGTCTGTGAATGTGATTAAAAGATGAAGAAAAAAAAATGGTGCTATGGTGGGAGAAGACAATTTCCTTTTTACCAAGCCTGCAATATTCTGCTTTACTTTGTTGAGCTGAAATCTACGTAATACATCATTGAGGTGATGTGAAAGTCTATGATTCAGCTCTATAACCATGGGCAGTTTTTTTTTTTTCTTTTCTTTTCGATGGTACAAGCAAAGGCCATTTTTCAAAGAGATGAGACGCATACATCCTCAACAATCGGTGCTTGAGTTAGAAAGAAACAATTTTTGATAAATCATGCAAATTACTCTGGAGTTCCTCTTTAAAATCCTCATTGATGGCGAGGCTGCTATTTAGGTCTGTTGACCATTTCAGAAGATGTCCAATGAAAACCCGCTTGGCTCAAAGATCAGTGAGGAAAAGAGTTGAGTGTCTGAACGGGGGTGACTGCAGAGAGAGGCTTTTCATCTGGATACACAAGCCACCACACATCAGTGAAACCGTCCAGCTTCACTCTTGGCAACCTCTTTCTGGCCATTTAGACCACAAGCTTTTTCCATCAGCATGCACCTTTGGGCTACTTTCTTTCTTTCTTTCTTTTTCTTTCTTTCTTTCTTTCTTTTTTTTTTTTTCAAATATGGGTGTTGGCCAGGCTGTTCGGAGCCACATTCAGTGTCCAGCATTGTGCCAAATTAAAACTCTCCTCGTTGAATCTCGCAGCGCTGAAGGTCGTCAGCAGTTGTGTCACGGCAGAAGTAGCTGACTGATGTTGGAAATATCAAGACGTGATGGACTACAGCTCCCCGGCCGGAGGGGAAAGCACAGCGACTCTGTGCCTGCCCGGGATACTCAGTCTGTAAAACTTGCTCTACCCAGTCAAGCACATTCACAGGCTGCTGAATAACAACTGCCTCTGACCAATACATATTCAAACAGCCAATGTCAACATACATTCTAGTGCTCCCCTCAAGTAAAACCAGGAAAATCTTTAATTTCCTTTTTTTTTTTAATAGAAACTATAAAGATTTATTTAATGTGATACTGCAACACCACACTATGCCAACAGATAAATGAATATGATTGTAATTTTAAGAATATTTTTCATTGCATACTATCGGCCACCAAATGGATTCTGTTTCTTATTATACAACATTTATGCACCACATATACATTTACTTAATACCTCACATTTCTATTGATCTGTAGTCTAACAAAACTATGAAATATATGTTGGACCTGACAGTGGTTCTTAGTCAGTAAATTGTGGGTAAAAATCCCTGCCTTTCTGTGTTGAGTTTGAGCATTCTCCCCATCAAGATATTTTTCATTTAATAGAAATATTGAAGAAACAGAACTGTGGTGCAGCAGTCAGCACTACAACTTTACTTTAATAATACTTCTGAGTGTTTCCAAGTTTGAGGCTTATTTGTGTTTGCATGTTTTCTCAGGTTATCATAAAATATGACTTCATTGACTGCCCATTTGAGTGAATGTGCTGCTTTGAATGACCCTAAAGTGGATAATGTGGTTTAAAAAAAGGATTTGATTAATTTAATTGTAGCAATAGTCATGTTAGCAAACTCAAACTCAGCCTTTGCAGAAACGATGAGCGAGTAGACTGCTGCAGGTGAAGAAGAAAGAAAACATGAATTAAATTTAAAAAGATTTTAAAAAAAAAGAAGAAAAAAAACATTTCAAACCATTTCAGATCAGTTGAAATTTCTGCCAACAGTTACAAAACCACTAATTGAAACCAAAGAGGGGAAACACAATGACTTGGCATGTGCAGGCACCAACTACAGAGCGATGGAGCCACATAAATGGGGCAGAGGAATGTGTGAATATGTAACAGAGACGTCTCAGTGATATTCAATATTTTTTAAAAGAGGCTGTTCTTGGCTGGCCAATGATTCCCCGACTGGAATTGGCTGCAAAAAGCGAATTCACCCGAGAATATCCCAAACTACGGTTACTGCTGAATATTACATCCGTGTTTCAACAGTCAGAGACGGAGTGAAAATGACACTTCCTTGCTGCTTGCTGTCATTTCCTTTTCACAGAGTCTAAGAAGCGACTCTGGAATGGCAGCGCTCCAGAACACCGAACGGAGATTTACCCTCAACTATAGCATTTTTTTTTTTTTTTACAATGGCTAACATCAGGATAACGTATCTTGGCACATAAACCTTCATCAGAGCATCTGCTTTTGGCAGAGCACCCCACCAGTGAAAGGTTATGTGAGGAGGTGCACCTGCTATATGTTTTGTCACTGCTTGCTCTCATTCCCGTCGCGCGTGGTGTCGTTGCAGGACTGACATGCTGCAGCCTGCAGCATCTTGAAAAAAGATAGTGGCAAACAATATGCTGTAATCTTAAAAAGCACAATCTAGATAGCACGTGTTATAAAGGAGGCAAGTCAGCCAAATAAAGCCTCCCAAAAAATGTAAATGTCTGTGCTTTTGAAGATTCAGCCGACACGTACACTGTGTCTGGACGTATTTTAGCATTACAGACACAAAAAAATAAGCTGCCACAGCGATTCGGGGTGTGTGCAGTTCACACATTCGCCAATCAATACAAGTCAGGCTGTCGTAAACATAACCTAGTTATACAGTGGATTTGCATATTTTGTAGTGGAGATACATTGTCTCTGTCTATAAATCGTTAAAGTTTATCATTTCTATGAGCTGAGGTTGTGCCTGCCATTGCTGACTTCGCTAAACTGCACTTATAATCTAGTGTTTTCATTGTTAATTTACTTAAAAATATAGAGAATTTGATTCTACTGCAAATCAGTTGACCTATCTGAATAACGGGCACCGGCATTTTCTGGAGGAATGGGTCAACATATCCTCTATTCTGCTGAATTACTTTTAGCACGTGACTTCATAGGGATCATTTCCTCCATTGACTCCAAATGATTTTTATTTCTGGACTTCGGCAGGAATTATTTCCTGTGTCGCACCTCAAACTGACCTTGTGACCAAACGTCACTCTATATTGCATTTTTCTTTGGGCCAACTTCAGATTCATCTGCAGTAACACGCCAATACGTTGGACAACTTCCTCGAACAACGCACTCAACTACATTGCATCACATTTTAATCAGCGCTCGCAGTCTCAGTACTCCATTCAATTACTAAATGTCGAACGCAAATGAAGATAGAAACAATACCTTTTTTTTTTGGTTCATGTAAACGGGGCCTAACACATGCAAAACCTTCATTTGAACACCTCTGTTTCTGCATGATTTCACGCATGATGATGTCCTTCTTAATTCATTGACCCAAAAATGCATGCAAACTGAATGTGCGATCCATTTAAGTGGCCGTGTAAGTTTTAAGCAGGATCCTTGTGAATGAGTAGTCATTATTTTTTACTGAATGCTGAACTTATTGTGGTTGTAAAACAAAGTATGTTGTGGTAGCCAGATAGTCAGGCCTTTACAGAAAGCTGTTGAACTTGAAGTTTTTAATGGAGATTCTTTTAAAATGTAATTTTATCTTCATTACATTTACACTAATTAAATTTGTCCTGATCGCTTCTCAAAAGTGACAAAGATGTTAGGAAAACCCCTAAACTTCCTCCATGGTTATTAATTCCCACCCCTCTGGTTTTGACAGATATCGCATTCCTGATTGTAAGACTTGAAGCAACTGCATACAGGCAACCTTTTTGTTTGATTTTTTGTTTGTTTTTTTAACCATGCAACACTCTCAGAACTAATTGTTGACAGGCGTTCTATTGTGTCATTTGCTCTTGTTATATTAATGTGACACCCCGTTAAAACACCCCGAGTGCCGACTTTGGCCTTTGTTTTGTAGACAGTAACAAGTAGCTGCAGAAGCCTTTAGCTCTGAAACAATAAATCTGGTGCTGAAGTGAATAGGTGTACAATCCCGGCTACTGTACTGAATTAGAGCCTTCAACCTGGCTGTCAGTCAGCTTTGAGTTATTACATCATTAGTTACAGGCCTTGTATAAACCAGACCTGATGTTTTAATGTCAAAGCAATCAAACAGCAGCCTTGGTTTTGGTTTTTTTTGGTTGTCGTCGTCGTTTTTACCCTATCCGTCTTGTGTGTTGCATCTACAGACCTCCTGCTTTTCTATATAGAGTAGATAGTTAAATCATTGGGAACAAAGCAGTTAAATCCAAGCAAATTACTATTTTTACACTTCTTACGTCTGTTGTGGTTAAATAGCTTCCGTAAAACAATCAACCCAAATGGCATACACAAATGACTTGTTCCCTAATTATCAAAATACACATTGTACTAATGAGCAGGTGTACAATTTCCAATAAAAGTTAATGAGGCAAATGTATGAGGCAATGTAATACAAAGAGGCCATAAACCATCCAAAATCAGAAAAGTATGAAAAAGCAAAGGGTACATTTGTTTTTGCCACGTTTCAAAAACAGACTGTTTGAATGCTTTTTTGCCATGTGTGCCCTACTTATAAAGTAGCAGCCATCTTCGATATGTGAACAGATGCATAGTAATGACATGGGAGCAGTCACTTCAAAGCTCTCTCCTATATTTTGCCACAGGCCAACTCTTTGACAGATTTCAGAGGGGGTGACTCGGAAATAACGTATAATAGCGTCCAAAAACCTTGACACGTAAATGTCCTCGATGGTAGTGCCTTCAGACAAACAAAAGGGACAAAAAGAACAAAAAAAACCCCAAAAAACTGAAGGATCTATGGCACTTACCTCCAAAATCAGGCCTTAAACGGATGTCATATCCCTTCAGCAACTTGTCCACGGTGGTCTTGGCCACAGACATTCCGGTGCTTCCAGTGGTGGAGCTGAGGGCAGAAACCACAAAGCGTGAGAGACATTTTTAAACCACACACACACACACACACACACACACACACACACACACACACACACACACACACACACACACACACACACACGAAAAACAGCACTGTCTGATACATTTGTCACAGACATTTTGTGTCCCCACAGCACACCTACTGTACAAGCAAGTCTGAAAGTCGTTATTGCACCTACTCAATGTTCTCAGCATTGTTGGCCCAATGGTGGTGGGGGTGTCAACTTGAGAAGGGGGGGGGGGGGGGGGAGTGGGGGGGATTTAGATGCACAAATACCTTACAAATTAATCCATCATGCACGCATCCTACTTTCTCCAAAAGTAAACATCAATTATTCATAGCTTCAGCATTTTTATTTGTACATTCTTTAGAATAAGAATAGAATCTTAACTGAAGTGCGTTTGCATTCAGGTGCATCCACCATGATGTTGTCAGGGTGAAGGTTTTGAGATGAGGTATGTTTTTTTTCCCTCTCCTTGCCTCACCTCCATCAGCATCTTCATTGAATCAGTGAAGAAGCTGTGCTGATGAGACACCTGTCAAGTTTCTTTTTGTCGATAGCAGTCCTTTGAAACATTGCCATCACAAGTAGCTAAGTCTGGGTTTCTTTGGTTTGCCAAGACGCTCCACTCTTTTTTTCTTTTTTAAATCCCCATTATATTTAAATAAGAGCAGGGTTATAACACAGTCATCGTCAGAGCCTAGGGCCAGGTTGGTGTTAGCCTGGAGACAGACGGTCCCCAGGAGGAGCGTAGAGTCTGCTCCACTCTTGACTGACACCTATAACGTTGGTGCCATGACCTGCATCACCTGCCCGGGACCGGCTCTCCAGCTGAGGTTCCTCGTTACGGTGGAGGGTGCGGGAATGAGCGCGGAGGGAAAAGAAGAGGCGGAGGAGGTGTGGGGGGGGGGGGGGGGTGGAGAAGTGGGTTAAAATTGCTCCCTTGGTAGGAGCACTCGCCCTGGGCTCAGTTGGGGAAGCACCGTTCAATTGGCTCATAGGTAGTGCAGCTGTTCATCAAACTGGCCAGTCGCAGGACTTGTGGGCCCGACACCTGAGAGCATTGTTAACGGGCGATCTGAATAACACCTCGAGATTAAAGTCCCCCTTTTTGGTAACAACATCAAAAGTGCCACGGTTCTCTGCAAGCCCTAAAATGAAGCTGTAGGCTTCTGCTGCAGAAAAGGAAACAAGAGGAGGCCACAGGGGATTGTATCAGTGCCTTTAACATTAAAACAATGGAGGAAGTGATCAGGATGTTCAGACTGTGCTGATGTTCATAAAAGCCTGTGCAGTAATGTCTGCTGGAGAGATTAAAAGGGCTTGACAGGAGTTTATTTATTAACACTTAAACCCTGCCTCCTGTCTGGTGAGCTCCAGGAAGAAGAAAAAAAACCCAAAACCTGCTGGCTTTGGTTGAATATTTTCATTGAACAGAAACATATGCAATTAGGAATTGTTACATGAAAAACAGCTTCATTTTGAAAAATAAAAATAAAATAAAAGGTTTTCTGGCTACAACTTGGATCAATATATGAAGGGCTGATTGATCGTCTGATCATGGCTGAAGCCAACTGTAGCCGGCTGAAGGCAACAAGAGTCTCCCCTATCCACCACACACACACACACACACACACACACACACACACACACACACACACACACACACACACACACACACACACACACACACACACACGCACACACGTTTCCCCATTTTCTAATATAGGGAGTAGGTTACGTTTCACAATGGGCTTGATGGCGCACACGCGCATGTTTTTACGCTCGCGCGCGCAACAGCGACTTCTAATAGAGCACATATCGCCAGCAATGCCCCCTAATAAGCAGGCCTGGGTACCCCGGTAATGCGATTTGCCACATCCCAGGTTTTATTGAGCTGCGATCACGTCTGTTGCAGTGGGTGTTATTTATTTATTAATTTGATTTATTACTCAACGCGACGTGTTTCTTACCTTTGAACAAAGCATACGAAGGACAAAGCCGCCAGAGCAGAGAAAATTCCACATAATTTTTCTTCTTGACGACCCAACATCTCCACAAATCCTTATTTAAAGTATCTATAATCCAACCAGTCCAGTGGTCCTCCAGAAAAAAACCGCACAAAGTAAAAACTGGGCAATCAAAAGAAAAATAATTGCCTCGTTTAAAAAAAAATTCGAATCAACTAGACTACATCTACGCATATGATGTCTTCGTTAATAAAGGCTTCTGGATTTTCTTTCCTTAAAAAAAAAAAAAAACCCAAATAAATAAATTTAAAAATCTGGTAATTGGCCCCTGCTGTTTTCCCCAGCTATGGAAATCCGTGCAGGTCACATAGCCCCTCGACCAACACCAGAAGATCAGACATCTTGCTCCAAAAATGAAAGAAAGGAGAGAGAAAAAAACAAACAAAAAGAAAGAAAGAAAGAAAATAAACAAAACAAACAAACAAACAAACAAAATAAAAATCACAGACAATACTTTTAAAAGTGATGACAAGTTGTGTTCCCTTCAGAAAGCAGACGCTGGCATGAATGACTGAGCAGCAGCCTCTCGATGGATCAAATTGGTGGATGAAATTTCCCAGTCCAAATCTGCAGAAGAGGCATGGTTCCAGCGACGCTCCGGAGCCAGACTATTCCACAACGTGATGCTGCTCGCAGATATCTGGGAGCGGTGGGTTCAACAAAAAGAAAAATGAAATCTTCATTCCCTCTTGTTCGTTTCCCCCCCCCCTGTTGTTGCTGCTGCTGCTGCTGCTGCTGCTGCTGTTGATGATGATGATGTAGATCAGCGCAAAGTCACTGAGGGGAAAATGCACATTGAAAAAAGCTCTGGGTAATATCTGATGCAGACGTCAGAGCAGGCTATATCACTCCTCTGATGAAAAAAAAAAATAGATGCCGAGAAGTATGGATGGCCCCTGATACGCCAATACATGTATCACAGCGGCGGATTACATGTCAAGAGATGCGAGCGTCTTCGGGGGTGGTGGTGGTGGTGGTGGTGATGAAAAATAAAAGTCCACTTCCCTCCGCTGCCCGGCGTTTAATGGCGTTTCAACACGTTAATGTGGTCCGGGTCGTCTTCTCCTGGAGACACTGAACCGCTGTCCAAAGAGGCATAATGAGAGGAGGAAGAGGAAGAGGAGGAGGAAGAGGAGGAGGAGAAGGAGGAGGAGAGGGGGTATCGTCCCCTCTTTTTTTTTTTTTTTCCTTTCGATGTTTTAGTTAAAATTAAAATAATGCCCTGGTGGAGGTGGGGAGAGCGGAGGGTTGAAGTAGAATAAGAGGTGGTGGGGGGGGGGGGGGGGGGGGGACACCTAAGGTGAATTCCTGCGCTGAATTGTCTCTGTGAGACACATTAGGATGCTGCCAGTGTGTGCCGGTGCGTTTTCAAGCATCTCCTCCACTTTGGCACAATTTTATTATTTATTATTTTCTTTTTGGGGGAGTGAGAGAGAGAGAGAGAGAGAGAGAGAGGGAGCGAGAGAGAGAGAGAGAGAGAGAGAGAGAGAGAGAGAGAGAGAGAGAGAGAGAGAGAGAGAGAGAGAGAGAGAGGCACCCACATATCCACGCGTCCTGGCGCGCGCATTTCGATCATTCACTTATTTCAAATATTGTTTATTCATATTATATTTATTTAACTGCACATCTCGGGCCATGACTGTCTTCCTTTTGCAAACACAAACATCCTGGCTGGAAATTACCAACACACGCGCTCACACACTCACACACACTCAGACTCGTGTTTCATACAGAGGAGGAGGTTTTCTTCAGGGATCTCTGTGCTGTCCAGTTGCTAGGCAACCCCAGCCAGCACTGATGCAGTTGTGGCGCTGGTTCGAAGGCTTTATGCGCAAAGGCTCATTTAAAGGAGCAGAGTCGGAGCTGTCGCCGCTGCGCCGGTGTCAGTGGGACAAAAGCGCACTGATGTACCACCGAGCCATTCCTGCTACAATGAACAGGAGGAAGAGGAGGAGGAGGTGGAGGAAAGTGAAGGGAGTGGATGAGGCGTTTTTACAATAATGCACGGACGGGAAATGTGGCATTGTCAGGGTGTGGATGAGGGGAGGTGTGGGGGGGGGGGGGACATACTCCACTTTTGCTTTATCATCATTGTCCTCCTCTTCATCATCATCCTTATCATTGTCAGGGCCACAAGCACTGTGACGAATAAGCGAGTCAATCAGCCCCTTAGCTTCTTCACATTTCAAAACATGTTAATACCCCCAAAGACATCTGTTGCTTTTAGTGTATTCTCTGCTTTTCCTCCATGCTGAGAACAACTGCTCTTTCACTCATGTCACAGCAGTGAATGAAGGGGATGTGAAGTGGTGAGGGGGAAGGAAAGAAAAAAGCTTTTAAGAGGGATTTTACGGTGATTGTATGTCAAGCTGACTTAAATGTCAGACTAAAGAAAGTGTGTTTCTGCTTTACTGGAACTGATTTGAACTTTGTACACACAGTATATCATAAGGGTGTAGTGATAAGCACCTTTGCTTCATGAGAACATTGTGGGTTAGAATCCGGGCTTGTGTGCGTGTGTGTGTGTGTGTGTGTGTGGGGTGGGGGGGTGGGGGGTGGGGGGGGGGGGGGGTGCAGCACAGAAAACTGATGGATGTACATCACATCACCATCCGGTGTAGTTTGTATACAGTGAACATGAAGTGAAGTTACTTTATTGATCCCCCTGGGGAAAAATTATTTATCTGCATTTAACCTGGTGGTGTCATTGGAGGGCCACTCCAATGTTTGGAGAGTCCACTTTAATTTTTTTTCTAAATGTTGTTTTTAAAGTACAAAACTAATATGCAAACAGTATAGATCCCCTTCCTCGGGAACAGGTCAACTCACTGCACATTTTTATCAAAACATAATTAAGAACATTAAAAAAAAATGTATTTTTGTAAGGTAAATGCTTTATCAAGACCCGAATGTAATCACAGTATAATTCTATATACTAAATTGATGCGGTTAAAATGGATATGTGGCAATTTAAATCAATGTGTCAAAACAGGAGAATGGAGTTTAAAGCTCTCACAGTCTGGCCGACCGTTTTTCTTTGCTCAGTAGTTCTTCCCGGATGTTGTCTAGTCGGTGCTGCATAGAGAGGGGCCTTGGCTGTCTGCTGCTTCCTGAGCTTCTTGCTGAGAAGTTTGTTCTGCGCCAACACCAGCTTGGCCTCCTTGTGGAGTTTTCAGGTTGCTTGAGTTCATGGCCTGAAGGCTGGACTAGTAAGCACATTTACCATCCAGTGGCATCATAGGGTTAAATAATTGACCATGTAAATGTGAATGGAAAACAATTACTGTTGTTCTTGTAGGGACCCAATCCTGGGTCTTATACGCTTAAGGATTTGTGCCTATGAAATTCAAACTTCAATGATATCCCCATTGTCAAACTTTTGCTATAAAGACTTGTACAAGTGTCATTTTATCTCACTATGTTTTTCCTATATACACACATAAATGTGTTATGCTGCAGTCCATGTTTAGTGGGAACCTCCCCCAGCAAGAGTCAAAGACTATAACTCAACAGAGGTAACAGTTTGGTAAATATATAAATTGGTTAGTATCTGTTGTTACAGTTCTGTCTGCTGTCATTCATACTTTACCTGGCACTGAGCTGTAATTCTGAGGTGGATGGATTCCATCTTTTTAATGCTTTTGAGAAACAATATTGATTGTAACAGTTTCTGTGATCTACTGACAATACTATACGTACATTTCATTTGAAAATTTTGGCTTTTGATAAAATGTTCAATAGTTTCAATATTTTCACCCTCCGCACATTTATTTTTTTCATAGACGGAGATGCCCAGATTTTTCCTGCTGCTGTTGAAAATCAAGTTATTATTCATGTTCTGTGTGTGCATGTGTGTGCAGAGAGTGGGATTCCAATGCATCCATTCATCCATCTTCATTACCGCTTTATCCATCTTGAGGTTGCAGGGGGGCTTTTTCCAATCCCAGCTGACGACGAGAGAAGGCAGGGTACACACATCCTAAACATCAAAGTACAGACAGAGACAGATAAAATCCCACCCGTACACACAGCAAATGAAAATAAAGAGACACCAAGTACCTCCAAACACGTGTTGGTAGAGTATCAGAAAAGAAAAAAATGCTCAATGCAATGGAGAAAAGTGAGTCAAGTTCAAGTGTGTCACTGTTCGTCCTGTCCTCATGAATGTTTAATTGGGAAAACAGAATATTGCTCTCACAGTAAGGAAAGAAAGGGGAATGTAAGGACAGTTTGTAAAAACAATGACAAAGTAATTCACTTGAATCCAACACAAACATTATCATACGGTGGAATGTACATCAACCTTTTTACATTTCATTAAAAAACACCTTTACCATCTTTTCATTGGCCCCCTTGAATCCCTCCACTCACAACAGGAAAGCTTCAGAATGGCATAGGAAGGGTCTATTTTGATAAAGTCTTCATAAAAGCATACCGGTCATAAAAAAATATATATATATCTTAATAGGAGTGGACACAACACAACACTGAGACCCAAACTGAGATATCAGTGATGCTGCCATGAAAGATAGATACCTCTCTGCTCGCACGCTAGACTCAAAGTCATGCTGTCAGGGTGAGGTTGTAAAAACATGCATAATGCAGCAGCTATAGGAGAAGCTTTTTTTGGACATTGCACTGTATTTTACACAAGAATGTATCAATAAAATTAGTGGATATTGTAGTCATTTTTGGTGGTAGCAATTTCGTCTTTGTCGAAATGTAGACATTGTCATCACATGTACTCTGCACCATAACTAAGAAAAACTTTTTAAATGTAAATATGACTCTATTTGACCAGTTCAGCTCACCCAAGATGAAATTGGGATGATGATGATGATGATGATGATGATGATTATTTCTATACATCTTATATAATTAAGTTATTCTGTGTATGATATGTAATTTCACTGTTCCTGGTAAGATATCGATGATGTTTAAATCTGTTCTACTTTCCTTAAGTTTGCACATTGTTAAAAATGTCTTTTAATGTTTGACTCAGACTATAGAATTAAAAAGTCTACATTGAAATATTAAGTTCTTGAACTGTTTCAAGTCCATGTTATACATGTATGCAGCAACCTATATCTTCGACATTTACGATTAACAGTGTCACATATCTGTTACCTTTTTTTCTTTTCTTTTCTTTTCTTTTTTTTTTTACAATTTAAGCTGCTGATCACAGGGAATAAATATACAGTAAGATGGGAGCAGTGGATTTATTTTTTTGTGAGATGTTTTTATTGTTCCTCTTTATTGCTGTTATTAGATATATTTGTAATTATTATGATTGCTTAAATTGTTATTACAAGTTTGGATATTTGTGCACAAGATAGGTAATACCTGGATGGTGGTGAATACATAAGATCCCCCCCAAATAATGTCTTTTCTTTCAACATTTTGTTTATTCATTTATTGAATTGAATTTATTTATTTCAATAGCATTTCATTCAGGCCAAGTGTAAAATACTGGTGACACGTGCACAAACGTGTAAGCAACATGAATAATCTGTGGTCGTGTTCAATACGATCAAATATATTAAGTTCAATGAAATCAGCACCGCACATCGAGGTCTGTCTTCACCCTGTTCCAAAATGTAGGAAAACAATGAATTTGTCTCAACATTTTAAATCTACTGATCCACTGTGCCGTCGTCTAATAATCTGTGGCATATATTCAACCAAGTCAAAATTTAAAATACAATTTAGTGATTTAAATGCAAATTATTCACGGGGCAATCTGAGAACAAACTGTGACTTGATGAATTGGAGTTTTTAATCAGTCTGCTCATGCATAGATAGTAAGGCAACTGTAATTGAGTGCTGGATAGCTGCTGGGAAAGAGGCCTTGCTCCTATAAGTATTCCTTAAGGGATGGTCCATCTTCCAGATGTTACACGGGTGACCTACAGCAGAGCGGAGGCAGCATGTCGGAGACGATAATGTGGATTTGGAAGCTGTGTGACAGCATGCTGAATGTATGGTTTCCCTTTCTGGGCATGCTCAGTCAGCTCGCCTCCACGACCAGTCTCACGTTCTCTGATTACTGCAATTAACTTCAATTGGCGTCTATGACCAGGGGATCCAGGTCCCAGAGATGTGCGTGTACCATACTGTTATCTCTTCTCTTCATTCATATGTTGCATAACACATGTGAGTTACTGGGTCACCCTTGCTCCTCTGATATAAATAGTATCACATGGTTAATGCATTGGTGCCTTCCAGTCACTTGCTTTTCCTCACGCTGTTCATATCTGTCGAACACCCCAATCAACTCCCAGTAACAGACAATATAGTCAACTTATGTGTTTCATGTTTTGACATGCTCCATCCTTACGCGTGTGACATGAGTGAGTTACGTGTGTTTTAGAGCAGACTTAATGGGAGTTTCTTCAATATTTATGTGTTGTGGGATTTTGTGCGTTCCCTCTGATTAGAGAACACAATCAAGGTGTCTCACGGAGGAGCTTGCTTTAATTAACAACAGTGTTTATTTCTGGGGTGAAATGACAGTTTAGGTTCACGTTTGGTCACTTATTCCACACTCAGGCTGTCCTCACCCTCTTTAAAGAAATAGACTTTGCTGCTCTTGTCCTTGTTGTGGACGGCAAATGAAGCTGCAGAGAGAGTCTTCGCAGTATCGACCTGATTCAAGCCTGAACTTGAAGACGTGCGTTTTACCTACATTGCTTGATGAATTAGTGGGTGGTCTTTACCAGAGCTGAAAAAAAAAAAAGCAGCAAAAGCAAGACAGAGCACTGCAGAGGATGCTGAAGTCAGAGATCCACAGGTGATTTCAGGTCTCTTAATACATGAGATGCTCACAAACCGAACGGCGCTGAGCTGACCTCCTGACTCATGACCTAATTAGGACTGACACAGACAACCCTACCAAAGCCCTGTAGAGTCTGACTCAAGCGTGTGGTCTATGCAAGAGCGAGCGCCAGGTTCTGTACAATGTGTTTATTTTGCACCGCATGACTTTTGTATGATTTTTCTTTCACCTTGATTACACCGGTGAGTCAAAGCCCGTCCCCGCGGAGCGCCTCTAAGCTTTGAGAAAACGAAGCTTTAACTTCAGTGTGCATCACGCCACTCATTGACCACAGCGATGAGATCGGAGGCTTTGAAAACACACGGCGCACGGCTCTGAAGCACTACCTTGAAACAGGCTACCAGGCAATTGTTGCTATGCTACCGCAGCAAAGCCCAATCAAAGTGCAGTGTGTTGCTCATTGAGGCTGAACTGCACCACAATGTTCTGAATATTTGTGAGGAGCTGTTTACACTCGAACCGGGGATGGCACACAAGAAAGAAGGCAAATGCTTGCCAGTGCTGTCGGCTTTGTCCACCTCAGGTTACTGCAGCAGGGGGGGAACAGAAGAATTGTGTAAACCTGAACGATGCGGCATATGAATAACATCCTCTGGTGATCACATACAGTTTAGACTACAGGGTGGCAGATAGAAACTCCTTTTTTTTAATGATTCATGACCTGACATAAATGACATCCGCTCATTAATATTATTTAAAAAAATGACAGACATTCAGCTTCTGCGCTTGTTTTCATGCTCCATTGTTCATTTCTGATGTTAAATTAGCTCATACCAATGTTCCCACATAATTGGAAATTAATGAACATGCCCTGATTGACCATAAACAAAAAAGTCATGACGCTGTCAGGGAAAAATTTATTTCAAAGTGATCAAAACTCAAGACACGAGGTGCTTAACGTCAAGGAGGGTGGAATAGTGCTAATCAGAGCGAGCAAAGGTTAGACGTGTCACCCCTCCCTCTTCCCTGAGCAGTCTCATGTGGCACCGAGCATATCGGGGGCCTGCAGCTTAATCACACGGCCTACCTGTTCATTCTCCTAAGTGAGAAAACTAAAGGCTCGACCCCCCGCGGGCATCGCGCAGACGAGCTGAACTGAAACGCTCATCTGTCCTCTACACCGGAGGAGTGAATATCTTAGTCACATGGTTCGCCGGCTCCAAAATTAGCAGGGGTGAGACACAACACTTGATGCTAAATAGCTATTGATGGAGAACAAACACTAATGTGATTCTGTAATCCAACCCCCCCGCCCCTCAACCCAACTCCACCGGCATTTCTTATATGAACTTTTGGGGAGGTGAATACTTACTTGCACCTTTTGTGGCCTTTTATTGATGCTATGGAAATGAATAATTAAGTGACTAAAGGTGTGTCGTTAGGTTAATCTTCCTGATGGCTTATCAATATCAAACCAGCATGTCTGTGATGACGTGTCGTCCAGTCGAGTCTTTCGTCGGTAACAAACATTAACTCAACATATCTCTTGAGAGAGAGTGTAGTATGTAACTGCTTGTTTGTCTTTGCATGCGTGAGTAGGTACATGCTGTTTGCATGTGCATGCCATATATTCCTCTTCGCCTTTATGCTCCATGTATCTTTTATATTACACTGTCTTTCAGCTCGACAGATTCCAGCAAGGCATTGATTTATCTTTTATCAAACATAGCCTTACTATCCCTCCCTGAGCGGGTGTGCTCCAAGCTGTGTGGTTGGGGGGGGGGGGGTCATCGTGTGGCTACTCTGTTAATCCTCTGGCCAAAATGGGCACCTCATTCAACAGCCTCATTTGCATTCAAAGTGTCCCCACTCCAGCTTTTCTCTTAAAATTTTCAAATGTCAGAGCCCCGGCGCAAAACGCTCTATAGCCGTCTTGATGAAACGACGGGCGTCAACGCCAAAACAAACACGGATTCTCCACAATACACCCAAGATATGTGGAGTGCTTCAGAAATAGTAGTGTTTTTGTCAAAAATAGCACTGTAGCATCCCTTCCTCTTTTCCTATCTGTATTCTACGTGGGATTTTCTACACGGAACTCCTACGAGAAAGGGTTAATGAATTCCTCACACAGATAGATATTGCCATGGAAACAGCTGCGTGACTGCTTGCAGCTTGTATACACACAGGAGGGGAAAAAAAAAAAAAACAATGGTGCCAAAGGTATTTTAAAATTCAGCGAGCAAAGGCTTTCCAGTGCACATAGCTGCATTTAGGATTTTCTTTCTTTCTTTTTTTTTCTTCAAGCGCGGCGCCACAAAGTGTGAGGAGTACCCACCTTGCACCCTCGCCCCCCCCCCCCCTTCCTTCCTCCTCTTCCGTCTCTCCCTCTTTCAAATTCAAAGAAACGTGATTGACATTGGAGATGCATTCGCAGTAGCCACAGAGTTAATGCATTCAAAAATATGAGGTCTGGATGTGGTAGATGGGAAAAATAATACTCTGCTTTGTCATTTCCTTTGCAATAACAAAACGCACACACACACACACACACACACACACACACACACACACACACACACACACACACACACACACACACACACACACACACACAAACAATTTCAGCAGGAGAATAATTAATTTACAATATGAAATAGACCTTAGGCCATGTGCCTGAAAAAGAAGGGATGGACTGAAAATCAATCAGAATGTGGCTGCACACACACAGAAAAAAAAAAAAAGAAACACACATTGTGCACATGTACATGCAATAATGATTTGTCCTTTGAGATTCTACGAGTCCTGCCGATGTTTTTGAAAATAGGTGGCAAGGCACACTGTGTGCTGGTGGGAAAACCTAATCTATCCACCCAGAGCACACAAAAAACATGCTCTTTTAGTGCCATTAGCCATCCTCCCAATAGCGAGTCAATAGTTTTCGGTCCAAATGGACTTTTACGCTTGAGTCTGCAAATGTGACTCTATAGGCTGGTTTCAGCATTCAGCGCTGACACTCGCAGTCGCCGGAGCAAAATAACTAAGTGTTTCGATTCATAAATATTTTGAGGTGCATTGAAAAGCTTTTAAGTCCGTGGAGAGAGGTGCTGGCATGGCAGTGCAAGGTACGGCAGGAGCAGCGAGCACAGAGTGTGTCAGCAAACTCACAAACAAACCAGTGGGGAAATATGAATAAACAGCGAGGAAGAAATTAACGACTCAGTCAGGCCGGACGAAAAAAGGTCCTGCAGTGCTCCTGTTGTGTTGTTTTGTTCTCCTCCAATCAGAAACAGGAGCAGCGGGAAATCTCCCAGGAAATGAACCACATTCCATTAAGCATGTGCGCTGTCCATTACGCTGGATGTGGAGTGTGTAGTCTTTTTTTTTTCTGGGTTAGGGTTCTATCACATGGCAAGAACAACATTCTTCATGCTTCATGTTAAAAGCAGCACCGCCATGGAAAGGTAGCACTCAGTGAGTGGAGAAAATCATTTATGGGGCTAAGAAGAATATGTGTGGGCGGCTATTTCTGTTTTTAGCTGAATCTTTTATGGAAGTTTCAGCAACATCATACAGTCCTTTACATCATTCGTCATCTGTCTTATAGCTGCAGGTATATGATGTATGAACAGTTCACCTGGAGAACTACAGTGTTAAAATCCAACAGAGAACGATGGGGACACATTTATTGAAGACAATAAATATTAAAAGAGAGATAATGATGTTTTTTCAGGGTCCACCTTTGAATGAACTGTGCTTCCCCCCCCAATTTTCTAGCTTTTTCCAATCTGCACAGACAAGACAGTTCATTGTGATACATTTGAATGCTGCTGTTCTCAATTTTAAGTATATTTCACAAAATTATTTCAACTTTTTTCAAGTAAAGAAAACTTACATAACAGCAAATAGAAACACGACAAGCCCTTGGATGTAGACGAGGTAAACAACTGTTATGACAAAACGCACTGTTTAGGCAGAAAAGATAGCACTTTTAAGACTCCACAGAATTGCAGGGATGCCACGTTATATCAAAGCACTCTTCGCGTGCCACGTCTGCTATATAATTTAAGAGATTATTCAGGAATGGTGCCCACAATCTATCAAACAGCTTGTCATTCCCATGTAGTCTTGAACTTAAATCTGAGGTGTCAAACTCATTCTCGTTCAGGAGCCACACACAGCGCCGTTTCATCTTGAATAGCCCAGATCGGTAAAATAGAACCAAAATAACATTTCAATTTAAACTTTACAGTTTTTCATTGTTGAGGCACAGACTAAGAAGTTTGCAAAAGAAAATATATTCTTCCAAACCTTTAGTACAATTAGTACCAAAAATGACTGCAATCTCAACAAATACTTACTAATAATTAAAAAAGAAAAAAAGAAGAAAAAGTTTACCCTTAAACCCTTAAATGTTTTTTTTAATAACTTAAAAATCTCATAAACATTAATGAAACTTACAGAACAGTAAATATGTCAAACGTTTCAACATAATGTGCTGTGTATTGTTTTCTTACATTTAAAGATTGAACGTATTTTGCAGCTCTAGATATTTTTCTTTCTTTGAGGGGGGCGTATTCTTTCATTCTTTTGTTGATATTTGTCTTTGCTGAGCCATGTTCCAGTGGGAACACTTTAAAGAAGTCAGGCCTCTCAAACTCCAACATGTGTGCAGTCTGTGAGTCCTTTCATTTGTTCCAGCGCGCACAATGAAAAAAACAAAAAACAAAAAAAACAATGGAAATTTATTCAAATGAGTGCAGATGGACACAATCATGTCGCCCATTCGCATTCACATCACAAAAAAAAAAAAAAAAAATGAACAGGAGCTATTTTCAGAGAGCAACAGGCCTCGGCTATAATTAGCCGGGAAATGTCACACAGGTCAGAGCTCACCTGGGGATTCATCGTCGGGGCGCCGGCCGACTCTCGCAGGCCTGAGCTGCTAAGTTTTTTTGAGCCACATTCATCCAGGTTAATTAAAAATAGGACGGACTCCAGCAATCCCCTCGTCACACTGGCAAGACGAAGTGTGGTCAAGTATGATTACACAGCTGTAAGCAGATCATAATTGGATAATAATTTTTTAGTAATTCCTTTTGGGATCCGATCCTCCACTGGGAATTCTGTAATTGATGAGCGAGCTCACAGCTGCCAGAAGTTACAAGATTAGTCGAGTATCATAGCTTATCACGCAGACGCAGAGAAGTAAGTCATAAAGCAAATTAGTGGGAGGCTGTGTGACTTTGTCAGGCAGGTACACGAGGAGATATTATCTTATTTGCTAAATGAGCCATGGATGGACGCCATCATTTTTTTATCGCCAGACATTACACGCCAGACTCACATAGTGACAAGCAGCCAAGGTGTATTCCTGGGCCTTGTCAGTTTAAAATCTGTGAGGAAATAAAACTTACTCAGTAGAGACAGTGAGTTCAGTTTTTCCTTCATGAGAAATAAAGTTTGAGGGGAAAAATTTTTTTCAATGTGATTTAAGGATTTATGAAAAACCAAAGGATTGTAAATTGTCACTCTGCAGATAAAATGTGGATATTTTAGATTAATAATAAATTATTAAATATTGTACACAAGCAAGCATTATATTATCTGGGAAGAACCATTGAAGTGCATAAATTCACCTATAACACCTTCTTAATCCAACTTTTGGGGCGGTGAAGTCGAGGCCCTTGAGGAGGTTTTCAAGGAAAAAGACGTTGAACAAATGCACAACATAAGATTTTGTCATGAAATGGTAACATTTAACACATAATATGTTATCTATGGTAAAAGTACAATAAAGAAATGTTACTTTTTCACACGTGCTGAGACAGCAATACATAAAGAGGTTTTACCGCTACAGCGATTCAATGATTTCAACGTGTTTCCTTAACCACAGTCAGTAAATCTCCCCCTTATCCCAGTCGCCCGATGCACGGAGAACATCGTTCTCTCTGCTGAAGTGTGTTTAACTTTTTAAAATAGCAATAAAATATTCACGTCTTGATTCAAATGCAAGTGTTGTGGCAACAATCTGAGATTCTATTTACTCGTCTTCATCAAAAATGAAGATCACTTACAAAACTTTCCATGTTTGCTCTTGAAGCAATTGCTGTGATTAAGCTTTTAGTGGCTTATATGTCAGACTGACAGGAAAGAAAATGCTTAACAATGTAAGAATATTGTAGTTGCTGTGACTTCTGTCTTTCTTCAGATGGGAAAGGAAGTTATTTCACAAACTCTGGAAAAAAACACCTAAAACATACAGTGAGGGGGGTGGGGAAGTACAGTTAAATCACAAGGTGTCATTTCTGGTTTACATTTTCAAGCTTCAAGTGATTAAAAATAGAGGTATGCAGCAGAAATCCAATGTGTTGAAATTCCAATAAAGAGAAAGCTTCACTTCCAAAATCGAGAGGAAATCTCTGCATGTGGTGAGTTGTGTTGATTTGCTGGAATTGATCAATAATTCTATCAGCCAACCCCAGATATATTATGGTCATTTTCCGCGATGGGGGCAGTAAAATCTTACTTATTACCCCTTTACAGTAATGTGGTGCCGTAATTTATGGTGCACATTATTTAGCCTGATATTTGCAGGCTTTGAATCAGCTCCAGCCGTAAGCTCACCTTGAACCTCTGTGTTACGACCAAACCGCTTTTGTGATAAATATCTGCATGCAAGTGCTGGAATATTCTATATTTTTATTTTCCCACACTTGCAAAACCAAATGAAAAAAAAAAAGAACAAAGAGAAAAGTCAGAGAAAGCAAATAAACTGGTGGCTGAGGTCGAGTAAAATGATGTGCGGCTGAATGTGATGGGTTTTATTTCAGGAGGTATAAAAGCTGTCGACTCAGTTTTATGTTGCATCTGGAGGAAAAAGTGCTGTCCTTTTGTTTTTAAATGTGGGCCGGACTGAGGAAGTCGGTACATTTACTGTAAGGAGATCTTCAGGTCACTTCTATGAGCAGGAGCGACTTTATAAATCTACTCTATTTAATCCTAAATGACGAAACGGTTAGCTGTGCATTATAGTCCTCTCTTCTTTTGTCTCATGAAATGCACACGATGTAAATGATCCATCTAGTTGCCGAAAATTTGCATTATGTACAGCAGTTTTTTTTTCTTTATTCCTGAGTTGTGTGTCCTGTAAAACTGAAAAATACTGTACATCCAAACCCAAAGGTGTCCGTTTTACGATTTCCCATATTGCTCTACTCAGTCAGTTCTGTGTTTTTCAAAATTAAATCAACAAAACTTAAAAATGTTGATTCATTGGTTAAACTGGCTTAAACAATGACTCATATACTGTATATCCTCATTGTGTAGTGAATGGCAGACAGAAATTTAACTGTCATGATTAGTTTTGGGCAGGAAATGGAAGATAAGTATTTGGAAGTCTACTACAGTCTCAGGTGTGTTTTAATCGGCCTCAAACCTCTTACTGGTGATTCTACATTCTGAAAATTTGTCTGATGCGATTTGGAATGATCTAACATTAAGAATGAAAGATGTCAAAGCCAATCAAAAATCATAAAGTTTGATCGATTCTCGATTGTCCAGATTTAGTTACGCTACTCTAATGGCTGAGAACTCCGGGACTTGTGTTTTTCTGTGGAGTAGTAACGTGTCAGCATCCAGGGCATGTCTTCACTCACAGCTGCTTTCTGACCTTCAAACCTTCGCCCAAACCCAAACAGCCAATCACAGCTAATCTGTCAACATGTGCATCCCTGTCAACACGTCCACTTCGGTCGACACACCTACCAGTTTCTGTCAAGAAGCCCACGCTTCAGAGCCGCGGCGAGCTGTATCTTCCCAGCGAGGGGAACGCGCGGCTAAAGTGGTGCTTCAAGGTTCTGTGCAAAAGAAACCTCCTCCTGTGATTTCCCGTATCGATCCAAAGTACGCTTTCGTGTCTCCTGATGAGCTGTTCCATTGGCGCACCTCCACAGATGGGAGATGCCAACATTTTTCTTTCGACATGACACCTTTTCAAGCTGTCTTATCTCTGCCAGGAAGCATCCTTGGGTACTCCCAGGAATGCACTTACATTTTCCTTGGCTCAGATTCTGATGAGATGAGGAGTCCAGGTCCTTTACAGCCACCACGCAGGCTCGGTATTTTCCCCCCTAAAGGCCAAGCGCCTGGTAGCAGGCGAACACACGGTCCTGAAGAATTGCTTTGAAATTCCTCAGCTACTCAGCTGGACAGTTTTATTACTGTACCCACACACTAAAGAGCAGGAAGGAACAATGTGCATAGCAATCTGGATTTCCTTTTTTCATGACACGTAGCAAAGGTCAGCCACAGGGGAGCAGCACCAAACTCGGAAAGGTTATTTAAACCCAGAACTTTCTTGATGCTTCTACCATTTTTTAATAGATTTGGGACTGCTAACAACCAGCGGTGAGCCATAGTGACAGATGGCTTCGGCATAAATACCACAATAACCACTGCCGTCCTGCCTAGTGGAGTGCAGTGGAGTCGAGAGGAGACCATCCAGCCAAGCGGTGGAAAAAGTCCAAAATAAATATGACAGCCCGGGGGCGGCCTGTCCAGGTTGACTGTTAAATGAACCACTATCAAAAAGGGACTTGACTGTCCTCAGCTGTCGCGGTCCACACACTGACAGCCTCTGCATGTGTTCCTCACTGGAGGAGCCTCTGGGCTTTTCCTTGCTTTGCATCTCTGCCAACCTGACGACAACAGACATGCTTTCACGACGGCAGAGCCCTAGACTCAGAGACTTCACAGAAAGCAACACAGACACACACACACACACACACACAACCCTGTAAGTGCAGCGAAGACCATGAGCTGAAATCGCACGGCTGTAAGAAAGTTTGTTATCCTTATTGAATTTGTGTTGCCTCACCCTCTGACCTCAAAGAATGACCGGTTACCAAAATGCTATTGGATCAATAGATTGTTCGATCATTAAATGGACTCATCAGTAAGTTGTAAAATTGATTTGCCAATGAAGTCTGCTTTTAACAGGATAATTAGCCTGAATGCTCATCTCAGGCTTCTGTACACATTTCCTCATTATCTCCAACTAACTGGGGAAACTTCAAAGTGACTTTTGTGGATTTCTATGATTTGTAAATGGCCAATAACATCATTAAACACCAACTTACGAGAAACACTAAAATGCTAGTTTATCCACCTCAGGTTTGATTGCAAGCTACAAACACCAATATTAAGAAATTCAAATATATCATCAGGAATATGGGGGATCAGAATAAACCTTTGTCCCAAAGAAAAAAAAACATGTTGGTCGAAATCACTGCATTATTTAAAAGGGACCACCGCGGTCGTTCCGGGTACCACCACTGAGCACGAGGTAGTGATACACTACAATATGCTGCATCTCTGTCATGTGATCCCATCAGTAGCAGGAATATCACAGGTGTTACTTTCAAAGAGGAAATCCCCCCTGCTGGAGGAAGAGCTCTATCAAAGATACACTACTGGTGTTGCATCAAAAAAAAAAAAAACCTTCAGTGCCCAGGATTATTCTGTGTGGATCTCTGAAAACCTTATATTTAAATACAAAACAGACTCGATCTTTGTGATGTGAGGTGAAACCTTGACAGAAGAGGCTTCCTTCCCACACGGTGCATACATGGATGAGCAGGGAGTAGCTTTGTCCAGGAGACCCCAGTTGGACTTCAGATGAATTATCTAGAAGATTCTCACTATCGCTCACATTGTCCACAAGAAAAGGCTCATTACCCGGCCACCACAGACTGCCATGCGTCCAGATCCAAATCTAAATATATGATAGATTGAACCCTGTAAAGAAGCAAACATGTGGCAGCATGTTCTTTTGTTTTATTAGTAATTACCTTGAACCCAATAATACAGGCAAGCAAATATCGAAGTTCTGTACAGGTACTCTTTCAGTATTCGCAGTGTAGTGATACAGTAACCATTAAAACGACAGCGAATGCTAGACTGAGGACTTTTTGAAGATGCTCCAACTCTGTCTCTGTGTAGATGGAAATGCCGCTACTGCACATGCACACCACAGCTGGAGTAATTATTTCTTCTGCACATGCATGAGTAAATGGACGAAAACGACAGTGACCAGAGTATCATGACTCAAAGTTCAAATTCTTCTGGGAGTTTTATAGTTGACAGTCACCATAAAAAACAGTCCAACTTAGTGATCTGTCCACATGAAAGTTGGTGTACTCACCATTGTGAATGTTAATAATGTGTATAGTTTCAATACAAAAAAAAAACAGCTCCTACTTGTGGCCCTCCATGCTAACTACATCCATTTCAATACATTGTTAATGTGAAACTCTTGCAAAAAAAGACGTGTTTTCACTTGAAACATTGCTGCGTAAACAAAGACTGAGACTCATAAGCAGAATTGAGAAAAAAGCAGCTCGAAAGCTTTTACAAGTGTTTTCATGTAGAATACAACCAAGCCCACTGAAGAAAAAAATATCGCAAGTCATTAATTACTGTCACATTACTGCCAAAGTTGTGGCGTTATGGGAACAAATAATTTGATAGCACATTACTGGGAACATTGGTTGTTGCCCCAGAAATAAATATTTATTACCAGATGTCCTCCCAAACTGGGATTCTGGCAGGATGAGGAAGGAACCATGAATCTCTTCAGTGGTCAGTTCGCTGTTGGCTATTTCTCCTGATCCTTTATTCTCCTGGGCCCTGCTCTGGATGGATCTCGTTCATTCACTCTTAAACTTATCGCCCGAATACATAAATGTCTTTTCGGATAAAGTAAAAATAACAAATTATTTTAAATTTTCTTAGTTTTTACTATTTATATTGTCCACTGTAGGAAAGGCTGAATTTAAAGATTTGGAACTAAACAGTGCCTCCTCCTCTTATCATTACCTTTGCATTACTCAAGCGAGCCCTGTGAGCACTGTGACTGGCCGGCATCCATATGATTCAGATCACGATAGCAGCCAAACCACTAAAGCGCGTCATCTGGCCCATCAAATCACAATCCAAGTATCCAGATCCACCAGTAAATCTATCCTGGCATGAGCTAATAACAGAAACTGCACTGAAACAACCAAGCGCGGCATCGCTCGCTCATTTGACACCATGCTAACAATGCCGGGAGTCTTCATGTGTGACGCCAACGTACAGATAGTTCTAGTGGCATATTGCACTTTCAATTTGCTTGTTGACACTTATTCATAGATTTTCATTGCCCTCTGCTCTCTCCCTCTTTGTCTGCTCAAATAATAAACAGAGTGTCACTACTTAGCAGAATTTACCCCAGCTAACAGATTTTGGAATGGGATTAGGGTTACCCTGAGATGAAAACATGCTGAAGATGTATTTTTTATTTAAATACTCATAAATGATGTATTATAAGACTATTTACTTTAAGTATAAATAAAACAATAGTATATTAACAAATTCCACATCAATTGGTTTTTATCAGTGCTTAGATTAAAAATGTACTTTGCAATTATATATAAACATAAATAAAAGTATTCCGCGGCTTCCGGTTACACAGCAAGTCCTTGCAGTTTGCACTGGATTTTAACGGTCAATCCTCGAAACAACGTGCCTAAGAAGAGTTCACCCCCAGAAAGATACACTAGAGTGTCATCTGCATACTGAAGAAACATGCAACTGCTATGTCTTTTTACTGTAGTGATTATTGTTTGTGTCTTTGTCAGTTAAATTAAATTTGATTTGATTTACCTTTGCTTCATTTTTGAACCTGTTGCTCCTCTTTTTTGAGGCATTGATGCGTCGGTCAGTTCTTCATTCAAAAACATTGTCAGACCTACAGAAAGACCAAATGCTTTGAAAATAAACTCTTGCAGTGTATAATTGTATTCTGGCCTGTTTGCTTGAATCATGTTTGCTTATATGTAAAATCGTCCTTTCTGTCTCCAAAAAGAGCAAAACAGTATTCCTGAAAAGCTCAAACAGATAAGTTACTGTGAAAGATCTGTACCCTGCTTGTTGAGATCTCTCAGGGCAGCTTGGTTTCATGACCTAAATGACACTGTAAGCGAGCAGAATCAGATACATTTTTTAAATCCCAATTATAGATATGACTTCAGGAGAAGTTATTTGATCAAATTTTAATCTACTCAATTTAATTTTAGTGATCTGATCTTTTTTTATCTGATAATATTAATGAATTTAACATTACTAGCATGATTTTATTTGTTAAGAAGATACAATCTCATTGTAATTGTTGCAGATCTGTTGTATACAGCTATTGCTACACTGAGAAAAATGATTCATGGGGTTAGTTTGTAAAGCTTGAAATCAAGAGCCTTTTTTACAGAAAAAAATTTAAGTTTGTTACATACACATGTTTTAATCAGTTAATAACTTCCTGTTATAAGTTTGTCAAACTGAGAATATAGAAATCTGTCTTGACTCCATAATTTAATGATTTTGAATGGACATTTCTGCTTCCACTCAGCAAGAGACAATATTTAGTTGGTGCAACTTGAATTTCTGTTAAGCATCCTTCAAAAGCTGAGTAAGACTGGACTTGCCCGCACATGTTTTAACCAAAGGCCACGCCTGCAAGAAAGTGGAGGGAAAGGAACGGACATTGCATATTTTCAATCCAATTGAATGTTACTGGGTGAGTAGTACTTTTTGCTTTCTTTAATTTGCAACACTCAATGAGTGTTTTAACATAGTGCAAGGAATAGTTTTTTTTTTACACAATCCTAAAAGCAGGTTTTCAGTTAACTGTTCATTAAGCTATTGTATGTAATGTGATACACTTTAGCTGAGTCTTTCTGTCGCTGCTGCTTAAATTAGGTCTTACATTACATTTCCCTGCACAGCTAAGAGATTATATGTGTCATTTTCTCCCAATTTAAACACAAGGATGATGTGGGTTAATGTTTAAGCTTTGTACATAGGTTAATTTTATTTTGTTCAGTGTTTTTAACCCCAGTTTATTGATCGTTTTTTGTCCAAGACCAACGTAAAAACGTGGGCTGGAGAGCTGATACGACAACGTTGCTGAGAGGAAGAGGCCTAAAAAAGTAAGTCTATTATCACTTTACTTAACATTAAACATATGAAAATATTGGCCTGCTAATATTGCCATTGAGTGTGCACTATTTTTATTTCCTTTGGTATGTTACAACATTAATGAGAAGGCTTTTTGGGTTGTTTTTTTTAGGCCCCGTTGTATAAAGTTTGAGAGGGTGGCTGCTAGTTGTTGTTAATGACTTCAAAGTCCGATGGCCTGCTCTTTTTGATGCAGCTCAGGTAAATATTTGATCATTAAATGGTTTGCAGTATGTACTATGTTGATGGAAATTTCCTGCATTTTAAAAAATTGTCCCTGTTGTTTGTCTTTACACTCACAGATAAACCAAGAGTTCAGAAGAATCACAACTCTCAATCTGGAGACAACATTCATGGCAAAACTGGACCAGTACATCCCGAAGATAATGTCCTTGCTGTCAGCAAGAGGAGGAGCTGCAAAGATGAGTATTCAGTGCATAAAGAACCTGCTGCTTGAGGTATGAATAAACCTTGTCTTACAGTATACGTGGTTCCAGTATCACCGCAAAGGTGGTCAGAAATAGAATTTCAAATAACTGCTTACATTGCTGATTGTCTCCTTTATGCGTTAAAGTCAACTGTTCTGAGTCCAAATACTTACAAGGACAAATATCAGATCAGGTGTTTTTTATGGCTTAGTTATTTGCTCCCAATTGGACAGGGAAAAAATCTTCAGTTAGTACATAACTATAAATGCTTAAGCAGAGCACAACTTAATTGTAAAATGATTTTTCTGTTGTTTCATTATTGCAATCTTTAAAATGATAAATTTAACATACACAATTGAGATCGGTAATTGGTATAGGCCAGGCATTGGAAACATCATCCTTCACTCTCTTTCCTAGTGATGTTATTACAAAAAGCTCATCTTCATTGAGGTTAAATTAAAAAACATTATAAAACACTTTTTTATTTTTCTTATTCACAGGATGATTCTGAGGAAAGAAGGAGAGAGATGGCTATCCGTGGCTTAGTGGTGTATCTCAGAGAAAAGGAGGAAGATCTCTTTAAAGATCAGTTGGTAGGTAAATGGAAAACTTAATTTCATTGTATATTCTTTGTTTTACTGCTATTTTTAAATTGTATTGCGTATAAATACTAACTTTTTTTTCTTAACTACTTACGCCAGGATGGTGGAGGAGATGAAACGGATAAAGTGATGAAGATTGTCGTTACCAGAGGTGCCACAACATCTGATCCAGCCAATGCAAAGATTGTGCTTGAGGGAACAACAGTCCTTGAAGACCTGGACGTACCCAGAGCATGTGCCATGCTAATGGGGCTAATCTACGCTCTCAACCTCAGCTACCCAAAAGAACTGAAAAACACTTTGGAAGTATTTCAAAAGATACTCCTTGAGCTGGATAGTCTGAAAGCCAGTCCGAAAGTACTGTCTCTCAAAAATAGACTGCTTTTTGTGATGTTCTACTGTTTTAACCTATTGAGATGTCGTCAATCGCTGCCCTTACCTTAATAACAGGGGTAGGCTAACCAGAAGCAGATCAGAAAATGTGATGCAGTTTGAGTGTTTTATAGTTGTGTTTATTACAGTATTACATTTCAATTTTTTTGGTTTTGATATGAATCAGATATGTAGCAAGTTACTTGGAAGAAAAGCTTTGACATTCAAGAATAGATGAAGAAATTTGATGTGCCTTACCGATACTGACAACAAAAAAATATATACATTTTATTTTCTACTCTGTTGTTGTGAAATGGAGTACTGCATTCAGTTCAGGGGATGAGTAATCCAAAATCCACAGTAATAATTACAACATGTTAATCTTGTTTTACATTGTTCAAGGGCAATAACCTGGTAAAAGCCTTCAGATGTGAAGCTTCACACTCATTTGGGTGTGGTTATTTTTTGATTTTTGTTTAATTATTGCTAGAAGTGGGCATATTTTTTTGTTCAAAATGAGGAAAATCATTCATTGTTTCAAAACATTTGTTAATACTAGTTTTCTAATAAACATTTTGCTCAATGAAGAGGACTTTCAACGTGTAATTTATTTTAACTTATGTACATTAGGTTACTAGAACTAAAAAAAAGGGATAACATACAGACTTTTATAAGCTGAATCAAGGCAAAATAAATGAGTTGGATGAACCTAAATAGACTTAATTGACGACTTAAAAACGCCAAAATGTTTTAATCAGAATTCAGTTGGTTTAACTTATTTAACCTTGTTGAGGACAAGAAATGTCATGTTGGTTGTACTAGACTACCTCTTGTGGGATTAACTCAATAATGAGTTGAGTTGAGAGTACTTAAAAAAATCTATGCAAATTGTTACCTTAATTTTATTAAGTTTAGCCAATGTATTATTTTTTAGAGTGTATAGTCGTAAGGAATTTATTCTCAATTCCCATTTTTTTGTATGTGTTATAACCAGCATAATTACTTTACTGCAGTAGTGATCACATTTATCTCACTGCAAAACTGACAGACTCAGTTTTCAAGGTGCAAAGTTTGGTTTAATACCATATATTCTGTGTATAATATTGTCAAAAACAATTCACAACAATAAATGATTTGTTGAATGGTGCTCCCTGGAGATAAGCCATAGTAGTTTTGCATTTAAAAGAGGAGCATTCAAATAGTTAGAACATTAATTTTACCTAAGTAAAGTAAGTCCCCATCTCGGTGCACGAGTGAGCATTACTATGAGAGTCAGTTACTTTGTTTGCTTTGAGTTACACAGCGTGGGTCATCTGAGATGAGATGTTTTAGAAATGCACAGTTTCAGGTTCACAGCGGGGAGTTTCCGAGTACAACCCGACTCCGGAGCCACCGGGGAGCTCTACTGGAGCAGCTCAAGGTTTAATGCTGCGCTCAGGCACATCTCGCTCAGTGGCTTGAAAGACGTTTCCCCCAAAGCGTCAGTGTGGAGGTACAAATCCAACAGCGTGTTCTTGCATGTCTGGAATATCATTTTTCATTCATACCAAATCCTCGGAGTGGCACCTATTTTTCATACATTTGTGTCGACTTTGTTCTGGTGATCCAAATCACACACACTCCCAACAGGAACAGCTGTGTGTGTGTGTGTGTGTGTGTGTGTGTGTGTGTGTGTGTGTGTGTGTGTGTGTGTGTGTGTGTGTGTGTGTGTGTGTGTGTGTGTGTGTGTGTGTGTGTGTGTGTGTGTGTGTGTGTGTGTGTGTCCAGCCAAGGGACCGGAGCCATCTCAAAGCAGCTGCGCTTCTCTTTCAGAGAGGTGGCCTCACATACATGGGGACAAATTAATCATGTATAAGCCGCAAATATTAGTCCGATACGTCTGTTCATAATAGTCTGAAAAATTAAGAAAAAAAAATGACAAACCTCTTTTAAACCAAGAGCTAAATTCATAAAATGATTAAAATCATCAATTCACACAGCAAGCATCTCACTCAGCCAGCTATTAAATGGTTTATTCTATAATTGAGCAGATGATGCATATATTATAATCACAGTCAATATTACAATAACCATATGACTGAGTGACTTGTCCCCCCCCCCTCCCCTCCTCCTCTCTCTGAGATGGTCACTGCTGAATTAAGCGCACTTGAAGCCTGATTATGCATTCTTCCGTAATGCGGCCTTCACTGGCCACTAATTTAGAAACACAATCTTCCCCAGGGCTTCTTTCTGCTTTGCTTGGTATACATACACATTCCCATATAGATGATTCACCTCCTCTTCCAAAGGCAAAGGGGGGCTGTGAACAAACTGGCAGGTCCTACAGGGTCAGGGTTTTGGACCTCCACATTCCTGCTGGCGGGCCATGCTTTCACACTGAACCAACCCAGAAAGGGGCGGCCGCTGCACTGCAGGCAAGACGAGCCCTTCTCTTCTGGTGTCAAACCAAATGTAAACTAATCTGTCAACCTAAATGTGCACAGCTCAGTATTCTGCATGTCTAACAGACCCGAGGGGAGGAAGTCATATACTATACAGTATCTAGCAAAGACAAGAGCAAAGCCAACTAAAAGGCCTGGAAAGAAAATGCATGAGCAGCATGTGTGACGGGGGTAAGAACATGCAGGCCAATCAGAATCTAATCAGTTCATCCTACTGCACAACTGAGAATTATGTATTAAACCTCAACATAATGTGACAACCTGTGGTTAGTTAGAAACATAATTGTGCAAGTTGGTGAGAATTGTCATTAAAAATCAAACAGAATCTATAAGTCCATGAGCAGATGGATAGAAAAATACTGATCCTTCCAATACCACATATGTCTCATTTTATTATGTTTGTGTATCTAATAAAATAGAAAAAATGCAATTTATTACCAATTGTCACTATATTTTAATTTGATTAGTTAATTAGATTTTTAAAATTATTATTTTTAATATGCATTTCAGCTTGGTATTGGTGATACCAGCAAAAGTTTTATTTGATATTAGGCGTAGACCACTGATAAAGGACAGCACTAGTAAGCTCTAAATGTTGAAAGTAAGTCTCATGATATGTGTACGAACCCCGACAAAAATGTTTGTAAAATTTGGGCTGGAGGAATTTGCAAAATTTACTTGAGATTTGCCTGAAAAACAAAGAAGAAATTGTGAAGTTTTGCCACAAGGAGCTCAGAGGAAAAGTACAGAAGCTGCTGGATGAGGATCCCAACTTGGACAAAATCCAGATTGACATGTTGCAGGCTCATCTCGTACACTTTGTGTTTCACAGACTGAGAAGAGTTTGAGGTCCAGTTTACACAACACAATTTCAAGTGAAAACGCGTAATTTTTGTGTTTTGTTTCAGAAAAATGCTGCTTTTACATGGCAGTGTTTTGAAAATTATGTCAGTTTATGTGATGTCGTTAGCATGCCAGGCCACTAGTGGGTGCTGTAGTTTGTTTTCGTGATGAAACCACACACACACACACACATGCTTGGAAAGCAAACACTTTAAACAAGCAATTCAGAAAGTTACATTTTCTCCCATTTACATGGAGACAGAGGAGGAGCATTTTTGAAAAGTTCCACCTTGGGAGCCGTTTTCAAATCGTTGGTTTTGAGAACCGTCGTCTTGTAAATAGAGGTCAAAAATGCAAAAAAGGGTTTTATGTTTTCAGTTGAAATGGAGGCTGATATGTAGTGGAAACATCTGAGAGGACTATGAAACCTTTCAAATCAATTGAATCTGGTAAGTTCCAGTTGGTCATATGCCTCGGGAGAGTTTTGGACAAATGACAACATGCATCAACGTATTTGTGACCAGCAGGCTATTTAAAAAAAAAAAAAGAAGTCATGCACATTTTTTTCAACATGTTCAAAATTCATTGTGCATATATGCAAAGTCGTGGTGTGAGGAAATCCCTGAAACAGTGCAATATGTTTTGAAAACTCCTTTGCGATGTTCATTAAGATGACATTTCCCATCAAAACAATGTATTTACAGACTTTTATGACCCATTTCTCTCATTTGTGAAAGTATTTTTGAGATGCGACGACTCTGGCCAGCAGTACCTGACCCCTGGGACTCCCGTGGTTATTTGTGTGTGAAGTTCCAGTGTAGGTGCAGAGAACGTGGCACATTTGTGCTGTTCGGATCTCATCTGACAGAGCGGGGAAAAAATGTTGGTGACAAAACAGTGATGATTTGTGCAGATGTGAACAGTCCTCAGGGAGGCCCTTTTGCACATGCGCTTCATTGATTTCCCAACTGAGGGGAACTGTGGAACCAGAGGTTAGACCCCAGCGCCCTCGTGCAGATATTTCCCCTTTTAGTAACATGGGTTGTACACAGTTGCAGCAGAAAGCTGAAGTGAAGTATTACACTGTCCACGTATGTCAACACCCGTGTCCACCGGCCTTCTTTTTTTTCTTTTTTTTTTAGAATGAGCCTTTAAAGTGAGGAAGGAATTTCAGAGCCAGATAGATGGCTACACTGATGGATCGCTCGATGCAATTCCAATAAGTAACCCCTGACATCCCCTGGTTAGTCTGTAGTGGTTCAGAAAAGCTATTGGTTTCTCTTCTGGTAACGGGAATTAGATGCTACTACATCACTCGGCCCACACTGTCAGCCCAGAAGTGGCGTGCGACTGTCTCCCTGCACATTTATCATGCCTTTACTGCTGAGGGATGGCAAGCAAGGCCGTGGAATAAGAAAGAAGAAAACATATAATTTTAATGGCATCTGGAATTGACTTGAGCTGTCAGCACCACCACGTCGAGTACTGTTCATTGGACCAGTAGTTTAATATCGTGGCATATTCCATCAATGTCGTTCCTCTGTTCAAAATGATCAATCTGTTTGTCAGTCTGCAAGGAAATCTCACACTCTAAAGTGGGATTTTCGTCATTCAGCAATACTCGATTAATTCCCAAAAAAGGTCGCATGTGCAGAGAAAAAAAAAATTAAAAAGCGTATTCATTTTACCAGCGGTAGAAAAATGCAGCAGTAAATAGAAACTTAGAAACTTTTTTATGCTCAGAGGGTTTGAAAACAAAAGAGTAAAGTGCTGACGTGTCGGCCACTGTATGTGTCCCCCGTACAAGAGACGGGATTGATTTATGAATCCACCTCCTTCTGCCCCGGGGGTATCGATAGACCACTCGTCACACTGCAGCTCGGAGTCC
Source organism: Blennius ocellaris (assembly GCF_963422515.1). Classification (NCBI taxonomy): domain Eukaryota; kingdom Metazoa; phylum Chordata; class Actinopteri; order Blenniiformes; family Blenniidae; genus Blennius; species Blennius ocellaris. The sequence goes on from NC_137663.1 coordinate 22,065,762, forward strand.
GTATTGATTGGGCTGTATTTCAGGGTTGAGGGGCTGCGACCTCAGATCCTGTGTTGGACTGAATGCCTGGACCCCCGTAATGTCAAAGGTCTCACATAGCCCCTTATCCCACTTTACAATCCTCCTGTTGTTCATGAGGTTCATTCCAGCTGATCGTTAGTGGTGAGACACTTGGATGGATACTTTCAAAGATAAATCGCAAATAATTACCGTTTCAAATGTGTGTGTGTGTGTGTGAATTCAGTCTGCTATTTTGTCTAAAAAAGGAATAAATGTATAAAAATATAATTTTGTGAAATCTTTCACATAAAATGTTGAAAGCTGTTGGGATCCAGGTGAAATAAAAAGCGCAACTTGTCTCGTGTTAATAGTTAGATGTCTTTGAGATATATAGTATGTATTTATAATAAAGTCTGAAACTGTCAACATTTTGCACACGGTGCAGTATAGTAATCAATCAGTAACATTGTCCATTTGATGTTATTACGTAAACATTTTTTATAGTATTTTTGGTGTATACTTGTTTCAAAATCACTGAATAAAATAAATTGCTCAACAAAGCTAATCAGTCTCCAATATTGTTACAAAAAGAGTTTTCCTGTTTAGGCTTAATGTGATAATAGTTTATCTTTCATATATTTCTTCTAATTCTGAATCCTCATTTTTATTGTGGGAAAGGAGTTTTATGAGAAAGTTTGATTTGACTTAGTACAGTTAATAAAATGTTTAAAGGGTAAAATGTATCCCCCTGACCCCCCAATACCGCTAACCATTGAAACTAGAATCTAATGTTTTTACATCCCAAAAATACTTTCAAAAGTTTCTGGAACTTTGGTGGAGTCTGAAGTACTGAAGATGTCTGATTGGACTTGTCATACTGAATTGTATTCGCCGTATTTAAAAAGTAAAAATAAAAAACTCTGCACCTGTCTTTCAACACTTTTTTAAATGTTATTTTTAAAACCATTATGCACTGTTCAATTGAATACTGGAGTGTTTTGAATCTGTGACAATAACTTGTCTCCTTTCCAGTGTTGTCCTGATGAACCTCTTCACGATACAATAAATCAAAATCAAAAACAGCCAGTTGGATATCCTCTCATGTTCCATATATAGTATCCTGACTTTGCTAATTTGTCTTTGTTCATGATTTTCCACAACTGCAAATATGAACCCATAAGTAAAAAAAAAACTAAACTAAACCTGCAATTGAAAATACAGGATTTTATGATTTATTTTTTTTTAAATGCAGCGTCGCAACATATTCTGCTGCAATAAAGAAAAATAAACTATTCACACAAATAAAATTAGCTGTGAAGTTAAAACAGGCGCAGGTGAGGCAGCCTCAAAATCTATACGGAAAAAGAGGTGTTAAGTCAGCACCTATAGTCTGTGTTATATATTGTGGTCTGTGTGTGCTCTATAATCACATGTAAATATGCCTATTTATATATGCCTGCGTGTTTACATGTGTCGGTGTGGGTGCAGCTGCTTCCCTGTGCTTTGCATAATGAAACCTGCTTGAAATATTGCAGGTTTGGAGCGTTTTGCTGGGTTTTTTTTTTTTTTCTTCCCCTGTTTGCGTTGGCATGTGCAAGAACGGCCCTGGAAGTGTGACAGGTGAAGCCTCCACCTGGCCCCGCTGGGTCCACCTGCTCCCTCGCTGGCAGGTGACGGTTGCCATAGGGAGCGGGCGGGCCGCGGAAAAGGGCGTCATTTCGGGGGGCAATCTGGAGGACCATGGGTGAGCACTTAGTTCCTCGGGGCTGCTGGCATCTGTCGGAGCTTGGGGACTGGCACAAAAAGGCAACACATAATTACCTTCATTATCTCACCTGGCATCCCGAGTCGGGGTGGGACCATATTTTTCTATTCTTTAACGGCGTGCAGGTATTAAATATGAGGGTGTGCATCCGTCTGCCGTTTGCTTCTGTGGTGTATTTCTGTCTCGGGCTCATGTTTCATTGGAGCGCCTCCTCGGAACACCCCCACTCCCCCCTTCTTTCATGTCGGTGCCATTATAGCTCCTATGACTGTCTCCACTTCTCTCTGTATGTGTTTTTCTGCACCTAAAGCCTCTGAACACAGAAGCCTCCACTGACAGCATATGTTTGCACTGGCTGGCCCACGTGATCAGGAGGAATCCCGCATGTGGAGCTGAAAGCACGTCCTGTTTTCTTTTTTTCTTTTTTTTCTTTTTCAGAGACACTGAGTAAGAATGGTAGAAAAAAAAATGATGAGAAGATGACTAATAGCTGGGAAATTCACGATGGTTTGTTTATGTGGGTTAATTTTGCAAACATATGCAAGGATTTGAAATGCTGTGGTGTGAGTGTTGTGATATATTTATAGATTTTAGGTGATTATGTGGAGAAAACACGAGCTGAGCATCTCTGTGGGTGAAAAGCTTCAACGTGATAGAAGTCGATTCATAAGCCAGTAGTTACAGCACGAATTTCAAAAGAGGGTGCCACACTGCAGCTATTGACGAAAGATGCCAGTAAATTCTAAATTCTCAGTGAAGTGGGGTAAGGGGCGTGGGAGGGGGGGGTATGGGGAAACCCCCATGAACCAAACAAAGCCCACAGAGATTTTCGGTTTCCATGAAAGTGGGCCTCGCAGTGGTGGCAGGACGAACGGCATCTCTCCTCACGAGCGAGGCGTGGGTTAGATCAGAATTACTCTACAACAGCACGCCCATTGGTTCAGAGAGGAATAGACAGCTCAATCCGCTCCTTGGGGGGAGGGGGGCTGTCGAGAGGTGGACACCATGGAGAGATGAGGATCCAGGAGAGGAAGCATGCACCAGAGAGGAGGCGGAGGAAAAGAAAAATAAAGACTTCCACAGAGCATCTGAAGAGGAAATACTCTGAAACACAGACCTGTATGAATCTGCTGATGAGATGAGTGCGACAGAGGGAGACAACGCGGAAGGGGAAAAAGCGACGTTAGACAATGATGGCTTGCAATATAGTTGCCATGGAGATGAGCAAGTCTCCCAAGCCTCGTAATTTCTCTGACTCCTCCCGTGAACGCTGAGATAAAAATAGACATGGGCAGAGAACAAAGAGCTATTAAAAAAAAAAGAAGAAGAAAAGATGAGTGAAGAAGAAAGAATGTGGGGGGGATACATCTGTATTGAGGCACATGTGTATTTTTCTGTTATCTGAGAGTGTCTTTGATTGGTGAATGAAATGATGTGAGGCCACCATGCGATCTGGCTTTCAGCAAATGGAGGGGAGAGTGAGTAATAGAAGAAAATAACGTCATTACATTCATCTTTATTAAAGATACAGATTGTGAAATCAGGGAGATAATAATAATAATATTAATAATAATAATAATAATAATAATACATTATTGTTGTATTGTTATAATTTTTTTTAGGTTTAAGTGATGAAAGATCATGTACATTGCTTGTGTTTTGTGATTGTGTATTGTTAGCCCACAAAAATAAATACAAAATAGAATATTATTTAAAAAATATCGTTCGTAGCTTCAAATGGAAGTAAATATTTAACCCCAAACAAAAATAACTGATGACTTTAACCCAACAAAGTTAAGTGAGGTGATTCTCGCGAGTAAAAAAAGTATGTTGAGTAATATTACGAGAAAAATTTGCATATTAGAAAATAAGACAATGTCTTTTTTTGAATTTTGTTTGATGGTAGCTGTCCAACATTTTTGTCAGATCTAATGTTACAAAAACAAAATCCAATTTGTTAAAATGAATGAAAACGGAACATGCCTGAAGATATGAAGCAGTTTCGCCTCTCATCCTTCGTGAAAAACAAATCAACCCTGCTTAAACCCTGAAGTTTATACAATTGAATCTCTATGAATCCTAAACTGAAGAGACTAGTCACTCAGGACTGATGAAGCATTTCAGACAAAAGGTGAAACGTAAGTCCAATAAACATGACGAATTGGGATGAATCTGGGCCAGGCCTGTCTGTACAGAGTTTGCATGTCCCCCTTGTGTGTGGGTTTTGTCTTTCTCTGCCAGTTTCCTCCCATGGTGCTAAAAAATGCACTGTGACTTTAAAGGTCCCAGTTTGACCATCAGTCTCTCTGGGTTTGCCCTGTGGTGGACTTTTATGATTTGCCACTATGGGTATAAAAACTTACAGTGAATGAAGCTACTTCTCCAGCAGATGGGACAAAACACAATAAATAAATATAATTTGAATCAGACTTTAAATCAGTAGTATTTGCCCAGCTTTCTAATAAAGAATAGATTCATATTGTATTTCTTGTTTGCTTTGTTTTATTGCATTTATGTTGTTTCCTGTAAATTTCCTTGAATGGCACTATATAAATAAACTTGCCTTGCATTATAATAGAAGCATACAAATGTTAAAGGTGTTCATTATAGATTATTCTATCATACTGAGCAGTCATAATTATGCAAAAATGTGTCTTTGTAACTATAAGATTAAAACATTTTTGATTCCTCACTTTATGTGAACTTTGTCAAGAGGCCCAACCTCAAACTGATAACTACAACTTCCTCATGCTTATTGAATCAAAAATTTATGTTTACATCACTCCACATGGAGGAGAAATACTGTTCTGGAATTTGCTGCAACTTAACGCCTTAAATGCACCTTAAATCAGCCATAAAGATCATAAAGCATGTGATGCATAACCTTGTCGGTTTCTCATGTGCAGCTTCGAGTGCGTCCACATCCCACGAACGCTCTCAAACCATCAAAACAGGAAATGAAAATAGGTTTCCTCTGGTGACTCAGGGGACACGAGGTGGGCCCAGAGAGAGACCCAGAGAGAGGCAGCTGGCCCTGTCTGACAGGGCAACTGCGAATGGGACGCTCCATCTGCCGCCCCACTTCGTCTGCCCACCGCACCATCGCCATGCCAACCTCTGGGCTTCTGGAAAGTGTCCTGAGCTCCTCTGCTGTTTGGCATCTCATTATGTCATAACATTATTTACACCAACCGTCTACAATGAAATGAACATTTGACACAGCCACTTTGTAGTGCATGAAATCGAGTGGCAACGGATGAGATCCGTGAAAAACAAGCCATGGAAGGTGGATCCAAACTGAGTCCTATAGTTTTTAAGTAGCAAGGTTACAAACTGTGATTGGAAACACAAGGATTTCTGTAACAGGGGTGTCAAACACAAGGCTTGTACGCTAAAACCGGCCTGCAAGAGACTGTCAACCCACCAAGTAAATTGTAAAATATTCAAAGAAAACAGATTTGCTTGTTTTTTTAAACAAAGGAGTAGCGGGCACAATATGAGATATCAGTTGAGATATCAGTGATGCTGTCATGAAAGAGTATGTAAAAACATGTATATTGCAATATTTATAGGCGACATTGGTGGACATTTCACTATATTTTCTACCAGAAGGCTTCGATGAAATTGGCTTTATGTTGAGATTGTGGGCATTTTCAGTAACAATTGTTTGGTTTTCACCTGTCATACTCTGCGCCACAACATATAGAAACTTTACATTTCAAATCTAAAGGTTATTGTGGCTCTGTTGCAGCCCACAAAAGATGATATTGGGCTGCATGTGGCCTCTGAACTAAAATGCATTTGACACCAATGAGCTACAAAATGGACCGAGAGAGAGAGAGAGAGACAGAGAGAGAAACAGAGACAGAGACAGAGACAGAGAGACGCAGAGCAATTAGAAGTCAATGATTGATCTCAAGTGCATGACTTTGAACTGTGTCAAGGAAACTTCCATACAAAGAAAACCTGCAACAATCCTAAATCTTTGAACTTTAAGACAATATTATTCTTGCTATATGAACCTCTTTGAATATGTTGATTCTGAATCTCTCTATATATTTAATTTTAATTTTGATATTTAATTTCAAAAATGTGACTCACTGAAGACACCGAATACAAGAAAACAGGTCTACAAAGAGAGCGAAAATAGCATATTAAGTCTAAAACCAAACAATATATGTAGTTGTATAACAAATATTATTCTTCTTCTTCTTCTTCTTATTATCATTATTATTATGATTATTATTATTGAGGTTTAAGTGATGAATGATAATGTGCATTGCTTGTGTTTTGTGATTGTGTATTGTTATTATTATTGTTATTATAGCTATCAATGCATGGGCAAACACTATCTAGAATATTAGGAATAATTTGCAGGCTGAATATACAGTTTACACTTATGCACAAATACACATACACACAGACACCCTTATCCTACAATAATGCAATTAATTAAGAGATAGTTTTGTCCAATTACTAAACTTGTACATCATCTTCAAAACACATCAACAGGAAAAAAAACTTTTTAAATAAATACTTGCTGAAAGTCTGAATGAACTTTTCCATCCATCAGCACAGCATGAGTTGTGTGTTTGGAGGATATGGCATCACCATCAAGAAATAAGGCTCACGCCCCTCTGCCACGCTCAAACCGCTCTAATTTCCAAAGTGCAAAGCATCACTCTCCTCCACAGTAAATATAATAGTCCCTTTTTCTCTCGTGCTGGATTTACAGCCGCCATCAGTCGGTTGTCCACGCGCCCGACGCCAGAGTTATGATGATTAGGTGGACGCGAGCGAGGCCTGTACCTCCTCATTCCTTCAGCCCTCCTGCCTGGATGAGCAACACATGGATCAAACCTGCCTTTGCAGCACCATCTGGTGACCACTGCTGTGATTCAGGGAGCTTTCTAGCAGATGAATGAGAAAGAGAGAAATTCAGCCTCCCTCATCCCCCCCCCCCCACCCCCCTCTGCTCTCCTCCTGTAGTACCACTCTGATCCTCTGGATGGTATCTCAATCCTGTGTCCTTTCCTGCTTGCCGAGGACCGTGAAGAGAATTTCAGAGCACAAGTACAGAAAACAAACAATATTCCCTTCTATGTTTATATTTTTCTCAACAAACTCACTGATTGTTCTATGTGGACAGATTCCTTAATGTTCTGGGCTTCCTATGACCCCTGCTGTTGTGGCCTCCACCCACAGCTCTGATTAAAGCTGGTACGCCCTGGAGACACAAATGTGGACAGTTACGGGAACACACTGAGACAAGAGTCGGGAGTATCTTTTCGGATAATGATCATTCGGTCTTCCCTCTGCACAAAGAGGAGAACTGCTCAGACACTAAAGAGAGCATACATGCATGATTTATAGTTGTTATATTGTGGATGTCAAGAATGAAGCACTAAAAAAAACCAAATGGCTTTGAATAGAAGGAATTTGTCATATCGAAGTCTTCAAGTTGTTGTTGTTTTTTTTTTTTTTTTTCACATTTACACTGGAAAGCTTCCAGCCATTGGCTGAGACGCCCTCACCTTTGACCTCGCCGTGAGGAGGAGATGAGGACGGATTGACTACTGATGCAGGGTGAGATTATAACTGTGACTCTGTTATTGTAACTGTTGTAGTGAGTAAATAAACACAAGAATGTAATGGGATTGCCAAGGAGGCACTACGTGAAGACTTCAATCATCATGAAAAATTCATGTTCCTTACAGAGTTCTTCTCAACTCAGTATCGAAGGTACAGCAGACAGGGTTGTTTTTTGGTTTAAAACTTTTAAGATAGGCTATAAAAAATTGACCAACAGTCTTAATGTCTGTCAAAGTGCTGCAAGCCTGAGATTTAGCCTCAGTCTGTCTTCCTGAAGTAAATACAGCATGGAGTCTCTCCTCTCGACACAAGAACAGTAAGTAAGACATTTGGACAGTAAACCCGGACAAAGATTCCACTAGTTTCTATCAGGACGACCTAATTCATAAAAAAATCAGGACTGAACGTAAACTAGGTCCTATAGTGACTCAATACCAACACCTAAAACAGAAAAGTGGGATTACTTAAATTTGACACAATGCAGCTTTAAGATCGAGCACTGCGATCAACCTTCATGTCATGAAAAGGACTGTTTTAAGATCTAGAAGCGTTAGTCGACAGTTTTTAAAACTCGTCATATACCATGTCTGACAGAATAATTATATTGATTTTATTTGCTCCTTTAGGAAACTTTCCTTGCGTTTTGAGTGACCGTTTCAACGACAAAGGTGATCCGAGCCACTGAACTTTTCACAAATGAATGCAGCTACTGCCCATGTTCATCAAGGTTAAAAAATAGATTAAATAGAATCCAGGCTGTCCTTGGACTTGGTAGTTTTATACTTGACAGTCATCCACAATAGCAATCCAACTTCATCGTCTGTCCATGGCCTCGCCAGTGGTAATGTTGCAAGGTCCCCACCTCCCCGTATCCACATGAACCTCAAACTGCTGCCATTGGTTGGATGGAGCACCTTGCACGGCTCGTTAAATGAGTGACTGAATGGGTGAATGTGATTAACAGTGTGAAGTGTATTGGTTGCTGCTCAAGCAGCGGAAAAAACACTATATAAGTGAAATCCATTTACCATTTACCTTCACAGTCGCTCCTAAGAGTTCAACAGTTTGACCAGCCATCATTGACACGATTCACCGGTGTGTCACACTTTAAATTATCGTGGAAATTTGGTCAGCAACACACAATGATGACACATTTTTGAAAAATTGACAGCTATAAAATGTAAACAAAATTCAAGAATCACATTCACGATTACAAATACTTGAATTACTTGAAGGTTAATTAGTCCATTATAATTAAAAAATAGAATTGAATACTTTATAGTCATCATTATAATTTCAGCTTATCTCACAGGTAAAACATGTGCAAAACAAATATATATATATTTTTTTTTTATATAGAACAGTGTAGTAAAAATTGACATTTCACTGTGTATTCACATCAATATTTGTCCCTTCAAAGTTAAAATTAAACGGCGTGGATATTTGCTTCAGGCCTTGTGCCAAACATTTCAGAAAGTCATCGCAACATACATATACATACATATATATTGTTATCTAAAACTTCCGTGGTTAAATAACATTGAATAATAGGTATGATCTTGATGCTAATAAAGCAAATTGTGAACATTTCAAAGAAAATATTGATCTTTAGAACAAATTTCTGAAGAGACAGCAAACCATCATTAGCCTCAAAGGCAAGGTGTCAGGGTGAATTTGTGAAAACATGCATAATGCAACAACGTTCTGGACATTTCACTATATTTTGCACCAGAAGGTTTCATTAAAATTGGCTTCATGTTGAGATTGTGGTCATTTTCTGTCGTAATGGTTTGGTTATATGAAAATATAGACATTTTTATCACATATACTCTGCGCTATAATAATAAAAACCTTCAAAGTTTATATGTAAAGGTTATTCTGGCACGAGTTCGCCAATCTGGCTCACTCAAGATTTGGAAAGATAATTATGAAAACAATGTGCAAAGTTGTCACTGGCTTGTTTATGGGTTATTTGGATGTGCCCTTCATCTTCATCACAAATACGGGAGATAATTATAATCAGGTTTTGCAGGTGATATTATTAGATAACACAGAGATAGACGTGATCCTTTGGTCACCTGCTCACCCGCGCAGCGTGGGGGCTCTGATTTCCTCGACTTCATAGACAACGTACGCCCCTTTATCTTTAATTTCACCACGATAAAATTAGCTTTTCACTGCTCCATAACACTGGGCACACACGAGCCTAAAAATAAAAAGGCAGGAAGAGGTTAAAGTTTTCGTTTTTGCGCTGGAAAAAAACACACTTTGATCTTATTATTTGACAACAACAGAGAAGGAAAGAAAAATGTTATCTCGTGCAAAAGGCCACATTCTGACTGACACAGTAAAGTAAATACTTGGGGTTCACCGGCTGGATTTGTCTGAGATCAGGAGGTAAATTAATTTGACGGCGAACCTTTATGAGGGTGAAAACCATCATCAGGTATTACGATCATAGCTGGATCCTGAAAACAAGACAAGAGGACCTGCTGGGCGCATCTCAGAGATGTTGGCTTTAAGATACGTTTTGCTTTCAGGGAAGTTAATGAGCTCTAAATCATTTCCATATTACATTATGGATGTTCTTATCAGCATATATTACAAATATGATTTCTCTCAAACTCCAATCACATTTGTTAAAAAAAAAAAAATGGCTTTCTGTTTGCTGGAGTTATTCAACTAAAAAAAACATTGGGTTTTTTTTCACAGTATCTTTTGTTAAATGAACTGAAGAGTTTATAATCAGTTCGTGCATCTCCTTGGTTTGATATCAGAACATCCATCAAATATCCATCTCCTATATAACGTATCATCAACTTTAGTATATGTATGAAGACAGCAGTGCGGACAACTGGTAAACTGACACAACTGATATTTGTTGGCATGAAAACAATACACACAAATGATTGTAGAAACAGACTTTACATTAATGTGTCTGTGCTACACGCTGTATGGGTGTCCTGAGGCATCAGAACTATATATGGTGGAATTTTTACTGGAGTTTCTAATGTCAATAAACAAGCGAAGCGTTCACTTGTAAACTATGGCTTGGACTTTAATTAACAGTCAGTGCGTCAATTAGGTATCATGGCATAGCTTGATGCAAACTGCATATTTAATATTAAATAGATCAAAATAAGCTAAAAGAATAATCACATCAATGGTGAAATTATTCATCGGGGATCATGTGTTTGAATTTTCGCATTAAAATGTTTGTCTCAATACCTCAATACCTCTGATGGCGATTATGTTGTTTATCAAGTCATTGATGCGATGGCTCTAAGTCCCACACTTCTTTAGAAATACTGGTTCAAATTTAGGAAACTATCAGGGATTAAATATGTGTGATTCACACTAATTAACCTGGTGAGTTGTTGTGCTTTTCGGCATTGATTGTGTCATAATCAACGTGACCACCAGAGGAGGACCTTGAATCTTCTCTTTGATGATACTGTGGAAGCGACTACAGCCACAGAGGTGCAGACATTTTATTTATTTTTTAATGACGATTAAGTGAAAAGGAATTGGATTGAATAGTGTGGAGTTTCCATGTTCTCTTCTAGCTATGAGGATATCCTCCATGTGCTTCTACAATCCTAAAACGGGACGGTCGGGAGGTTTTGTGGTGAATCTGAATTTCCAGATCACCTTGTTGGTTTGGCATCAGCCCAATTGAATTACCGTCTTGCGTCATCAACATATACGAACAATGAGGAGTAATATGGTCAAAAGATACAGCCAGACTTTAAATCTATGGAGACAACAATAAAGCAGCTGAATCCCATCATACAGTTGTTGTTCAGTTAATTAATTTAAATTGTCTAGGAAGATTATGGTTTGAATGAAAACATTCATACTTATTGCAATAATGACGATGATCAATCCAAGAACAAAGCAAAAAGAAAGCACTGACATCCAACAAAGTCAGCTCATTATTATTAGCTATCTATCCTTTCAATTGAAAGACTATGACAATCATCTTGTGCCTCTGGAAAACTTTGACCTGTATGCAGTTTGCTCGTTCTCCAAGCTGCAGGATATGTAGATACTTATTATTCGATTGTTCATTGCAGTTTGTGTCTCATCTCGGATTGAAACTTTCACTGCAGCCTTGTGGCAGCGCTAAAATGACACTTGGTGACTGCGTCTACATTGCGGTGCTTTGGACCTTTCCAATGCCACATAGCTTGAAGCAAATCCACAAAGTGATATGAAAATTCTATTTCATAAACCTGAAAAGTTTTCAATGGCAATTTATGTTAAGCTGTGAATATATAAAGCCACTGAGAAAGCGTGGGAGTGAATGTTTCACCAATGAATTTGGAAAAAGCCTTTGAATGAGAAAAGATTTACACCAGAAGCAGTGACTAGATGTTTGACAGTGGCAGCTTTAAAAACCCCTGATTTGAATAATGATAGTAATTCATAACCAAGTTGCCTTCGGGGGAAATAAATACGAGTTCAGAGCTGTAAACTATTTCTCGCTCCGCGGGAACCTCGGAGGTCACGGTTAAAGACTTGCAGTAGCCAGACATCATCTTGTGTCTATTTATGGATCAGCTGTGATTGTTTTAAAAGTGCTATATAAATAAAGTTGAGTTGAGTTTTATTTCAACTGTGGCACTACAGATTGATATACAAACAGCAGCAGTGGTTGGAGTCCTTAGCTTTCTATCTCTACAATTGATCATGTGTGCAACAACAAAAAAAAGAAAAGAAAAACGAAAGCTGCCTCATTACCACTCACAGAATTAGATTTCATGGTGAAGAGCTAGACTAAATAACTGCCTCAATAGAGCCAGATTCACGAGAGCTCCTTCATCTCGGAGAAGAGAAGCCATTCACACAACGTCTCCCCGAGCTTACGCTGCAAAAAGCCACCTCAGAGCCCCTCTCATCACTCTAATTTCCCCGGGGCATTTATGTATGAGGAAGTTTTTACAGATGGGTACAAGCTCGACGTTTTCAGTAGGCCCCATCCAAACACTTGCGCTTGTGTCTGTGATAAAAGCTTGTCCTCTCGGTATTCCCACGTGCAGCCTCGGTTTGTCATGCTGGTTATGATGGCGAGTCACTCGGAGTGCACTCTGTGCTCGCTCTCTTCACGAAGGACACGCACCATTTAAAATGAGCACATAAAGCTGCCATTCTCTCACCAGAACTGTTCTTGGTAGGCGGATCCATTATTTGTGGCACTTTTCGCACCTTAGGACTTGGGTGGTCCTCCATATTTTGTCCTGTTGTACCGCATATGGCACTCTAATCAGCTAAAGGGCTCCGTGATTTACATTCACTGTCAAGCTCTCCTCTCTTGCATCACCACTCCAGACACGGTCAAGGTCACATTGCAGCTGAATCCAACAGATAGTCAGTTCAGTCTTTCTTATGAGGCATTAGCTGTTAACATTAGGACCCCTTCTGTCTGGCCCTTTATCCTTGACGGGGATAAAAGCTGACTTCTGTGTGCCTGACATGCATGACATATTCTCAGTCGTGGTACAGTAGTAAAAAAAAAAAAAAAAAAAACACTGTGCACGATAAGCCACATTAAGGCTGATCATAAAATAATATCCACATATTTTACTGCTGTTATTACTGCCTAAGTGAGCACTGACAGTATTTTTTATTGTCTAATATATGCAGAGTGCAATTTGTGCAGGAACCAGAGGGGGGAGAAGTTTATGCCGATTGGGATTTTGAATGCTGATCATGTTTTATTTCTGGAGGTTTTTGTTTTATTACTACTATTTATTTTAATCCCTCCTATGATGGATTTGAATAGCCAACAATACATTTTTTTACTGAGAAATTCCAGAGTCCAACTGTTAAAATGTGCAGGTGATCATTTCACATTTGAACAATGTCTTTGTGCATGAAGAGCAGTACTCTTTCTTTTGTACCATGTATCTCCACCAGCTGAGCCGTGCGTCACCACCATCAGTATTGCAGAAGCAGAGCAGTTTATTCATTCCATAGGTTTTTTTTTTTGTCATTCTCTTATTTATTTTGTTATGATTTCTGCCCTGCGGCCACCAGGAACATCTCACTTTGTGCTGTCGAGTAAAACATTTTAATTAGTCACTTGCACACTAGGGCTGCAGTATAAAATAGATTTTAGATTTTTTTTCTTTCACAAAAGTGATCCAAAAAATAATATTAATGTTGGATTCTAAAGTTTTGTTTGTGAATCTCGTGCTTCTGAATTTAACAGTACTCCTCCAATATATTCTCTACTATATATGACATCATCTTCATCAGCAGACATTTCTTATTCATTCACATTCAGATTACTCTCATAATTATAACTGCATTACTAAATCCACAATCGTAACGAATTAGCGATACATCAGGATTATACGTTTACGACTAGTTACATTGCATTTCCTCAGTCTTCAATTAGAATCACTCTCACAAAGATCTTCTCAATCTTCATTTCAATCTCAGAACATCCCGTGGTGATTTCACACGTTTCAAAACTCGAGTTTGCCATCAGTCACACCAGTTTACCCAGCGGGCTAGCATGGTAGCAGGATGGGAAATATTTACCAACCACAACAAAACAGTGGGATCACACATCGATCAACCTCCACGTTGCCGTTGAGGTGAATCACATTAATCCTGCATCAGTCGTGCGGAGTGATCTATGAGGCAGCGGGTGAACCGTCGCTCTTTGAGGTGCTCAAGTTGATGTGTAACGATGTGGAGCGCGACAAATGGGCAGGTGTCAAGATCTCAGCCAGACGGAGGCCAAATTGTGACGGCAGGACGAATGGGTCAAAACATATAGAAAACAGCAGGTCCTGCGGGATGACATTGGTTAGTAGACACAAAAGTGGTTCACTTCGGGAATCCGGGTGAACCAGGGACAGGTCATTGGTGTCCAGGGCTCGCTAATACATGTGGGGGAGGAGAGGACACAGAGGGCATCTCAGGTGGCCGTGTCCGACAATTGCCATGCGAATATTGGAACTGGACCTCAGGCCAATGGAGAAAGGTGACCTTCCCCCTCTAAATCATTGGATTTACGAGATAATGAAAGCAGCTGAGCTGGATATGTGTTTCGCTTGAGAAAATAGTTGTGGGATGCACTAAGGCACAACTGGTGCGTCACCAGGCTGTTTCCAGAGGTGCTTTTTGCTGAGCAAGAAATAAATAAAATAAAACTCAACACACGTGTGTCTATTCAAACCCCTTAATACGTTGTGGTGTGAAATGACAAACTCCATACAGATGAACAAGACTTACAAGGCTTGCCTATGCATGATGAAACAGACACAGAAAATGAGATATGCGTATCAATTTGCTGGCATGTGAAGGCATGAAGCCATTAAAGCTCATTGGGAAAACTTAGAAAATATATATCAGAGGTCCACTTTATCTGTATTTGCTCATGAAGGTGAAGTTAAGTCTTGTTAAGAAAAAAAAAAGAGAGAGTGAAGTGAAGAGTTTAACAGCGTGTTATGTCAAGTCAGTAAATTTCAAAAGTTTTAATAACAATCTGGATTCGGGTCCCAAAGCCAGATCAGTTTACTGCAATAGAAACACAAGGAAAGATAGGAAACGTTGTATACTAGCTACTACATGTGGCTAGTACTGCAAAGAGATTGTGACAGAGCACCTCGTCATGGCAACAGTATTCCCAGACGGCCGTGGCTTCGATCAGTGGGATGGTCCACCCTGTCACATTGCGAAACTGTGTTGCAATGGACAGAAGAGCATCAGAAAAAGAGCACAAGGTGTTGAGTCAGCCTCCAAATTCCCCAACTCTCAACCCGATCGATGTGCTGAGAAAACAGGTCTAATCTACAGGGGCCCACCTCGCAACGTACCGGACTTAAAGGATCTGCTGCGTCTCACACCACAGGGCATCTTCAGGGACCGTGTGGAGTCATACGTTTGTCTCGAGGCTCTCGGGTAAGTTTACAGTCTTGATTTATCCATAATTGATGGAAAACAATCATACATGGATATAAAGAAGAAAACCTATTTGTGTGAGAGTTGATATTAAATGTAGATGAACTGTATGATGACAGTACATTTTTGATGCCAATGCTAGTCCCTGCATCAGTTCTCTGCATTGTATAAAGGGTCACCAAATCACTACCATCCCAAGGAAATATTTTATAGTACAGTAAATACAGTAAATGTCTTCTCTGTAAGTTTTATACTTTGTGTCGTGATCGATCAGGACAGCGTCGGCCCATATAGTTATGCTTGACATCACTGATAAGAGGTCAGTCTTTACAGATAACGTATACATACATTTAGAAATAACACAAATTCAAGTGTGACTTTATTTTTTAGAGGTTTTAGATGTGTTTTAATTCTTAGTATTTCTATTCAATTTACTGTATGAAAAAGCTTTTCTCTTTCTTTATTTTTATATTTTTTAGCAATGAAATAATTAGAAATTGGAAAATCCTACCTTGAACATTTAGAAAAATTAGTTACCATAATTAGTTTTTCATAGAAAATTCAAAAACGTAATCTGAAAGATGGTCTACTTTAAGATCTATTCAATTATTCAAAATAATTTTTTCTCATGTGTTGCGCTATAATGGCAATGAAGTCATTATGTCTTATTCATTTCTTTCGATGTGGACATTAAAGTACTGCGGCTGGCACTGGCTTTTAAGTTGACATCCATCAAATGTTTTTATTTTATCGCAAGAAATATGAAGCAGACGTGATAATAAAGTTATTTCCAATTCTCGAAATTCCATACAAACTCTCCCAATCACAATGTTCAGCAACACATTAGTTTCAAGGTTGTATGAGTAAATGCAGGATTTTTAAAGAATGTGTCCAGAAAAGTGAACCTGTTGCAAGAAATAACCGTTCTGCTTGGAAAAATAAACAAGATAATCATGGATTAAAATCATCATCAAAATTATGTTTTGGGTAAAAATACTCACACATGAGAAGTAGGAATCAACAAATATTACATTTTTGCACTTGAAAATATGAAAATAACATAAATATAAATGCCATGATGATAATGTACATGTTATTGAGTACCGGATCGCAAATGAATGGATGTAACCCGAATCCAACTGTATAGATAATAGCAGCAGGCCTTTTTAACAATATCACAATCTTTGTTATTTTGTTACATTGAGACAATCCCGAGAACATATTTATTGTCATTATTTGTAACTGGAGTCTTGATTGTTGGAGCAATCTGGGGGCCCGGGGGAGGCCTTTTCCCCCAAACCCCCAGATGCATTTTTTGTCAAAACAGTGTCCATATGTGGCTCCAGCATCGCGCATGTCTGTGTGTGTGGGTGTGTGTGTGTGTGTGTGTGTGTGTGTGCATGTTGAAAACCCATGACACACAGGATTTTCTAAGCATCCGTTCAGCTAACAAGCGCTTTGTTAAAGTATTGGTGTATATATATATCATAGCAGTGAGCACAGCCTGTGAGTATCCATCACACCTCTGTTGCAAAAAACAAAAGAGGGAAGAAAGACAGTCCAAAAGGCTGCTGTCACATCATCTGTCCAAAAAAAAAAGAAAAAACCAGAGAGAAACCAGACTGCACAAAAAGCGTTTCCCTAATTCATTTTGGATGTTAGGTGCTGATAGCGAAAACAATTACTGAAGCTATGGGGAGTCGGTTTCGCCAAGTGCTCTGGTGCTACAGGAGCACAAATAACAGCGAAACCGACTCAGATTGCCACTACAGATTAAAGTGTACCAATGAAAACATCCCGGGGTGAAGAGGGCAGGCCAATCAACCTGAGTGGACACTGTGCTGTGATGACTAACAGCTTTACAGTCAATAGAAGGAGAAATTCAAGCCTCCATTAGAGGCAGCGGTGAAAGAAAAAAGACCTTGGGTCACGTGAACCCAGAGTATCAACATTAAAAAAAATAATAAAAGGAGCAGAAAACGGAAGGATTCTAGTACGGAGAATAAACATTCGCTAAACTTCCTTCAGCTTTGCCACTCTGCTCCGTTTCCCATCACAGCTTAGTATTAAAGCTGCACCGGCACGCGATTAAATTATCATGTGTGTTGGGGCTCCTGCAAGATCATTGAGTGCTGCGATACTCTAATAAAGAACCAAAAAGAAACAGGATGAAGAGGGAGAAGGGAGACATGCAAAGAAGTGGAAGAGCTTCTGTACTGTTGTGTGAGGAGGAAAAATAGGCCAAGGCTAATCCCCAACTTTACAGCTCAGCATATGATTAGAGGCTGCTGTTGTAATTGTGTAACCAAGCAAAATGCCTTTAAGTCTTTAAAAAAAAATAATAGTATTTTCCACCTTCCTTAATTTGTGTACGTCACACTACTGAACAAGTTTACATCTGTTAAGTTAATTTCTGAAAATATCTTTTAAACGTGTTGCGATTGAACATTAATGACTGTGGTGAGCAAATACAGCAAACTGATAAAGCCTTTTTGCAAATCTAATTGAAATGTACTTGGTATATTGCACTTCATGTAAAAAGAAATAATACAAAGTCAATTAAGAAAGTAATAAAAAACTTTCCTCACTGCGGAACTTCAACGTAATAAAAAAAACTAAAATATGAAAATGAATAATACAAAATAGCCAATTACAATAACAGTCAAACTTCTTGACTTGCAATTTAAGCTGTTATGAACCATAATTAGACTTATATAACAATGCAGTCTGCGTATGGTCCTGTAGATGAAAGAATGCACGGTGATTTTTGTGTGGATTTCTTTTTAGATGTCAGAGAGAAAATCAGTGATTTTCAACATCAAGTGAGTGGATTCAGACTGAATGAAGGGCTGACGTATATCCTACCGGCTTTAAGTCTTTATTGTTCAAGTGTTTGAATTGTAGAACTATTAGTAATCCCTTTATTCATTTGAAGTATGGGAAGTTACCTGCTTCCAAAAAAATATACAAAACATTTACAATGGAAAGAGGAGACGGATATAATCTGAGAGGAGAATTAAAGTTTAAAACACAATGAAATAAATGTGCATGTCAGTCTGTGATGTGAAACAATGGATTTATTATATCATTTATGTATGTATGTATGTATGTATGTATGTATGTATGTATGTATGTATGTATGTATGTATGTATGTATGTATGTATGTATGTATGTATGTATGTGCATTTATATAAATGTGGATTTGAATGAGTGAACATATTTCTATGTATGTGTTAGTCTGTGCTGTATAGCCATGTAGGAAATATTATGGATTATATCAATGATGTAGAACGTGTTATACAGTGTGTAGTGTGTACATATATTATTAATAGTTCCAAGGTTAAGCCTCAAGAGCTAAAGAAGGGTCAGAATATAAATATAAGTGTTGCCTTTGTCAAGCAGGATACACTAGAATTTGCTTGATTACTTTCTTTTTCTTGGCATTGTTATGCATATCAAAATAAGAATTTAAAGTAGTTTGTTTCCCCGTGTATGTATTTTATCTAGCTGCAAAGTTATATTCCTGCAGGATTAGCCATGGTCTCATTTCTAGATATTTTTCAGTGCTGTGTTACAACAGTTCTCACGGCGTAAGACGTAAAGGCTGAATCGATGTGCAGAGAGAGAGAACCATCTATCTGTGTCTGTGAGGAGAGAGCTACACCGTCATCAAACCAGTTTTTCTAATTCCAGGTATTAGCCGTATTGAGTCACAGTGGTTTAGCACTTTCACTCCTACACTGTTTGATTCCTGGCTTCTTGGTACTCCAGCTTCCTCTCACAATCGAAGCCTTAATGTGTGCCCATAACGTTAGCTGGGATAAATAAAGCAGGTGTTGAAGATAGATGGAAGTTCTGCCTCCTCTTGTAATGAAATTTCCAAACTAACCTGTAAAGTTCAATTTAATGACTGCATGAGCAAGCAGGAACGGGCCCAGCTGAGGCATATTGTATACATTATTCAGGTTTTTTTCAGTTATTGCTGCAGTTATGTGCAGCAACCAGGGTGATATTTTCCACAGTGCCTGTGTTGAAAGAGTCTAACTAAGAATATGTGATCATTCCAGATGCTGGAGTCGTGAAATGAGCGACACAGATGTGTGAACTTAACTGTACAACGATGAATGCAACAATTCCTCAACTCGAGCTGCTTTTCCTGTACTTTCCACCTGCTAATCCTGCCTGTTTGTCCATTTGGAGGCTGTAAGTGCAGACATCACTCATCTGACGGCTCCAGACTCCCTCTCAGAGTTTGTTGGAGAGCTGCTCAGCATGTCTGTGTACAGCTTATTGCTTTGTAAAGATGTCAAGGTGATTTATTCTGTTTAATGAAGAAGAGTAGCCTATAGGCAGAGGTGCTGCAGCGTTTTAAATTTCCCTCAGTTGGCTCACCCCCTGTGTACTCCCACACCCACACATACACACACACACCTGCATGAATATATATCTGACTGAGAATAAAAGAAAATTATTAAACATATCACTCACTTCATTCATGGTTTAAAGATACTGGGCCCTGATTGGCAATCATGTGGCTTCTCCAGCTGTGTCCTTCACTCATATTCACCCACAAGAAGTCACAATCACACTTCTGCTGCAAAATAGCATCAATCCTCTTAATTGTGATGATTTTATTTTTAGTTTGTATACATTTGATGGGATTTTTATTTTCATAGTACTACTTTTCATTTGATGCAAAAAAATATATATTTTTTTCTTATATTATATATATATATATATATATATATATATATATATATATATATATATATATATATATATATATATATATATATATATATATAATATATATATACAGTATATATATATATGAGCCCGTCTCCTGCGTTGATCCGCGGCCAAGCTGGGAGGTTGTTCCCGCTAGATAAAAAGGAAAACGTGTGCAGCCTACTCTTACATTTGGCAGGTGCTTCAGTAATGCTGCCGGGAGAGTTATGCATGCTCAGTTGGGCTTAATCCAGACTTGTGATGTAATCTTTGGGATGTTTGCTTTTTTTTTTTTTTTTTACATGTATTTATTTATTTATTTTAAATGGAAAGACAGTTTGTAATCATGCAGCAGATACAAGTCACAGAGTTTGAGCAGCCTCTCACATCTTATCAAGCTGTGCTCGCTGTTCCCAGGTAGAGCAGGGGAGAAAAAAAAACAAAAAGACATCGGGCCGTGCAGAGACTTCAGATGAACAACTCAATAGTTCTACACAGTTTAGTGAGAGGTGGAAGACAGGAAGTAAATATTTCACACTCTATCAAACCATGCCTCTGTCCATGGTCCCATAATCTCGCCAATAACCAGGGTACGATTTGCAGGGAAGGATAAAGGGATCTACTCCTGAAATATTTCTCTATCCGCCTCTCAGGGACCCGACAAAACACGTCACAGGGATGCCAACTTTAACACGGATTGACAGACTGTTAACGCTAAGGGACACATTTATAAATGTATTCAAGCATTAAACATGCATAATACAGTTGTACTCATCGTTACGTTCACATTATGATCAGTTTTAATCAGGATTTCTTCAAAAAAGAATTCTGTGTGACATGATGCATGTTGCTAAACGACACGGACCTCTCAGGCCAACACGCCCAAACCATAAACAAGTCTGAACTCAGTTTACAGGCTCCATTTCACCAACGAATGGCTAAAAACGATGTTGACACTTGCAGATAGACGCATCAGCAGTTTTGCATGTGGAGAAAATTGCTTGCAGAGGTGAAAAAGTCAAATTCACCACTGAACTCTAAACGACCCTGCAGCTGTTTTACTCTGTGGATCTGAGGTTTAACACTCAATTATTAGGACTGAAGAGGTCTGAAATGTGCCTTCTGATACAATTTGGAAACTATGAACTAACAAGAGGGAGGCGAATGTGGGCAATGATAAGATCTCTCTCTCTCTCTCTCTCTCTCTCTCTCTCTCTCTCTTTCTCTCTCTTGTTTGGTTTCAAGTACAGAGTCTGCTTTTTGCATTAATTTGCAGGAGGTGCAGTGAACTCGGGCAGACAGAGACGGACAGGCTCAGTTCAGACAAGCTCGACGAGAAATGAAAAGCAAGGGCCGCTTTCTTGAGGTCAGACGGGGACAATAAAAGAGAACGATTGAACCATCCAGCTTCTGTTTATCATGAAAAACAGAGATTAAAATAAGTATTCTGGTGGCTGAACTCACTGGAGTGTGTACCAATGCAAACAGCATCTCCAGATTAAAACAGTCCGGGACCACTGTTGCATTGTCGAGCTTTATTTCCTGCCTGATCCAAGCTGTCTGCAAGATCATTAGATTAAAGAAATATGTATGAAGCTTATTTGCTCAAGGCTTCACATACGGCAGGTATGAGAAAGACATGTTGGGGTTACATTTTACATTTCTGTAGATCAAATTTACAGACAGCTTCCCGACAGATGTAAGTTACACACACACACACACACACACACACACACACACACACACACACACACACACACACACACACACACACACACACACACACACACACACACACACACACACTCACACACACACACACACACACACGCCATCAAAATTTATATCCTACTGCTGGAACTGTGCTGCTGTCTGCGTTGAGATCCCTGACAAGCTCTCATAATACACTCTGTTCCACCATCTGCACTGTGGAAGGTGCACTTATGTTGTCGGAGGAAGTGCACTGCAACATGTCACTTCTTACTCCGTACAAGAGAAAGATCGAGAGAATGCTATAAGACAGCAGTTCTATTAGTTCTCCCTGTTACTAGTTCAGAAGCGCGATGTATCTGAGAGCACCAGATCCTCTGCCGGGGAAGACTCAACCCTGTCCAGTTTGAGACAGTCTGAACATTTCTTTACTAACTTTATGTATCTGTGCAGAATGTCAGAACAGCAGTGTTTGGGGAGGAAAAATGTATGCCAGCTTGTGGAATCACATTGTCAGAATCAAAACTTTGCTCTATGGTGAAATGAACAACATATTCATTTGTTTTCAAGGACATTTGATGTCTGGTGGGGTCACACGGTGGTGTAGTGGTAACTTTTAACAGTCACCATCTGAAAATTGATTTAAAGCTAGAAGCTTCTACTACTTTTTGTTCAGTTTGAACATGATGGTGGTATTTGGAGATCTCAGAATTTTCTCAAAGAATATTTATCCCTGTCCTCTATGTACCTCTGGAGGAAGCTAGACCGCCAACAAATTTAGGAATGGAAGGGTAGATTGGTTGGTTGGTTGGTTGATTGGTGGGTTGTTCGTAATGAATGTTCCAAGTGAGCTATTTGCAGAGATTTTCTCTACCTTTCACTTTCATAGTAAACGGCCACTAACTAGCACCCAACAAATACTATGTATTGTCAATCGATCCGCAGATCACACCAATCTACTTTATTTCCAAAAATACAGAATACTCCGCATTTAACCAGAATGTACTACTTACCTTAGAGTGAATTGTACTCTATGTGTGAGTTGACCGCACTGCTTTACTTGGATTTTAAAAGACATTTATTGGATGCTTTTTAGTCCAGCCTGCAGGTAAAGTCACAATAATCACTGTGCTGGGGGAGATCAATTTTATCCTTTCCTTCAGTGGACGTATATCTTTAGCACATGAGAGAAGTAGACCAGAGGCAGTATGTATCCACCATTCCCTCCAGTTTAGAGCCCCTTGGGTATTTTGGTTCAATCACTCCACGTGAGTACAGCAATGACATAATCGCCATGATTCAAATTATTAAATTGAAATAAGATGCCAGGAGGTAGGATTTTTGTTCATATTTAGTGGTTATAATAATAATTATGGAAGTTATGTGGAAAAGCAGGCTACCCGTACTAAGTTTGTGCTTGAAAGATCATTTCTTCGATCGTCCCACGATGCCACATTTGTGAAGACCATGCATTTGTGGGATGAGCCGCAAACTACATGGATTGCAACCCATTAAAAATGTACCTTAGTCTCTCCGCCAAAGCCAAACAGCTTTTCTGCTGAGTTGTGAAATACTGAAGCCTTAAACAGTTTACCAAACAGTCAGAGCAAAAAAAATGGCCTTTCCAGTACAAAAGTGGCCCCATCCAAAGGGGAAATAAATGGGCTTTCTGACTTTCAAATACCCTATTGGACATACTGTAGTAAGACATATACACGCCGTGAGATCACTGGAGGAATAGCAACAGAGGGCAAAATTTAAAAACGAGACGAAAGGCTTTGGGATGGCCTTTTTTTTTTTCATCCCTGCCCATAACTCATCTGGCACTCCAAACAGATATACTTCCATTTTATCAAACGTATCAGTCCATCCCATTCCGAGACGCACTTGACAGGCGGGTATCACCCCAGGACCTCATGCATTTTTTATGACTGGAGTCAGCTGCCTTCCTCCAAGCTATGTTTGATGTGGATTCCCAGCAATGTTCTAGCCCAGGCTGGTACCGCTGGACTTGTTATAGTGCTAACATCGCTAATGCTAACACAAGAGTGTGAAAACAGCATTGGAGCCATGAAGAAAACCCTGATTAAAGATGTGTTTATTATCAGAACAGGCATGTTTCGTTAGGATCCCCACAGCCGCTGCGAGAAGATTTTGTGAAAACAGCCAAAAACAGTTAATACGCAATAACTGGAAGTGTTAATTTCGAAAGTGAATGTCATTTAATTTTTATTGCCTAAAATTGCCCAACCACTCACACTTGGGATTTTACAAAATTGAAAAGTTCTAGTCGTAAATTTATCCTTGTCACATTTAACATTTTACTTTTTTTTTTTAACTCCATTTCCAAAACTGTTTCAGCAAATATAAATATTAGTTTGACCCTGCATTTATATCTTACTTGCCGTACTACGATATTTACTTATAGATTACGTTGAAGAAGAAATCGATCAATCAGAATCAAACTGTAAAGCACTTCAGATGATTGCAACACAATGTGCTACACACATAAAGATTGAAAAAGAAAAAGAAAAAAAACTATAACAACCCCCCCCCCCCCACTCAATAAAAATACAAAAAGCACATACACACATATTCTCAGTCGTAAAGAGTTATTCTGCAAGTGGATAGACAATAACAGTGGCGGCCTCCACAGTGTCATGACTCCCAGTATTTTCATGGGACTTGGTAGTCTGAGAGTCACCTGTAGCAGCAATACAACTTGGCCATCTGTCCATATGAATGCCCATGTACTCACCATTGTTAGTGTTTATATCATCTCGTTCTCTGCAGGCATGTGTGTGGTTCCATAACAAAAACAAATGACAGCATAAAAATACATCATTTTCAGCTATTCTGCAATTGTAGTGAAAACGGCCGTGTAACTTTCCCAAAACAAACGCAAGAATGATGCATTGTCACTTGAAACTTATTTTCCTGAAACAAACAGCAGATAAGATGTCTGAGAACAAAAATAAAAGTCAAGGACTAAAATGACAGATCATTAAATGTTATTGTCATTAATTAAACCACTACAAGAAAACAGTAACAACTAGAAGAAAATCTAAATGTATGTAAAAAAAAATTTAAGAATTTTTTTTTTTTATAACACCATTAATTAAGAGTACAGAAAGAATTGAAGTGAAAAGAAGGCCACATAAAATGATTTAGAAAATAATCAAAACATTAAATCAAAGCTTTATTAAAAAGTAAGGTCCTGAATTCATCTTTATGAAATGTGCACATTTCCAGCTGCCCTGAGGTCCAGAACAATAAAAAAAGCAGCTTTAAACACTTGGAATAACTAAAGACCTCCACCTGGAGGACCTGAGGGGTCTGCAAGGCTCATAAGTTAAAAGCACACCCAATAAATACCTCGGACAAAAACCATTTGAGGCTTTAAAAACCAATGAGAGAATCTTTAGATAATAGTCTTGCTCCAAGCTGAAGAGAAACATTAGCTTTTCTGATGAATCGTCCTACTGAATTTACTGCTAATTTATTCAGTTTACTCTAAACTGCATATGTGACCCTCATATTTGACCTGGATAAAATGTCAAGAGATCACTTCCAAAACCAAAACGCACTGCTCCGACATTCACGGCTGTTTTTGCAAAACTTTGCTTTCATATTTCTCTATTTGTCCGTTGTTGTTTTGTTACAATATGAATAACAAGCAGGCTGACCCGTTTCACTCACAAAACAAAAACCTGTGACCTGCAAATGTCAGTGGAGCAAAGCAACTAATGCAATATCATTTCAGTGATTGCAAACTATCAACTTGCACCTTGCGTGCTTGCTGATTTTTTTTTATTGAATTCTAATTACAGCAACAACAGAAATAAAATGAGTTTTGTTAAGGGGGGGCAGATGCTGGTTCGAATAGCTGAAGACAAATATTTCACCTTCCGTTCTCATATTTTCGATGTGAATTTAAAGTCGACCTCAACTGCACGTGTTCACGCCACGAGGAAAAAAAACTCCCCATTGTGGAACCTCTGGGCTGGAGCTGCTCACCCCCCCCTCCACACACAGTTTCCCAAAGAAAATATGATCATTAGTGGTGGATGTCTTCAAGGTGCGATGCCACATTTCTCACCTTGACATCGCAGCTCCAAGGTCCCGCTGGTGGAGGATTACATTCATGGCAAAGTGGCTCGCTACTGTATTCCAGCCCCTGGAGCAAACAGGGGGTCAATTGGTCCAATTTGAGGCGTGTTATTCAAAATAGTGTCCCGCGGCGGGATGGAAGAGCCGCCTCATTATCAAAATATCCATTTCACACATGCAGGGGACAAGGAGTCCTTAAAATGTGGAGCCATGTGCGAGGCATCAGCCGAGTAACTGTGGAAATCTGACGCCATTTTCTGCTAATTGTCCCTTGTGGGAGTGTATAAAGAGAATAATGGTTCCAGCGTGCTTTGTGGGCTTCAGACAGTGTTATTAGCTACAAGCTTTCTATCAGTAAACAGGGCATCTCCATGCTGTGAAGTGCTCTAATCAAAGAAAATGGAAACACAGTGATCCACAAAAACAAAGGCATTTCAGATAAGGCAGTCCAGTGACTACGCGAGGCTTTGTATAATTTAGGAGCTTCGCATTTTGTGGCAGCGGATCTTCACACAGAGAAATCTTGATAACTGAAATAGCTGAAACCGTACACCTGAACTGAAGCGATAGCAACACGATGAAGATGTTCAACGTGTTGTAAAATGTGCTCAGGTGAGAGTTTTGGTGCATGCTTGGGAAATTTCCTCTCTCGCTGTTTTAAAGTGGGGAAGAATGATCTGGGGAGAGAAAAATGTCGAACGTAATTCCTGGAGGGGGACTCTTGCTGCAAAAATACATCTGCATTAAAAATGTATAATAAGCAAAACCCTTAATGCAACTGTGTGTATCATCTGTTATTCTGAGGTGTTTGACAGAGAGAATATTTTAAATAATGAATAGATAAACTTGGAGATCTTATCTTTTTCTATTACTAAATGCTTTCAAATTCTTTTTTTTTTTTAAATCTGTATTTGTTGCACAATTCCGTTAACAATGGCTGGATGCATTTTTATTATGATTGGTTGTGATAGCCTCCTCTGTAAAAAGAAGCCTGATCTCGGTTGCTCGAGTTCTGGAGTGAAAATTATAAAAGATCTGAACTCCTAATGCGCAAGAAAGCTTAAAAGACCAAGAGTTCAGCTTTGCACATGGCTTCATGGAGGGTGAAATATGTTGATTTGAATGTTGCTTCTGCAGCAGGGAATCTGATCATTTTGACCATTACATGGATTTCATCCTCATTCCCAGAGTGCCAAACAGTGACAGAACAGAAAGATGTCTTGGAATTATATTTATTTTTGATTGATTACTGTAATTAGATAATATCTCCAGTTTGAATTAGATTTGAAGGTGGTTTAAAGGATTTTGTTCTTGTCATAATGTATGAAACCAATGATTAATCATCTTTTTTATTTTAAATTTGATTTCTAGTCGCTCGTTAGAGCTCTGCCGTCCTGTTGCATGTGGATGTTATGTTCTGATTCAAAAGATTTTCCTAAATGGTTCAATGTTGCTTTGCAATTCACAATGTTGCATCCAATGGGTAGAATTGAGTTTTTCTTAATTCACGATACTCAATTTGTGGTCTTCAATTTTCAGTGTCTGGTCATACAAAAAACTAGCAATGCCTGAAAATAGCATTTCTGTCATCTAATATCAGTGACATCACTAACATCACACTTTTAGGTTTATCTGTAATTGTTTGTAGTTCGATTTAGCTAATAACGAGACCTCATGGTAATTTAATCACCATTGGATTATGCTTGTTCGTCCAATGTCTCAGAAACAGTGCCTACATTTGAATACGACTAATGTTTTTGACTTGTGCATGAATTATGTGAAATTATGAAGAAAATGACCCCACCCCCCCCCCCCAAAAAAAATGCTTGTAGCTTATCATTGCGGGGGTCCATCACACCACCACCCAGTGCATCTTGGTCTTTTTCATCGTTAGTAAATGGACACCCAAAGCACAAGGACATTTTTCCATTTACACTTGAAATCGACACATGCACCTTCAATTCAGGACTTCAGAACGCTGGTCAACAAAGTTAAGAGGCGAACAGATCCACCTCCCACTTATATATTTTGCCTTTTGATTGCTACTATTCCATTCATGTTTTGTACGCCATGTACAAATCACCATCTGTCACCTGACACAATCCTTCAGCCAATATTGAGATGTAAATGCCGGAATATGCAATGGTAGAACATGCAAACTCCACAGGACTCAAGTCCATAATCTAACCTGGGATAATCTACCTGCAAAATGTTGTTTTAAATATTACTTTTCCCAACCTTATTTTCCAGACTATAAGTGGCACTTTGTTGTTGTTGTTGTTGTTGTTGTTGTTGTTGTTTGGTTGTTCATGTCACTTTACATATCAAATTTTACTGGAAAATACAACATGAGAACACTAGATGTCACTGTATGGCAACAGAATGCTGCTACAGAACTACTTCATCTCCAATAAAAAGTTCCACAGCAGAATTTATACAAACAAAATTGCTTAACATGCAGCAGAGAATGGGAACAGGGCAGCATAAAGTGTTCTAAGGGAATGAAGAAAACACAGAATCGTGGGACAAAAACACAACACAGGAATAAATTCACAGATGGTTCCGGTACAACAGCCGGACAAGGTTTCCCGGCAGTGCAGTTACATCTGGTGGTGATTTTTTATTTCCTGTTTTGGATGGATGCAATTCAATATTCAATTCAATATGCAATGCAATATCCTTGAAAGTACAGCCTCTTCTAACTCCTGTGTGACCAGTTATGTCTTGATTAAACCATGCAGATGAGAGTAATAGGGGCTAAACAATGGCCAAAGAACTGAGCAGAGAAAAAGTGAATTTCCAAGACTTTTTGTCTTTTGGATAAACTTCACAAATAATAGATAAATGAATCCCTGAACCCTTTGGGGGATAACGAGAAATATACTGAGTGACAACAACCGCTGTTCATAAGTGCAGCTCTGCTTTCTGTCCTGATGGAAACCACAGGATGACTAAGACCTACTGCAGGGTTTCTCTCGTTGATTTAATATGCTTGGCTAGAAGCCTCACCACTGTCTTGGCTGTACGTGTTAAGACCATCCGCTGTCACACCTACGCATCCCCCGTGTGACACACACACCAACATTTCTCAAGACATCACTTGTTTGTGTCCTTGTGTGTGTGTAATACTATTAAAAAATGTAATAAATGAAAGTTAGAAAGACTAAGCTGCTGCACATTGTGGTTCGTGATAATCTCTCGCTCTCCATTATAGCCGGTCTTACTCTGACAGGTCTGGTGCATTCAGGAGGCCACCGAAGACTTTAAGGTGGTTGTAGACGCCAGGGCATATAGGTCCATTGATCATACGGGGAAACCCAGAGCTGACGAGATAATTGCTTCAGAGCCTTTCATTATCATACCTCCTTCAGTCATTGTAAAGGTCATAACCCTTCTTGTCAGCCTCTTTCTGCCACCGTGTTGATCAATTCCAATCATCAGACAGGCCTTATCGATTCTCAGAAAACGGGCGATCATAAATCTTTTTTTAATTTCTTAGAAATAAAGGAGGAAAAGCCTTGAGTTTCTTCAAAACATGGAGCAGGGATTTATGGGGGTATTACCAACCAACTGGCAGCCCCTCCTACAAACAGAGATGATCTAGTTTACATAAAAATGGTCACTTTGGGTTTTAGTGAACACGTATTATGAACCGCATTCTCTGTCCGTGTATATAATAAATTACTGTAAGCCCTTTGTCCCTTGAGATGCATTTTCCGATACTGGGTCCCAGATACAGTGAAGCCATTCCTCTTCCTCCACAGCCAGTCGCTTCTCTTTCTTTTATCTGCCCCTGAAGATGCTCTTGGCTATTGATGAAAGCCCCGGCCACTGTCTTTATAAACTGTTCAGCCTTGGCTGAAGGCACGGGCAGTCTCTTGCCATATTTATGTTTGTTGTTTGGTTTGCGTTTTTTCTTCTTCTCCCTATTCCATATGCCTGATCTAAAGAGTAAGCTCTAATGGCTGAAAGATGGACCAATGCAGAAGGTCAGGTCTTAGAAGGCGTTATTTGTTTTCTTTGGCATGACGCTCGTATTTCCCCTTCCCCGTGTGTACGCAGGCTGACCCAACTCGTGCCTACTCAATAATTCTTTCTTATTTGCTTTCCCACCTAAAGTGTCATAATGATGTATGGTTGTCTCTCATAAGACATCAATAATTAATTTTCTGTTGGTTTACTTTGAATTACTATTTCCATGCAGTGCAGCGAGTGCTGGCTCTGCCAGCACCAGCTGTATCTACAGAAAAGAGCAACTTTACATCCTCTTAGGATGTATCACAAGCTCCCCTCTTTCTAGATAAGCTTCTTTCCCTCATCATTTTCCGAATTCATCACACTCCCCTACTTAACATGGGGAACTTTGTCTCCAACAAGGGGTTTACAAAAAAGGTCTTACAAAGTGGGTTTCTGTTAAATAAAAACTTTGCTTACGACTGCGGTGGAATTTTTGATGAGCAGAAAGAAATCATGAGCAAAAGTGCACTCCCCTTCTGTTTGAATAAAATGTAGATGTATTGGGGTATTGCCAGTGATTTCATGTTTGATTTGCTTTGTAATAAATGCATTCAATATACATTTGAGTGCAATATCAGGCTAATGGTGCAGTGTGAAAAGTTTGAGCTGCCCTCCCCCGTCCCCTCAGCTCGCACAGCAACACGTTTTGTCTGATGCAGAGTCGTAATTTTGGAATTAAAGTTGGAGTTGGATCTACAGTCATCAATAGTAAAAAGCATCACCTGCTCGTCAGAAGCTTGTGATTGGATACCATATAGGAAGTTTCAGTATGAGGTCTGTGATTGTTTCAACCGTAATAATCATGATTTTTCCACTGAAGCTTATTTTAAATATCACTGTTATATTACCTAAGAGTCTTAAAAATGTGTTTTAGCAAATGAAGTCATACTTTCTCCTGCTATTTTGTCTGCGTCGTTTAATCATTCATTGCCATTATTACCAGTGTCAAAACCTGCTGCTTCTTCTTTTGTGGCTGGATTGATTAGACGCGAGGGTGGAAGGACTCATGATACCACCATGTGGCAAAAGGAAGTATTCCAAGAGTAGACAACTACTGGCATTAACTTGCGAACTCGCTAATTGAAGATTAAAAAGAAATTGAACACTGATCTTCGTACTGACTGACCCAACACATTTTAAAAGTTTGATTTTGTTATTTTTTTGTGTGTTTGTCTTTATCTTCTTCATGTGGTGTACTTACAGTGGCATATTTTTTATGAGAGGCACCATAGAAATAAAGTTAAGTTGAAGCCAACAATACGCCCACACTGCTCTATAATCACACATCTGGAAAGACATCATGATTCCTGGTTCTTCGCAGTCCTCAAATTATTTTTGGTTGTGTTTTTAAAGTTTGGAGAGGGAAAAAATGACACAGAGTACCTAATATTTAAGTCAAAAAAGTTATTGTGCCTGTGTGACTGCTGGAGGAAATATACCAGTGCTTCTGGGTTTTCTCCTTCCCAAAAATGTTGAAAGTAGTTTCTGCTTCATAAAATCACATCACAACAAGAAAGTCTTTGATGCTTATGGCGCACACAGGCAGGTCGGTTTTATTGCAGTGGTGCTCACACAGGCATGTCTGCAGATGTACATCAGACAGTATGTGAAGTTCATTGAACAGGTAAAAGATCCGGACTGCTTCCTCGATGAAAAACTGTGATATGGACTTTGCAGGTGACTGCATTGTCATTAAAGATGTTGCCACAAAAACAAAACATACAGTAGGAGCCTTATGGTTATGGAACCTGCCTTACAGCTGACATGCGGATGGCTCTTTTGTATAATGTGAGCACCTTGCAAAGGTTTCCCCACAGGACCTTACATGATGCTGTGCATCAACCTCCCAAACCTTCCTGCTTTGATCTGTGTGCTCAACACAAAATAGGCCAATTAAAAAATAAACACTAAGCATTACTGTTAAATCTTTTTTTTCCCCCTCCAACACCCAGCTATCATCAGTGAATATAACAATAGGAGGAGAATATGTCCCATAATCCTCTCTTGGATAAAAAAGAAGCATTTATAATGCAGCTCCTCTTCCAACATTATTAGAATTTTATGAGCACTGTCAATACGATTCATCATTGTATTACTATAACCACTGCATTCCTACGGAACCAAGCTTTTGCAGAATATCCTCCTTTTAATATTAACATTAAACGTGCATTATTCATGATGTCCTTATTATTCTATTTAGCTTCAGCAGCTGAAACTGAGAGTTAGCTAAGATTGATGTGAAGATATAAAAAGAGATTTGCATTTAAACTGCAGTATTATACAATCTCTCAAGATTCTTCCAAAGTTTTGAACACTTTGTGCCTGTAGTGAATTTTAAAATCCCACAAAATGCACCTCTGTTCTTCCTAGTAATATATTTAGAAGGGAAAAAAAACATCTATTGTTTTAAAGTAGCTGGGAACCAAGTTTCCACCTTGGCCTCCATTCAGTACACATAGGTTTATGAATATGCAAATAGCTTAAGGTCTTTTCCCTCCATGCTCGGCTGCAGTTTTCCTGGGGGATGCCTATGAGTCCAATGTAATGTTGGTGTACTTTAAGTGCGGTGCTTTACATTGTTAGGAACATAACATTTATGGACATCATAAACCTTCAGCCAGAAAATAGCTTGGTATGCATTTCTTTTCATCATTAACAGAATGAGCTTTCTCCATAATCAACAACACAAACATCTCAGAAGAAAATAACTTACAATGACACTTCATTATTATTTTTGTTTCGCAATAGTTGCAATTGTGAGACAAAAATAAGATTAAAAAATTCTAATGCTTGACTAACCAAAGCTACAACCCAGATTCATGAACCATGTATACTGTATCACCATCGTTAAGATAGCCTACTCCAATATTTATCAAGCAAACCACATCCATACAAGGCTTGAAAAATATCATAAACTAATACATATCCAAGGTGAAGTGGTACGAGTGCATAAATGACAGTGTTAATATGCACATTTGGTTGTAAAAATCTATTAGTATGGCAGTATGGTGTTATTATTGGTAATCTAATTTTGGATCCATTTACATGTTTTGTTGTGTCCTGTGTGTCCGTTTACATGACAATGACGGTGTCAGCCACTGAAAACGCAATTTTCTGAAAATCACTGTGGGAAAATCTCCTCCCACAGTGGCATTTTTAGAAAACGCTTCAACTCTGTCTCCATGGAAACGGGGGGAAATGCAAAGTTTCTGCAGATGCGCCCCATGGCTGTAAATAGTTCTTGAATACCTGTGTACTCGCCATCCGCATGTGTGTGTGGTTCCATTATGAAAATAAAAAAAACAGCATCCACTAGTGGCCCAACATGTTAACTACATTGTTTTCTGCTTTTCTGCCATGTCCCTGGACGCGGACATCATTTTCAAAATGTTGCTGCGGAAATGCAAAACTTTTGTGAAATGACATGTGAGATTAATGCATTTTCACTTGAAATGCTGTCTAAACGGGGCTTTAACTACTTGGTACGAAATACTTTTTTGCATTCATGAGTAACTGACCGGTGCAATATTCCCACTTCACTCTCACCATTTCAATTTTGTATAGACAAAACCTCACAATGATATGTTAACAGCATAAAACAAACTGCACAGTTAAAGAGCAGCCATGTAGTGTCTAAAACATGTAGCTGTTTAGCTTAATTTCATCCTCCTTTTGGTGATAATGAGCTTGTTTGTCTGCTTTCTGGACTCAACAACAAAGCCACTCCACTTGATACACGCATGTTAGTTTGCTTCTGCCATGGGAATGATCTAAATTGGAAAATGCGACCAAGCGAATTTGTCACAATCCCACAGCTTGAAAACGTCAAGGTGGGCATTTTCATGTTAATTTGGAGCATCTCATCAGAATATCTCATTTATACCCAAAAATGTCATTCTTACAGGACACTGAAGTGTGCTAGCATTAAAATAAGCCCAGTTTTTAAAGGTGAATGTCAGAAACATTTTTTTTTCCCGAAGTCAAAACAAAACCTTAATAAAAATTCCACTGATGGTAATAATTTCTCTCATAATTTTATTGTGCTTCTTGTGCTTAAATAAAAGCCGAGTCAGCAGGAGACACTTATGATGGCTGTTCATATGAATATAGATCTCCCTACATTCATTTAATATACAGTGAACACATCATGAAGGGGTTAACCTCAAGAGTACTGACTGTATCATGGAGGAATCCTTTGTGAAATACACAGTACAGATACACCACAGGCCACTGAAGTCGTGATCCAATAACTGAACCATGTAATCTCCAGAGAACCATTTTTGAGACCAAATACAAACTTATAGTCTGTCCTCAGCATTTTAATAGGCTAAAGCACATTTCTGGGACAGACGGTACTCACCTCTTCCCATGAGGTTGATATGTATACATCAGGGGGACTGCTGTGCATGGGTTGCATTTAAATATGCTGTTAGGCTTCAATTCAGCCATCTAATCAAGGACTGATTTAAGGCCAGAACGCTGAGAAAATGCAATGAGCTTCAATTAGTGAGGTGATGAAACAGAAAAGCAGCAGTCGCCCACGTGCCCAGAAACGGGATTGGGAATCATTGCCGTAGAGCGACACGATTGGCCATGAGCACCTCTCGTCCTCGGAACAGCTACAGATCTTGTGTGGAAAATGCCAGAGTCCCATCTGGGATTATTTTCAGCTAAGTGGTCTGAATTCTGATTGCCGCTGAGCATTCCAGGGGATTCCGTTTTTGCAGCATGAAACTAAGTGGTAGTCATGGTCTCATTATACATTTAAATATGACCCTGCAAAATATTCCCAACCATCGCAAATGAGGCCGAAAAAATACACATGTACAAAAGTAAATGGCTTACACAGCAACTGGAAGGAGCGCAGCAGAAGGGGAAAAGTGAATTTCTTCTTGATGTAATTCATCTATGATAGTGATTTACGAATGGAAATAAAGTTAGATTATTAAGCACATAAACCTGTTATTCAACCTTTCGGACAGAAGAGGCTGCCATGCAAAGCTTGACCTCCATTGGGAGCCCTTTGGCTTTATAACCTGTAATTTGACTTTCGAACCTGTGGACAGAGCAAGATTGTCGAAAGACGAAGCTTTGGACTGGAAGAACATCAGTTCTACCAACTGAGGTCCTGTTTCTATGCCAACTTTTCTACTGAAAGCAGAAAACTTTCCATGCATTTTGGGGGAGTGTTTACGTGACATCGGTGCTCGGAGCCACTGAAAACATTTTGAAAACCTTGTAACTGAGCTATGGAGAATTGCCTTCGAGTCACAGCTATACAAACAAAACAATCCCAGGATTTTTCCAGACATATTCGACAACAAATACTTACATTTTTGATAAAATGACAACCTTAGCAGTGTATGAAAAGGTGTGTTGGTCTGGCTGAGAGTACTTACACTCGCGTTGTTCTCGGAGTCATTGAAACAGCCCTTTCATGTCATTTCAGCATTATTGTTACAAATGACCTTGTCAGGAATCCAGAGGAAAACAGGTACGGTAGAAAGTATACAGCGTGATGAATGAGCCAACAATGTTTTCCACTGACTGTGGGACTGACAGAGATTTGTTTCGCCTGATTTCTAAGTGATGACCCCAGCATTTCCCGTACAAACCATAACTCCTTCTGAAGCATTATGCAGCATTTGAATGCACCAATGGTCTCAAACATGGCAAACGTGCACATTTCTGACAAGAAAAACCCTCCCCACACATTCCTGTCGTTAAGCGAGAACTATTATAAAATTGTTTACTCGGTTGTATTCGGCAGTATAGACTCTGACCTCTACGGTTGTCCCTGTCAGAATCCACGCGGCTCAGGATCAAACCGGCCGGGCTGCAGCACAAAGCCCCGCGAACACATACTGCTGAGATGGAGCTCATGCCATTATGAGGGGCCAAGCCTACAGAAAAAAAAATAAAAAATACCACTGCAACTGCATTTGATTACTGGGGAAACAGAACAGGAAGAGGCTGGAGTGGCGGAGGCTCACAATGAGTGGTGTGGCACCGGATGACAGAGGAGCCCATGGCTTCAATGAAGAGCTGACAGCTTCAATGAATTACTTGGCATTAAATGGTGAAAGTAATTATGGCTAATTAGAATCAGCTGATGGCGAGTTCATGTGACATGCATAAATTGCTTCCCGCTTGAAACTTGGAGACGGTTTTGTTTGCACAGATATGCGTTTGTCCACATGTAACACATCATTTACCTGATACGGTGCGACGCGATGGATCGGATTGTTGGTTTACTTAAAGGTGCTGGCAAGGCTGCCAGTAGAGGGCCCAGTGATAATTGCATGTGACACAATGTAACACACAGCTCTGTCTTCATGAAAGTTGAAGAATCAAGTCCACAAATCATCTTGCTTTTTGTTCTCCGGCGTTGACAGTCCCTGCACCTGCGGCTCCCCGGGCACCTCACACTGCCAGACAGCGAGCCAGCTTCTTTGAATATACGATGAAGAATATGGAAGCTAAACGCACCCCAGAGACTCATTTTTACCAAAATACAAAATGTCAAAGAGGTCACACTCATTAGGAGGGAAGAAGAGAGGAAGACAAAACAAAAAAGCGAAAGGTTGGATGGAACAATGAGGCTGCCCGGACAACGTGACATTCAGATGTGTGTGTTCACATTTTGGAGATGTAGAGAGCAGCCTTTCGGACAGCGGCACCATTTTGGGCATGAGTGTCGGGCCGAGACGTAGTCATTGAACTCCTCATTCAGACAAAACAGGACTGAAAACACTGGCGCTCTTTAAGGGTCCGTGCTTCCCGAACCATGTAACTGCAGAGATTTATATTGAAATGTGTTCGGGCTAATTAGTTTTTTCTTTACGTTAAACGGAAACTGTCAAATCGTTTTTTTTTTTCAAATAGTTTTTCCGACTCCATCGGTATATGGTTTGTTTGTTTTTTTCCTCGACAGCTTTACACAACAAGCTGGGACTAATTAAGGAAAAAGCAACCAAGACGTACACGTACCTCAGTTGTCGGTTTTTCCACAGTTATAATTATTAGCTGGAGGACATGATTATACTGGCTAAAGGAATTATTGAATGTGAACTAACTGAAGTAACTATGGAAATGGCAAATTGTGCTTTTTTTTTTAATGAATTTTTTTTTTTTACCACGCCTGAGAATTGTAAAAAGAGGAAGTGAAACGGATGTAAAATGTCATGCTTTTAGTTGAGAGTAGAGTTGCCCATGCTGTTCTGTAAAACACATAAAATAAAGAAAGAATAAAGGAGTTGCACAGCGGAGGGGTGCTGGTGGTATGGACCACCGTGTTGGGTACTTTTGGCTGATTAGTTCTCTCACTAGAAGTAAAAAAAAGAAAAAAGAAAAAAAAAAGATCCTAATTTGACTCCCAAACTCTATTCCTGGCTCACAAGCTTCTTGGCAGAACTGGTCATCACCTCCCTCTCTCTCTCTCTCTCTCTCTCTCTCTCTCTCTCTCTCTCTCTCTCACACACCCACAGGAGCTCACAGCAAATCAAGTTTATTACAGCCACTAATTACAATTACAGTCTCATAGGGCTTCACAATGGAACAATAAATGGAAATGATAAATGAATGTGGCACCACCCCAACCTTAGACCCTCAGCGAGAACAGGGAGAAACCTTTCGAAGCTTTAAACGAAACCTAATTAGGGGTGAGATGCCAAAAGCCTTGGGATGGACCTCACAGAGAGGAATCCCTTCCCACCTCCGGGAGAGCCATGATCAACGTGGCGAAAGGTAATCCTAAAACAAGAACGAAAAATTGACTCATCAAAGACAAATATTGGGAACTGCAACTTTGGGACGTGCTTTCATCGCTAGATTTATTAGCCACATGTTGCACTGGACTGAGCTTTTACTCAATAACGAAAAAGATTGTAAACTGTTATGTGCAATATTTGCAGTAATAAGACAAAATGTAGATATGAAAAGTTTCAAAGCATCGCAATATAATTCAAAGTATTAGTAAATAAAATATCAGACCATATTCAGGCCCGGATTACATGACAATATTTTCAAGTTAAAAGGAAGAATATTTGTTGTGTTTTGGGTGTCTCTTTCCACGACAACAGTGCTTGGAGTCACTGAAAATGCAACTTTTTGAAAATGGCTCCCAAGGAGGCTCATTCAGAAAATGCTTCACCTCCGTCTCTGTGAAAAGGAAAATGCCACTTTTCTGAAATGCTGCACATGCGCGCCGCGGCTGGAGTAAATAGTTCTTCTTCACATGCGTGGGTTGATGGACAATATCAACAATTTTTCCAGCAGAGTGTCACAACTCCTTTCTGCCATTTCCATGTAAATGGACTTCATTTCCAAAACACTAATGTAGAAGTGTTAAACTTTGTTGAACCGAAAATGCAAAATTTATGAGTTTAACTTGAAACGTTGTTAATTCACAATTAGACCCAAGTGTGGGAGATCTGTATGTTCTGTGTCAATGAAATGATTAAAAAACAAAGCGTGATAAAACAGCTGAACACTGCTTATACTACCTTGCACGCAGACATATTAAACTCTTGGAGTTTTTGAAGTTCAGGTTACAATTTCTTCTTCAAAACTTTTAAAACAGCCCAGAATCATGAGTTTCGAGGACATTTAAAACAAAATCTAACAGGATTCGGCTTCAAATGTTCCTCAACTCATGTTCTCTGTTTACGACTTTAGTATTTAGTGGGAACTGTGTTTTATTTGAAGTATTGTACATTTGAAACTGCACTAATTGTAAAAGACAGGCCTGTATCATCCCTGACTCCTCCTCGCTGTGATACAATGCGATGGGGTCTGGTTCTCTGTGTGTTTGAGGTTTGAAGCAAACTGATGGCTGTGATTCAATTCTGATTGAAGACGGCGGGATGTGTCATTTCCACTCCGTGTTCTACAGCCCTGTCTACCATAATGTGGATATTTTGTGAAGTGAACTATCCCCCCAAATGTTTATGACGCGTGTCAGCACTAAAACAGCGTCTTTGGTCGTTAAGCAGATTGTTTTCCCGCCTAACCTTTAAAAGAGCAGATTTGTTACGTGTAGCCAGCTAAGTGTGACAGGTGACACTTTAATTAGAGTGTGACTTTTAATAGATGCACCTGTTGGACATACTAGGAACTGTTTTCTTCAACTCAAACTTTGCTGAATAACATAAACAAGCATGTACATGGACCTGTGCACTCATTATTTGATTTTTTTTTGCGCATCTGCAGCCAAAAGCCCAACGGAAATCAAGTTGATGTTCGTAAAGCATGACCAACATGTCCTCATGGTGGAACAAAAGAACAGATTGACTTCCAGACATTTAGAAACAGGAAGTAACACGCACATCTACTTAGTTTGGTAGCATGTCAGTTACAAATGCATGTGAACTTTCATCTCCTCGGCCCAAAGTGTTTGGCTCAGGGTCGAGTGTGTAATCCATTCATCCTTCCGCCCATAAACAGGAACATTCCTGCTGCTTTTACCTGACATATTACATTTCATGGCTCTTGTTTTCCCCAGGTATAATTACCAAAGGCATCAGAGGCTGCAATAAATATGCACAGAGACTGTTTTTTTTTTTTTCCCAGGTAGAAAAATCTCAGCATTTTGAGCACGAGTACGGTCCGATTGCGATGTGCGACGTGCTCGATGGAATGAGGACAAACAACAGTGCAGGGTAAATATCTATGTTTGTTTGAACACAGTCTCTTCCATGTTTCTGTGTTCGCTGAAAGGTCAGCCCCAGGCACTTTGATCTTAAGGCAGATGGGCTGACATGTTGTGTCAGCTTTGTCCGAGGCGACAATTCCACTGTGATTCATATAAGTCATCCATAGATTGTGAGAAAAGCTGCGCGGTGGTGTAGCGTTTAGCACTCTTGCCTCACGCTGTGTGTTCTTCCTATGGTTCTCCTCAGGATGTATCCTGCCTTCATTTATGGAGGGCCGGGATTGACTACAGCCATATAACACTAATTTTGTGTGTACATGGTGGATG
The DNA here is from genome assembly GCF_963422515.1 of Blennius ocellaris. Classification (NCBI taxonomy): domain Eukaryota; kingdom Metazoa; phylum Chordata; class Actinopteri; order Blenniiformes; family Blenniidae; genus Blennius; species Blennius ocellaris. The sequence goes on from NC_137663.1 coordinate 22,105,581, forward strand.
GATGGATTGTATGGGAAAAGCAAATACCTGTAGTCTTTTATCATTTTTCCCTTCTCAGTTTTGCTTTCTTGAGATGTATTACAGCATCATCACAAGGATGCATGAATCACCTTAAATTTCACTATGTTGACCGTATAATGAACTTAGATCAAAAGTACTTTTTTTTATGCGTTTCTTTTTTCTATTCTCTCGGGCTGGCCAGTTAAATCAAGAATTTGCTGCCCCACTGCATTGCAGTGTGCATGTGTGGTTACATAATGTGCAATAAATTGCTCAAAAGTGCCTGAAAGGTTTATTTATCAAAGACGAAGTTTTTGAGAGAACAAGACATAATTCAGGCTTTTGCCACAGGAATTCTCTGTACAGCTGTGTCGCTTGCGATCATTCTGTAAAAGCTGAAAGAGACATTTTGGATTTGCATGCTTGTCTAGACGGTTGTCTTTGAGCACAGAAATACATGGAAGTGGCATGTGTGCTATTAAGACTTTTGGAAGAGAATCGGGAGCATTTACCAGCATGGAATTAAATCCCGAAAGATGTTCTCGTCGGAAAGTGAGCGCATCAATTTTTGAACGCCTGCAGCTGTAATTTGTCATTGAAACGTAAGCCGAAACCTGATTGGCAGGTCACTCTCATCTGTCTGTTCTTGACAGTTGTGATATATTTAATCTGCTACAGAAAACAGAAGCGGGTCGTACCGTTTGCTCCTCGCACAAACACACCTGCGAGTTGGCAGGGTGCGAGCGCAGTCTTGCACTATTTGCCGGCGCATGAGCAAAGGTTATATGCCTTGCACAAGGGCACCTTGTGCACTTTTTGAGACAAAGCTGGGGCGTCTCATTATTCTCATCCACAGCCCAGATATATATATATATTTTTTTTTCTTTTCCAAAGCTCCCCCTCCTCTGATTAGACCATGCCAACCCAAGGTCACAGAGTGGGGATGATCTGCTCTCATTTCCTACTACTGCAATGACTCAGATGAGATTGCTATATCACTGTCAGCAGCAGCTTTTAGGCTTGGCGTCTCTGTCGGTCGTGCTTGGACCTTGGGCACCTGCGTCAGTGCGCAGACCTCCGGAGCCCGCTGGATAAGTGGGCCCACTCACTGCTGTTCCTCTCGCCTGGGAGGCTGTTGTGCAATAACGCACGGGTAGGGTAGGGGGTGTTGGAGGGGGAGGAGGTATGGAGGGAGGGGGGGGAGGCAGAGAAAGAGTCCCTTCCAGCTGTCGGGAGCATCACTGACAAGCCGGTCGGTTGAGAGTGAGCCCTCCTGCACAGCCTCCACGGCACGTCCATGCGGGCATTAATCTGCGTGACAGATCACCGCCTGTAACGCAGCCCTCGGGTTCAGGGTTTGCCCCTCCTGCCCGGCGCCAATCTGAGATGGGTAGAAGGAGGGGGGCGGGAAGGTTAGTTTGAAGAGGGCAGAGCCGTGCGAGAGGACGCCGATTTCCCCCCCATATTATTTCACCACTGGAAAGAAAGAAAGGAAGAAAGAAGATAAAAAAGAACAAGAAGAAGAAGGTCCAAACCCAGCGGACAATAACAGCTGAGAGAGGACTCACACGTCAGAACAGCATTAACTTCAAGGAAACCCAGGCGGGAGAGAGAAGAAACAGCGGGAACACAACCCCTTATTGCTGCTGGTGAGAATTAATATATATATATATATATATATATATATATATATATATGTATCATTTATCTTTTTGTTTTGGGTTTTTTTTTAATGCTGCTGTCTTTACCTGTGGTGCGTCTCAGTTGGTTTAGCACGCGTTGCCGCCAGGACAACAATCGGAGCCGCTTCTCAATGTGCTCAGGGGCAATGTTTCATTCACATGCAACAACTGCTGTTTGTGTGTGTACCGCAGTATAATTGATGGCTTAACAGGTCGTTCTCTCCCCGCTGCTCCGGAGTGATGCTGGCCACAGGATGCGGCGGCGGCTGCATGCGTATTGCGCGCAAGACTCTGCCTGGGCATTAAGTGTTGTGTTGGGCAGTGTGATCAACAAATGTACCCCCCCTCCCCTCCAAAAACACCCCTTCTTTTTCTTTTTAATGTTTTGTGTGAATGCAGTTGTGACAATGGCGCTGTTAACCGCTGGAGTCGACTTCTCAAGACAGCGGAGGCGCACCACAATGCGACACTGAGCGAGCTGGAGGGATAATTGTGACTTTTCCTTAATTCGCGCGCGACGTCTTTGTTAATGATAATAAATCACCTGCGCCTCGTGCTTTTCGCCCCCCCCCCCCCCCCCAATACCCCCACGCGTGCCCAAATAATACATAAAAAAAAAAAATCCCCGTCAGGCACGAGCTACCGCAACCTGTGACAAGACTGTTGATCCGAGGCTAAGTTAACCTTGGACATTTAAGAGAAAGACAGAATAAAACGCGTCAAAGCTGTGGGGGTCTGAACGCTGTCTGCGTTTCTCCGCTCAATGACACCAGCAGTAAACAACAAAAAGAAAAAAGAACAGCGCTGTTCCTGATAACCTTCTCCCGAACTGATAAGTTTGACGGACATGAAGGCTCTGCGCGCGTGTGTGCGTGTGCACACGCGCACAAGATAAACATTTCAACTCATTTGTTTCTGTAAATTATTTAAACTCAATATAGCTGTGCGGTTTTTCTGCACCACATAATGAGCAGACATAAGTCTGTCTCATTAAAGAGAAAAGGGGGAGAAATCTCTCTCTCTCTCTCTCTCTCTCTCTCTCTCTCTCTCTCTCTCTCTCTCTCTGACTCTCTCTCTCGCATGAGGTGTCAGTGGACACACATGCTGAGCCACGTCCGGCTGTTAAGACATCCCCATAACATCAGATACAAACAGCTTAAATTATGCAAATCTCCCACAAAAAAAAACCCAACAAAAAAACGTCCTTCCCCAATGCAGGAGTACATGCAATTCCCCCTGGAAAATCATGTGGAATTGGGTCAACACACATTCACAAACAAAGAAGACATCACACTCACACAGAATTTACACTGTGCCCGTGGGAAACAAATGGTTTCCATCCAGGGGCGGTGCTGGATGGTGTGTCCTCCTCTTGCTGGGCACTAGCTGCTCTTAAAAAAAAAAAAGATTGTTTGTCATGTTCCTGTGTCTGTGTGTGTGTATATGAGGTGGTAATTAGCCGTTTCCGGGCAAACACACATCTGGTGGTGAGTATTTAAATAGCGGAATTGTGAAGGGGGTATGTGAGTTTTAAAAAGGCAGGCTTGCCGTGCACACAGTTCACATCGGGGAGAGTTATGATATTGCCTGAATATTCTCGCTTCATCTTTTTATGCTCTGCAGCCAGCCGAAGTCAGGGGGTGCGCTCTGGCTTTAATTAGTGGACATCATCCAGGCCCAGGTTACAAGATGTCACTGGTGCTGAAGATGACTCCTCCTCCACTTGGCTCTCTCCTATGCATGCCTGAGATGCCTCTTTTATTTCTTCTTCTTCTTTTTTTCTTTTTTTTTTTTATTAAAAAGACTTCCCTTCCTTTGCCCATCACACATGGATGTTTTCACCACACCTCTCATTTGATGTAATGCACAGTCGTCTGCAGCTCCTCCCAGCCTGCACGCTACAGGCCCCATAATGCGATGACTCCCCAGTCTTATGAGTGTGACCACAAGTAAATTACTTTTCTCAGCCAGTTTCTTCATCTGTGGAGACATACGATGCACAGAGCTCAACTCCCCCCCCCCCCCCCCCCATTTTTTTCCCCACAGTAAATGGCTGCGTGTTGGAGGGGAAGCAAACTCCAGATTTATTGTCCAGCAGGGGAACGTGTCAGGGAGGGCAGATTTTTGTTATCCGAGAGCTACAGATGGATGTGCCGCGCTCTCGCGACTTGGTGAACCTGCACCATCTGAGGCGAAGTGATTAGAGAATCTGTTTGCCATTGCTCCTCTTTGCGTCCTGCATGCGAGTGCAGTCAAACAAAACATGTAGCAAAGACAAGAGGCAGATTGTTGCAGGGATTTGCATTATTGTTCCTCGAGGCACTGCGAGGCATGATGCAGTAAAATGCAAAGTATCTCCAGTGATTACAAAATAAATTAGAGTAATGTCTCCCATTGTGTTAAGGAAGAGCACTCCTTTGTTTTTTTTGTTGTCTCTATTTTTATTTGTATCATTATTTCCGTCCATAAATTAATGTTCACCCCCCCCCCCCCAACATGTTTCAAAAAGAACGAGCAAAATAATAGGCTCACGCTCCACTCCTTTACAGTTTCAACACACAGTCAGAGCACTCAGTCTTACAAAGAGATGCTCGTTTCTGAGACGTCAATACAGGCTGAGATCCACAACGCCGGTCAATCCGCCATAGAACTGAGGCACAAAGGCAACTGTGTGATGATGATAATGATAACAGCTGACAACAAGTAATCACAAGAGCCGTCTTCATACAGTATATTCGAGCCTCTGCTGTGATCGTGTCAGTCATGACCAATGAGCTCTGAGGGGAAATTTACAGCATGGCTCCGCGGAGTGAAGGATGATGAGAAGGGGAACAAAGCAGGACGAGGAGAAGGCCATGCTGGGTTAATACAGATGGAGAGAAAAGCACACCCACTTGCTTTCCTCACCCGGCACAACCGAGCATAATTTGTTGGATAAAGTGAAGAAATTGAATATTTTAAGGCTGGAGAGTGCTTTTGCAGTACTTAAGAGTTTTTCGTCATATTCGCTGCTTCCAAGAATTCTACTTGGCTCATTCATTCTCTGTCGTGGTGTGCTCCCATCATTTTCCCATTTACGTGCTGGAGAGGACTGAGATTAATCACTGAAGCTGCACTCGCATAGGAAAAATATTACCTCCAGATAGATGATAATTTCTCTGATTGTCACTGATCTGATTTCTGGGCAACTTCTCTGCACCGTCTGTAATTTGTTACGGAAAGAAAAGCCCACAAACAGATGAATTGTAGCGCTGTAGTTTTGGCAGGGACGGAGGAATCCGGAACGATCTCATGTGAATGCACACCCCGGCCATTTAGGGAATAAAAGCGCTTGGCAGAACTACATAAAACACTTTCAACAAGTACATTATGGACAGAACAAATCATCTATTGTTTGATGAAAGATTGCTGGAGCTGTTGCTACAGTTTCGCAGCTCCCACATTCAAATTACTCTGGTGAGATCATCAGGGATCACATTGGTTACTTGAGAACATATTTTTGTGGTCAGCTGGAGGTTCATTATTGAATGCAGCTTCTTTTTCATGGAAGTCGAACGTCTTTCCACTGAAAACATGGTGAAGGCACTTTTAATTTGTGCAACATTTTTGCAAGATTCAGCACACTTGCCTCTAAATTAAGTCATTGACGTTCATTGTCTTACTGCACCGGCGACCAGGACCCATTGTGCCCGCCTTTTGTTTCTTGTTCCGATTTTTAAAGGAGCATAGATAGAGGTTACCATTTGTTTTAAAACATTAGAAACTGCAACAGTAATGCCCTTGTTAGAGCAGGAGTGTGATGTGGACACATTTCAGTTATTTTAAAATCTTTGGCTAATGAAACCTATCATTAAAAAATATATAGATATGTGAAGTTGCTATTAGAAGAAATCAAACAAACATTGCTTTCATGCAAACATAGCATGGTCAGGTAAAACCTGTTGCATGAAAGGAGGTGATTTCTGGTGTTCTGGTTGATGCTCTTCTTGATTCAACCTTTACAATTTTTATCTGATGTCTCATATGTGATGCGCCTATTTTAACACAAGGTGTGATCTTTTCTTGAACCTTAGGATGTATATTTGGTGCCTTAAAGCAAACTGCATCTCTCAAAGGTCACAATGTGCTGAAGCATCGTTTGTATTATTGACCAATGTCCTACAGAGTGGTTTTGAAGGTGGAGATGGGTTTGAACTAAAAATACTAATGCTTTGTCGGAAATCCATAAAAAAAGATCGACTATTTTTTTCATTCAACTTTAAGGTTGGTGGAACGGTGGAGTAGTGGTGAGCTCAGCCATCTTACAGGAAGTATGTTCCCTGGTTTGACCCTTTCTGTGTAGAGTATGCATGTTCTCTTCATGCCTGCTGGAGATTGTTTCTGGTACTGCAGTTTCTCCCATCCTCATTAGAGTAACTGGCTCTGAATTTCTAATTGGAATTATTCTATGCATCAATCATTTTCCGGTCTGGATCTGCATGTCATATGAGATTTGATCAAATGTGACACTGGGAGCTCCTCATCTTTGTAAATTTTTGAGTTGATGTATCAGTCTAACTGCTCATATTTTGATGAGAGCGCTTTGTTTCTTGAAGGACAATCCTCATGCTTTTTGAGGTTGTGGACGATCAAATGTCACCTTACTCTTGCTCATTTTCACCTACTCTCCCAAACCATATGCGTCTTCGGCGCTCCCTATAACCTTTAAGACTGACAGTCAAAAACTCCCAAATGTCAGAATCCTTTAGGAGCCTGAAGCTTCATACGAGCTCCACGTGTCCCGGAGAGGGAGAGTATCTGCTGGTCCTGAGAAACTCCGAAAATGTCAGAGATTATTATACACATGTGAGAAAGATAAATGCTTTATTTGAAAGTGAACAACCTGTAAAAGATGTTGTTCCTCTGGGAGAAAAGTATTATTCATTTGATCACCTGGCAGCGAAGAGAAACTTAAAGCGTTAAACATTGGATTTCTGATGGACGCTGCTGGAGACAAAAAGACATTTTAGTTCTTTTAAAGATGTTGAGTGGCCACATTTTGTTCCCGATTCAGATTAGATTAGAAGCATTGCTTGATGGTTATTGGCAAAGACGGTGTACGCACTTTATGTGAATCAGGGTGCATGACACAAATCGCATTCAAGTGTGATGTGCGCGGAGGGAGTGGTGGCACGCTTACAGTGTGCTGAAGCTCCTGGCACACCAGAGCAGGCAATTAAACCTCCACACGGCTGCGTAACCTCCTCTGGACACATTCTTGTTTTGTATGTTGGAATTATACCTCAAGATCAGCTTTATTGAAACATATCGAATTGTGCTTGATCATCTCTGTCACAGACGTGCTCTAATTGCATCTCTGCGTTAAGATGCTTCAGGTGCTTCAGTGAGAAAAACTGAGAAAAAAAAACAAACAAAAAAACAAAACATCATCTACACTGTTGTTGCCCTGGTAACCTGGTGTTTTTGTTAAAGACTGTGGTGATTATTGGGAACCAAAGGTCCTGAAGGAGAGACGCTTTAATTGTCTTCTTTTTTCTTCTTTTTCTTCGATTGCACCTTCGTAAATTGTGCATGTCACCGAGTCCTGAGGGTGCCACCGTCCTCAGCGCTGAGCATTTCCACTGCATCAGGAGAGAAATTGTGTGGTATGTCAAGATATAAGAGCTTAATACGAGGGACGCCGGTTTGTTGTCGTTTCCCCAACATTCTGGCGATCCCAGAGCAATATTAAAATGAAGAAAAATAGCGGGGATTCTGCCGGGCGCATTTGTGTGCGCTTGGCAGTGGAGCAGTGTGAATCATTTGAAACATATTTCTGACTGGGCGGACATCTGCAAAGCAAAAACAATCGAGCGCTGTGATAGCAAGGGAAAAATTTGACAGCGCTCTCCCTCATCTGCATAGTGCTCCTTAGGTTCAAGTGTCGGAGTGATTTGAGGAGCTTTGTGTTATCTGTCATGAAAATGTGTATGTGCAAATGACCCACAGACATTTTATCTGACCTTTCTTTACCACAGGGAGTCGCACTGGCTTGAAGATAATGCTTAGGCCTAACCTGGGAGGTTAAATACTGTGGGAGGCAGTAATATGGAACACTAAAGCAAAGTCAATTAATGTTCAAACACTCTGTGTGAAGAGTAGGCTGCCATTAGTTTATGACCACAGTCTTAAAGAACACATATGCCATTTGTTTAGAGCACTTAATGACTTTCATGGCCACTGCAGGTTCTCTTTCAAGCCTAAAAGGCTTAATTTGTTTCACATTGTTAATGTATACTTTGACTAAATAATTAGCAAATATATAATTTTGGTGCTTCACCACAATATATCTACTGTCAAATATCAGAAGGCTCTTCTGCTTCTATATGCAGTAGAAATGCTTTTGCAGCTTCCCTGGTGTCTCCTCTGCACCAACAACAACAGCAGCAGCAGCAGCAGCTTCAGATACTATCTCAGGCTTGCAGGGAGTGTAATGCACAAACAGTGGCCGACTGCTGAACATGTCAGTCAAATCTAGAGCACGGCACCTCCACTTTGAAGTGTTTTCACCAGAAATACACAAATATCAGGGAATCACTTGGACATCTTGTCAAAACAAGGACAGGGAAGTAAACAATATTTATTTGGTCAAAGCATGAAACCTCATGACAAAATCGTATTCCAGATGTGGAAACAAACAGTCCAGTTTCATCTTTAGTGGATGAAATAATGACATAATAACCTTTAGATGACGTTTTTCTTTGTTGTGACGCAGAGTATTTTCACAAAACCAGATAGTTTTCATAAAACCAAACATTTACTACTGAAAATCACAACAATCTCAACATAAAGCCAATTCTAATGATACATTCATGTGTATAATACAGTGAAATGGCTGAAAAACTTCTAAAGCTGTTGCATTATGCATGTTTTTACAAACTCACCCTCACAGCATGGCCTTGAGCAACGAGGTAGATATTTTTCATGGCAACATCACCGATTTATCAGCTCGGCTTTCATTGTTGCGCTGTTTCTGCTTCTCTTCAGAAATTTGTTAAAACAATGGTTTTAGCCCATGGGCCTTATGCCTGATATCCCAGTCTTACAGTATATCACTTATAAAACAAATTAGGCATCGTCTTTTTTTATTTATATATTTTATTTCAAAGCAATTTGAACATGCAGTTTGAAGATTTAAGCAGGTACGACCAGCATTGTTCTGAATTCTTTGACCATGTAAGATCAACTGGTGAATCAATGTCATTGTGAACCGGAGCTTTTAGTGCAACAAAGTGCAATGAGAGTTTCCTAATTTGAGCCGTGTTGTAAGATTTCATTCCATCTTCGCAGATTTAGTTACTGTACCCTGTTTTAAGAGATTGCCTTTTGGTTTAGATGCAATTTAGTGTAACTTTCTGTTCTCTGATGAGCTTTTTTTAGTAGGCTTTTGTTCGATCACAAGCTAGCAGATTACTCTGGGGATCTTAATGTGTGCCACCTCCGTGCCGTCTCGGCCCACATTTTATTATACCAGGTACAGCAAAGAGGCATTTCTTTCACAGACAATGCTTTGCATTACTGTTGCATGTCATGCTCAAACATGGTGTAGGTGTCATTGTAGCCAATGGAATGTATCTGTGAAAAGCACGGGGGCGGGGGGGTATTTTATAGTTTAATTCTACTCTAAACTCTTCCCATCTAAAACAAAAACTTTCAGGGCGTCTGCCACAGGATGTTTGTTAGTCAAGGTTATAATGACTGATGAGCCTAAATAGCCTCAAACAAACAGAGGGAGTCATATAAGGAATGCAAAACCCGGAGATCAGTCAAGCAGCAGGGATGCAAGAAGAATAAATATCAAAGATATTAAGAAGGCCTTAATTGCAATGTCGCCACAGTGGAAGCTGGTTTATAAGCTTTGGGGCTCTGACAGCGACAGCACGGTCACCTTTAATGTTTCACCTTGACACGAACACTGTCAGGAGGCTGCTGTCTCTCCAAGCACACAAAGCCAGAAGGAATCTGAAGTTCAGAGACAAGTTGCGGCTAGGTCATCCGAAGACCGGAAAGCATTAGCAGCTCTGAAAATCAATGCTACGGCAGGCATCCAGTGAGGAGCTGCTAAAAGAGGGGAGATGTAGTGTTGTCTCCTCGCTTTAGTTAAAAGCGCTGCAGCGGCTTCGATAAAGCAGGCGTGCAGTATTAAAGGAGAGTCATTGTGAGCACTTAAAATGCTATTAAGATTTACTTTAAAGATACATTTACAGTATGTTATAATGTCAGCTATAAAAGATTCAGAACTAACTGCAAACCAACAAAAAAAAAAAGCAAGCATGGTTTGTTTATTCAAACGGGACTTTTATCAAGATGATGCTACTTCACTGACTGTGGTATTTCTACTTGAAAGCTCAGTATTGAAATCACTTCCACAAAGTATAATTTGGAGGCTTTTACCTGTTTGGTATAGAAAGGGGGATTTATTGATATGATTTTGCATCCTGCATAAAAAAATATACACTTCAGACGTGAACTGGCCTTCCAATACACTAAAAGACCTGTATAACACCTTTACAACAGCAACATATCCACGAATACTGATTCAATCCCCATTTAATCAGAAGACCAGTGCTAAGCAAAGACTTGCATTCTGCAAACTGAAGTCACCGCTGTCAGTACAGTATCAGTTTGTCCCTTTATGTGCTCAGGACTAATGAAAGTAATTTAAACCAGTATGCATAATTTATTTCCTTATTTGTATAAGTAAATCGAACCACAAAGAGAAGACAGCGATCATTCTGGAATCAGCAGTGTCGCAGTCCTGTTGTCGCCGAGGCGAGACAGCCAGACTGTTACTTTGCCCGGATTCATATCCATGAACACCACGAGCGGGCGAGGGGACAAGCGTGTCAGGGTTTGACGTCCTCTTCAAATGAGCCTGACTTCATGCCAAGAATGCGAACACAGTCGTCTGAGAGGACAGGGGGTGACTTGCAGCGGCAAATTCTGTCCTCCGTGTAAAACCTGTCACAGGTTACCCTGGAGAGCCTGGCCTTTTCCAGTTCTGCCACATGCATATAATCGGAGGTCTGAGCTGTGCCACCATGAGATGATATGTTTTCTGTCAGCTGAATCATTCTGCTGCATGATTGTGTTGTCCTTACTGATACTCTTCAAGAAACTGTGGGTTGTTTTTTTTTTTCTCTCTCTCTCTTTTGGATCTTGCATGCGACATTACTAGACAGTTCAATGAGATACTAATGTGGAAACGCCTTTCGATCAATATTAACACTGATGAGTCTTTGCCTGAGATGCTATTAGTCTGTCATGTAGGATCAAGCAGCAGTCATGCACAAGTATTGTAATTTAAGCCTCACCTTCACTCCTTGATGTTTGTGACATTTAATAAGAAATTAGATATTGTCTTGCAATATTGTCACATTTAAAGTATGACGCAGCATAACATAACATTATTGACAACTTGCAAATTTACAAATGAAAAGCTAGTATTGTGTTTTAGGGCATTCAGAGTGAAATATATTCTGGTATTTTCAAGTTGGGCCAAATCATAAGCTCTGCCCCTGGCGCAGCCTCGGCTTGTTTTTGTAAGTGGCTTTTGTTAGCGTTTGCAGCTGCGGCTTGGCTGGTGGAGCAGATTGTCCTTCAATCACAAGGTTACTGGTGATGATGTTCCCTTGCACACGGAACATCAAATTGCTCCCGATGGAGGTTGAGCACCTTGTATGGCAGCCATCACCATTGAACCATTGGTGTTTGATGAGTGCAATATAAACATATTTTCTAAAGATTATTTTCTCCTCTTTGTGTATCTGGTGTCAGTGCACAATGATGCTACAAAGGGATAAGCAAATTTAGTTTGTCACTTTTATTTAGAGCATGCAAACAGCAATCTGTAGTGTCCAGTGTGCCAAACATAAAGAAAGGCTGAGAAGAAAAGAAGGGCTCTGAGCCCTGCATTGTGTTGTAGTTGCTGAATAATGTGTTGTAGGCTTGTTAAATGCAAATGGACACATAAGTCTGTTAACTTTCATACTAGGCAGCTCCTACAATCAATTATCAATGTGTGTAAAGTATGTAGATAGATCTGCTTCATGTGACATTTAGATGTTTAAATCAATAAAGCCGCTTCAGCCTTTTTTTTCTCCTTTTTTTTAAAATAATATCCGGCAAAACACTGTTGCCAGTTTATGGTCTGTCCCTTTGGGCCACTGTCAGTAGGGACTCATCACTGCAGAGCGGAAATGTTCCACAGGAATTATTATTATTTTTTTTTATGATCTGAACCAGTTACCCGATCTTGCCAATGTGACCCTTTTTGAAAGTCTGCAAGGTCTTTACACCTGTCTTTTTCACTGAAGTATGACTCGCGACTTGAACGACTCTACGTGCTGAGACATTCAAACCAGACCTTGCCGTCTTTCTATATTACGAGATAATAAACGTTATTCACACTTCAGTGCAGGGTAATAACATTTGAGCCCGTTGGTGTATATTGATAGTAGAGACAAAAAAAGTGCCACTGTTGAAGGTTCTGGATGTATTTTGCTGTTGTTTCTCACGTATTTTTCTTTGCATTGACACTCTCTGATGGTCCATGTCCTCCTCTGTCTGATTGCGCCTTGCTTATTTCTAACTATGCAACTGTGCACTCTTTACTCCCTGATTTTATTTTGCTGATCAGCTTCTGCCTAAAACTAAGGAGTACACAAATAAGCCAAAACATTATAATCAGGAGAACTGAATATCACATGGATTCATTCATTAACATTTTGTTTGAATTGTGTAAGAATAAGAAAAGCACACTGTGACGGCTTGATCAGAGAATCTTCAAATTTGCAGCTATTGTATGGGGTTTCTTCTATCAAAATTGATTGGAGGAGCTTAAACATGGGGTGTGAAGGCTGATGCATCTTGTGCGATTCAACAAAACAGCTGCTGGATCTCAAACTGTGGCAGGAATGGAGTTGGTTCTGATAGAAAAGCATCAGAACAGACAGTCCAATACAATTTGTTTTGCACAGGGCTGCATGGCTGCAGATCATTCAGGAGGCCCAGGCAGACCCTTTCCCAACAATAGAGGTGCCAACAATGAGCATCAGCACTGGACCATGGCATGATGGATGAAGGTGGCATGGTCTGTTGAATCTCATCACGACAACATGGCATCACGACACACAATGGGAAGAAAGCGTGCTGGGTAGTGTAATCCTGTCTGAGGTCTTGGTCCTGTATTCAATGTGGACGCCACTTTGACACCCTACCAAAGCATTGTATAAGATCATGTACGCCTTTTCATGAAAAACAGAATCTCTGTTAGCCAAATGTTACAACAACACAACTCGTTCCAGGTTGTTGTTATTTTTTGTGCCTCTGACTTGTTTGTGCAGCACAAACAAGTCAGAGGCAAAGGCGCCCCCACCTTGAAACGTAAAGGATTTAAAGGATGTACTTATAAAATGTTGGTGCCAGAAACCACATCAGATCTTGAGAGGTCTCCATGCTTCAACAGATCAGGGCTGTTGAGGCAGCATGACGGCACACCTACACTATATTGGAGAGATTAGTAGCGTTCACAGTGAAAGCGTAATTTAAATTCTTAACGTGCTATTTCCTATTTTGGAGTGCTTGGATGACATGGATATTTTGTTTATTTGGATCCCTTTCAAAAATGGTTACATTTCCAGTAACCATGTAATGGCCTAATAAAAATTCAGAACGAAAGCTTAATTATCACTAAAAAGCTCATTGAAATGTGAAGTTCTCCTTCTGTCCTAATATCCTTTCCCCCAGTGCTTGCTTCTTTTTGTAATGTCGCGGACTTGAATTTTACCTTCCAGGTGTGCGCGCACACACACACCGACACGCACGCACGCACATGCACATGCACACACTAAAATGAAATGACCTGCCGTTCCCTGTTTAGTGTTGTGTGTCGAGTTATGGTCAGAGATTTTGAGAAGCAAGTTTGCCAGTTTTCAATTATGGATGAGGAAAAGGAGGGGAAAAGCGGGACGGCTTTAGTGAATACCAACTGCATTCAAGCTATTGTTGGGAGTTTTACTGGCCTTGAAGTCTTATCAAAGAAAGTGCACGGCAATGAAATGTTTGTACCCGAGCTTCAGACCAATTTCAAAACAGAGATACAGTTCCGGGAAACGACTAAAATAATAAGTGATGAATGGTTTGTGCTGTAGTCTCATCAGACTGTGCTCTGTATTGATTGGGCATCACTGTTTTGCAATGTCCGCTTAGTGTGTAATTGAGGTTTTTTGTGTGTGTGTGTTTTGAGTTTTTTCTGTGATAATAAGCTCATTTTCTATAGTTAATTGCTCAAAATGAAAAGGAAAAGATGAAAGCGTCCCGGTTTAACTGCAGTCGGTAGCGTCAGGCTGGTGGGACATGAAAGACTCGACAATAAACCTGTTGGAAAAGTATAAAAAACACTCAGACCTTCCTTTTCCAGCACATTTAAGGAGCTGGAGTTAATCAATTAGAAGTAATTAAGAATTCAATGCTTCTTTTTATTTCAGTGTGGGAGCGGTAGGTTCTGCTGTCAGATAGAGTTGTGCCTTACACTGCTGTCAGATTTTATAATGTAGATACTCGTGTTTATCTCAGGAGCACTGTCGGTGACATTTATTTCTCCCAAAATCTAGACCTCTGAAACATTCCCATCTTTGAACTGATAGACAAGAACGATAAGAATATTTGCCGTGAAACGCGCCCGGGGAATTCAAAGCAGTCACCGCTACGTCAGGACCATCGGCTGCCGTTTATTTTGAGATCAGACTGTGATCTTACCAGATTGCTTAATATCAGTGGCACGAAAAGAGATGGAAGCCATCTTTCCTTTGACAGAAAAAAAGAAAAACAAGAGGGGAAAAATATCATTACACTGGAGTCAGTTTTGTACTTCAGTGCTGGAGTAAACATCACCTTTAAGACCCCATGAAATGGAAAAATAGAACAAAAACAATCCACCAGCTTTTATTGTTCATTGTTTGATTTGTGTTAAATTGTCAACAAAAAAAAAGTATTATTTTTTTCACATCAAATGCCTTCCTTTGCGCTGTCAAACAGTGTCAAATGTCTGGTGACTCATCCTGCACTCGAGGGCATTTCCCAATTCTGCATTACACTACATCACTTCCATGACCCTTCCCTGCAATTATATTGCATGTGCAGCTTTGCAGATAGTCTCCTGTTCATTAACAGCCACAGCGGCTTCAGATATCAGCTCAAACCTGAGGTGTGTAATGCAGAGTCAAGTGTGATTGGCTATTGAAACACTCCCCACTAATTTGAAGTGATTTTTTAAAATGAAATGCTGCATTCAAATAGCTTTTCTACATTTGCCTCACAAGTAGTTTAGGGTTTGGTTCTTGAGAGATGCTTGAAAGTAGTAAAATTATTAACCTACTGTACTTAAAATGCTTGCTGATGCTTTATTACCTGAGTGAAATGTTAATCGTTATGGATATTCCTTTCCCCCAAAGGGAAGGCGAGTTTTACCAGAGATCACCGACCTTGATTTTGCCACCAGAAATGAAAGGGCAGGCCTGAGACTTTGCCTGCTTTGATGTTGCCATAACTAATTATTATTTTCAATGTTGTCATTGAAAATAATGATGTGGAACAGACCTGAAATCTACGTGGGTTCCTGCATTTGTATGTTATTTATAGTGGATGTACGCAGGTGCTTGACTTTTCTATAATGTTTTGACAAAACCGAAGCTGCAGCAGTAGTCTCTACAGTGAAATGAAACTTTAAATTGTGGCCACAAATTACTATTGAATGGCCACAAATGAATATTTCATAGCTACAAAATACTAATTTATGGCTATGAAAGATTAATTTGTGGGCTCAATTTAAAGTTTTATTTCAGATGTCATATCTGAGGCTCAGCAGTCCCAACCTTAATCCCAGCTCTCCTCAGATATGCTCTCAATGAAATTCTCATAATTTAATCAAAGCAATGAAAAAGATAACTTCAAATGCTAATTTTATTAAGAATGCACCATACCAAAGTGCTTCTTTGAAACTCCCCGAGCCAGCAGCCCAACCATCTGTTTCTCCTGTTGTTAAATGTGATTTGATCCAGTAAGTTCCATCAAAGTTACAGCAATCAATTCTCTGTGCATTGAGCGGATTTGGAAAAAAAGTTCTTCATTTGTGTAAATCAAGCACAATGGAAGTCGGAGTTGAATTTAGGCGAGTAACTTCATTTTGGATGGGGACAATTTGTTCCTAATGTGGACATCACACGACAAGACATAATGGAGTTTGATTAATCGTGGGTTGTTGTTTTTTTTCAAAGTTGCACATTTACCAGCCATCTTGGGCTTTAATGTATGTTGTATATAGCTACTTGAACCTACTGATTTCAATCAAATGGACCATCCTACATTTGAATTCAAATTTGATAGAGAAATACATAATTCTGATTACACCACAGTCAAAAGAAGAAGAAAAAAAAAACTAGAAGTACGTGCCTCTGGCCTCATTTGCAACTGGAAGCATGCTTGCCTGAGTGTGTCCAGATTGCAGGAGGACTGGAGCTCATCAGCCCCACACACTCCATTCGTGCTTGAAACTGAGTAGCGTGAACAATGCTTAACTGAATCTCGCTCACCCCAGCTGCAGTCAGTCACACTTGTTGTGCTCGTGTTCATCACTGCCTCTGCCCAACCAGCAAAGTCCACCAGAGTGATAACTTGCTGCACCAGCAGTCAAAGCTGCTTTGATCACCAGAATCACTCTCGCCACGGTCTGTCAGTCTGTGTGGCGGCGACGGCGGCGACGGCGGCCCATACAGACGGTGCAGAATTGTGTTCCTCATAGATCCACATTCACACACGCGACAGTTGGGCTCATGCAGGGACGGTCCAAGTTGCCAGATGTTTGCTGCGATCTTCCATAGGTGCAGCCAGACTTGTGCACACCTTTGCTGCGTTCGGCACCGTTCTCGCCAGAGACACGCTTAGCTCAGCCGCAATCAGTCATGCTCGCTGTAGTGCTGCACAGCCCGAGCAGCTGGCAGGGTACGCTGCATGAGACCAAGCAGCCATAGTTGGGACTCACACTTGCCAGAGGCACCCTCGCAGCTGCCATCATTCACACTAAGTGGGATCCTAGTGGCCACACAAAAAGCCCCAGCAAACATTGCATCCGTAGGGACTCACGGCAGGACCCAAAGCAGATCACGGCTCCATTCAGAGGAACACGCACCTCATCCCTCTGAAGGGAAAGCTCATTATGATCCAGACCAGGGAGAGGTAGCTTACACTAACTGTAGAGACCATAAAGCTGTGACTCTATTTAGGTACACATGTGTTTGTGTGCACTGGAGCAACAGCCATGGCTCAAACTTAAATATATCAGGCAACGTGTGGTGTAATACACAGGTAATGAAACTTGATGTGTGTCTCCAGATTTCGAGGATCTACATTTGCAGCATAAGGCTTTTTTTTTTTTTTTTTAGGGGGGATGCAGTGCATCTGCTCTTGAGATAAGATTAAATATTCCTTGCAAGCTTAATGTGCTCCTGTGAGGAACCCACCATCAGTAATATCCTTCTGTGTCGTATGGGAAAATAGGTGGCCAAGTCCTGCCGAGGGCAGAGCAAGGAGCTACACATGTGGCAGAATCAGTTTAAATATGAATTGCTCATTTAAAATTCAGTCAAATGACAAGATTTCTTCAACACATGAAATTTTAAAACAACTTATACCTCCTCCTCAGTGGGTCAAGCCATCAGGGATTTATTATTCGCCACGTTTTGCACAAATCCTTATGAAGGTACTGTTTGTATAATCCAATTTACAAACTAAGTTTAAGAACATTTTCCTTCCATTTGATATGAAACCTACGTTGAGCTTCACAATAGCAACAGATCCAAGTGAATTTCTTTCCGCGACTAATACAAGCTTGTTGCTTTGGAAACTGCCCCCATTCATCACAAAGCTGCCCCTTAAATGTTCGTATTGTTATATAGTACATCCTCGAATTCTAACAGTACATCCTTGTTTGTCCCGGATACGAAAACAGGAGCACATATTCAAGACAATTTTTGTTTAAGTGGCAAAGACAAGCCTATAGAAGCTCAAGGTGAATCGTGGTACGGATGTTTGATTTATGGTTTAAATTATTCTGTTGGGCCAGTCGAGTGCACGTGCTGAACTCCCTGCTCTTTGTATGGCTATTACCACAGAGTGAAACCTCGCATTCCAATTGCAGTTGGGCCATATAGCTGTCACTCATGTTAGTAATGTCCATAGCTTCTACTTGTACTGTATTGGAAGTGGGCCCCTGAATACTTTGCCTGTTAGCGTGATCAATGGCTGATGATCAAGCTACTCCTGAGACTAAACTCATTGGACCCACTTGACTCAAAAAACAAGCATGAAGTTGTACATTAATCAACTTTTCATGTTTAAATGGTTTTATTCCATCTGCAAAAGCCAGGATTTACCTTAAGGTCGAGTGCATACTAATAGGCAATCGACCCGTGACCCTGAAGGAATATCCATCATGTTTAACTTTGATGAATACATAAAAGGTCTCAGATCAGCTCGGCTGTACCGTAGCGGCACTACGGGGACGGGATCAGGGTGGCTGATTGAGAAAACATTTCAATAAATCATTTGCAAAAATATCACTGCTTGATGGATGATAGCTCCCAGTTATCTGGACTCTTATTAAACTTGAAAGATACGGCAAGGGAATCAGTGAGGTTACATTCATAGCGTCACCAAAGGAATTCACATTAGACTGATTAAACCAGTCGACAAATCTGTCAATATAATCTCAAGTTTTGAATGTTCTGATTGAAGGAAATGTACACTGCACCAGACATTTGTGTTACCCAACTCCAAGATCAGCTGGGGTTTTTTTTTTTTTTCCTAATATGAATGGGGTTAAAAGAAATGAATCTCTTTTAGATTTACAGACTGAATAGATCAAATTCGGATAATGAAACAATTCGTTTCAGGTGGTTACAAGTAATTCATCCATCTCAGCAGGGGAGACAAAGTTGATACTGGATATAATTGATGAATCAAGCAGTTGTATTCAAGGTGGAACAGTGGATTTGTGGTTCACAATCTCAACTTGCAGTAAGAAGACCTGGGCTCAATTCTGGATTACATGTTCCCCCTCAATAATCCAAAAATGTCTCCTCATCGACGACATAGATCGGAAGCAAAATGGAGGCATCTGTATGTGGGCTTTATGATTTTTTGTATCCCGCCGTTCTGTCTATTTGAGCTGGAACAGCCTCCAGCTCTCTGCTACCCTAACTGGGCTAAAGCAGACATGGAAGATGGATGGCTGGGTTGCAGTGGATGTCAGACTGAAATTGTTCTCAAGGGTGGCTTGAGGTGGAAAAAAATAAAATAAAAAATGGCAAGTCATCACCAAAAGTAAAAAAGGAAGACTTCAATCTACACCAAAAACCACCATGCAAACCTATTCAGCATCTGCTCGACCAGTACCTTTGAAATCAGGAATGCCGGTCTCACAGTGGGTCCATTAGAGATGATGGGAGATCACCGGAGTCATTAGCATTTAGTGTCTGTGGCTCTGTGCAAAATGTGCTCTTCTGACCTGCTGGGGCTCTTGAGGAAATGTCAAAGGATGTCCAAAGGTCTGTAAGCTTGATCCTGGTGGGACTACTAATGTCTCGACATGATTTCATGTCAGTCCATTCAGCAGTGGCTCGGATACTCCCGTCTGGATTGAAGCAGTAAACGAGCTGACAGACTGACAGACCTTGCAGCCACAGTGACTGGCCACAGTTAATAAATGAAGAATACCTGACATGTTCATGCACGGACCGTCTTTGTTACAGTCGTGATAAAACGTGACACGCGAGGGACACTTGATTGATGGACATGACATGGGTTGTTTATATTCCTATGGGACCTCCAGCTCAGGCTCTTTCGCCGGCGCATCTTAAATCTCAAAGGCATGGGACTCAACAGACAAAACCAACTTAGACGGATATTTGCACTTTGCCCTCCTTTCATTTCTTGTGCCGCTTCACTGATGATTTTGGATGACTGTCTGCCAGCCTTGTGAACACACTCCTATATTAAAATATTTATGCTGTTGCATTTTTCAGACCCTGGAAAGCTGTGATTTAAGTCAGGGCGGACTAGGTTAATAGACCAACTGTTAACGTCTGCTGGAGATGTAATAAAGTTTTTTCCTGGGTGCTGCAATGTCACTCATACTGGATTCTGTGGCACTGACCTTGGGTTTCTGGTTTTATATTGCTGAGTAGGGTATTTAAACAGTAAGATAGTTAATAAAATCCAATCTTCAAATAACTAGTTGACATATTGCCTTTAATAAAAAATGAAACCCGGAGGAAGGCCATTGACATGACACGATTTTGCCTATATAGCATATTAAACTGGTGTTTCATTAGCTGGAAGTGAGTTTTAGTGCAGTTTGAGGGAGCAGTTGAAAAAAAGTATTTTGCATAGCGCTTGAAAACCTCAATGTGCCGTGAATGGCTCAGCTCATTAACAACACTAGACAGTGTGAAAGTTTAAAACGTAGAGTGTCTGTTGCTCCTGGGCTCATCTTAAAATGTCTTGTTAGCACTGTACTTTATTGGACGTGAAACATAAAAAAAAAACAGCCAGGGATACTATGCAGAATGGCTAACTGGATAACGTGATTACTGGTTCATAATTTATTGCTTTCAGGCTTGAAGCCATTTCTCCCCCCCTTGAGCCAACAGGTTTGATGGAGGGGTGACTCAGCATCTCACAGCGAGAAGCTGTGTGCTCGACTTCAGGTCTGCCCTCGCCGAATGACCATACAAGTAATTAGTATGTGTATTTTATTTAATCTTTTAGGTTTTAATGGTCAGACCTGTGTTTTTAAACCTTTTTTTTTAACACTTCACAGAACATCAGAAAGCATCACTCCACATGTTCAGAGCACTGTGAAATGCCGTACACTAGCCTGTAATCACAAAGGTCACAAAGGTGTTCTCGCAACCTATTAGCTAGTTGTCTTTTTTTTCTCACTTGTTTTGATTAGATTTTCACGTGGCGTCAGTGCCAAAAGGCTGACCTGCAGCACTCCACCTTAAAAAAAAACAAAAACAAATCTTGCTTAGGAAAATTAATCAGGTGAGCAATCAGCGGGTTAATCATAAAACAATTACAGCCATGCAAATAAGCGACGCATGCCGTGACATGAATAATACACCTATCACCCGGGGCTGGTTAGTGGGGGGTATCATCGCCTCCAAAGGCGACTCCCAGCTGATCATTTAGTTAAAAACCCAACCCGATTTCTAGCAGAACTTGAAGGGATTATCAGTCCACACTTTAAGCGGCATCCTTTTTTTCTCACCGGTTTGTTCATTTTTCCAGCGAGCGATGCATTTTCTAACACAGTGTGCATTATCCATCTCATTTCATATATCCTCTCTCCGCCCGCGAGGCATCAGGAGTTATATCCATTACTTCCATACAAGGCCACACTGGTTTTGTAGTCACTCAGCAGGTGTACCGTGCCGACCCGCGTCAACGCCTCTAAGAACCAATCGGCTACATGTGCCCGGCCCTGTTCAGCCTTAGTTTTGTTGTGCAGCTTCGATACAGCTGAAGAGTGACTGTCATGAGTGTTTTAAGTCCTTTAATCTTATCCACTCCACATCTCTCCATACATATGAAGGAAATGGAAATCTTTTCTTGCTGAGGAGCTCTCTCCGGTTGTACTGTCTGAGTAATAATGAACTGTGAATACAAGCTCGGTCGTTCCTTCTGCAGAGCTGTTTTTAAAGAAGAGGCAGTCAAAATGCACGGTCGCAGATGTTTTCAGCCTCTGTGCAAAGACTGCTATCAACATACATTCATCGACGTATGATATGGGAACAAATTAAAACATTTGGGGCAGCTTTAAAATCTTCAACAAAAAGCTGATCCCTGTATTAATGCAACACGAAGAGACGGCTGGTATGATTACAGTCTCTCCAGCCTAATAGAAATCCATCATTAGTGGTCGGCCAATACATGAAATCAGGCTGTACTTTAAACTCTTCATTTCTTTTCTCTAATTTTTCCTTCTGGTGCCCGCTGCTTCTGATTGCCAGTTTGGTTTCACCCCCCCATTTTCTCTCCCCACTGGGCAGAGACTTTGTTCCAGCTGTAATCATAATCCATTGAGGAGATGCAGGACTCGTCACAGTCTGAACTGAAATATTAATTTCCCCTCCATGTGGGGCCTCTGCTCTGCCGGCCATGTAATGCTATCAGCTTTGAAGGAATCTTGTCTGCTTAAGCCTTACACAAATGGTACATTTGACAGCTGTATTCTTGCTTAAAATTTATGCCAGCTCATGGTACTATGGGGAACTTGTGACTATATTTCTGTCGACAAATGTGGGATTTGTGAGTTATTTAGGAGGGGAGATGAGCTTTTCCGAATATTACCTTTACCCTTTCATAAACAAAAAGTCATGATAAAGTAATTACAAGGGTTAAAACTAACGTGTTTCAATTAAGACTTTTTTAAGCGCATTGTCAATGTGATCAAAATGATCAAATAAATTGAAGTACAATGTCATAAGAGGATCAGGAGTGACGGTTACAGGACTACAGATGAGGACCTACCCACCTTACTTCAACTTCCATGTAAAAGTCTCTAACACAGAGGTGTCAAACTTGAGGCTCCAGGGTCAAAACCTGCCCAAATCTCAATCTGGCAGCCAAACCACCAAGGAAATTGCAAAAATTGCAAAGAACCCATTTAATTTTTTAACATGGTTTTCTGAAGAACCAACTTATACTCTGCGCCATGATAAAGAAAAGCATTAAAGTTTACAATTTAATTTTATTATGCTTGATTTTACTGCAGCCCACTCAAAATGATATTGGACTGAAGGTGGCCCCAGTCCATTCCCCCCCAACGGATCAGACTCTAATCACAACTGATAAGTCTGATATTTAGTTCTTTTTGTCCTCAATCGGAGAAATGTTATCTTGAAGAAACAGTGGTTTGACAGTGCAGTGGAATATAAGGTGTTAAACTCACCTTAGGTGGATTTATTGTACTTTTTTATATATTTTCCCTTCTCATTGTCTAGCCTTGGGGAAACAGAGCCTTGTTTTCTCCCTCTCAAGCCCTGCAGCGAGCAGAATCACTGCTCATGATGTTCTTGCTCTTTATTCTATTTGAGGATTATGTTAAAACTGCATTACAAAAGCCTTGAGACCGATTTTTTTCCCTTTTTTTTCTCTGATCCAGATTTTTATCCCATTCCCACATATGGCATTCACATCATCAACCACAGCATAAAAAGACTTTTATGTATTGCTCACATGCAGGTCTATTTTTGTATTGCTACTTTCTGAAATGCAAATGCAAAGTTGTATAAACTTAACCATCAAAGCGCTTAACAAAACATGTCAAGAGACGAAGGCCTGTGGTCGGCACGGCTCAGTCGTCGCACTACAAACAGCCTAACAAGGCCTGGGGTAATACATGTGCACAGGTGGTGAGTGCTAGAAAAGGTATTGCTCTCCACCAGGGATCCTTGATGAACTCTGACAGATTTCACCTATGAGGCAGACACCCCATGCCTGGCTTAACAGCTGCTTTCCAGTTTAGTTTTTGCTTCTTTCTTTTTTTTTTTTTTGTCTTTAGTTTCCTTTTTAAAAAAAATACGGCTGCTGTGTGTTGCGTGCAGATCTGCAGTAGTTTAGTTCTAATTGTAAAAGTCACACTGATTTGCATGATTATTCTGTTTATCTGATCAAATCTCTTCCTCCCAGCAGCGTAATGAATGTTATTGCAGGCACAATTGCCCAATTACAGCCTCTTTATAATCACGTGTGATTTCAGCATGTGTATATCAAACGTGGTTTCTCCCTTGCACTCTCCTGGGTGGAATAAAAATTGATTCCTACCTGCCGAAGATTAATGAAAAATATATTGTAAATAATGGTATGCTCGGTATGAAATATGGGCTTTCTTTAATAATCTGGGTTATTGTGTCAACACGGTTCAATGAGCTCTGCTGGAATAACACTGGTCATTTCGGTATTGTATACTTTGCAGATTTGATAAATGGGCATCAAATATTGTAGATTCAGCAGTATCTGCATACAATTACCCAGCTGTGTTCCATGTGTGCAAACCTGCTCAACTCGGCAAGCATTATAGATCTTATCCATTTGCAACCTGACAGGCGAGAACTGTTGATGGCTTACAGAAATATTGAATCAAGGTGTAAGCCAAATCGGCTTTATTCAGACACAGAGGGCACAGTTAAAGCCATCTGGCAGCGGCGGGTTCATTCTGCGCCCTGGATTTTTACATGTGAAAGGGAGAATAGAAATGAGTTAAAATAGACTGCACAGACCTCAGCGGTCTTATCTGAAGTGGCATATTATTAGTGGGTGCGAGCGTTACAGCACCCGCAAGTCGAGCACTTATAGAAGTTTGCACTTCTTGGCTGTTTATCTTTTATCACCCCCCACAAAAAACCCCAAAGACCCCGAGAGCTCATATCTAATGTCACATGCATGTGTAGTCAGCACATCCAGGCCACAGCTGTGTGTTTTACACTTTGTTTAAAAGCGGGAACTTCTGAGTCCTTCTGAACATCAAATTACAAATGTTCAAGGGTTGTGACAGTGTTTTGCTTTTAACCACTTTGGCCTCATTTTGGAAACCAGATTTCCGTTTCTTCCCTCTCCACTGTCATGTACATTTACGCACACAGCATGAAAAGTCCAAATCTGTCCCGGTAAAAAAAAAACTGTAATAAAAGCTCCATCTGGTTTAGATTTTTTTTTTTTTTCATTAATATCTTTATGCTAATAAATGTCCCCAGTGAGTTTTGGGACGCCGTGCAGTTTCTTGTTACTGTGCATGCAGCAGAGCAACAATAGGGAAAGATCCACTACAGATTCTGCAAAGTTTAGCTCTATTAAGCACTTTGTCAAATCGCTTGACCCTAAATTCAGTCAGGATTAAAGTTGTTTAGCTTTGAATGGAGTGGACCATCAGGGCTACTTGGGCTGTTTTATACTGCAGTTTTATCGTTTCTTTCGGCTCCTGTAAACAACTTCCTCTGAAGATTAGTCAGCCAAGGCTTGGCACAGCGAGATGGAAAGGACAGAATGAAAAATATCTCTCCTCTGCCCCAAAAAACAGCAACAGAGGGCTTATTGTCATGTGGCACTGCCTTCATAAAGGATCCATTTTACTCTCATTACATATCTGTGAGCAACGGAGCTAAATCTTTACAAATTATTGCTGGCGTAACGTAATCGTGATGTGCCCCAGGAGAAGCCGCGATGCCCGGCAGCCCAGTGCATTGATCATTTGGTCTAGAGCGATACGGCGAGATGATGTCGATTGTGCACCTGCCCCATTCCCAAAGCAGAGAGAAACATTGTCCTCGCTCATTAGAGATGCACCTGTGTGTATTGTGCTGTGGATTGTCTGCAGCACCGGTTCCCGGCCTTTGTTTCCAGACGGCGTCTCTGCCAGAATAATCCCCGACATAGCCAGAATAATCCCTGACACACCCTCCCCTTTCACGATGTCTCATTATGTGCTGGACTACGTGTTAATTAACAAAATGGTCTATTGAAAAAGGTGACTCTTGGGGCTAATTTCAATTGCCAAGTTTGTGATCTATTTCTATCGCATGATAAATGTATATATGGGTTACTTACTTGCAATAATCAGTCCGAAGATTCTTTGCATGGAGAAACAGCCTGCAGTGCTGTGGGGCTGTAACACCCAAGAAAGGAGAGTGAAAAGAGTTGTTCGGTTTTAGTTTTGTCCCACGGTTTCACCTTCACGCATGACTTCTCAATATGTGGCGTGAAGTTGTTGTATCACTTTTACAATCAGACTGAGAACAACAGTTACTTCACCTGAAGACCTCACCCTGACGAATCGAAAATAAAATAAAAGAGTAAAATTGGGAGGCCGGCGACCAGCTGCACGTGTAAATATCATTTTTGGCACTTAAAGAATCTGAATAGTTTCACATAATTCGCTTATTTCATTAACGTAGTCCATCTCTCACCTACTCTATATGACTCAAACACTTAAACCACAACAGAAAGTTATTAGGGTCATTTCCAGACTATTGAGTGCACCTAATTTGAGTTACATATGCACCTGAACGCATCAGCCATGCATCAGAGGCATGTATCAGAGGCATGAAGCTAAACCATAAAAATACTTAAATTAGGCTTCAAAGCATGTGAAAAATGTCGTGGTTTATAGTCCGGAGATTATGGTATTTTAGGTCAAAAACTCCATCTATCAATTTTTTTCTTATTTTCAAAAACATTAAGACTTATTGATCCATAAATTGGGTGTGAATTTGAGTGTGTATTATTATCTGTTTATCCTGCGATTGACTGGCTACCAGTCTGGGCTGTATCCTAAATAATGCTCAATACTATTTTTATAAATATCATATTTACACTGTTATGCCTCACTGTGCCTCCCTACAAAAAAAAACTAGCCCTACTTTACTCAAATTTAAATAAATTTCAAATTAACATCATCCTGCTCTTCTTAGGGAAACCCGAGCTGCTGGTATCCCAACCAGCTCTCCATGTCTTCATGTTCTTTCCTCCCATTATTTGTAAATAATACAACAACACACTTAAACACATCGACCCGAGGTAAGTTCTGTTCTCTTCTGCCGCAAGAAGAAGACACGCCATCTTTTTTTCCGTGAGAGAACCAGAGTGTGCATTGTGTACATTTGCATGCTAATCGCTTTGCACTCAACTGAAAACTGTTCCAGTGAGCGCTGGAGGCATTTGTGTGAATGTGCCAGAAGGATGGCGTCATCTGCAAAAAAAGAAAAAAACAAAAACAAAACCAGAGCACACGCCATGTCTTTTTTTAATCTCTCAATCAGGAATGGGCAGACATGTTGGAAATTTTAAATTCATTTTAACCAGCGTTATAGTAGCAGTCAATTAGGTTTAATCTTTATAATTGTTTTATTATGTAAATACTTACATTTTCTTTAGTTCATACATGGTGTAATAATACAACATGCATGATGATTATATTAAACTGAATGTGAGGAGATTTGTAATAATTTTTTTGGAATCATGATTTAGATTACAAAGGGATGAAGCCGTGTGCTAATTTTAACAACTACTAATTAATTGTGGTTATGAGCCATCTGCTGTTAGTTTAGATTTGTGTTTTTTGGTGACATTTGTTAGCATCAAGTTCAGCAATAAACTTACGTTTTGGGTTTCTCAATTTGGAGCAGCTCAAAAAAAAAAGAAAAAAAAATCAATTTCCAGAAGACATCTCTGTAACAGGACAGATCTTATTTTAATCACCTATTATCTGTACTGTTCAATAAATCAGACAGCAGAGTCGTCCAGGCAGAATGTTCACCTCATTTGCATCAAAGGCATTTATAGCTTTTAATTCTGTCAAAAGTGATTACATTACCCATTACGTAGTCTTTCTTCCTTTGGAAAAAGAAAAAAAAGAACTGACAGCAGAACTGAAAACAAATGTTAGAAGAGCAGGAAATGGAGAGTGCTTTAGGTCTACTGTCACCTCAGGCAAGCTATTTTTAATTTGCCAACAAAGGCAGCGGCTCATTTTTTCCTCTTTTCTTTCGGAGTCTCAGATTCAAGCGGCAATCTGAGCCCCAGGGACCGCCGAGCCCCTCATTTGCATGACAGGTATTGGTAAATCATATACGGCGGCCGGCAGCCAGTCTTTTAATGCCTGTTTGTCTTGTTATTTTTGTTTCGAAAGGGTTTGTCGACACTTAGTAAGAGCGCTGTCTGCGACGTCGTCCGGATGATTTTTCACTGCGGCTCTAATTGGAGCTTGTTGAGGAAGCGTGAACCGAATCAACAGAACGGAGCCAAGATCTTTCAGGAAATGTGATATATTAGGGAGTTTTTGTATGAGCAAAACAAAGTTTTACTTGTTTTGTTTATTTAGTTCTTTGAAGCATTTTTCCAACCGAGCAGATTGTTCACAGTCTACTACTATCTGCTCATCTGCCATTTAAAACCACTCCGAATCCAAAATACTATGCAAGAGTACTCGGTTATGACTACACCTTGGGGCTAAAAGGAATAGAAGTGTTTTCATGATATTTTTATTCAGCCTGGACATTCTGAGCCTGACAGAGATTCCACCATGGGAAGGAGTGGAATTGACTTGAATAGACGGCAATATATGTCAAGGAAATTAGCATTGCAATTTCCAGGCAGACATTATATGACAACGAAATGATCCTCCTGACACCAAAGGGCATCCCGTCTTTTTTATGCCAAACATAAAAATTTTAATGGATAACGATCCAGCATGAACAAAAACTGTTTGGCAGAATGTATAATTTTTTTTTTTTTTAAAGATCGAAGAGAAAGAAAAAGGTTGCAAACACGTATATATACATGAAAGGTATATATATCTTGGAACAGCAGCCTGCTGCTTTCTGTTTACCCGCATTTGTTAAGCAACACAAGATTGGTGTAATTTGACACAGTCTGGGACTTGGCTTGCCCTCTAGCGTGACATCTGTTGAAAGGGAGATGAGGGCTGAAATTATGAAAATAACATTTCAGCTAATTTGCATGAAGCGCATTTGATTCAATTGGCCACATTTGCCATTTTGCTCATCATGTGGCTACTCGAGTAGCCCAGTTTTAGCGGGGATTCACGACAAATAATGCGAGTACTCTTCAAATCTGATTCAGATATCCTGTTAAGAATCTCTTCGCAGCTGGAAAACACTGATGACATGTTTTACCGCATCATGATCCGCTCTACATCTCAAAGGATTCAACAACTGAAGTGCTTTATGGCAACAATGGCACAGATCAACTATGACTGTAAATATCTTCACATCATAAAACCTTTGGTATTCAATATAAATACTATTGATTGATTTTACGGGCGGTTTCAACAGATAATTTCTAAAAAGGCAATAAAAATAGATTGCTACCGGTCAATGCAACATAAAACATTATGAACATTTGCCCCCACACGGCGCCTTGTAAACATTTCTTCATTAGTAAGGAAATAAGTTTTTCAGCTCGAATATCTTGTTATTGCCTGAACAGTGTGGACACTCTGGCCTTCAGGCTTCCTGAGCTTGATTTCCTCCTTATCAAACCTTTGTTCATTGCGGTTTTATTGAGCATGAAGCAGTCGGAGCTGTTTAATTCGACACACAAGGAGACGGCGAGCTCGGCACTGATGCTAAACGCCTCAAGCTGTTGCACCCAAGTATCACTCTATTTGCTTAAGTTTGGGGTTGTGGGAAATTGGGGTTAAAGACTGCCAAGAAAGCTGCTGCCAATGGGAAATCTGGACGTCAAAGTTTGATAATTCAAACTTACATTACTGCTGGTACAACTTTTCATTTATACTCTCGTTCATTGGCAGCTGTAGACCGGAGAGATAGGTTTTATTGTCTCTGTTTAAGGAAGTTTAAGTTGTTTTTAGGTCTGTCTTTTGACATTTTGCAGAGTCTATCTTCTTCCAGAAGGCGGCATGATATGATACAACTGGCCTCCCTGTGTAGTTTGCCTGTCTCTGAGGAGAAGGGGTGGTCTGTTTATAAGATGTTCTGCAACTTTCACCATCTGCTGCAAGTTCTCGAAAGAGGTTGTTTTAGCTTCCTGAAGAAATCCAGTCCCCGATGGGAAATCTCCACCTGATGGGAGAGCTGAGATGTCGACACCGAGGAATCTAAAGCTCTTTGTCCTCTGTAGTTTTCAGTGTACTTGGAGCTTTTGAAAGTTGAGTATTATTTACTTGGTTTCTTGTGGTGCTGTTATTCTGAGAACGCTGATTTTTCAAAAAAACTGACTTTCTCCTCTATAGTCTGTTTTATTTTTGTTTCCATCAGTCCTACTATGTTTTATCAGCAAATTTGATTAACTGGTGTGAATGTTTGGGGGGTGGGTTTCTTTCCATTTAAATTAATCTGTCTGTCCCACAATAGTGCATAATTCTATGTCACCAGAAAATCCTGTTTAATAGCATTTAATTACATTAACTTTTCACTTATGCCTGGCCACAACATCAGCGGATGTTTCCATCAGGTGAAAGTTGCAGATGGCTTTTTTTTCTGTTGATACTAAAAGGTAGAAAGACTGCTGTTTTCTGGATAGCCTAAAGAGAATCATCAATATAAGGTTACTTCGCTCTCTTCTGTCACCAGAATTGTCTCATTAGAAGCATAATGTAGTATTTAAGTCTCATTTCTATTTCTTTGTGGTGGCCTCACGTCCCTGTCTTCAAACCTCACAGAAACACAGTTTGTCTCCTTGTTTACATGTGAAGCAACGCCACATTGACCACTGCATCGACACATCCACCATGTTGAACAAATCAACACAGACCAGTATACAAATATCCACAATGGAGGAGGTGAAGTTTGATTATATATATATATATATATATATATATATATATATATATATATATATATGACTGATCATCTCCAGTGACTGAAGATCACTGAAACCCCATCCAGAGACAGAAGTGTGTAACAACATTAGGTTCACATTTATTCTACATTTTACACAGTGAAAACTCTGTTTACTGTACAAAATGTCACATTTAGTTTCTCTTATTCTTTTTTTATTATTATTATTATCTTTGGACATTGGTGGTTTGTTCACTTTACTGCAATACAGGTAAAATATAGAGAAAGCTCAGCTCCTCGGGAAAAAGAACAAAACTGTCAGATAATATTTCAAGAGTGAAACACTGACTGCCAGGCATATCTTTTTCTGTGGATATAGTCAACACAGCTGAATAAAAGTTGCTATTATAGTTGTTGTCAGAAGAAATTTAATTACTGTCTGTAGAATATAATATCCATATAACTTACTGATAATTGAACAGTCAATCACAGCTGACTGTGGGAGGGACGCAGGGTCGCCAGTCCTTTACAGGACAAACACAGAGACACAGACATTCACACTGAGCAAATAAAAATCACTGAAAGTGCCTGAAGAAAACCAGCACACAAAGAACATGCAAACTCCCCAAACCTGGGCTCAGAGATGTTGTTAAATACGTAATAATTCAATAATATGGCAGCATTAGATATAAGAAATAAGAAAATAAGAAAAGCACATATAAGGATGCTAAGTTAACACTTATTAGGATATACATTTACATTTATTGACAATACAGCTTGTTTCTACACGGCAATCTATAGTTGCTTTCTCATGTACGTCAACAAAGTTGACAGACATACGAGTGACCTTTGCACGTTTTTTGTCTATGTATATGTTCCCATAGTCCATCTTTCCTCTTTGTATCATATTGGAAATGATGTGTCAGCTTCACGCTGCGTCGCCATGACAACCACCTGCACTGAGTCAGTACAATTCTGCTCTGGGAACCAACATCCAGAGAAGTAAAGTGAGCGGAGTCAAGCCGAGCTGGCACCCTGCAGTGAAAACACGGCATTAAATGTGAATGATGCCTTCACTTGGGACTCGGCGATCAATATTAAAAGGCCCCTCATTAAAAATGATTTTGCCTGGGCTCCATCGCATGGTCGTTGGGCCCGGGCGATATTTGCGCCGCCTCCTATTTGAAGAGCAACCTCATGTGCACTTTTACATCATTCATTTGTTTGCCTCTTCTGTAGTGATCGGGGTTCCACAGTAGCACAGATCACTGCTTCCCCAGAGGAAACCGTTTGATCTCAGTGGCAATAGGGGGAGGTTGGACCTCACAAAAGCCCAATAAGAGCCTTCGAAGTATGACGCAGCTGCTGCACCTCACTCATTTGGCTTCCTTTTCTCTCATTTAGGCTGCATTCATTGCAGGCACACCAGCTTCTGTGCACATTCATTTATAATGAGAGGTCATTTCATCTCTAAATTGCCAGACTGCAAACTCCATGCAATAATTTTTTAATAATTACAGGGTCAGGGATACAGTCGCTATGCAACATCAGGAGAGTGCAGGTACCAGGAAGAAAGGAAGCTGTTTCTTACATAATGTGTTTGTTCTTGGGTTTAATGAGATATAATGATCTGGCTGTGGTTTGTTCTCCTCCGTTTCTTGTAAAAACCACTGATCATTGAAACTACAGCATGCCAGTTCTCGTTAACATTGAAATTCACAAAGAGCAAATGAATGTATAACAAACTGACACGGTATCTCTGTTCTGGGTGCATAAATATATTTTAGGTAATAAAATCACAACTGTTTTTTTTATGTTGGGTTAATATCAGATTTGGCCCTTGGCTCAAATCTTTCTTTATAAAGTTTGCATGTTTTCCCTATGCCTGTATGGGTAACCATTTGCTTCTACCTACAATCCACATAGGTGGTCGTTAGTTTACTGGAAACAAACTTTAAGGAGGTGTGTGTGTGAGATCATGTGTATATTTTAGTTATGTGTTAATTTAGCTCTTGGCACAATGTTAGTTGAGGTCAGTTCTGGCCTGTGATTATCTATTATTACTTATTATTACTTGTATTATTACCACTACAGAATTTAAAATCAAATCCCACACAGGGTTAAACTAATTACATCTAATATAAGGAAACAGTTGATATTATTGGTTGATAAGCAAGAAAATTGTTATTGTTCTGGTAATTGAATTTCAACCGATAATAAGTTGTAGCGTAGCTGTGGACGATTTTTTGTCTTCTCCACCCAAGGTCGAGTCGAGCTCCAAACAAAGACCACATACACCGATATGAGCTGTGAAGGAGACGGAATGATCTATTTCTCAAATGCCTGCTAAAGTAGGTTCACTTGCATGAATGCAGCATTAAGGAGGCCGTCGCCCTCTTCTTCTTCCACAGTCACGACGTACACGGCACATCTTGTACTAATAATGACGGCAAATTGTTTCTCAACAAGCTACAAATTAGAGCTAATGACAGAATGATGCTATATGGCTGTCACGTTATTAAATAAAGGGCCAGTAACCGTTAATTACTCCAAGCACTATGATTTTAAAGTTGTGATTTCTTTAGTAGCTTGTCAATACAAAGATAAGATCAAGTCGCTAATTAAGCCATATGGTTAAAACATAAATAAACAAGGCAATCACAAACACGTTTGCAATAACGGAACATGTGCACGCCGGGGCCGACATATCTCATGTTCTCATCTATAGGATTAATGTTGTCAGTTATCGTTTCAATATTTGCTACAAATGGATCGGCAGCTGTAAAGGGGACTGTTTACACCTTATCCACACACCGCCATGATCATAATCGCTCACCTCCAGATTTTATGTTAAAATTCAACAATATAGACAAGAAATGAATGTCACAATATTAAAAAAGTAAAAGCTCTTCAAAAGTCAATGTTGAGTGCCACCTGTCCTAAACATCGGCCACCATGTGACCCTGGTTGGAGACTGAACCTTAACCTTGGCAACCTGAGTACTAAACTTTAAAGTTAAAATGCGTCTTGCATAAGTAATGAGTTAATTTTTTACAACCACAAGTCAATTTACATCATGCAAATAAATCAAACCCATAAACATGTCTCTTGGACTTGTTCCTGCAGGTGATTGTAAAGATAACTCATTGCTTTAACGGACAAAACACACAGATAGCCCATTTGAAAAAGACAGACATGCAATAGATCAAATACAATTGCATCGCATATAGAGGATGATATCAAGCCTCATTTCCCAGCATGATATAAAATATGGCTAATATGTTATACCGTCTCCTTTGGATGGGGGCCACATCAAGCTGTGCAGAGGAGATCGTGTCGGATAAGGCAGCCATTTTCAAGATAAAACGTCTTCTCATCTTCAATTACGGGTCATGTTTCACCTCCTGAATTTAACATGTTATTACTGATGGCAAAAGGCCAGAAGTGACAGAAATCATGTGCAAAATGACAAGAAAGCAGCGTAATTAATCCATCAACTATCGTCTGCTTCTGTGGGAACATCTCAGGTTTGGCGGAACAAAACCTGAGAATTACAGCTCCAGTGGGCTGAAATTAATCTGAATCATAGATTATTTTTAACCACCCTTGATGAAGGGATATTGATGATGCTACAAGATGATGATCAGATGATTTGATTATTTTAAGGTACCTAGCGACCTCGATTGGCTTTAATAAATATGACTGAGGCATGTAAAGTCTGTGTGAAGGGACTGGTGTTCAGTATTATGAGCAACTAAGGTATTTACATGCCAGCATTTTGAAAATTATGTGCTTTTACATGGAAACGGCAGACTATTACTATGGCTGTGGTGTACATGGGCAGTAGCAGCATTTTTGAAACATTGTGTTTCCCCCTGTATTCACAAAGATCCGCCTTGGGAGCTGTTTTCAACACATTGACGGATTCACATGAAAATTTTAATTTCTTGTAAAACTGATGAAATCATTTTCATGTCTGAGCCTAATCGTGTCATTATCTGTTCATTGTTGGCATGATGGGGAAACTTCCTGTAGGCTACAGTGATTTTACATTGCTTATTTCGGATTCACTCATTACACCTACATGACTCATCGGGTCTTTGTGGCTCCTCGTTTGACCGTAATGGAGCAAATGGAAGGTTCAGGATTACTGCCCACTGCTCTTCTAAATAACCAGCTGACCACCTTCCCTCAAGGAAAGAGGCCCATTTCATCTCTTTTTATTTTTTTTTGAGGAGGACCCACATAAACTTGACAGTTTTTCTTTTTCACTCCACACTGATTCCTTCAACATTGTGAGGACATAAACCACCTCTTGATTTATGCCATTTAATAAAATAACCTACAATATGATGTGCTGTGCAGTGTGGTCCATAAAAATGTCAGTTTAAGACAAAACAAATGCCATCAATCACATAAATCAAATGTATAAACCCACAGGGGAGCAGCCCGGTTGAGTAGAGTGATTGAGACTTTAAAATAAAGATTAGAAATAAAAACCAAAAACAAATAAGCGACAAAGATTTGGGGATTCTGTGCTGAGGTACTTTGAGTGACACCCTCGCTCTCTGCCTCCTCTGTCTTTTTCCTGCAGGCGCACGCTGTTAAACTGATATGGCTGCTTCACTTTGGAAGCTCAACTCACCGGACCAGGGCTTGTGGATCCTCCTCCTGCTGCTCAACCTCCTTCCTCAAGCCAGGTACGCACTCAAATACACGCCACCAAGTATCTATTTACTGTGATTATTAAATCCTTAAATATTTGTTTTAATATTATGATTCAGAGAAAAACATTTAGATAGTGTTTTTACATTGCTTCAGCAAACACGTGTCGAGGTTCATTGAGGATCTGGGGAATTGAACCACCTTCAAACCGAGCCACAGCTGCTCTATATCCAATGAATGAATGAATGAATAGGATGACCTTCCCATCCAGTAGACCTATTTTTAACTGCAGAATAACAGCATTTTTTTTTAATTCAATTTCAAACATGTAATAACGTATTACATTATTGGCAAAACACTTTAATGAAAATGGATCGAATATCTTATCGCACTGTTCGCAAGTTATGATGTTATATGGTAAATATAGAGTTCAGTCATATTGTGCTTTTCCACTGAAAACAACACACACCCACACACCACACACACACACACCACACACAGGCCAAAAGTATTGTTTGTTACAAACCTTCAATGTAATGATCGAAAAAACTTTTTGTATTTTTTTCCTGTTTTCTTGCCGTCGATGTACTTTTTGCACTCAAGGACGACCTGGACAGAAGTGTGTGTGACTTTCACATTTTCTGGATGCCTCAAATAGAACACATGCCAGTTTGTCCTCAATTAAGTTGGGGGGGGGGGACAAAAAACCCAAAACTCCCAGGATATTCAAAGTGGAGCCATCCTCCTGCCGTCTGAATGTAGCTCTCCTCTGCACCGGTCTGGATTTCACTGAATTCATTTGCATTGTGCAGCACACACACCACAGTTACGATTGTCCATTCACAGCATTTCTCCTCTCCTGCATCCTGTGCACATTTTTCATTCTGTGTGTCGGAGTCAGCAAAAAAAAAAAAAAAAAAAAAGGAGCAAAAACTCCTGCATGTTTCCGAGTTATTATAATCACGCTCCTTGTAATTGCACAGGTTGCCATGTTAGCATTGTTGATAAGATAGGAAGGTATGGCAGGGAGATGCAGCAGTGTGTAAATCACTTTAAGGTTTTTGCACGGTGGGGGAAAGGCTCGCCCAACCTGGGAGAAAATCAGGCCGGGGAAGGAAATCAGAACACTGTGACAGGGATTAGCCCAGTTTGCTTTGTCATTGTGCCACTTGGCTCCCCCTGCTTATTAGGCGCACACAGCGCTTGTAATTACATATATTAAATAGAAATGTGTGGCCAGGAGAGGGAACTGGCCAACGCTGGGGAGAGATATTTAACAAGAATGTGTGGCTCCAACTTAGTCCGACTCTCCATTAAACCACATGCGCTCGGTTTATAGAAAGCCTCTATCACTGGACTTAGAATTACTGCAATTTACTGCTGCAGTAAGGCTACTAGAAATAATTTGTTTGAATTATTTTCAGACTTTTAACTTTTTCTGAAATCTTTCCATCCAGCATGCAGACAGGGGGGGGGGGGGGGGGGGGGGGGGGGGGGGGGGTTACCAGTTACCACAAAGACACTGTCAACCTAAAACACATGTTTTTGTACTGAGAGAGGAAAACCAGAATACCCAGATTACACTGAATACCAACTGTACTGGCGAACTTCTCCTGAACATGGAACCGAACTGAGATGATCGAGCGTTAGCTAAAACACCACGGCCAGTGCAGTACTGCACAGAGTTATCGATGTCATGATATCAACAATTGCAATGTAAAGATAACTCTCAAAAGAAGTCAGAAGCAACCACGTGGAAACAGCGACGCGCCCTCTAGAGGAGAAGTGAAGGATTCTGCGTGGATCGAAGTGTGGAGCATCGCCGTTGTGCATCATTACCTGTAAGTGTCCGAAACTAAATGCTTTCTACTGCTAATTTAAGTATTTTAAGTTGATTTGTGATTTAAGGCAGTTAGTTTTCAAATCATCTTTCGAAAAGCAAATCTTGTAGCCAAGTCTTTCTCTTGTGTAACGCCTCAAGCTGGACGGTTGTGAAGTGACGAAACATAAGCCGGAATCAATCCTGCTATGTTACATGGTTTTGATAAGCGGCTGTTCCCGCTCTGCGTTGTGTCAAGTTTTTGTATATCTCAGCATAGTTAACCTGCTAATGGTGTTTTAAATTGTAATCCTTGTACACAGAATAACAAATCAATTTGCCACCTGTAAAAAAATAAATAAACCAAAGCAGTTGTATTACTTGTATCACGTACAGAGAGAAGATCAACTATTTATTTTTGATTAAAAAAAACGTTTTGTTAATCTAACTTACAACAGGCACAACAGGTGGCCTCTTTTGTTCCTAGAATAAGATCAAATTGGAATAATAACAATAGCAGTCTGTTTACTGTGTTAGTAATAATATCTGTATTATATTATATGTTGTTTTGACACGACTGCAATTATTTGCAGACCAAAGTGTGATATCCACTGAAATCCATGTGTGACTAAATTGAGCTCTGTGCCGATCGTGATGCTGATAGACGAATCTCCATTTGTCTTCTGACACAATACAGAATACACATACACACTGCTTCAGCGCCCCAAAGCAGATAGATCAATACAAAACACTGAAAGTCGTAAAGTTTTGTTTCACTGTTTTTATAGTTCATTGCAATTCCTGCCTCTGACAACGTCCGTGTCTCCCTTTCCATCATCCGAAGGCTCATTTTGCAAAGTAAAACAGTAATTCAATAAAGAAAAGGGATCTTATGCACATTAATAGAATTAGGTCGACATAATAAGTGCGATGATTGAACCTTTGTGGCAGCACTGCTTTCAGAAATCTGGTCGCTGAAGTGAAGAGGCTCTGTTCTCTGCAGATGTTATTATATACTGTATGAAATGTTGTTTTTGTTGTGTGATTATTGCAGGAGACAAACAAGTGGATGCTGCTCATCGAGGGCACGGTTCCGCTCCCAGATTCAGCCGCCTCCTGCCAGATTGTCTAATTGCCTCGTCTGTGCGGTTCATCAGTCTCTGTGGTTATTACCGAACTTCAGGTGGAAGCAGGGGTTTTGTTCAGAGATCTTGGCCACACTTTAAACTGTACGACACACTTTTTTCCACATTTCCTTGAGAATGTATTCCCCCTGCAAAAACACGATGGAATCAATATAAGCATCATTTCGCCTCAAGCATTTATGACACGTGTTCATATTTGCAGAGCTGTGTATGATCAATTACGAAAATGAGAATATGCATAAAAAATATGCAAATAAATAAAAAATGGTGGGCAGAGTGTTTTAGCTATGCACTTTCTAAGCTATATACTGTAACTAAAACTTTGCCGGTTGATGGAACATTTTTAGCTCAAGAATATGACTTCAGTTAAAATATATAATTTTCTTTAATAAAATCATTATTTCTAAGATTTTCTTCCATTAATCCTTTTTGTCATGATTGTTTTTCATAAATTAAAGCTAAAATGATGTGAAACCTTGACTGACCTTGAGATTTTTACAACAATGTATCTTGTATATTAAATATACTAAAACGTTATATCAACTTTGAAAAGAGACTTCTAAAAAGGTGTGAAATGTGTGTCCCTCATTAAATTGTTTTATTTATCAATTACAGTGCTTATTTTGTGGTTTACAATTGCAGCATCTGGGTTCCATGTTATAGCTATTGGTACTAACTACAAATACAGTAAATATTTACTGCTGTGCTTAATTTTTCTGCGATGTCACTGTGAAAATGTTTTAACACACATTTCAACTGCAATGGTTTCCATAAACTTTACATTCACTTTTTTTGGAGCGTCTCCTCAGAACTCAGTGTATTTTTCAGCAATATATTTATATTTAAAAAACTGATAAGTATTTATAGTCCGACCTTGGTTCTCACATTCAGTGAGAGAGAGGAAACGAAGGCCGGAGCTGAAACTCCTTCCATCAATATTCAGGATGGAAATAAATACCAGGGGGAAGTTGTCAGTTTTGATGAGAGCAGCAGTTTATTATTGAATGCTGATTGAGTGTTGACATATTCAGGGACACTGATCAATGAAAATTCCTTCACATGAACCTCAAACAAAGATGTTTACAAGCCAAGTCCGTCATCAGCGCTCTCTGTTCAGCACATTTTGTTTGGTTTAACCAGAGATGATGCTTCACGTCGGTTCGTCTGAGGAGAGATGGAGGTTTTTGATGAGTCGCCTCTTGAGAAATCCAAACCTGAACTAAAAATGGAATTTCTCTTGAAAATTTGCATCTGAAAGTAAAACTGTGTATGAAGTGTCCATCAAAGTTTAAGGAATAATCCTTCCGACCGTCAGCACGCACATGCTCCCAGAATATCTGCGTATCAGCAGAGCCGTTTCTCTCCGAGAGCTGCCACCTCCCTGATGCCCGCTGATGTTATCGGCAGCTTCCAAATCGGCTTTGCTACAGTTGAGGCAAGGAGACTTTCCTTATGGATTAAGGTATAACAGACAAATCCTTTATATGAGGGTCTGTCATTCTGCGCATCACCAAAGTTCCTCGTTTCCTCGCCGAGTGAAGAACGAGGCATGATTAAGCCATTATTCCCAGCGATCCATGTATTACATATGAATGAGAAGGCTACAAGCGCCATCCATCCTTCAAACTGGCTTCCGCCTGCGCCTCTCCCACTGATACAGTCAACACTCTAACAGGCGTGGACACTCCGGCTGTCTTGTTGTCTGTTTTGTTTGTGATCTGTTGCCAAGCTCCTGGATAACATGGCACATAATCAATAGCTATAAGCACAGAAGTGCAACATGTCCACTTTGCCTATGGATTGGCCCTGAAGTTGCCCGGGCTCGTGCATGAATTATTCACAGCGTGACAGTGAGGGACATCACTTTGAGATGTGACCCGGTCAACAGATAACATTCTGTTTCGGTAGTGTTGTGAAGGTTAATGTGTCGCGGGTCTGTGCAAGGGTAATGTATTCTACTCTACACTGATTGAATGACCATGCAAACAGTCTCCAGTCAGAAAAGAAAGGAAGTTAAACATTCAGAGCGTGTAAATATTGGAAAATCAGAACGTGTCTGTCCAGAATTGTCAATTACACACAGTGAATTGATGAAAGTATCTCCTTTTTCATTTAGGTTCTTTAGGTATTTTCTCATGTGAGGTTTACAAACACAAATAATGTCAAGATGGGTCAAGTGTCTTCATCATTTTCTATGTTTTTACAAACTAAAACATTATTAGTGAGGATCCATAATAATAAAAAAGTATTAGTTAATTGTTTTTAATTAGAAAAGTCAAAGATGTCTTTATGTGGAGTCCATAACTGTTGTACCTGTTACATTTCTTTTTCAATGACATCTAATTAGTCATTTTAATGTCATCACTCTCCTTTTAGTATTTTTTTGAATCTTTTTTTTTTTGCCAGAAACAAAATTAAATTAAATAAAGAGTTATTTTTTCCTGCCCCATCACCTGATGAGGCAGGAAAAGGTTGATGAAGTTAGATGAAAAGTTTGATATCTGAAATGCAAGTCTATTTTAAATTCTGGAATGAACAACAGTATTTATCTGATTTTACTTAATTGCAAAGCAAATCAAGTCATGCTATTCCTGTTCTTATCTTGATAACTCAAAAACAATTCAAGACATTCAATACAGTGTCTCAATCACATTTGACGAGACCCACATATCCAAACATGAAGGATTCACGCAGAATCAAAGGTTAATGTTACTGAGTGTCCCCTGTTGAA
This sequence comes from Blennius ocellaris, assembly GCF_963422515.1. Classification (NCBI taxonomy): domain Eukaryota; kingdom Metazoa; phylum Chordata; class Actinopteri; order Blenniiformes; family Blenniidae; genus Blennius; species Blennius ocellaris. Next base: position 22,146,041 of record NC_137663.1, read on the forward strand.
TTATTCCATTTCAGAAGCAAATATTGGCTGATAGTGACGACTTGCCAATAATATTGTGCCTCTCTGAGGAATCAAATACTTAACATTCAACTCTAATGACAGTTTAGATTGAGATTCTGTCAATATACATGTACGTCCCTTATTTAACAAATAATGAAGCACTGAAAGTCATGGTTACAGAAATGGATTCAACCGTGGGTTCAGACAAATTAGTGACTTACGTAAAATTGCTCTTGTTTCTCCTGATTTACTGACTGCAGCCCATCAAACTAAATGTATGCTGGATGGTAATGAGGACCGCAACCTGGTGATAAACTAAACTTTCATTTAAAAAGAGAAAGAAAAATCGTTTGATTTTTTTTTTTTCCTTTTAGTTTCTCTTCTTCTTTCAAGTGCTGTTAATTCCTTTAAAGTTTTATGGGCCTGTTTTCTAATTACCTTGAGTTCTTGTCAATAATCTATTTAGAAAAGTATCTGCAACGTCAAGTGATGGACTTCGAAAAGCTTGATTTTCTAAAGTGCAGAGCAGCTGTGAACAGCTCCAGAAATCCTGCTTGCAGCAGCAATAGTGTGATGCCGCTACAAGCGTGATTTCCAATCGTTCCAACTTCCTAAAATTCTTTAAATTTTCATTGATCCGCGCTCTAATTATCACAGGGCTTCAGTCAATTTCTTGTTGATAGATCGAGGATCTGGCCAGTGATCTTCAAAGCAACCAATTAGTGGACTTCCCCGGCAGCAGGGAATCAAATTGAGACAGGAATGGATTTCCCACAAGGCTTCGGCACAGCTCAACGCAGACCGCCGACTTCAGAAAAGATGCAAATGTTAAACTAATGTTTGGTGCCTCTCAGACCGGCCCCTCAAGACATTAACACTCCATGAAATGTTAGATTAAATCGCTTTTGTTGTTCTAGTGTAACACGAGTTATATCATCTAAGGGTGGCTTACTTATTATGATTTCTTTTTTTCTGTTTTTTAGCGGGGAGGCTGGCTCTGACTCATTTCCACGGAGCGCTATATGTGAAACAATCATTTTCAGAACATCCCATATTCTTTGCCACCAGCAAAACACCCGCCCACGACTCCGTCTGAAGTTGAGTCTGAGTCGGTGAAGCCGTGGATGAGCGAGCCGTTCAATACAGTTTAAAATCTTTAAACTTAACGACGCCTTTGAAAATAGCATGCAGACCCACTCAAAGCGGCGCCAGCAGAAGGTTTGTAAAAGCTGTTCATGGATTGTGTCGTTATACAATAAAGCAGACACAAAATCCTCCCCCTTCCTATCTGATTTGTGTCGTCTTAAAATGTAGTTATTTCATTAAGTTATATGCAGCTTTTTACAGCGTTGTGTTATTGTCTGCAAATAAACACTGGCTTGTAATTAGTTATTTAAATCTTCACTAAGCACACACCTCACACTTCATCTCTTCAGCTGAAAAACTCAAAGCAGGTTTCTTTTAATTGAACAGCGAGGCTCATAGTGACTTACTTTGTTGTCCCGTTTTAAAATATATGCACCCACTTGGAGATTTTAACAAACACCGAAGTGTCAGATGACTTTATCGTGCATCTTTTTGAGGAACAGACAATTAAATCATTCCTGCAGGATGAATGGTTTTGCTTATCCTGTGTGTTTCTTTCTTTCTTTCTTTCTTTTTTTCACCCCCAGAGTCGTGAGTCGTCCGTTTCACAGAATCGAGATGAACCCGATTTCTGTGCATTTGAAATGCAATCACCACCGGATACGCTGACAGTTGGTTCATCTGACAATATTTATCAGCTCGCTCAGCCTCTATCCTTTAATGCCTAGATTGCTCGGCAGATTGTAGATCAAGAACTCCCACTATCAGTCATGTTAAACTGGCAATAAGAAGCTGTTAAATGTTGGTGGAGTCGTAATCACGACTTAACCTTTCTACTCCCGCTGTTTGGTTTGTGGCGGCTGATCTGAAGTGTGATTGCGGCTCACGTGGCACTTCTTTAAACTGGTAGAAATGTGAAGCACTGGTTGGAGGAGGAGGAGCATGAGCATAGAGTTCATGGAGCGTTAAGAATGTAAACAGGTGAAATAAATGGAATTAGAGTACAGGGAAAGTTCATATTTACTTTCATTTAAATAACATGCTTTAAACCTTCATACACATTGTATATTAATATGTAGATGTATCTATTTCCCATAAATTGAAGTATTGAAAGAATAGTGTGCTTCTTTTAAGTCCAGTTTTATTTCCCCCAGTTTTCACTCTCATTATTACCTTTAATACTTATTGTCTCCAATATACTGCTATATTTGTCCTGTATTGTACTGAATTACAAGGAATTTAAGGAGTTTAGACACCCCACCGAGGTCTGAACTCAACTTCATTATCAATGATGCTAAAAGGTGAGAAGTACCAGTGGGAGGGGGTTCTTCCACTCAAGGCTGGAGCCTTGGTTTATATGGCCACTGACACTTTTCAATTTGATGATCTTGTGCACAAGCAGCGTCGGCATCGGCCTTGTGAGGTTCGGACTGATTTAAAGAACCCATGAAATGATGTCGGAGTGGAATTTGACTTTCATATATTTACAATTTTCCATTGCCAATCGCGGTGTAGACAGACGATCTCTGCCTCCAGGCCGAGCTCGAGGAACTTTCTGTATGGACTTTATATGTTACAAGTTATCGGTGCAGAGGAAACCATTATAAGATACTATTGGATGCAAAATAAGTGCAAGATGACTCATCAGACATTTGTCTTCCATTTTAAAGAATCCTATGTAGAAAACTCTTCATTATTCATTTTTGGATAATTAAGCACAGATTAAAAGCAAATCCACATTCAGCTCATTGTTACAAGAAAAAAATGTCTTTTCATTTCATGAGCGCTTTAAAACTTCTTCTGAAACCATAAAATCACCAACCTTATGCAGTTTGTGACATAAAGATCAGCACTGAGGGGTTTCATCACAATGCAACCATATAATTTAGTTTAAACCGGAAAAAAAAATTACAACTTCACTGTTCAGTACCTCATTACCTAAGATCCATAATTATGCAGCAGGTTGAGTGTTCACTTAGAAAACAGGGAGAAGAGACAATTACTGTTCACCTTCTGTTTAATTGATCGAGCAGCAAGAGAAGAGAATGAGCACGTTTAATTGTATATTGAAAATAACCGGGAGCATTAATGATACCATGCCGTCTTTCAAGTAAAGCCTAATAGCAATGCATTAATTCAAAGGCTAAAGACCATATGCATGCTGGTATATCCTTAGATCATTGTATCTAATAAAATCACAAATAGTAATGTGTTGATCACTGCAAATTCAAAACCAAACTTCAGTTTTCCAAACATATGTTGAACCGGCTACATTTATTCATGTCATATTATCATAACGAAGTCCAGCAGGGACAGCTTTAGTTTCTCTCCTTTTGTGCGGCTGAACTTGGCACCTGAACTCATCGTTCATCGAGGAAACCCGTTTCAGACTTAAAACCTTGAAGATTTTCTTTTTTCTCTCTAATGTTGGGCGCAGTCCTGTAATTAGCCACCGGTGACTGTGTCTCCTCTATAGATTGCTTTTCAAATGAATTACAGCTCTATAAGACGGCACGATTAACACTCGGGTATGTGCATGACAGTCTCAACATCTATAATGAGAAACTCTGCTAATTGGCATGTTGGGGCTGTGCAGGCAGAAGCGATTGTTCCTCGCTAATAAAAAAAAAGTTGAGAGAGAGAGAGAGAGAGAGAGAGCGAGAGCATACAAACTCCTGACTTATGAGGACCTGCAGTGCAGCTGTTTGCTGGCTCTTCTTCCACAGGTGTACCTGTAGCTTCACCACATGAGACGGTGTCACAGGTGCAGGTGCCATGAGAACCGTCGGGGTGTTATATGGGTGTCTCTCTCCTGGAAGTGGCAAGGCAGTGATTACAATGTGCCTGGAAGCTCTCGACAGCATCCCAGGCGTGGAATATGCCAGTTTGCCCTGGTTTACAGCCCACTTGGCCCCTTCCTCGATGTTCCTGGCTGATTAATCCACTTACTTTATGATCTGACTTTATGTTTCTATCACACTCATTTAGAAAACCAGGCACTCCTTTAGCTTTGGATTTGATGGAGAATTGGAAATGGAAAAAGTATCGGAGACAAACTCGCATCAAAGCTGAAGAGGTGTGAAGTGAAGCACACATATTTTCTGGGGTGTTTGTACTTCACCTGAGGTACAGTTGAACACATATAATTTTCTTTCTGAAGTTGGTAAGTTGCTTCTTTCAACTTCTATAGATGATAAGAGATGTAACAACACTGAGACAAGTCACATTCGTCTTATTAGGAATTGCTCACGATCAGACCATCATTTCCACACAGTTCTGTTACTTTAAACTTGCAATTGTGAGTTAGTATGAAAAGACTGAAACGATTGACAGCAACAATTATTGATAATCAAGATTTAGAAGTTGAATGTTAGAGTTGCTTGTGCACATGATTCTTTCCTGAAAAAAGGTTTCAAAAAGCACCAGCAGACACATCGTCTATCACTACAGTTAAGGTCAGAGTACTTTTACTTATGACAGTAAACAAGTTGTATGTTATTAATCCTTTTTACCTTATTAGCTATTAATATCGGTTGCAGTAATAAAATACTAGAGTCTTTTTACAGAAGTATCTGTGCTTCTACCTTTGTAAATGGTTTGATGTCGTGAGCAGCTTCGTTTGCCACCTCTACGAATTGAGTTGAAATTGAAGCTAAATCAATTTTGGGGCTGAATTGAAAGCACACGTTGACATTTACACTTAATTAGTATGCACATGCATCTGAACAGATGGAATCAAATGTCTGCATGGCATTTTCACGTTTCTCCTTGACATCTGATTTCAGAGTCATTTTAATTTGAAAGACAGAAGGACTGGACGGAATCCAAAAGTCCGTGAGAGACGTTAACGTCAATAACTGCATGTTCTTTAGCTAGAGTCGTGTGCAGAGTTAAACCAGAAAAAGAAGCAAGTAATAAACTGTTACTTACAAAGTCATTAAATTAACAGATTAACGGTTACAGTTTTGTCACAGGCCTTCGTTCTTGTATTTACTTTAATTCAGGATGAGAAATAACCAAAGAATAATAGGAGAATATTTATAGTAACATATGAAATGCTGTTAACTATATTGCAGGTTTGTCAATTGTAGGCAACATAAAGACTAAATGTCAAAATAAAATATTCAATCATTCATATGCAGACGTACATTTCTTAATTAATGCTACATTCTTCAACACGTCAGAAAAAGATTACAGCTTATCAAAACATTCCAAAGACCTTCCTGATAACGTGTTTAAATATGTGTATCGTGTTTTCACATGAAAACGTTGCGTAAACAGGGCTCTAATCTTGAATACACCAAGTTGATCTTTAATTTAAACGTCGATTACATTAAACCTACCCCTCCAGCTGGTGCGTGTACTGCAGATGTGTGGCTTTGAGCCTGGAAGGTCGTCTGAGTGTCCTTCATGTTGCAGCGTGTTTGGCTGCTGTGTGCGACACGGGTCACCGCCGAGCTCTCAGCCGAAGCTACTCTGTCAAGAGCTGTGAAAATGCGTAATGGAAACTGGTAAATGTTTACTGTGCACATTTACCTTCTTATTTATACACTTGCATGAATTTATTCTAATACAGCACACCATACCTGTGAGTGATATGCACTAGTTCGGCTGAGTGAATAACATTTACATCTCTTTAGAGGTTGGAAATGGAGTCATTTCTGCTGGAGTCAGCCAAAAAAAAAAAAAAGGAGGGAGAGCAAGAAATCAAGTTGAAAGGAGATAGTGTGGAGAGAGAACACGTGTTACTCGGATGGAAAATGATGAAAGGATAACACAGCTGTCAGGGATGAGAGGAGGAGGAATTTTAATATTTTCAACCTCTTGTTCCACTGCAGAAAAAACACTATGCCATGCACCACCCGAACAGATGGGAATACATATGTTGATCATAAAAATCAGCAAAATACAATGTGCCCTCCTTTACCTGTGGCTTTGGGATCACTAAATCACAATTTTGATTTTTTTTTTTTGGGTGGGAGTAATTACTTAAGGCAATATAAAAAGAAATGTGCCTGTTTCTTTGATGGGAATTGCGTTAAATATAGTGCGTCAGCTTCATAAGATTTATACATAGACCTGTTGGGATAAACCTTTTTTCTGCGAACTCCCTATTCATCCCCGATTCCTCCACCTGCAATAAGTCTGTGCTGAAGATTCGTGATGAGATCTGACATTTTAAAAAAAACGAGAACACCAACCTGAAAACTGTCATAGCTGAATGTCTGGTGGTGAATTATTTACAGCAAGAAAATGTTTAGTGTGGTGGTTCCCAACCAGTGGTGCATTCCAGGGTATACCATGTACACCCATTTATTTTTTTAAGCAACATTGCGAACACCCACCTCCAAATCCCCCCGACGCACCACTCACCAGTATCGTTGGGAATCACTGATCTGGCGGCCTTGTACAGTACATCATGAAAAATCACCATATCTCTCTCCAGACTCAGGTCTGACGGCACTCGCGCAGCACTACGGCGCATGTTTACAGTTACAAATGATATCTACATCGGTGCTGATGGCGCTTTTGTAATCCCGGTGGATATCAGAGCTGCATGTCACACCACGGGCAACGGCTTTCTTCTAAGCACGCCACAGAAAGTCGGTTGATGTCACAAACGTTGATATCACACCTTTCAGATCGTATCTTTACGTTAGATAATTTCCCCCAGCTGTAAGTGCCGTGATGTCCTATCCGATGCATTTGTTTTGTCTCTCCACAGAGAATATACATTTCGCCTTGCAATATGACCTTTATCATCACTTACATAATTTTTCAAAATGCATTTGCAGCTCCGACTGAAATGTGAAGCGACGCCCCTGCAGCAGCACCTTGCTGTGGGATCTCCACATGTAGCCCGGTCTGCATGATCAAATCTGATCACACTGAATTGTTATGACATTAATACTGAACCAAACCGACCAAGCTCTCATTATTTTCGAAATACCATTTGTCAAGATTTTCCTTTCTCAAAGTGAAGTCACTTCGAAGGAGGGGTCAGCTCCTGTTTGCATTCCAAACAGACACCAGAAAGACGTCTCGCTGCCCTTCTTCTGACCTCAGCTGTCATGGCAGTGAATTAAAGCAAGCTAAAGATCAGGGACAACAAGAGAGGCAAAAACGGTTAAATTCGAAGATCAAGCAAGGCAGAAGCTTTTACAGCGATGGACTGGGGAATTGAGCCTGCGTGTGGGTTGAGCTCGCTGGATGCGTGCATGGAATAGAGAGCGGAGAACAATGAGGCCGTGTTTTGTTTTACCGACAACTGAAATACGCACCAAGACATGCTGTACATTTAAAAACAACTTGACATTTCCGTGGCGTCACCCTCCATCACAGGCTAATACTTGTGTGATTTCTCAGCGGGTGACAAAAAAATGTCACGCACACGCGCATTTCTGCAACTTCACTAAGCAGAACATCTCTGCACAGCCGAAATTACAAAGTTCTTCTGGCATGGATTGAGCCAGCTTCCACAAACAGTCACGGATAGGATATTTTCCCCCCTCAAACATCGTCGAGTACAAGAAACAGAACAGCAGTGTTCGGCTATCTGTTTGGTAGCACCAGCTGGAAATTAACATTTTCCAATTGATTTTATTTTCCTGCGCTTGTTCTACTGCCTGAACAGATTGTGCCACAGTCTCCCAACTTTTAGCATCTAATGGTGATCAATGGGCCACGAAGGCCCCAAATTGGCCTCCACCCCTCGTTTTATCTGCGAGTGTTAAACAGATGCCGGGGAGGAACTCCTAGTCATGGCTGTCATTATTGCTGAATATTGAAAAACCTTTTTTCCCCAATGGAAAGAAGTTGTCGGCAGTTATTTTCAGTGAGAAAAGGAAGCCAATGCAAATCTCTTGACGCCGTCTGAAATCTGTAACAGTTTGTTTTCTCGAGTCAATACCTTGGTATACCTGGCAGCGCTTGGAGGACCCGTTCCCTGCGGACTCACAACGTAACTCGCTGTTCTTAGAACTTGCACTTACAACGTTTGTGGTTTTGATACTTGCTGAAAATGTACCTCCGGCTTCTACCTTTGAAAAACAAAAGGCAGGTTTCGCACGCTGGGAAAAGGCCCAGGGGCCAAAATAGAGGATTTTGGAGGGACCTCAACCAAACTCCAGGGATCTGCTAAAGGGGGAGAGGGTCTGTTCAACATGATGAAATGAGATGGATGGATGGACCCAGAGATCAATAAACAGTGTAAGAAGTAACTGGCCCAACCAGCATTAAGAAAACTATGAAATGTTGATTGAACGTGCGTCTACATCGTTTCCAGATAAATTGTGGCGTTGTTTGTTGGTAGGACTGCAGCATAGTCTAACAACACCCAAACAAACCAATTAGAGAATAGATCAGGCAGAATACCTTCTCCTGGGAAGAGAAGGTTGGTTGCATGTAATGCAAATGTCATCTGGTATAGCTTTTTTGTACTTTTTCTTTGGTTTGATAAAGTAGAGTGTTGTGTGAATACTCTTGTCTTGTCTCTTAGTTTGCCTCTGACCAACAGAACTGCTCTCTAAGGACCAATTCTGACACTATATTTTCCCATCCAGTTCCCATGCTGCTTCGATTATTATTGTACCATTGTCCATTTGTGCCCCAATAGCCTAAGTATGGAGTACTATATCACACTCGGGTGTAAATTTTGAGAAACCACAAAGCAAATGTTCATTACTTGACCCAGGATAGCTGCAATCGAGTTTTTAGAGAACAAAATAGCTACACTACATTGAGGCCATTTCTCACTAAAATATAAAAAAAGAAAACATGAACAGTTCCAAATGCACTTCACTAAAGCCCTGCAGCCACTGAAGTTTCCTCATTTCACTTTTTCATTGCAATGCAAATTTTTAATACCATCTTATTAACATATTCACAGTTACAGTGCTAACGGTATGGTTCATCTTATTATACGAACCCTCTTACATCTGAGGATTTGTTGATTATCATTTAACATGAAGTACAGGTGCCATAAATTGCATGAGTCTTTTGAAAGCAATTAATGTACCTGAGGTTAATTTTTTGACTCAGTATTATATTCGGGACTAAAACACTGGTCAGACTGATCATCTCTTGCAGCCTTACTGCTACTAGCATGGAGAAGCAACCCAAAAAAACAAAGCAATTTGCAGTTTAGATATATTAGATTCACTCTGTGATGTTTTCACATCTTATTGCAGCTCTGGCTTCCATCAATTCCAAAATAAATAAATAAAAACAAAAAACGGATGAGAAATTTTGTCTTCATTTTTGCAGATGAAGCTTTTGCCCCTGCAGTCAAGAAAAGCTCCAGTATGTTAACAGTTATTACCCTGTGCCCCCACCCCCGCACACTCCCATTCCAGCTCTATTCCTCGAGTATATTATCTACTCAAAACAGACAAGTTGAAGATGGAATAAAGAAGCAAACAAAGACAAATCAGTCACATTGTGAACGCCGGGAATGATACATGGCATCCATTGGTAAGAGACAATATGCTGCACAATGCCCTGCTGCATAACATTATCAATATATTGTTGGTAGACTGGGAGAGAATGCGAGTGGGAGGATCTGGTGGGAAAGATTACTTATGTTGTAAAGGTTACCTCATGCATGAATTGAAGCTTCAAAATTCACCATTTGTTAATCAGTGGTGTGCAAATTAGACATCCCCTCCCCCATGATCTTCCCCTCTTTGTAGGATTGAGATGACAAGGATGTTGGAGTCGAGCATTTGCTGCCATATAGGTAAATTAATAAATAAACCTCTGCCGCCCACGACTGCCGTTGGAGAAAAATCATCAACCTTGAAAATATTTTCACAAAGCTCAGTGCCGCCTTGCTAATCCCCTCGATTTGGTTTCAGTGGCCCCTGACTCTGAGCAGCAGGAGTTTGGTGGGTGTCTCATCAGAGCACTTTAGCGGTGGATGGATATCACCATTCTTATCACTCATCCAGTGGCTCTGGAACCGCCCGGGATGGGCTGGCGCTCACTTAAGATACAGAGAGGGTAACTGGATGAGGATGCCAAAGCACTTTAAGACGTACCCACTCTGAATTCTGAGCGCATAAACAGTCACACTCAAATATTGAGGAGATTATAAGTTTGTTGGGAAAAGAGTTCATCATGGCAAACCTTCGGGCCTTCCTCTTTTTATTTTCTTTTATCACTATTCAACAGCTTCCTGGGTGAGGGCGGTTCAGCTCTGCATGTCTATATTGACAACATCTTCTAAATAATAGTGTAAGAGTGTGATTCAACATTACTTGAAATGTCTTTTTTACATAATTGCATCAAGTCTAAATATTGAAGTTACTTTTTTAAGCTCGATTGCCCACTGTGAATGATTTGAGCCCAACTGAACATCATAACATTGCTATGAGGTCAAAGGGACCGCCTCCACTTCCAGGTAAACACAACACCACAATGGAGATGATCCCACAATGACTAGAGGTAAACAAAAGATCACTTTAACAATTGACGATAGTGTCACTTGAACAAAAAGACGGCAAAAACATTAAATTTATCATTTGATTAAACAATATAGTTGAATGTAATGTGCTAATGACTTGTTTGTGTTGTCATTGTTGAAATACTGAACTTCCGGTTTAATTTGCTTCTTCTCTAGAAGAATTAGCAGGAGAATAATGTCAACACTGACCGAACAGCCAAAGTGAGAAATACTTCTTCACTCATGCCTCATGCATTGAACGAGGCATTTTTCACAACAGTTATGTCCATGCTTTTAGTTTGTTTAGCTTTATTTAGATCAATGCTAATCAGATTCTTGTACCTCCTGTATAACACCTCATCCTCACTGGTGAGTCATGCGGCACTAATGGATGTGACTTAAAAATGGGACCAATAAAGTCAGCACAACATTTTAAAACAACCTCACCTTTCTGACCGTTCTATCTAATAAAACTGCCTAAGCCCATTAACTTACACTGGAGATTCATCCCTCATCGTCTAATGTGTTTCCTGGACATCCCGTTTTAAATGGAAATGCCTCACATTGAGGAGGTAACACCGCTTCATGGGACCTTTAGGTTTGTCGCAGTTATACTGTATGTGACAGATGAACACTAAATTCGTGGGCTTGACGACCGCTTTTTTTGCTAGACTTGAAATTGGTGGCCTCGTCTCCTGTAGCCTCTCCCGACAGCTGCTAACGAAATGTGGGACCTGTCACATGTTCAGAGTCAATTAATTCAAGATGTTAAACCACCTCAGATATTCGCCATTCAGGGGCCACGATATCAAACGATGAAACACGACTGATCAGCTGCACATGTCCACACTTAAGACTGGAGCGAAAAACAAGCCATTGTCCAAGCTAAAGTTTGTTTCCTGTCACTCTGCTAACTCAGCTTAATCTCCAACTGCCTCTTGAACGGCTCTCATTACCGCTCACTTCTCTCAAAAAGCCCCACCACTCACCTTCACACCTCCTGGCAGCCGGCAGGCACCAGCGTACCCCGGGAGACCCACCACGACGTCTCTACCTCGGCCAGGCCAGCAATCCTTCACCTGTCAGGCTGGTTCACTGCACCAACCTTGGATCAGTGCCAGTCCACTCACTCAGTGCATGCCCGTTCCACTAACTCAGCCTGCTGGGGCCCACACACATTTCTTCCCCTGTTAGTCTACAAAGTGTGCCCTGCCTCCTCCTCTCACAGGTCCAGTCACCCACACAGGACGCTACGTCCACTGTAGAAACGGGCCACTTCACAGCCTGCGACATCCAAAAGCACCGGTGGTGTAAAAGCGTGTGCGGCAGAGGTGTGATTGAAAGGTCTTTCATGCCAGCGTCAGACATTCTCCAAAATATTTTCACCCGGGAGAGGGTGAAGACACGGTCGTCTTCTTCCCAGCTGAACAGCGCAGCGAATTCCGGCGCCTTTCAGAAATGGGACTGAGCAATAATTAATTAAAGAGATGACTTTCACAGAACACGGCTAATTAAGAAACTTTATTTTTACTGGGTAACGTTCCGTTTCACAGTGTATCTTCTTCAGAGGGAGTCGGCTCACCACAGAGTTTGTGCACACAGTAATAAGTAGCTCAACTGCCCATGTACTCCAGGATTTATTATATTCCTGACATAAAACTTGTGTTCATCGAGGTTAGTGATGCCGTCATCAAATCCGAATGTGAGGCTGTTGGGTTAAATATGTCCTCGCTTTTTATTCTAACTATAGAAGTGATATTCTTAAGAAGTTAGACTATAAAAGCAAGCATACTCAAGAGACGATTTATTTGAAAGACTAAAATAAAGTGAGATTTATGAACGTTTTAGGTAAGCCACAGTGCTATTCTCTGCATGCCTGCATATGCTGTCTGTAAAGTTGCAGTTTTTAATGACAATGTATTTTGGATTTGTCTCTCGATCAAACTCTGGCCTCTGGGCATTGCTGCGCACTCTGTTCCATCAACTCTGAGGTGTTGTTGGATGTGTCGGTGATTTTGCTGTCATGTGCTGTCAGTTTTGTCACCACAAAATGTCAGACTTTGGTCAGTTTGTGCGACACTGCATACTTGCTGCCTGCAAGTAAACACAAAACAAAACACAGTGTGTTCACTGCCCGCAGCAACTGGCGACCCCACGCCAACGAGCCAATCGGCTGTCACTCGGGCTGACGTTACAACACAGAGGTGCACCAAAGACAAGTGATGGATAAATACACAGCAGATTAAACTACTTTTTTAGTTTTTCAAATGAAAGTTAGCAGCTAACTTGGAGAAATCAGGGAGACAGGGAGAATAAATCACTGCAAAGTTTCTTCCAAGAGACCATATAGGGAGCCTATCAGTCAACTGTTAGCGTTCACTAGAAGAAAATGCTGTAATTCTCTTTTCCTGCTTCACTTTCAGGTTCTTGCTGTCTTTTATTGTAGTATTGTATAACAGAGTCACTGTTAATGGTATTAGTAACACCTGTGCCTCTCCTCGAATGCTAAGTCAAGTATGAACTGACAGAAAAAAAAAAAGCCTGTTGTCAACTCATAGGAGCCACAGGCCCACATGGCTCTTTTCGCTAAATGCAATTAAGCCTCCTCTCAGGATGAAGCTGAGTAGAACCGAGCTCCATGTCATAGTAAACCATTTTCACGGCAGACGGATGGGATACTTTTGCTGTGATTGATGCAATTTGTACTTGGTATTAAAAAGAGATGCCACAGATGAGATGCACATGAGACCTAATCACTTTGTCCATCGAGTCTCACACCCTTCTCCGCCTCGGACGGCTCAAAGGAGACCACAAAAGACCGACGAAGAATAGATTAGAGTTGGCTGGCTTTTTGAAGTGCGGAACGAGGCAGAGGCCGAGAGCTGAGGAGAATGCCAATTTATGAATCAATTCCATTTTCAGTTCCTACTTCATATCTCCACTACATTGCTAAGGATGGAGCCTATCCCGACTGAGAAAGAGCAAACGGCAGTGCAAAGAAAGGAAAAAAAAAACATCTGGACGTCTTTGGACTATGTGAGGAAGTCAAATAAAACACCCATATGAACATGTGAACTCTGGAGCCAATTCCAAGTACGGCAGGTTAAAACCTGGACAGTTTATGCTCAGGGAGAACATGCAAACCCAGCAAGGCCCACAATACACTAGTGTTGACTTGTGCGGAAGACAATTGGAAAACTATAATTGATTCACAAACAAACTGGGATGATGGGGTCATTTAAAGACACGGGTTTATGTTACGTCAGGAGCAGCATAAGTGTTTCTGCCAGTTTCAGAGCCACGCAGCTGTGTTTTCCCCCTCGTCGTGCTCATGCTGTTTACATAGATAGAGAATACATTTGTGCCCGTCTGTGCTCCTATGGGACTCAAAATGAGGTGTGGCCAACAACATCGGTGCTTCATTGATATCGAGAAGAAAGAGAAAGAGATACTGCCAGTGGCATCAACTTCAGGTAAACACTGGTGCAACCTTGTTTTTTTTCTTTATGTGGCCTGCCTGTTGTACCAAAAAGGATCTATTCAGCTGTGAATTGATCCAAGCTTCTTTGTGTTCCTTTTGTAAACCAAACAGATCCACACTGTAAAGAACTGTTATTTCTAACAGCTTGAAACTTTGCAAGACCTATTTAGAATTCAAAGCAGGATTAGAAGATGCAGTTCATTCTGAAAATGTCACGCAGCTCCTCAGGTTGCTGATGTCCAATGTTGTGACAAACTTGTATCACTTGGAATTGAGCAACTAAAACATCCAAAGTTGGAGTAAGAGCTTCATTGTCTTGATCTATGGTGTCCTCCATGTCTTTACTGGCAGAGCCAAAATTCTGAAACGAAAACGCAAAAATTGGCCTACATATAATGTTTCACCCAGTTACTGGTATCATCTGTTGTATTTAGCGAATTATGCTAAATTGTGGTTGGAAATCTTTTTGTTTTGCTAAAAGGGAAATGACCAAACGTTTTATTCTAAAAACTTTACTTCAGAGGAAAATAAAAGGTCATAACTTTTCCGGACATTTTACTCATGAACAATGTTGGTGACCCACAAAAACAAAGTCAACAGTTTGTTTGGTTGTTTTTAGGGCTCAAACTTTTTAAAAGAACTTAATGCTGGGCACCATTTTAGATGTTTTTCATGATGTGACTGGATCAGTTCTCCTGCTGAGAAGCATTCTGGTCTTCATAGAACTTGCAAAATCTGCCCTCATAAATAATTCACCAAGGAGCAAGTGGGAAGGGAATAAGAGATGTGACGCTGATTGTTTTGATGTCCCGCACATGGCAAAACCTGATAGCGACTCTGTCCGTGTCTTTGAAGCATAATCCATCACCTTTACACAAACAGTGAAGGCTGTCACCAAAACATTGACACTGCTGATGCCACTCCTGACGGTTTGCTGATTGATTCTCGTCTTAAAATGTCAATATTTAAATTCTAATTTTTATTCTTAAACAAACTTGTTTTTTTTGTTTTTTTTTCATAAATTAAAAAGTAGTTTGATATTTAGGTCCTATTTCCTGCTTAGGAAACATGAGGGGCTGAGATGTTAGTAGCTGATCATGAACACACATGTTTGGATCGACAAAATCTAAAAGAACATTGTCTAGGTCTGTTTTCATACTCCTACCTCATTAAGCTTTTGTACAAAGTATGGGTATGGTATGATTTCAATTGGTATCAGCTTGGGAAGGAAATCAGTGGTATCTTACATCAAAGTGCTATCCAATCTTTAAGTTGTTTGGCCAATAAGATCACAATCTGTCCTCCAAGTATTTTGGAAGCTTGATCCACATTGTGTTAGGACTGCAGCACATTTTACCACCAGGGTTTGAGTTAAGGCATTGTCGCAATAAAAAAACCAACAAAAAAAAACATTGTGAATCCCATGTGTACCATGCCAGGACGGAGGAACAGCAGTAGGTACACATTTGCATAAATGCCCGTTGTAAAAAAAAAAAGTCTATAGGAGCCATAAAAAGTGCAAGCTGTCCCACACAAACAGGCACAACAAGACTGAGATGTAATTTTCACCTCCCTGCGATCAGGAGGGAAAATGGTGGATAAAAATCTGGTCCCGAAGCAAAAAAATAGAAACCTTGTGGTTTTCCTGTGAGAATGAATCTACAGCCTTTACTGCTTCACAGTATTCCAGCATGGTCTCATACAGCATTGGTAAATATCACTAATCCCTGTGATCAAATACCCACAATTCACTTTAAACCGTCAAACTTCCACTTCTGAGCTGCCTGATAGAAAAATACGACTCGACAGCCTGGCAGTGATTAATAATGAACATTATTTACACCCGATCCCATGACTAATGATGAATATTTAATAAAAAGGTAGCTATGTCAGAGTTACGATCATACGAGACAGTGACAGTGGTGTGCTGTGGGAAATCGGAGCTGTGTGTCTTCACATATTCAGTATTTACTTTGCGCAAGTTCTCCTTTAGGCGACAATCTTGAAAACATCCAACACTCCAGTAGCAAAAAGACATTTGGGTGTGTTTGTTCTGATGTACTGTATGTGTCCGTGTTGAGGCGGCGTGACTAATGGAGGCGATGGAGAGGACAAAGGATTTAAAACTAACAGCTGGCAGGATAATAATTAAAAAAACAAAAAAACGTGTGTGTTTAAACCAAAATGGTGTCAAAATCAGAGCGAATGTCCCACTTCTTTGTTCTCATCTGCGAGTTTTAACAGCTGGCTCCTGCTGCAAGAGGTTAGGGTGTGTGTGTGTTTCAGTAAAGCACACAGACGCGACACACCACTCAAGTACTTTGTTTTTACTGAACTGTGTATTTTAGAGGGAAGCAGACATTGCTAGATTGGTTTCTTGGTGACTAAAGATTTCTCATTAATTTTTGAGTTTCCACTGGCACAGTCGCAGAGGCCACAGAGGCTTTTTTTGTGTGTGTTTGATATATGATTCAAGTTAACTGAATATTACCTATTGTGGCTAAACTCATTTCTAAAAAGCTTTTTGTATCTGAAGTTTTGTTTCGGTGCATCTGATCCTCTTCAAACACATGGGCCTGTCAATTTTTTTTTGACATTGTGTTTGAATGGAAATCCAGGAATATCCAGAATACTTCTTTCAAATATTCATGAGTACATTCTTGCACTGTCGCAATTCAACGTTTTCTGAAGCCAGGGCTTAATTATACAGGTTGGAACCTATTTGACAACCAGAATATATCAAACTGTGCCCTAATCGGTGAGGTGCAAGTCGTGAGCTCGGTGTTAAAAGACTCAGCCCCACTGGAGTGCCCTTTGGAGTCACTCAGTCTGATATCTGCCACCATGTGGCTAATCACTGGACTCTCTCCTTAAAGTTGGAACTCTTGTGGTTTGAGTTCTGGCTGATTTTGGAAAGCAACAGAGCAACTATCGTGTGCCGCCAAACAACAATACCACAAGGTTTCATTCAGATTGGCTTTATGTGGAGATTGGAGTAATTCTCGACAGTAATTGTTTGATCTTGTGAAAGTTATTGACATTTTCATCACGTTTACTCTGCGCTACAATAAATGAGGGCTTTAAAGTTTAAATTCAAACGTTATTATGGCACTATTTTACCAGTCCAACCTACCAACATGAAATTGGACTGTATGTGGCCCCTGAACTAAACTGTGTTTGACAACCCCTGCTTCAGAAGTCTTGATGTAATTTAAGATTAGGTGCTGAAAATGTCCATCAAATCTGTTATATGCCTCCTGCATGTTAACAGGTTGTTTTTTTGGGGGGAAAACTACATAACTATACTGGGATCAAACACCAATCAGACATGTTTTTCAAAGCACAGTGAAGACGACATTCCTTACAAACGTGTGCATGTTTTTTTACAATAACAATTTAGCATTTCCTGTTACTTCTACATAATAAAAACCTGCATTATTGCATAGTTTTTATTATGTGGAGCACTGATGTCACTTCTATACCTGCTGCCTTTAGACGAAGCTTGTATGGAGCTGAAGCCAATCCCGGGTGACACTGGTGGAAAATAAGATAAAGACTGGACGAGTCACCGTCTGCTGTGGACGGCGATAAAGAAATTACTAATTGAGTCTCAGCTCAGTCAATGACACAAACACACACAGTGTAATGTGGGATAACATGCACGCCTCATTTCCTGTGAATCTCTAATGCGTGTATTGTGTGTGTGTGTGTGTGTGTGTGTGTGTGTGTGTGTGTGTGTGTGTGTGTGTGTGTGTGTGTGTGTGTGTGTGTGTGTGTGTGTGTGTGTGTGTGTGTGTGTGTGTGTGTGTGTGTGTGTGTGTGTGTGTGTGTGTGTGATGTAAATTTAACTGAGGGTTGCAATCGGTGGGTGGTACGCTGCTGCAGGGATCACGCTCTGTTGAGTGGGTTTGCGATGGAGCAGTGGTTAGAACTGTTGGCTCACATGTTTGAGTCCAAGCTTTACATGTTGCATGCATGGGTTTTCTACAACTCCTGTAGTGTCATTGTCCTGAATTGGGCATGAATGTGTGAAAGTGTGTGACTGTGTTTGGCCTATCGTCACCCGGGATTTGCTGAAACCTCCCACACAGTTGGATAAATCAATGGAGAAGATGGATGATAGATGTGGTAGAATCCAGAATCCTTGCTTTCCAAGTAAGAAAAGGAGATGTTGAGCAAAAAAAATCTAAATTACTGCTTGGATAAAGTGGCTATATAGCAGAAGTGAGCAAATAACTTTGTCCAGGAGTGTAGTGAAGAGCTCAACCTTAAGTTGTATTCAGTAAACACAATATATTAGTGCAAAGACTCGATCTAAATATCGAGGGACTTGATGGCCAATAAAAATCAGTTAATCATATTTTAATCACATCTTAATTTTTTACTGAATGTTCAGCATGCAGGTGATACTGTGAACAATTACTTATGTGCAGTAGTAGCAACAACATTCAGAAAGTTGTATTTTCCACTGTGTATATACTAAGGCTAAGTGGAAGCACTTTCAAAAAGTTGCATTTTTAGTGGTTCCCAGCACCGTTGTCATGTAAACGAACACCCAAAATGCTACAAAAGTTTTGCATTTTCACTTGGAAACATTGTGTAGCCTAGGAAAGAGTAAATGTGTGTTTAACACTTATTTTTCTCTATAATTACTGTATTTATTTTTGTTTATCCCATTCAAGTCCCAACTCTTGATTATATTTCTTCTATCACAGTCTTATTCAACTAACATTCAATTTTTGTGGGTTTTTTTTTTTTCTTTTTTTGGCAGATAATTATAAATCATACATTGTAATCGCTCAGTGCAGAGAAAGGCGAATACATACAGCACACTGGAACTACCATCTTAAAAATATAAAGCAAAGCAAATGTATTGCAAGCATCATATGTAATCAATCTATCCAACTTTGTTTTTGTGGCACTTTTCATACATTTTGTAGCACAAAGTGCTTTACAGACATTAAAAACAAATCAAATAAACTCATGATCCTTCTGACTTTCTGGATTATTAAGCAGGAGGTGTCAGAATAGTTACCACAGGGTTAGTGTTTTTGATACTTCGATGTGATCTCTTCCTATCATTGTGAAGCAGAATTCACCACGCACTGGATTGTTCACACACTAATAGGGAACGTGAGCTGGGTTTAGACCATCGTGAGACAGGCTAGTTTTACCCTACTGATGATGTGTTGTTGCAATAGTAATCTTTCCATTAAATCTCTGTCTCATAATCCTCACTAACCAAAAGTCCATATTCTGTCTGCTGGTCTGGTACGGCGGCTGAATAAATGGAAACTGTGCTGACCTTAAAGAACATCAAAATGGGTTTTTGATTTCACTAAAACCCGTGGAAAAATAATTTTCCTTTCCTCACAAATACTCCCTCTGTATTCATTGGTGTCACAAGTCGCCATCTCGATAAACAATAGTTTGTTTGTTTTTTTGTGTAATAAAAATAATAGTCTCGATAGCGGTAATGCTTCACTGAGTACTTCATAAAGTATTACTGGCCGAGTTTATGCTTTTCATCTTCCCTACAAAAAAAACCATCTTTATCTTTGTTTTCTTTAAGCTTCACAAATCTTTATATCCTGTTTGTTGTACACAACAGAGGCTATTACAGCACAGAGGCAGTCGTCGCTGGAAACATGAGGGAGCCCTGATGCTTAATTGATATTTATTTATTGCCCACATACAGTATGCCCTCATAATAGCCACTTAGCCAGACTGAAGTCATTTGCCCACATGCTTCAAAATGATGGCGCTTTTTCCTACTTAGAGCATGCAGGAACATCATTCTGAGCACCCAAACACCCCATGCTGATAATAATTACAATTTTATGTATTTGACGTTGTGACCTTCACCCAGCAAAGTGTTTTAATGGATTCGGCTGCAGCCCAGGTGGACTCTTATCTCGAGCTGTTATTACTGGACACATTAAGTCGGAGAAAGCCCCTCTAATAGCAGAGACAGATTTGCTGTTGAGAGCGTCAGACTCCCTTTTGATCAACATCCAGAGAGGAAAAACTCGGGTTTCTCTCGAAGCCCTAAATTCCTTAAAGCTGCATCCGGAGTTGTGCAGCGCGAAGCCTGTGCCTCCGATAGTGCAGCGGGATGCGGCGCTATGGCTGACAGGGATTACTCACATATTATAGGTCAGCTCCTCAGGGGATTTTAGTTTAATTAAAGACGGTACTCATTAACTCATCAGTGTTCCACCTACAGTATAGTGGCCTTTTCATCTCACCACAATATTGTTCTGTAGGGGATTGTGGGCCATGTAAATTAATAAGCAGTGGTTGATAGCATGCGGGGAATTATTCCCAACAAAACGCTGCACAGGAATTCCTTTTCTTGGCATAAAACGTTACCAATACTTCAACTTATTTCTGTAAATATGGAGATCCTTGCTTGTGCAAATGGCGATACAAAACAAACACAGCCAAACGATATTATTCAAATATTGATCGAGGCCTGAGGCCGATTGCTGACATGCGGTTTTCTGAGTGAGAGAAATATCAAACATGCACTGTAGATGAAACTAGACCAGAAGGAACGGAGAAGATTATAGCCTCTATAAATTAAGCACAGGTATGATTTTAATTACAAAAATTGACCCGTCTCACACAAGACTTGACAAACTCACACTCGTCATTTTTGGTTAAATGTCAGACTAATCTGTGTGTGTTTTAAGATATTATTGTGATCCAGAATCAGTAAGAAACGTAACTATTCCTATGTGCTTCTATTTTTAAAATATCTGATAAGTCTTTATATATTGCCTGCTATTGTTAAAATAAGCTGCAGTGGAATAGTTTTATCATTTCAATTAATTCATCTTCATTAAAGTTATGTATATACATATATAATTATTATATTCTAAAAATGTGTTTTAATTTAAAATAGTAGTATTTTTAGCTTCAACTGATTTTCGTCATAGATTCTTCTGAGCAATCTTCTAACAAAATACTGCACATGATTTCCTTGTTACGACATAAATCATTACCACAACTTATTCTTGTAAATACAGAGATCCCAGCTTGTGCAAAGAGTGAAACAAAACAAACCCCACCAAAAGATATTATTCAAATATTGATTGAAGCCCGAGGCTGGTCGCTGACATTCCAGTTTTTCAGAGAGAGAAATACCAAACATGCACTCTGAAAATGTAATGAATCAAAAGATCAGATTCAGAGACGAGACTTTATAAATATAATCAGAGGTACAATCTTGATTACAAAAAAGAAATAGAAAAAAAGAATCCAATTCAATTATTGGAAACTTGTAAATAAAAAAAAAAAGAAAGCTGAATAAAAACACAAACTTGTAAATATTGGCTTTGCAGTTGCTTATAGAAACAAACAGCACGGAAGCATTTCAGTCTCAGCGGTTCACTTACACAACAACATACCAATGTTTCTCTTGCATCCTATGTATTTTCTATTTTCTGACTCCACCTCGCTCCTCCTGTTTCTCCCTGCAGGGCAGTAGTTGGACACAGAGAGCCGTTGCCCGATGATAGTAAAGACAATATCACCATTTTCACCCGAATCCTCGACAGGCTGCTGGATGGATACGACAACAGGCTACGTCCCGGGCTGGGAGGTAAGTGGCGGTACACGTTGTAGATATAACCACAAACACCTACACAGTGAAATATTTCAGCTTCAGGTCGGAGATACATACAGATGAAGCTAAAGGATGTGGATGAGGTGTATCAGAGTATCATAGATAACAGTATCACCCATGTTTATGTCCCTTTGGCTTATATAAAGATTGCATCAGAACACCTTGTTTATCTTTGGATTGCATGCACCTGCTTTTATAAGGCTGCAGTGAAGGAGGAGACCTCTTCAAATACGATGTAACTGTAAGACACGGATCTACTCTAAATTGCTATTTGGTTGAGATCTTGAGATGGTTCCTGATTTGGTAGATCCGGCTTGTATTTACTTTTGGTTACTTTCGGTGGGCACATTGATTCAGTTTGCTTATCAGCTGCATTGCTGACCTGCAGCTTATATCGGTACTTTCAAACCTTTGGTACATTCCTTCTCGGGTCTCAGGCAGCATTCAGCATGACTTCAGGAAAACCCATCTTTGGATATCAAGAATAATTAGGAGTTTGCCTCTTTTGTTTTTATAGATAGTTTTTCCAACCCTTCTTTTTGTTTGTGCATAATACAGTTGTAGATGTCATGCACCTAAGCATGACGACACACTACACAACAACAATTCATACCTCATATATATCCAAAATTTGACCTTGAAAACAAGGGGAGTGAAAGCAGTTTATAATATTAGATTTTTTTTGGCTACATATTGAAAGATAATGTCACAATGTAAACTCTTCACTGTCTGCTCTTAATTTGCCACCATCCCGTGTAAAAAGGGTACCGGTAAAAGTTGGTTTTTTTCAACCTGATGTACATTCACACATCAATCAGGACAACGTTGCTTTGCAATGTCCTCGCCAGTCACCAGAAGCAACCTGGTGTTCGGGGGTCTTGCATAAAAGCACTTCCACAAATGCTCATGCGGGGGCAGATGCTGGACTTGTGATCAACCTACTCAACCAACTGCAGCAAAGCTTAAATAAATATAGACTGAAAGCTGAAAGTTGCAACTCATAGGGAAGTGGACTAATGGAACTTTATGTTCATTAGGCCTTAGAGTACGGGAAGCTTCATATTTCAAAATGATCATAAACCAAACGAGAAAAGGAGTTAATATATACTGGCTCAATGTGTAATGAAGCTGGAGGAAGATGTTTCCAAAAGATGAGGCATCAATGATGTGGATCTTTTCTGAATATATCCTGTGCTTTGGATTTTTTCAGAATAAATCATGATTTCAAAGATGGGAGTACATGGACTTCAAAACGAATGAAAAAAGCACTAGTACCAAGCGATAAGTGTAATATTTTTAAAAGGTGGTCAGATTTTTGCCATTTCTATAAATCCACATGCCCATAAAAACGTATACATTTTTAAAAATTAAAATAACATATATATATATATATATATATATATATATATATATATATATATATATATATATCTCACAATGTCAATGAAAATGAATCAAACTTGAATGACTGTTACTTCTTGTCGGAAATATTAGTCCCCAGATGGTGAAATATTTAATTATATATATTTTTTATTTTTTAATAAGGCTCATCCACAAAATGTAATAAGCTAAATCCATAACTGTGCACGGTGAGGCATGATAGCTTGTACAGATGATGGACTGACACCGAGATCATAATGACGTCAGGTCACTTTGTCGCAGCACTGTTGTGGAAATGTGGCTCCCCTTGGGTGAAAGTCTTTGTTCAATCATGCCCAAATGGCAAATAAGCACATATGTCAGTGGAAATCCCTCTAATTGTTGCCATTTCTTCCAAATATTCGCGCCCACCCCCCAGGACAAAAATGCTGCATAACAGCAAGCCCACATGCTCAAACAGGCTTTGCCATTTCTCAGCCAGCCAGCTGGAAGTGGCCATTTCTGCTCTGCTGCATGTCGCTGAAGCCACGAGCGTCCTCGCCGGGCTGAACACCCACCAGGCTGATAACTGGGTCTGCGTGGCAGAAACCAGGAGGAGAAGCAACACGCAGGTCGTTAGTGTCGTAATCCCCCCCCCCCTGCAAGGGCAGGATGAGGCCTGCACCAGTTAGGTCTTCCAGCTACCAAGTTCTGCATGTGGTGACTCCGAGCTCCAGGTCCTGCACCTATTTCCTTTCTGCTAAAGCAAAATATATCAGAACCAAAACAACAGGAACTGCAGAAATTGCTCTAATTGGCTGAAATAACACACTTTATTCATAAGCCACTCCAGGGTTTTTGTTTCAGGGGCTGAGTATTTGGTAACACTGTGTTGATATTTATTTATGAGAAATGAGCTCCGAGGCAGGTTTAGCGTCGTCTTACGAACAAGCTTGACTTTTCCAGATTTTTGACGCAGGTGGTCATATGACTTTTTTTTTTTTTTACATTCTTGATATTTTGTGATTTGTTAATGATTTTTAAAATAGATTAGCATGGATTTGTCAGATTGATGTCACTCTAAAGCAGGTCAAACATAAGGCCCATGGGCCAAAACCAGCATGCAGGAGACTCCGATTAAACCACACAGCAACAAAAAAAAAAGCCAAGCAGTATTACGAGTTAAAGCTGTTTTAAGTGGCAGCACAAAGAACATCCTGAACTTTACAGTACATCTTCCAGTTTAGCTTCATAGAAGTTTAAATCTATACTTCAGCAAGTGTGAGATGATGAGCATAGGATGTGCATGCATGATATATTGAGGTTTAATGGTGGACCTACTTATATTCTTTTCATCATTAGATATTATTGTTAACTGTTAGGGTCCATAGGCAAAACCAAAAAAAGCAAAACTTCAATCATGCTTTTCGTTTGAAATATCTGGCAAATCTTTTTATGTAGACTGGAACGGTCATAGCTGGTTTTGCCTTGAAGCTTATTTTATCAATTGAATTAATTTTCCATGACTCGACTGAAGCTCTCTGATGCCCCCTTGGAGAAGCACATATGCAATTTCATATCCACTATTATAGTCATAGATAATGATTACGCATGAGAATAAATTGATTAGGTTTTAAGCATACAGGTAGGTTTGTCTGTTCATGAAAACAGATGAGTAAAAAGACCAAAAATGACCAATATATCCCCCCTTAGTGTAGCCCGCCTGCTGCATCAGAGTCAAGAGCGTCCACCTTTGCTGGAACAAGGCTACCAATCTTCTTCCTGTTGGAAGATCGCTCGCCTCACTGCTCCTTTTGAGAAACGGTCATCTGGGACCATCTCAGACACGCAGACTGGATAGAAAGTGAAAAATGCCATTTCATTTTATTTCCAACAGCATCTATTAGCTCTGCCCCATGCTCTGGTGCATTGTTGTAAACAGAAACGGGGGCAGCTCATTCTGTTCCCCTGCCTAGGTCTGCCATGCAAACTGCTGACTCTGTGTTGTGATAATCGCGTATTTGTGAGCACTATTTGCGTCGCAGGAATGATTAATGTGGAAGTGGATCCCCTCCCTCAGGGGGGCCTTTTGCCGAAGGATTAGAGACCTCACCTGTGGGTGGTCCGTTAGATCTGGGACACAGTTAGAGTCGAGGATCTATTCACTTTTGGAGAAAAGCCTCATCACTCTCTAGTTGTTGCTCCGCTGGGAGCAGCTATTTGTCTCGCCGCTGGCCCAAGAGACTGCTTTACACATTCGCCCCAGAGGAAGCTGATTCAGCTCCCACTGAAGAGGGCAAAATCTGATCTGTCACGACTTTCATATCATGCCCCACTTAATGCTTTGTTCTAATCGTTTGTGAAGTGTTTGGAAACAGTCCTTCCATGTCACGTCATTAATGCCATCATTTAATGTGTTGACGAGCTCCGCGTGTAATGATCAATCTGATCGTTGCTCCAGCTTCTGGAAACATCTATAAATCATGATGACAGAGCAAAAGCAATTACAGAGTTTGCATTGTAACGTAATGTGCAATGATACATGTAATTAGAATAAAAAATACATCGGGGCCCGGCAATATGCGCAGCCTCCTGAGAATCATGCCAGACCCACACAACAATAGACGCCATCGTGTCTAATGTGATTAGAAGACGGGCAAAAAAATTGTGTTAAGGCTCTGGCGTGGGCCCATTATTTGGATAAAATATACATGCACAGCCCCATGTGTTAATGCTGAGCTGTTGTATTTTATTCCTGAGCCAGGCATCCCTCGGGGATTGTTAAATGTTTTTGGGGCAGGCTAACTCAAATTATTTTGGGTCAAAGGGGATGTCTTCTCTCCAAAGATACAAACTTGGGTTTGGCCCAGAGCAGATTTTATGCTGTGGTGGACAAAAGTAACTTGAGCCAAACAAATGGTACTTTTACTGACCGAAGAAACTATCAAGAAGCATCTGTGAAGTCGCTCGCGGCAACATTTTGCTTCTGAATCGAGGCTGAAAAAAAAAGCCTCCTGGGACAAATCCTTGGGAGCGCAGTAACTAGTGCTGCCCAACGCTGCCCGCCACATTTTAGGAAATGTCAAATACCGTTAGTCCGGCTTTACGTTCCTAAACCTGCAGTCTCTGGCACAACAACAAGGACACGGATTTGACAAAATGATGCACAAAGACGGCTTGAATCCACCTATTAAGCTGCCGGGAAGGCCACGGTTTCTTCACAGGCAGTGTACACGTCGTCCTTGGTTCCTCCCCAGTTTTGAAGTGTTTTGCTCACCCTTGATTACTGTGGAGGTTTTTATTTGTGAAGCAGCTTAGTTGAAAGCCAACAGGCAGACTTCCTCGTCATGCACACAAACAAGCAGCTTAACAAAGGCCTTTGTCTCCTCACTTGCACTGCTTTGGCTCCTTCTCATTGTTGTACTCTTTTCCTCAGAGAGTGTGACAGAAGTGAGGACAAACATCTACGTGACAAGTTTCGGGCCAGTGTCGGACACAGATATGGTGAGTAACACCCATCAGATCCAAGTAGCCTTTCGCTTCGCAATGTTGGTGTTAGACCATTTAAGTCGGGGAGTATCTCTGCAAAAATGCACGTAATTTATGTTAAACTTTTTCTTGTGTGATGATGCAACAACATTCACCCTCAAGCCTTCGGCATAATTTTACATGTCAGAGGTGGATAATTAGGCCTGGAACATTATGAAAACAAACTAGGATAGTTGAATAACCCACCGAGCAACTAACCAAAAGTAAACCTTTCTTTTCATGTTTTCACACTGTTGGAGGCACCAGACCGACACTGCAAAGCTAAAAACAATATTCCTGTTGTGCTCAAAGAAAACCACTTTATGCACGAGGCGCTCCACCTGTCCACCTGATGTTGCTCCTGCACAGTCCCTTATACATGATTTTGACACTGGCGGGCATTGTAATTTATTTTTTATTACGATTTCTTCTGTGCTACTTTAATGTACCACAGCTGCACTAGAATAACCCCGACTGTCTGTAATGTGCGGTGTCTGGGCAAGACATTGTCAAAAAAGATGTAATGTTATGATGTTGTCTGTCATCGAGTACCAAAATCGAGGTCGGGCAGTTTGAGTTCAAGACAAGATGGAATTTTAAAAAGGAAAATATGACTAATGTGCCCCGCCGCCGATGGCCATGCAGGTTAGCCATGCCTCATATTTTAGTTGCCGAAACGTTCAAAAAATGAGAATGAATTGGGGAAAATACTAAATTTATGTCCTGACATTATATCATACCTACTCATTTGGATTGAGTCACTCTCACTTAACACGCTCTCTTTCCATCTGTACTATTTTTGGTTAATTTCCCTTCACAAGCACTGGATGACCTCCTTTAAACAGCAGCTGCCGGAGACGCTTTGTGCTTCATCTTGGGACCTTATGCGGCATTTGACATATTTGATCATGCAGCTCTAATTGACCGCTGTGAGCTCTGGGTGGTTTCCTCCTCGCTCAGCACAGAGTCGGCTCGACAGCTTGTATGACGTGGCAAAGATTAGTTGCGTTTGGAAAAACTTTGGAGCGCTCGGATCTCAGTGGAGAGCTGCTTCACCCTGAGCGATGGTGCTGCTCTTAGCTTCTCAGGAGCGGCTCAAGGTTACAGCTGTCAGACTCCAACTCCACGTGATTCAATGAGAGATCTCTTGAGGATCTCATATGCTTGTGTGAGGTCAGTTCCAGTGGAGAGTAAACCGACCAGCCAAGTAAACCAACAGTATGAGGCATTTTTGAAGCTACAGGAACGTTGCAGGCATCCCACAAAAGTTAGCCGTAGTTTTAAATTATTAAGAAAATGTATCTTGCATATTGATGACATTTAAATTCATGGGCTTGGAGAAGATTCATCATTCACTGCAGGCACAGCTCTGGGTGATGTGTGGTCGGCTGAGAATATTTACACAGTCCCAAGTTGCAGAATTCAATCTGTGTTTATGCTTTCTGCTGGCTGTGATTCATATGTTTCTGAAGTGAAGCTTCACTGAAGCCCAACTCTGCATATTTAAACTGGTGGTGGTACTGGATTGAAAAGTAATTATCTAACTAGTTAGGGGCTTGGTAATTAATCCCAATTAATGACATTTTAAATGTCTTTATGTGATACAAGATGCAACATGCTTGAATTCAAACTGATTTTGGTAGCTGGGTGAATCATTTCATAGATTTTTATAAATGTACACATCAAAGCCATATTCTAAAAACACATTTGTATAGAACAGATAGTAAAATCCTTACCACCCATGCAGAAATGCCAGTGAACAAGAGATTCTTCCTTCATTAGGTTCTATAACTCGTCTTGTAAATAGTGTTTGTGTTTTTCTTCCCATTCTTTTCTTTCCACGTAGATATTAGTCACTCATTTTGACATTCTGTTTCTTCTATATGCTCTATTCTGTGTGGAGCAACGCTGCAAAAAGTAATTCATGCTAAATGTTTCGCATTAGAGGACACTAAACAATGGAATTGCTTTGGTGGCATGGAAATTCTTGTCATGTATTTTGCAACACAGCCGTGCTCGTACCTAACCGTGTATTTATCAGTTTCCTGAACTGAAACTCTCAATCCAACAGACTAAAAAAGTAATCTATCTTAAGAGTATTCTCTATATTACTGTGGTTTCTGTCCGCGCTGGATGCAGTTCCTAGTGTCTTACAAATGCCTCCCGTTCAACATTTCATGAAAATGAAAATTCTTTGGTGGACGTCCACCTTCAAGAGATCATCCCTGCCATTGTGAAGATGGAATATGTGAAGCAAAGTATGTTGAGCTTGCTTTGTGAGGGAGCGTTGGCTCCCATACTTTACAACAATAGACAGTGCTTTATCTTTTCCAGCACATATCACCTTTGGGGTCTCTCGGAGCTCAATTTTAGATCCAATCCTTTATTCTCTTCACATGCTCTGCTTGGCAGCAACATGAATCAACGGAAAACAGCATGGGACACAGAAGCCCACTTGTTGTAACGTTCCGGTCAGAGCCACAGTTAGCGAGGTCAGCGAGGGTGCATTTTGTCTCCTGTCAAAAGCAAAGCACCTGCTGTCGGCACACACATGCATCTTCTGCCTTTAATCAATGACTGTAAACGTAGCAGCCGGGGTGTTTGACTCCTCCCAGATGCGAGGAAATAACATCAGCATATATTGCATTTTTCACATTTCTGCATTTCCTCGTCAGTATCAGATCATTACCCAGGCAGGGATCGTTTTGGCCGCGGGCAGCGTCGGGCTTTCCTGCTACAAACTCTCATGGACGCTGCACAAAGGCTTCAAATGTTTCCTTTCAAGATTCTCCACAGTCGAGCTCATCAAGCTCGGCCATTGGAAGACTTCACACCACAGAAAAGGCAGACAGTCTGTAAACACATGCAGTACAGTTTGATTGAATACCCAATCTTTTTTTCAGTCTGTCATATAAGATGTGGGATTTGGCTGAATATATTTCTAGAGATTTGCAAGCAAGCAAAGGTCTGTGAAAGCTAATAACATCATTTTAGCTATTATAAATGTAATGAATGAAGTAGATTAAAGTAAACTGCCAAAAAAAAACCATTTATTTACAAGAAATACAGCTTTTTTTTTTATGTATTATGACGTTATTGGCAAGATGTTATGACAATGGATCAATTATGTTATTACACTATTGGTTATTACACTATTTTACAATATGGGCTTTATTAAATTAAAAAAGGCCAAAATTATTACATTATTATGTTATTGGCCATTATTACATGTTTGAGATTGTAATCATCAACTAAAGAGGTTTACATTTTATTCTATTTGCTAAATGATTTCAATATTCAGTTAACATTTTTGGAGCTTCAGAGCAAAACGTTTCTTCAGTATCTACTTACAGCTGACTTCCCAAACAGGCTGAATGTGTTGCAGATTTCTTGTACAGGATTGCAAGAATAAAAAGTTGTGAAGCGATTAATCTTTTGTACCTTCAGGTCATTTATTTAGAGGAGTGAGGGAAAAGACGAGGCCAAACTTCATACAGTGAACAGTGGATTGTGGGCACAACTAAATAAGTAGGTCTCCAGTCTGAACTGGATATAATGAGCAGCATCAATCGCTGAAATTGGTGGTCATTTCTAGAAGAGGTTTCCTCTGAGGGTGAGTGGGTTGCTCAGGTTTTAGAAAGTAAAGCGGAGGGCGGAACCATGTTTATAGATGAAGCAGGAATACAAAGTACTGGATATTATTTACTGGTTCCGTTTCTGGTAACTAGTGAGGAAGAGCCAAGGAAAGCCCATCGACTGTTGGTCGGGGTTTATGCCATTGTGTTTTTTGTATAATGAGTTTGGATCAGGACAGCCGCTATGTGTTGAGCACTGCACTGAACAGTTGTGGGAAACTCGACCACTTATCTAGGTCAGTTAAAGAGAGAAAACGGCTAATCCTGGAGGTATGTCTAAGGTGGAAACAAGCTTTGTCAGTATTTCCTTGATGTGTTCACCAAAGGAAAGTTTTGTTTTGAAGACAATACACCAGAGTTCAGTTGATTAATTGGAGGCAGCCATGTAGAGATTAAAACAAAGAGGGAAACTGGCCGCGCAGTGCTGAGGGACATAAAAAACATCTTTTCACTCAGTCTATATCTTGTTATCAGGCACCACTTTTTTTTGGCGAAACTTATTTCCTTTAATGAAGCTCTTTAATAAGCCCTCTTAACTGGGGCTCCACCTCCAAAAGGAATCAACTTCAGCGCCTGCAGATTTTGATGCAATGCGGGAACTTGAACCCACGGTAAACCCTGCGAGTCAATGTACGCCGGTCGTCACGCTCTCAGCGAGACACATCGACGTTTTTGTCAGCGCACAAATGAAGGCAATGAAGTCTTCATTGGTCTGGAGTCTCGAAGGCTCTGAAGCGGTAAAAGACAATCGAAGTATAAGTTAACAGGTTACAATTTGGTGGACACGAGTGTCATTATCATTATATGTTGTTCTTTAGCTAGTGCCAAGACAGTATAGATCGGTTTTTAAGAAGTGCTTTTTTTCATCTTGACGAGTTTCATATAGATTCAAAACCTCATTACCTTATTGAAATGTACAGAAATTGAATCCATAGTTTATGCCTCAGCTTTTTTTGAGTGGACTTTTGCACACCTGGAAGGGTCTGAAACAATCTCATGTGCATGTAAATTACCATATATTACCGTGACTGGAAACACACTGGGAACACACTGGGAACACATTGCCCTTAATATACAAATTTGCATTTACCCCAGTATAAACAGATTTGAAGTGTTGTCATGTTACTGTATCCATTTATTTTATTTATGACTTTGGGAGTACCATAGAGGTTTTTTGATATGTGAGAATATAATTGTGTAAATTATCTCTTTGAGCTAAAGGCTCATTTCAGTCAGACAACAACACGGTAACCTGGGAAGTAAAAACGCTTCGCTTGTTCACCGCAGGCTTTTCAATATTATGTCTGTTCACACGGAAACTGCTGAAAACGATGTGGCTTTCATATCGGGCCACAAGTTGGTTGTTAACAATACGCTATAAACAATAGCCATGGCAAGCACACGGACATTGGTTTGGACAGACGATGAAGTTTGGTCGCTATTACAGGTGACTAACTCCTCAAAAGTTTTTCAAAACGTTTTTCCCATTTCAACGGAGTCGGAATGTTTTTCAGAATTCAACGTTGTGTTTTCAGTGGCTCTGAGCAGTGTTGTCGCGTAAACGGACACCCAAAACACAAT
Source organism: Blennius ocellaris (assembly GCF_963422515.1). Taxonomy (NCBI): domain Eukaryota; kingdom Metazoa; phylum Chordata; class Actinopteri; order Blenniiformes; family Blenniidae; genus Blennius; species Blennius ocellaris. The sequence goes on from NC_137663.1 coordinate 22,177,783, forward strand.
GGTTTTCCGTTCTCCCTTGGAAACTCTGCCACGTAAACGGTGTAAAAGAAGCCACAAGTTAACAGTACACACCAGGGGGAGAATAGAACACATCACTGAAGTAACTTCAGCCTGGAAAGGAACATACAGTTACCCTAAATCATGGTTGTCTTTTCTTTTCTACAGGGCTGCTAACAGATCGACACTGACTGAGGGCTTTGTGTCATGGCATTGTCCATGTGTGCAGGCCTTCATTGAACAGGCCAATTGTTTGCATGCTGAGTGAGCACTGTATTTTATGTCACACAGTTTTCGCTGGGAATCGACTCATCCCGACAATGTGAATAGTCGGCTATTGAGATCATGCTAACAAGCTCCCAAATCTATTGCTAACATCCTGATAATCAGCTGAAGGTTGTTTGGACCAAATCAATTCCCCTCGTAGCCATTTGATAGTATCAACACAACCTTCTTTTGTTTTGAAAAATCATTACAAACATATTTTTTCATCCAAACCTTTCATGATCTCAGCATTTATCTCAGTTATTAAGGGTACAGCTCCACGGAATAACATAGCCATGCATCAAGCTTTGCTCCAATCTATCAAGTAAATGTGTAGAAATTTCTTTAGATCGGTTAATTTTTTTTGCTGGCTTGAGGCAATACATGACAGTTGGAAGTCATTCAGTTTAACCCTCTGGGACTGTAGCAAAAGACTTGGTGAAGCATCCAGTGCTTATTGAGATATTTTAGGGAGGATCAGAGAGGCCAACTGACAGACCCTGCCAGAGTCATGCTCCTAGCATGGCTAAAAATGTAGAGCTCAAACACTTTGGGACAGTTGAAACTGAGATGTTCCTAGACAGAGCACACTCTATACCCTAGGCATTTCATATTCTATGTTGTCTGCATTCAGTGGTCCAATTACCCATCTCTGTTATATCAAGTGTCCCAGAAATGTCTGCTTCTCGGTCACCCTCAGGGCCACTCGTTCCGTCTTCACCGGGACCCCAATACGCCACATCTTTCCTTGAGCATTCCGTATCACAACGGGAGGAAATCTAACTGCATAATCGGCATGAAACTTAAATATCAGGCCAATAACATGAAACCTTGTCTGCAGTTGTGCCCGACTAAAGGAAATCTCAGAGGTTAGTCACAACAGGAGCCGGAATATGGGTTACAATCTTGACGTTGATCTCTGGTAAGTGGCTGGATGTGTTTCTTAACCTCAAGTCTCCCCCTTCTCAACACCTCTTCTGGTTTTGTTTTGTTTTTTTTGTTCCATTTCCCTCTTTTCTTCTCAGAAACTCGATGGAGTCACATCTTATTCACATGCATGCAGCGTCACAGTACACGTACCTGCTTCATGGTGGGATTTGACAAGCCTCTGCTGATGAAATGTGAAGCGATTTCAGATGTCACATGGACTGTGCTGCTCTTTGACAAAGATATCAGATCTTACCAGGGCTGCAGGATTTCAAGGGGGGGCTAAACATTTATGTGATACTGGAGATTTTCAGCACATATCCGCGTGCTTAAAATTCAGGGAGGCAGCGACGTGGATATGTATCATCGGTTCAAGGTCTGGACGGAGCAGATGGATGGTTGTGCTACTAAAATTTGAAGGTGAACTCTTGGATTCTTTATTAATCACAGCGCCCTTGTTCAAAGACGTGCAAGCCCAATTAAGCCCACCATTTCAGAGAACATGAGGAATTTAAATGTGTTTTCTCCAAAGCTTTCAGGAGAGATGTACTCTTAAAATAGAGCTTGTTTTCTTATGTTCTTTTTTGTACACTCTTGGTACAGGTCAGTGTGTTCTCTAACGTCACAGGGTGATTCATGTGGAGGGTTGGAGAGAATTGAGGAACACAAAAAAAAGAAATTGCAGGCACAGTCTTCATGCACTCAATCAACCAAGGTTTGTTGTTTTTTTTGTAATAATAACAGCCAAACATGAAAATGTCAGTACCCTGCAATCATTTGGCAATCAAAGTCAAAGTGTTTGACTTTGTTTGATTAAATGTGGCGGCCTCTTTTTTTAACATGTTTATAAGTGGACCTCAAACCTCACAAAGACATAGATATACTCGAGGGAAGAGGTACAGATGTGCATTTTCAATACAGCGGCCCTATTTCCTGTCTCACATACCATTCCAATAGCTAAAAAGACTTTTTCTTTTTTTTTAAATCTGACAATCCGATCATGAAAAAGGAGACTGAATAGAAAATAAAATTCTGCAATCATAAATATAAAGAAATCAAAACAACATTTTCAGAGGAGGAAGAAAGAAAGAAAAAAACACATTCCCAAAACTTGGCTGGGCTGTGTATGAAATGTGATTACTCCTAAATTCAATTATATTTTAGTATGAAATGACAGATTTTATTTTCAAAAAGAAACTCCTAAGACTTGGTACTTGGTGGAGGGTGAATATAAACTGATTAATTAGCATATGCTCGTTAGAGCTCACATTGTGCCGAGTCTCTCACAGTGAACTTCTCTCAGTAGTCACCACTGTCAGTGTCAGCTGCTTGTAAACATGCTGTATTCACACAGCTGCACAATTTAGATCATTTCACAGCCATTTGGCATCTGGATCGAGAAAATGAACACTTGACACAGTGACAGTGATGAAATTATAATTCACACTGTTCAGGTAAAGCTTGAGACGACAGTTCCTGATTTAGCCTGTGCAGTAATTCTAAACACAACTGCAATTCACTGCACTAGAACCAGCAAAGCTAATGCTAAAAAAAAAAAATGAAAGAATGAGTCTCTTTACAGCTGTTTGTATCATTGAGCAGCCTGTTTAGCAGAGAAGCACGAGCTTCTCGATTTGTGTCCACACAGACGACATTGTAGTAACATTTCTCTTTGTCCCAATATAAATCATTCAATAGTGAAAGTTTGTAAAGAACAGAGCAGCAAACAAAAAACTTCATGACTCAGCAAAACAACAATTTGTAAACATGACTTATTCAGTTTTGAATTTTGTACTGCTTAACACATTCTGATGAGAAATGCAGAAGGTTGCTGGTTTGAATCCCACTGCTCCAAGCATGTATATTTAAGGTAAACTGGGAACAGGATGAATTACATAGACAAATATGACCCCTGAGAGAATCAATTAAGAATTTAACACAGGGCTCAACAGAAAAATACACATTTGTACGGGGGAAAAAGCAGATTTCCTTGGTTAAATGTTTAAAAGGGTGACACTAAGACGGGATTGTTTCATTTCAATATTTAACGAGACTCATGATCTCTCCTGACCAAAGTACTCTTGCAACCACATGTTCATCCACCATTCCTCCGACCTCTTTAAGATTTCCGTGCGCCGTCTGAATGTTGCAGTGATGTGAAGCACCCGTAAACTGAAACACATCGTCAGTGAGCGCAATTTGCTCATCCTTCACGATGTATACATATTGATTGGTAGGCAAGGTTGTGCATGGTGGACACAATTCATTTGCACTTGCTTTAATATATCCATTCACTGTAATCTCTTCCATTATCCCTGGCCATTTGAGCATCTCAAAAGAACCACTCATTTCCCAATGAGGCTCATGTGCGGCGCGCTTTCACATGTTCACCTCCACATCTCTGCGTCTGAATCCGCGGAACACAATGTTCTTGTCTGTAGTCGGGCGCAGTGAGTGCCAGGACGTGTTTACGCCTCAGAGCAGCAGACGCCTGTGAACTCGGAAGATAATTGGAGTTGGTATGGGATTCACAGCTCATTGCAAATCTCGCACAGGTTATGCTCCCAGCAGGGAAAGGTGAACAGCACACGAGAAGCGAAGCGAACGGAGATAATTGACAATGGGAGAATAAGAGGGACTTGTAATTAAGACATTCATCAAGTCTCTGACTGATCATTACAATGCCCAGAGTGTGAAATCCACAAGAGATAGGTCCACTCGATGTGCTCCCTCTAACGAGTGATCTGTATCACAAACACACACCTAAACTAGGAGGGTGTCTCCGGCTTGCTTTGCACTGTCAAAATCGAGACATCATGGCATATATCATGAATTCCATTTCTGCACAACATATTGGAAAAACGGTCCCCGTGCACAATATAATATCTCGTCAGAGGCACTACATCAAACCTGTCAGACCAGACAGCTAATCTAGATCAACAAAACAAGTGCATCAAGCCTGGAACTGAAGACAATAACTTATAGTATGCATAAAGAAAATCCTGGACTCAACTTGTACAACTTGTACAACTTGTTTGAGAAACGTCTCATCGTCATCATGTATTGAATGGTAAATGGATTTTACTTAAGTAGCTGATTTTACTGTGTCAGAGTCTCTATATGCTTTACATTTACACCATCCAATTGGAAGTTCACTGCAGTAAATATTCACACTAAAATATATGTGTCGGATGTGGAAGGTTAGTTCATCAAAGGCCTATAGGATATTTGTGCCTCCAGTGCACAACCAAAAAACCAAGGCACTCGTCCACTTGGGAGACAAATCACTTGAAATTCTTTATTTTAAAAGGTGAACAGTCTGTGTGCAAAGTCCCGGGTCCAGGTTCCAGAATAGTTATCCTCTCTGGCTTTGTTTTGTGCAAACTCAGCATCTTTGACTCGCGCAAGTTGAGAATGGTTGTTTTCTCCCCCCAAAATGTTAAAAATGTGCTTGACTTTACATTTATGTTTTCTACAGTAAAATGACAGAACTCTCATTTGCAGAAATCTAGATTTGCCAAGCCACCATGTAACAAATTAAACTTGTCTGACAGCTCGCCTGTCTGAACTGGAAAATAAAAGGTACACTTCTGAGCTATCGCACACTGACCAAATCTTAGGCAGATAGAAAGTTTAAAGAAATTATTTGTACATTCAAAGTAAAGCATAATAAACTTGAGTCCACATAAGTTGTGAGCCTCCCATTTACACAATACCGTGTACTCCTAAAATAACAAAATATTGTGTTAATAACTCAATGCTATTTTAATTGTCTTGGTTATTATCCAAAGCGCCTCACTTTACCTCGTGATTCGAATGCATCTTATTACAGCTCATGTTAAGGCCAACAAATGGATTTGCACAAGTACATTGATAGCTTTGGTTCCTTTAAAAATATACAACTCAACAAATTAACAGGAAACCAGTCCCATCGAAAGTACTAAAATTCATGAGACTGAAATAGTGTAATCCAATGACAGGCATGTACAGATATGCTTCAAACCGCAGCCTGCTGACATGATTAAAATGGGATGTGCTAAGCAAATGTTTCAAATTTAATGATATCATTTATTCCATTTAAAGACTGCATTAATATTCCATCAGATATTAGACACAACCTTCCTGCCATTATCAGGAGCCCAGACAGTGTGTGGTTATTTAACATCCAGACCCATTTAGCCCAGTCGAGCGTACATCCTACCTTAACTGCCACCTTTATCTGCTATTTCCTATCATTTTCCTCATTTCCTTTCATTTTCATCACTTTCAGCCCTGCCATTGGCTGCTTCTCTGCCACTGCTGCTCCTCCACTGTGACCAACACACCGAGCAGAGGAGACATGCCTTTGTGTGCGTGACGTGGTTGTGTCGTGTTTTATAATCCTTGTTTTCATCTCTTCTCGGCGCTCTCCCTTTCCTGCGAAATGCCGCAGTGGAAATCCCACAGTCTCGACTCAGAGTGTGCAGTAATTAACCTCGACTTGAAAACATCAGAGGCTCATTTAGTTATGGCATACAAGTGACAGTGCTTCTACATCTTTAGGGAGACGTGCAAATAAACATGAATCAAAATACGCCAGAATGCATTGCAGAGTTTTGTAATAACCGGCTCCGAGTTGTTTCCATGCAACGGCGAAGGTGACTCCATTGAATGTAACCTGATGTGACTTCTTGAGCTCACTGGCGCTGAAACAGACAAAAGCCTCGCTGTGTACTTTGAGGCTTACAGTACTTGAAAGCATACTGGAAGTGCATCCAACAGGCTGAAATTGTTTTGGTGTCTCAGGCTGTGCTCGGACTGTCAGTCAAAGCTCGCTTTGTGTGCACACCCAGCAGAGAATCTGATCCAAGTCTGAACAGCCACAAATCACACGCGTTCTGCTTATGACAACGCCTGTTTCAATCATATGTGTTTTCCCTGTGTGGACCGTCCTCCGCGCCGGACCGCGATGCCAAGTCTGACAGCTGCACGAAGAATATCTCAGAGCGAAAGAATATTCTCAGCGTGTTGTCTCGTTGTTTTGCTCAAACCCACACAGCGGCTCCACATTGCCATGCGGTGAATACCCAAGTCCATTTCATTGCCCGCCCTGGGTTGTTTATGGCTACTAGTGGACACATGGTCATCACCGTAGCAACCGGTGTGTGCTGGACAAGACCAACCAACACACGAATCGACTGATCAGACCTGATCACTCACCATGTAAAATGAGAATCAGTTACTCTTTCAAATACCTCCAGCAAAAATTATAATACAGGAGATTTTATTAGAATCACATATTGGTGATTATTTCACTTTTTACATCTATTCAACCATCTCACTCCCTCTAGGCATCCTTTTAGCCATGCATTTGTCTATTTAGCATATACTCATCCATCTAGTCACCTATTGAGTTATGCATTCTTTCATCCATGTGTCTATTTAACCACAGAACTATCCATCTCTTTCTCTACCAAGACATCTATTCATCCCTTTAATCATGTGTCCAGTCATGGACGTATCCATCTATCCTCTTACAGCCACACATCTCTCAATTTATTCAGCCGCCTGATCATCTATGTAGCCATCCAGCCAACTTTCCAACAGTCCATCCATCTACCCGCCTCTCTGAAATTGAAAGCACACTGGAGGCTTGTGGCCGACGTCTGCCGGCTGCAGCAGGTGGAAGCAGCTGAGGCAAGAACTGCAGAGTCAGTTAATAATTCTCTGTGGCTTGTCACGTTGAGTGACCCCTCTCACGAGGCACAACCTCATTTAATTTACTGTTAATCTAGGAATATTGATTATGGCTCCTTTGAGTGATTCATCACCTATTTAAGAGATTTTCTTTAAACTCACTTATGTTTAGTTCTGCGCCGTTGCTCTGAAATGTGCCGTGGGAATTTACCGTCTTTTGTTTGTTTTTTACTTTTAAATAAAGAGTTTAAGCGAGAAGCAAAATAATAACTATAGCGCTCTGTAATTAGATTTTCGATTATGTTCTTCTATTCCACTTTCCAGGTTCAGCTTTTTATTCTTTCAAACGTTTTTTTTTTGCAATATATTTAAATAGATAATGCATCAGGGACTAATTTAAATGCATACTGTTTTTTTTCTACAAAGTTTACTTTTAATCCAACCGGAGAACACTGTGGCATGTTACTCCCATTTTTGCATTCCCTATCATGCTCTGCTTTTAAATCAAGGCAAGATGTCAACAAATATTCTACAGGCATACATTATGTGTGAAGAGGTATTCAGTATTTATGTATTTGCAACACTGCTGTTATGAATGCATTGCAGAGCGTCGTTTAAATTGGAGTCGTTCGCCACTGTAAATCTGTTCCTCTGCATGAAAAAATACAGAGACGTTTGAAAACTACTGTTGGGTAGACGCTCCGCTCTGTCTCCTCCGTCAAGGAGAAATCAATCACTTAGTCCCTGGAGGAACACCAGCTGGCATGAGATCCGATTGTGCCATTTGGCCTTGTGTGGAGATTGACTCTACTCTTCCTCATCCCTGTCATTCAATCTTCAAATTAATTCCTCGAATTTACAGGAGATTCCCCTCCAAAAGAATACAAACAAACGATGGCTTTACCCCAGCGGGCCGAGCCCACTATTGTCTGGTTTATCATCGCTGGATGTTTTTACACTGATTGTGGAACATTTTGGCATCTCATGAAGAAAAGAATATGAAGAGTTTGGGAGGGTAAATGTGGTGAATAGAGATTTTAATGATTCTCAGGGGCCAAGCCAGAGTCAGACTTTGATGGAGTGTTGCTCGAAAGTTTTTTGGTCAAAGAGGCACAGGAGAGAAGTCCAGTAAATCACAGTATGGTGTTTGTCCTGGCGTCCACATGTGTGCAGTCATCGGTCAGTCTCGTGACCCAGAAATGACACTATGGTCTGTACTGAGTCCAATATTTGACCGCACTGAACAGGACTAAATGGACGGATAATACAAAGACGCCTTTACAACAAAACAAAGGAAGATAACCGCATCATCATAACAGTGTTTTGTTTTTTTTTTACAATAAATCCTATAGTGTTAAATGGTGCCACATTTGTGAGATGTGCTGCAGAGCCAAATATGTAGATTGTACTCGTGAAAAAAAAAAAAGGTTAGACATTGGCTTCTTTGGTGAAATTTGATGGATCAGAAGATTACATTCTATGGAACCCATGCAATTAATTAGAATTTAATTAAACAGCCACTGTCTCATGGTGCTCACCAGCCTGCTCTCACGCTTTATACCACCAGCATTTGTGGCAATCATGTCGCTTTCGAATTGCCTTTGAACTGTTAATATGAGCTGTTTTCAATGTTACAGATCAGAAGTTATAAAGGGCCCATCCTGTTTATATCAGTATCCTGAGGATATACTCAGGGCAGCTATCAGGAAGTTTTGTTTTGAACATGGCTGCAGGCAATGTGACATGTTATTGGAAACGGGGTTTTATTTGTTTTCAGAGGAGGCGGAAGTTTCTTAAATGACTGATATATACAGCTCTGCTATTGTGCTGCTTGTACTTATGAAGTCAAAAGTGGGAAAAAAAAGCTGTTTTACAACAAACATCCATACTATTTTCTTGTGGCGTTACAATATAATGGAATGCTACGGCGCCTGTTATTCCAGGAAGTTAAATCAATCTACCGGAGAAATTACATTCTCAACATTTGAAAATGATGCCCATTTACACGGAAACGGCGGAAACGCTGAAGTGCAATCAACATGCCATTACACAAGTTGGTGCTATTGGTTTGTTTTTGTAATGAAACCACACAAACGGACACAGAGAACTATAGGCTGCAAACATAACAGACATCCGTGTTGGCAGGCAACAAAGTTGGATTGCTTTCCGTTTCAGACAAGTTGCCGTTTTCCCCAGTTTACATTTTTAAACGTTGCACCTTAGAAGCAGCTTTTAAAATTTCAGTAGCTGTCATGGTGGTTGTCATGTAAATGGACAACCAAAATGCAATGAAAGTTTTCCTTTCTTGCACCAAAACGATCTGAGGCACCATGGAAGGCACCAAATCATGGTCAACTGGAATAGCTTCAAAAACGCAGTGTCGGCAGAGATGATTTGGCAATTTTTCAATGAAGGCAACCCACATGCTCGGCTCAGGTGCTCCTCCAAATGTTATTCTCATTCTATCGGCTGTGCACCTCGCCGTGGAAATACATTTTTAGGCCAAGAATGTTTTTTTTTTTGTTGTTTTTTTTTATTTAAATCCCAACAAAGTTTTGCGCGTTATCTCCAGATTCAGAAATACCAGACAATGCTGAGTGGGGATTAATGAGAAATGAGGAAGTTAACTCAACAGGCGGCGGGAGAAAGAAAGGAATTAAGTGGCAGAGCAAAACATGTGTTTGTCACATTCTTGCTTTTATCTCTCCGTGAAGCTCTCGACGGGCTTTATTAAGAGCACTGCTGAGAGGACAGATGCACTGTAATTGTTTTATCGTACTTTAGGCTCGTGGGCCGTCGGGGAGGTCAATCACATCAATTAACACGCGTCCATCCTGCGCTGTTCAGAGGAGCCCCGTGGATGTGCTGAGTGGAAGCCACACACCTCCCCCGCTGGGCACGGTGGCGTCCCGTTGTGAGAGCCACTGAGAAATGACTTTTTCATGTTCCCACTCGGGAAGCGACAGGTTCCAGTTCACTGGTGGTCACTCCAGCGCGTCAAACCCTTTTTTAAGAGTGCGGGTTAAAAGTACAAAGTGCCAATCGGAACAGAAACATGCGCAACGTGATTTTATTGATCACCAATATGGTGCGTTGTAGTGTGAGATACAGGCAACTTCCTTTTCCTCCGCCTCTGTACACAGCTGGTGAGGAGAGGCTGTTGCTAGGACACCGAGTCCCATTGAATGAATCATGTGAAATAAATTCAGTTTGACCGGCTACTTCTTGTGTTTGCTTTGTTTGTGTGTAGTTTTTGCCAACACAAAAGACTTTGTTGCAAATCTATAAAACATGAAACAGATGCAATACAAGGTTCTTGGCTTGTTGGTCCATTTCGAGGCTTGGAGGTCTTTAATGTTATCCTCTGCAACGTTACCGCAGTTGTAATCACATGCAGAAATGTGTGACTTAAAAACACATAATTTTACACCTGTAAAATTTGGGTGCATCTCTTATGTGTTTTGGGGCTATAATTAAATCAAAAATGTTCTTTTCCTGTAAACAAGTTGAATATGTAGCACAATTAAGGCACCAAGTTAATTCCAAGAGTTTCAGCGGTGCACAGAAATACATTAAATAACTGCATGATAATGAGGCAGCCAACCAATAGTGGAACAACATGCCAATTAATCCTGTCAGCTGGGAAAATGTGTAGCCTCAATCTAGCAGTTTTCACCTACTGGGATCTTTAAATCCCAATCACAGAGTTTTCTACTTTCTCGAGACCTTTTCAAGTATAACAGCAGCCAAGCAATCATAATTTGCCGTTAGCCATCAGCTCCTAAGTTATAATGGTGGTCATTTCTGTGTTGTGCACTTTAGCCTCAGTAATGTAACATTAAAAATGACACGCAATTTGAAATGACTGTTTAGTTTTGTTATTAATCTCACTTTAACAGGCACTGACTTTTATGTTAATTGTGTTTGTCCCGCTGTTCGGGTCCAGTCCAAACTACTACTCCATTATTTATGGAATTGCTTTCCCATTTGAAGTCTAACATGCCGTTTACTTCCACTGGCCAGGCCAGTCGTAGATATATTGACCTGGCACGTCAGGAAAAGCACAACTTTAATGACTGCATGTTTATTTCATGATGGCTTCGCTCAATTAGGCGTTTTCAGCCGTCAGTGACTGAACACACTGAGTGCTTGTTAAAAAATGCATTGTTAATTAGCATCTGTGATAAAAGACACTCTCTCTCTTTCAGGAGTACACCATCGATGTCTTCTTCCGTCAGAGCTGGAGGGACGAGAGGCTGAAGTTCGACGGGCCCATGCAAGTGCTTCCCCTCAACAACCTCCTGGCCAGTAAGATCTGGACTCCCGATACCTTTTTCCACAACGGGAAGAAGTCTGTGGCCCATAACATGACGACGCCGAACAAACTACTACGACTCGTCGACAATGGCACGCTTCTCTACACGATGAGGTGAGCGCACAATACGCTATGAAGATTAACAATGGCGAGTACACCGACATTTGTACCGACAGATGATGACGTTGGATCGCTATTCCGGGTGACTCGTCTATAAAACCACAAAGTCCAAGGAGAACATGGACTCGGAGTCGTGACACTCTGGAGGCCGCCAATGCTGCAATTGTCCATCTACTCGCACATGTGCAGAACAATCCACATTCGCCGGAGCAGCCTTTCAGAACAGACGTGTTTTTCTCCGTATATACCGAGACCGAGGGTTTTCGAAATGTTCCACCTTGGAAGCCATTTACAAAAAGTTGCATGTTCAGTGGCTCCATGCATGGGTGTGTAAACAGAACACCAACATGCAAAAAATTTATTTCCTAAGAGTTGAAATAAATAGTCGACAGATCATCTCAAATCGATGACAAGGGAAAAGTTGACATTTGTGGGTCTTAATTTTACCACAACTAAATAAAGTAAATATGTTGCCAGGTGATGGACGTCAGTGACAATTTTGAAACATTTATCACCCACATTATCATCAAAATATTTGAACTCTTAACCTTGAAACTACCCTTTAAACAGGAGATGACCAAAGTTAACCCATTTCAAATCATTCAATTCATAATATAGTCGTAGCCAGCTGATGCACCTGGATCGTTCCTGCATAATTTTTACATCCGACAAGCAGATAACCGATTTGCGGCCACCCTGGGCCACATATGTTTCACACGCCGACAGCTCAGGGAAGAATACAGACTTGATCAAAGCATGGGCATTGTGTGTGTGTCATGCCTAAAGTACACTGTAAATAGCATCAGCTACCAAGGCAGCCGCAGTCACCGAATGCCATTATGTGCAGGGCGGGCGCAAAACTAATTCATTGGGTTCATCTGATTTCAACACTGAGCCTGTCAGTCAGCCGTCCCTGCAGCTTTGCATCGTGGCCATGAAAAGGCTTCAAAAGAAATATTTTTATGATGCTCATCCACGAGGTCAGTATTGATTTTCAAGGTTGAAAGTGAAATATTGAAAGAAATTCATTTTGCGGTCCCACATGAGTAGATTTGATGCGGTGGCAGTTCTGCCAAGGCTGACGACGGCACCTGAGTGCTAATGGAAGTCTTACAAGGACTGTCATGTTTACACCGCTTGGTAAATACGTGGGAGGATGGAGACGTTGTATGATGAAGCAAACTAAGATAAGTCTCTGCCATGCTGAAGGGAAAAACACTGGTGATGTGATATTTAGATTCAAGCTGACAAACAGTGAGGTTTATTCAACTCCTCATTCAGGACTTTTAACTATTCTGTGTGGGAACATACGACGACTGAATATTTTTGGTTGGAGTTTTTTTTCTTTTCCCCACATACTGTCAACTATTTTATAAATTCATGAGCAGCATCCTCTCTTCATGTGGCGCTGTGGCCGATTTGTTGAAGGAGTCTGAATGAAAATTTTGCTATTTTGTTAGAGGCTCTGCGAAGCACTCCAAAGCAGAGGCTGATAACATGAATTTGCTCACTGCGCAGGCATTAGCTTCAGAATATAAATCTACCATATGGTGGGTTTGGTGTGCACGGCCTCACCTAGCACCCCTAAGTTGATTGGCACTCCTCACCAAACAGCGCAAATCCATTTAATCAGCACGTCCGCAGCATCTGAACTGACAAATGCTACAGAGGCCTCCCACTCTGCAGGATTGCATCATTATTTCGAATTGAAGGAGCCGGTATTGTCTGCTAGTGCAGCCGCATCCTTATTTTTTTGCGAGGGCATTTTATCACCCACTCTCAGCTCACCTCAAATTACCTTGGACTCATCGCGCTGCGCGTCAGGCAGAGAATATTAATTTTTGAGCACTTTAAACTGTCTTACTCAGAGAGAGTTGTGATTAAAACCTATTGCAATATTTTTTTTCCTTCATAATTTACTCATTTAAAATGAACAATTTACACAGAGTATGAATCGAATGGTGTGTCTTCATGGAGATATGTAGCCCAGAGGGAGGAAAGCAACAAAGTCGGGATCCCATGCTCCAGTTATGGACGACTTCACATTCTGCGGTCTCACTATAGTGGATGCCTTAAAACAGGCTGCATGAATTTGAACAAATGTGTATGTAATAGGATAATATTTGAATATATAGTTTCCAAAACATGCATCTAAAATACATTCTGATGTGTTGTATAGGTACTATTGATCAAGTCAACAACAAAGCTGCACAATATATCAGTGCTACAATATTCAAACTTTAGAGATCACAAAAGAAAAAAACCAATATGCAGCGTGTTTGGACAATCAGATGGAGTTCTGCTGCCAACAGATGGTGTTTCACTGCACTATTTCCACATTACATCAAGTCTGTCGAGAAGTCAGAAGCACAACAAGATGGGTCCAAGAAAAGAAAACACCATTATATGGAAGAACAAACCCAAAAGCACACTGACAGCAGCATCATATGCTTTTGTGTTTATTTCTTGCAAGTCAGATTGCGATACTCAACTGTGATCGTGCAAGCCTAATTCAACATTATTGGGGTTGGAGTGGAATTTAAAGCACATCATTTCATAATTTTTTATTTTTAAATCAACATCCAAAGTTTATAATGGGAGCTCTGAGTTTCAAAAGACATATTTGATGTCAGGTGGATCATTAGTTGTACGTGAATAAACTTTATTCTTCCTCTATGAGTGACACAGAGCTAAGATTTAGAAGTAGAATCCGTGTAAATAAAATATAAGACCATAAAAAGAACAATAAAAGAACCATAAAAGAGCATAAAAGAACCTGTGTAGACAACCAGCAAAACTGAAAGATCTCACTACTTTCCCCAATACCTGCGTCTCTTGATTAATGTCAAGTACCCCAAATAAAACTGACTCGAGTAGTTTCACATCCGATTTACTCCTTTTACCTGGTTTCAATGGTTTTATCCTGAACGTCTGCTTTATCCATTAGGCTGGGTGTCTCCTCTGCACGAACCGTGCAAACCGAACTGAAAACATCGCCGTGATTTTTAAATAGAGCTTGTTTCATGTGAGCTTTACATATTTGTGTGGAAATAGGGCTCAAGATGAGTCGTTTCTCGATTAAAAATGTGACTCAACTACTTTTCCACCATGCATACACCAGCACATATAGTAAGTAGCTTATGAATAGAAACATACCATTTGCAAAAAAATAATGAAAAAAAAAGCTGCATAATATCTGCAGGAGCAAGGATGGGCAGCTGCCATTTACATGCTATCATTGTCGCTGGATAAGAGTTGTGATACATGTAGCTCAAGGCATCGCTCAGCTTCAAAAACAGCCTCACGGAGCTGCAGTCATGTCAAAGACAGGAAGTTCTGTCATTGCGCATAAAAGGCATGTGTTCGGTCTCTGATCTCAACTCTTTGTTTCCATCCGTGTGTTCTCGGTTTGAGCTCCGCTCATGTGAATCATGTTGCATTGCCAGGATTGCAGTTGTGAGTCACTGATCAGCAATCGGGGGCAGCAGCAGAAAATGGACAGAAATGGAGGAGGACAAAAAAATGAGCACAGAGTTGTTGTGAATGCAATGTAAACAGCTAATTAGAAAATGAGAGTTTGAGGTGTTTTGTTTTTTTTGAAGAAGCAGGCCATAATTTATCAAGTTTCCATAGTTTGCCTGCAATGAAGTCCTCCACTCATTACTTTTTTTTTAGATAGTAATTTTCATCAAATATAAATGCGAAATCTGCCCACAGAAAACACAACGCAAGAAGTAAATCTGTGCATGCATTCGGTTTGGCCGACATATTTTGGAAATGGAAAAGAGCATTAATGTTATACACTCAGTTTCCCCGGCTGTTAAAAACACCCAGACCTGAATTGATGCATTCACTACAAATGTTATAACTGAGTTACACTAACCCAGTTTGCGGTCCATTTACGAGTACCTCCGTCCACTGAAGGAAGGTTTTATGGCTCGCTGTTTTGTTTGAACTCAGCAAATGCAATCCCCATGTTGTTTAAACTTGTATGAGTGAGATAATACGCATTATTTCGCTGTTTGCGTACAGAGTGCATTATAGTTCGGCCATCTGGCCAAATGAAATAAACTCTGGGGCTCCCTGGAGATTTCAGCTTTCTTGTCAGTCAGCTTAATTCTCATTACGGGTGACAGCGAGGGGGTGGGAGGGAGGAGAGAGAGCGAGAGAGGCCACACTCCATTTCCCTTTCAGTTTCTTCTCTTTGTTTTGATAAAAGGCATGAATCTATTTAAAAAGTACTCTGTCATTAAAGCGACTGCTGTTTAATTCCATCTCCACGCTCTGATTGCGTTTGAAAGCCTCGTCCTTGACGTGTGATGACGGAAATTTCATGGAAGCAGATCTACAGCAGATCTACGAAAACTCTCTGAATTGTTTATTCAGCTACATATGTCGCGAGGCGTTGTGTGTCCTGAAGCTCAGTGCAGACCGGACCGCTGAAGTACTTCCTCTCTGTCCCCCCAGGTTGACCATTCATGCCGAGTGCCCCATGCACCTGGAGGATTTCCCCATGGATGCGCACGCCTGTCCTCTGAAGTTCGGAAGTTGTAAGTCCGTGCAGATGGCCACAACAAAACAGAGTTTAATGCAAAAAAAAAACCACACAAAAAAATCACACTGCAGAAACAGTGGTGATTGTTCTCTGCAGGTGTTAGGCACCTTGCCTGACCTGGAAAAACATCAGAGGAGTCCGACTGCACTCTCCACAAGGGATTGTGGGGTGCTCGGGGATACCTGTCAGCACTGTGGAAGCAGTCCGCCTCTGGCTTGAAGGGAAAGTTCCCTTGATAAAGACGAAGAGCCTCAGAAAGTTGAAACGTTTAACACCAAGTTAGAAAGCGTGTTTGTGCCACAGCAAAGGGCTTCCAGCGCAGGATGCTGAAGTTTAACAAAATTAAAGAAAGAAAACAACTCGACTGCATATTAGGAACTAACAAATAACAAAGCAGGATGCTGAGAGGGATTTATAATACAGATTACTGAAGGTGATGCTACATTTCTCACAGTTTCCTAAAGTCCTTAAAGAAAAAAAGACTAATACAAGGCGTGCCTGTGCTTAGGATTGAAGCCAAGTGTGTGCTCAAGTCATCATTGAGTAACAAAATCTGGAAATAAGATCGCATTTTAGCATCTCGTAAGAATGGCCATCTATGCAGCATCCTTGATTTTATACCTACATACATTGTTCATCTCGTATTAACTATAGCTTTTTCTTTTTTTTTTATCTTTTATCATTTTAGAGGGAAATTCTTTCGCAAAAGTGATGAATGAACTGAAATTAAAAGTTTACTGGGCAGGATTTTCATGACAAACCCTTGTGGTATCCTGTCACTTTAACCTTTTACTTCTACCGACCGTTTCGGCTTTAAAAATATAGTTTCCAATTGTGAAGATTATTTATTTGCAAAAAGTATCAAAAGCTTCCCAAGTAATACAAAAATCTGTGAGAAAAAAAAAAGTTATTCGGCAAGGGAATAAAAGTGTTGCTACTCTCCTGATTGCCGTCATTGTAAAGCACAACATTGTCTACATTTTAATGACACGTCATCTTGAAACCATAGATCTCTGTATTGGAAATGATACGCATTTATTTCCAAACTGCCAGCTGTTACAGAATATGTGCTATAATTCACTCAATATTAAAGAACTGTTGAGACACTACAGCAGAAGTCAGGGAATTATGAGCATCAGTAATGTTTCATTGAGTTCTCCCTAGTCACCCCTAGTGTCAAACTAATATTGTGTCTATGTATATATAGTGGAAAACGATCTACGCAGTTGAAAATGACTCAGCCCTTCACATTTCCAGAAGTTCCTTCTGCCACAGAGAAAGTGTAGAAAAGAAAAATGGGACATTTTGATGGATTTCCTAACATTTTTGCCCCCGCTTTGTCCCTGTTGTCCAGACGCTTACACCAATAATGAGGTGATCTACCTGTGGACGCAGGGAGACGAGCGGTCTGTGGCCGTGGCGGAGGACGGCTCCAGGCTCAACCAGTACGACCTGCTGGGACACGTCATTGGCAAAGAAACCATCAGTTCCAGCACAGGTACACCGCACGCCAATTTTAGGCCACACAGCGGCATACAATACACTTCAAATTTAATCAGATCTGGTGTGCTGGAACAGGCGCGAGGCTGAGGCCCGAGGCAAACAACACACCGCACAGAGCCTGCCTCGCCTGCAGCGAGCGCAGGCGGCCGGTCAGCCAGGCAACAATCTCACAGCAGTTCGTCACAACAGACTGTTTTGATGGAGGAAACTGAGCAAAGGAGGGAAATTAGAGTGATGAAACGCCTACCTTTGAAATAAAAACTCGTATTAGTTTTTCCCTCATTTCTGCTTATACATACGGAGCACTTGAGTGGGTTTTCTTTTTTTTTTTTTCTTTTTTCGCGAGAGAAACAGTCTGCATTTTTCTACCGCTCTGTAATTTTGAGTTCACATGTTGTTTGGGTCTATCAGAAAAAAAATGATGACCATTATCAGTTTTCAGGGAAACTATTCTGATTATTTACAAAGATAATATGAAGAGCTGCACTCGAGGTGGAGAGAGAAAAAAAAACAACAAAAAGACTTATTTCTATTCTGTCCACCGAATTAAAGAGTAATAAAGCAAATGCAAATTTTTGTTTTCTCACTGGAGGATTTAGACTTTATGGTAGCACTGTAACATAAAGAAATTAGACAGACACCAGTAATAATGAGGCCATTTGCACCAACTATCAAGTAATATAGATAATTGGGTTCAAGCACATCAGAGTAGTTTCAGCTTTATTACTGGAGAAATTGCTTTAAAAACGAGTTACTGAAAACTTGGAAATATGATCGTCTATTAAGTGAATTACAGCGATATAAAAGAAACTTTAATCATCAATCCGGCTTTAAGTAACTAAAGGATGTGCTGACGGACTCATAACTGAGGAGCTAAAGATAAAAGGTTGCTTCGGGGGTGCAGTTGATTATCACGGAAAGAGTGCACAGCTTATACACAAGCCACCCCGGCTTCCCATTTTCAGAGATTTAACCTCTGCGATGGAGCCGTTTGGCCATGAAGCCGTCACAAGGCGAGCTTTCCAGCCACACAGGCTTGTCAGACTTCACTAGTGTTTGGGAACTAAAACGTCACGAAGCCTCTTTGTCGATCCCTTTTCCTAGGAAGCGAAATGTGCCAAATAATTGCTTGTTTCACTCTACAGAGGATAGTTTCCATGAGCCCATCTTTATTGTCAGGCTGTTTAGTGGGCTGAACTTAAGCCAAAAGAATTGCAAAAGGTATTTTGAAGTGAGGCAGCCAACTAAAGCCTGGCAGGATTGAAGGTGGAGTCGATGCGGCTCCTTTCATAAACAGCCTCATCTTATAGATGTCGGAAAACCTTATTTCTTCTAACTTTAAACCTAATGGACAACACTGAGCCAAGGGAATGTGGGCCAGTTCAGCTCTGGTCAGAAGAATCTGCTCAGAAAATGCACCTCGGGGTGGGATAGAAGGCTGTTTTTCTCATATCTTTGCAACACAGATTGCAGACATGGCAGCGAGAGCCGAGCGCAGAGAGGGAACTGAATTTGTCCGTTCACTGCCGTCGGTGACAAATATCAAGAGGTTAGAATGACGCAGGCTCAGGTTCTCCACGGCTACCGCGAAGGGCTCTCAGGGAAAATGGAAATGAGTTTTTAAAGTAGCGTGCTAGTGAAAATCTATATAATAATAATCAGCGGCCTGGCTACGGCCTGAAAGATGGCGCTGGAAACACACTTCCTCTTTGGGGACGACAACAAAGCGAGGGCCCTTTGAAAGCCACCTTGGCATATATAGGAGACGACCACTGTATTTACATGACAACAAAGATGCTTTGTTTTAATTATTCCAGAGAAGGCGGCTCATCTTGAATTTAAAACACTGCTGTGCGTGAGCTTTTGGCCGGTGTGACAAAACATATCAATCAAGCTTTTTATGTATGGCACCTTTGAGACAGGTAAATATATCGAAAGGGCTCGACAAAGGAAAATGAAATCTCACACACGTCGTGTGAAAACTGACATACTGCCAAAACAAGTCACTATAAAGGGAGATTTTTTTTTTTTTTTTTTACAGTACGAGGTTGGTAGCCTAAATAAATATAAACCCGTGCAACAGTAAGATGTTAAGGGAAAATGGACTGGAATATGAAACCCATATCTAGACCCATTAAAAAACAAACAAAAAACAATACACCGACTGATTGCTAATGTAGCATCTTGCTTTAACCAGGTATTAAGGTTTGTGCAGTTTTTACACCAGATGCTCTTTCTGCTACAACCACGATTCAAACCCAGATCCCTACCTTACCCTATCAAATCATTCATTTATTCATGGTCATATCCACATACTCACTGGGAATTTAGATTCCTTGGTTCACACACGACCTTGAACCTGGGACGTTCTCCCCATGTTGGAACTTTTCGAAAAATGCTCACAAATGGGATTCAAATTCAGGCACCCAACTATAGACACAACTATATCAAACTGGTAAAACTACATTGGGTGAAAATTATAGCCCACCTAAAAATACTTAAAAGCTTCTGTAAATGGGAAAAGTCTAAATACTGAATCTGAGCTCAATAAGAGAGGTTGGCTGAAACCATTCTGCTGCTGAGGGGAACGTCTTCAGAATAAATATGTAGGAGTTCTTGAGTTGGTAGTGCCGCCTTCACTTGGTCCCCATCTTAACATGATGGAGTTCGCGTGGGATTACATGAGCAGACTGAAGGATTTTAAGAAGTAGTCGTCCACACAACCGTTTTGTCAAATATGGAAGGATTGATGCTGCAAAGCTCAAACCAAATCATGATTGCGCAGCTGGATTTTGTTGATCGATACCATTATTTCTAAAGTATTACAAAATTCAACAGCCCTTAAAATCTATTTTGGAGACATTTCAAATATCTCCAACGCAACTCAAGGTTTCTTTCTTTTTGCTGTGACTCCATCAAACAAATCTGCTCATTCAACTATCAACTTTCAAATGTTTCTTTCTCTACTTTCCTGAATGAAATCTCGTTGAAATAGAGGGTAGTCATGTTTTTTTTTGTTTTTTTCTTTTTCTCCATATATACAAAGCACGAATGACAGCCTCAGTGGAACATCCCTGAGCACACAGCATCTTTTAAGCACAATTTTCTGTGTGTTTGTACGGTTTGATGGCTCACTAGGAGCCTGCAGACAAACCTTTGATGATGCAAGTGTTCACGTTAATGTTTTAACTTTAATAAAAATCCATCCTGGAATACATTCAGCTTGTCTTTCTGCCATAGCCATATTAATAATGATGACCCTGTGTGTGTGTGTGTGTGTGTGTGTGTGTGTGTGTGTGTGTGTGTGTGTGTGTGTGTGTGTGTGTGTGTGTGTGTGTGTGTGTGTGTGTGTGTGTGTGTGTGTGTGTGTGTGTGTGTGTCTCTCTCTCTCTCCCCCCCATCTCTTTCCGTTTCTCTCCTTTCCCTTCAGGAGAATATGTAGTGATGACAACGTATTTCCATTTGAAAAGGAAAATTGGCTATTTTGTGATTCAGACCTACCTCCCGTGCATCATGACTGTCATACTGTCTCAGGTCTCCTTCTGGCTAAACAGAGAATCGGTTCCTGCGCGCACGGTATTCGGTGAGTGCCATCTTGTGTGTGTTCAATTCCCAGCTCAACAAATGAATTAGCTGAACGATTCAGTGCACGGGTCTGGCAGTTTTAGGCGAGGGGTGGGGGAACAAGTATGAGACTACTAGGCATTTGTGGGATGACTACAACAAACCACAGCAAGAAGTAGAAGTTTAAAAAGAGTTTTTTTCCAGTTGAAAAGCTCCAATTGTAAACATAACCATGTAGAAAACATACTGAAGCTTTGGTGCATTCAGGTGCACGTGAGAATGGAAGGTAATTTATTTTTTCCCCAAAGCTTTTATCGTAGTATTGACTCGATCCTCCCTCTGTGACCGCAAACATGAATTAATCACGGATAAGAAGGAGCGAAGTCGGGAGGCCGACGACGGGGAGTGGAGCGCGGCAGGTGATAGATAGACGAGGAGCCGCGTCTCTCGACGAGGCCGCGCCGCTGATTTGTCAACTTTACAGCAGCCGGTCTGCTTTGAAGTGATACTCCTCAGCGAGCGCCAGCTAATTTAGATAAAACAGGGCTCATCGGTTTTAAAAGCCAAGATAATCCCGCCGAAGTAACGAGGGGCTCTTAATAAGGTTCGGATTGCACATCCGCATTCTTTATGAAGTAATGGCAGGAGATCGCGTCGTCAGTGTTGCTGCTCATGAAATGCAAGCTTTTTCAATCACTTGTAATTTGCCAACAACAACATGGATCAAATAATTAGGAATGCCCGAGCTCAGTCGTTTCATATGACAATATAAACTTAAGGATGAAAAGTGAGGAATTTTGTGTTTCTTTGCTTGTTTACATCTTCTTCTTTTTTTTTTTTTTTTTTTTTATAAATGGTACCACATTTGTAAGGGACATGCATTTGTAGGATGAGCAGCAGAGCTGAGTAAGAACGTTCTGGCCATGAACCATTCTCTACGCAAGAGCTTAACAGCTTATAGTGTTATCGACGCTTGTTTTGAGCTCGTGGAAACCGTGGGAAGAGATCTAGAAGTTGGCTCAGGGCCGGCTGAAGAGATATTTCTCAAGCACTTTGGTATTGATAGAGAATATTTCAGAATTAATTTTTTATAGAAGGGAATTAAAAAGGGCAATAAAGGAATAAGTAGCTTAACTGAATGTTAGGTAAATGCTCATCTGAATAAATCAACCTCAAGCCTAAGGTATGACAGTTGCAGACTTATTTATTATGAACTGCTTACTTACCTGACTCACTTTTTGAAGTGAGAGCTTTTAACGAGCCCACCTCCGATAAAGCTTGTACAAGCACTTTCTCTTTCTTGTCTTCAGGCAAGTAGGCTTTTACAACATACGTTTGACATGTTGTGACTGGATTCTACCGTCTTCATCAGAAACGTCATCCTGACGTCTTTCCTAATGAAGGCGGGAGAATCCAGTCAAAACATGTCAACGGTATGTTGTAAAAGCCTACTTGCCTGAAGAGAGGAAAGAAAATACGTGCAACCAAAGGGCATAATGAACTTAAATGAAACCTTGTCCAATTTCTTTCCATGTGAAATTCTTTGGGAAGCCCAAAATTAATCAAAGCTGCAGCTCTGCTTTACTTGGATTTTAAACTACTATTATCTATTATTTGAGATGTTTTGGTTTTTTTCCCAGGGAAATTGATTTTTTCCCCCCTACCGAGCAAGAGAAGTAATTCTGCAGAAGAAGGGATGCATTGATCGATAGATAGAATTTCCACAAAATCAGCTCAGCCCGCTCATCCCACAAATGTTCCTTCCACCATCTATCAGTGAAATAAAGAGGCCTTTTTACCTTACAGCATTTTTACCACAGGGAAGTTATCCAAATGCAAATTGAATTACTTCTTGAGTCGTTTATATGTCTCCTGTCTACAGATGTGACACACAACAACGTGTTCCCTATTTGAATGATAATGATTTAATTTGTTCTTCCACTGCAATTCATGTTTGGAAGCACTGTCTGTGTGAAACAGCCTATCCTTTAAGATGGAATGCAATTTCCCCCCCTTTTCCTCTCGCTTGTTGTTATTGTGCTGCATAATCCCCGTAAGTGCCCTTTAATATAATTAGCATTTTGATTTAGCAATGAAGCACACGCACATGGAAGAAATAAAGCAAAGCTCGCACAATAGATGTCAAAGAGCACGTGAAGCAAAGGGCCACTCGGAATGTTAAAAAAGGTCATCAACGCCTTCACACCAATGCATTTTGATTAACCGAACCTCCTTCAGGCCTCCGCCAACACACATACACACACGTTCTCATGTAGTAGGAAATAATATCAATCTGTGATCTTCAATAAAATGAATCTCTCTTTTTGAAGGACATGATGTGTTTTTCTGGCACCTATGACCGATTAATCATTTTCTGTCCTTCTTTGCCCCCGAAGTTACATTATCTGGGCATCCCTAAATCATTTCACAAAGATTTTTTTTGACAGAGAACATC
Organism: Blennius ocellaris; assembly: GCF_963422515.1. Taxonomy (NCBI): domain Eukaryota; kingdom Metazoa; phylum Chordata; class Actinopteri; order Blenniiformes; family Blenniidae; genus Blennius; species Blennius ocellaris. The sequence goes on from NC_137663.1 coordinate 22,201,159, forward strand.
ATTGTTATTGCGAGTACCACAATGTCGTCATCTCGACCGATATAATTAATCACCGCGCTCATAAACACTACCGTCTGTTCAGATGAATTTCTTAATTAAAGAGAAACAGTCGAAACGCTGAAACTTATCGTGAAGTTACGTGAAAAGCATTACCTGGAAATTCATCTCTGTCCCCAAAGTGAACAGTTACCAATCAATCTTTGTGTCACATTTTCTAATTTCTCACACATGACTCACCAAAATGAGTTGACCTCCCGGTCCTCCAGCACAGGATCTCCTTTTTAGAGCCCCCAGTGTATCCATCTTTCATCAGGCGAGATAGGCTGGAACAGATGAAGTGATTGTTTTTATGTGGCTGGATGGGCGACCATTGTTGGAGCGATATTTCATTCCCTGCCACGCCGACCGTAAAAGCCGAGATGTTGAATGATCCGCAAAGTTTCTCACGTCAAGGGAATCAATTCCAGATTAATTAATTTCAGTGAATGGAAGTCTGCTGCTCATTTTCACATTCAGCGCCGAGTTCAACTTTAATTTACGATAACCTCTGCACAAAATCCTGCTGCTTTCAAATCTATTCAAGGCCATATATTATGTGTTTATGTGAGCTGATGAAAAGTTTTCCCCTATTTTTTTTCTTTAAATTTTACTTCTTGAGTCTTATCAGTGCAAACACTTTTTTTTTTTTTTAACAACAGACAGTTTGGAAGTTTCATCTCGACTGCACTCCGTTTTACAAGGGAATCTAATTCCACAGACACATGCATCCGACTGGCTGGAACAAAAATACAAGCTGAAACGTCCCCGGTAATGGTTCACTGCATTGAGAAGCCAGTCCCTGGTAGTTTGAACCTGCTGGACTGACCCAGTGTACTTGCAATGTTTACGCATCACTGATTTGTGTCAGCAGAACGAGGCTCAACTTTCTGATTTCATACAGTACATTATGTAAAGCTCTGCAATGCAGTGGACCAAGCCATCATTTCTAATGTTATAACCTTCAGCTGGAATCCAATTCGAAGAACGGAATGAAATCTTGATTGATTTTAAGTAGAGAATTTAAACCTGTCAAATGTCTCTGCTTCATAACTATGGTAGACTGAAGCAGCACAACTTGGTTTTCAACTTTGGCTGGGGTGTCAAACATAAGGTCTGTGGGCCAAAACCGGCCGGCAAGAGGCACTAATCTGGCTGCAAAATGTTAAAAATGTAAAGAAAAAGAATTTCTTAAGAGTAGGACACGGACAGAGCTGAGATATTGGTGATGCTGTCCTGAAAGCTAACTCCCTCATTGTTATGAAACTAGCCTCAAAGCCATGCTGTCAGGGTGAGTTTGTAAAAACACCCATAATGCAACCGCTACAGGATAAGGTTTTTTTGGGGGGTTGTTTGTTTTCAGACATTTTACTGTATTTTGCACCCGTTAGCATCACTAAAATTAACTGTCAAGATTGTAGCAATTTTTGATACCAATTGTTTGGTTTTTTTGTGAAAATATAGACATTTTACTCATGTATACTCTGCGCCACAGCAAGGAAAAACTTAAAAGTGTGAAATTTATAGCTTATTATGGCACTTTTTCACCGATCCGGCTTACTCAAGATGAAATTAGGCTGTTTGTGGCCCCTGAAATAAAAGGTGTCTGACATCCCTGATCTCGTCCAAGATTTTCAAAGTGTGGGAGGATGAGGTCGCACACACTTTGTCCCATGTCGTGTTGCGATATTGTTTTGAAAACCACTGCTCTACAAAATAGAAAGAAAAAAAACAAGTAAAAAGTTATGACAATTGAAAACCGTGATGGTAAAAATATAAGCTAGATGTGACTCAAGTTGTAAAAATTTAAAGAAAAAATAAACTTTTCTTGTTTTGCGTTTCCTCCTGCTGTTCACTAATCTTCTGATTCTGTCCTCAGGGGTCACCACTGTGCTAACCATGACCACCCTGAGCATCAGTGCTAGAAACTCCCTCCCTAAGGTGGCCTATGCCACTGCCATGGACTGGTTCATGGCCGTGTGCTATGCCTTTGTCTTCTCTGCCTTGATTGAGTTTGCCACAGTCAACTACTTCACCAAACGCAGCTGGGCGTGGGATGGGAAAAAGGAGGGCATGGAAATAAGGGTGAGTGATTCTCATTTGAAACAGGCTGATTGTAAGAGAATTGAACATTGGATGTGTAAATGCCTGCGCTTCCAAATCATCACGAACACGTCACCGCAACAAACCAAATGATGCCTTTTTTTTTTTTCTTTTCTTTTCTTTTCTTTTTTTTTTTTTTTAAACCTCCAGTCATGTTTTCCTGGCTATGACATTACAAATTATTTCTGATTCGATCACATTGTTAAAAGTGTGCCGACTTGCTCAGATCGTCATCACTCCACAGTGGCGGCGCGTCAAGGGGAAATTGCACTTTGGAAACACTGATAGAAAGTTCCCTCCTTAACGCAGCCTGGAGTACTCCATAAAGACTATAAAGAGAGCTTTTATTTATTCATTACCAGCCAAATGGAACAGGGACAGTGGGGCGGAACAGTGAGAGCAGAAACAGAGGTAAACTCCCCGAGACATTGGCCCTGATTTACGACGGCAGCATATGTTCAACTCCCATCCTGAAATCAGTGTTGGCACAAAAGATGGCATCTTTACATCTAGACGCACACATTATAGGCTCACTGATTAAAAAGAGAGAGTGCATCAGTCCGAATGAATCACCCAAGGCTGACTTCTTTACAACGCGAGCGCTGATGAATCACAACTTATAGATTTTTAATTGGTCACCCGTCTGGGCTGTTTGTGCCATGTTTATGAGGATGCAGGGAACGGAGCGAATTTATATCAAGGTAGGGGAGCAGAAATGCACGTTGTAAGACTGGGGATATAGTTGGAATAAACCAGCTGAATGTGTCCAAATAAAATGCTTTCCTATGAAAATTGATGTGTTCATATAAATAAAGCCCAACGTGTTTCTCCTGGTAACCCCCGGGCTTAAATATACTATGATTTCAATGATGTTTTGTAAGTGATGACATCAAATAAAAAAAGATTAGCAGCCCAGGATGGTATCAGCCAAAGCACAGGGAAACCAATGAGGAAAATTTAAGCACCCGGTCCTCTGCTGAATATATCAAATGCTCATGTTTGTTTTCAAATAATTTATTTGCAGCATTTGCTTCAAAGAGCTCATTCGTTCCACTAATGAAAGGAACAAATTAATTGTTCAGCTGATTTTAAGTGGATCACATAAATGACAGAATCGGGTGACGATGATCTACTGAGGTTTCTCTGAATGTGCTGAGACATCGACTGTGAAACGTAAATAAAACGTCCCCTTCCTGCCAAGAGACATATTTAGATTTACATGCATTGGTTGATGAGTGATTTACCCTGGCTTTTTTTTTTTTTTTTTTTTAGTTCTATTAGCATATCTGCATCTTGTTGCAAGGATGTCAAATAATGAAGGAGATTGATTTGTGGACACTTGGCAGAGCGGCGTGAGGTATAAAATCCCTCTGATTACCCACTGCAAGTGAGCTGGCAAACACCTCATTAAATTCAAATTTCAAATGTTGGAAAGATTACGTGTGCCTCCATTGCTATTACACACTTTGTTTGCATCCCAAAGTGTCATTAAACTTGAAATACCTATTTTCAAAGGGTGCTTTTAAAGAATTTATGTTACTTTTATTCAATTACGTGTCATTACTGTTGTAAATGTGGTCTAACTTAAGAGGAATAGATGAAAAATCGTTCCCAGACACTGCCTATTTCCTTCAAATTTCTGGCATGCCGGCAAATAGCTGTGCTTTGTTCCAGCGGTGGTGTTGTGGACTCGTGGTGTTGAGCATTTATCAGACCGGATTTGTGATCAGACCTGTGCGGGCGTAAATAGGAAGGTGACATTTTAAAGAATAAGAGAAAGAAATGCACTTACTGTACACCGCTGCTTCTTTCTGAAGGCTGAGAACAGAGTGGATTCATGAGGACTGAGGTCAAAGGCTGCGTGAGGAGAAAAGATGAGTTTTAAAAAGCTTTCTGAAGTGAAATGCATGGGGTCAGGTCCATATCAAGAATACTCATGTAGCTTTTTCCAGCATCATTGTCAAGGGTTAAATGTTTTGTCTTCAAAATATACATTTTCACTTACTTGTCACTCTTCTTAATGTTTATGGCATATTGTTCTCTTGTCTGCACTGTTGAGTGTGGTTCTATTATAAATACACACGACAACACCAACTCGTGGCCTGGCATGCCAACTACCTCATCTTCAATGTTTCCGCTGTTTCCATAGAAACAGACATCATTTTCAAAACTCACATAAACGTGAAACTTTCCCAAAATGCAATTATCAAAAACAATGCGATTTCACTTGAAAACATTGTGTAAAGTTATTTTTGTTCCCGTTTGCGGCCCGGAAATGTGTTGAAAATCAAAAGATCTGTGACTTAAATCAAGTACTTGGCCATATCCAGTTTATACCATCATCACAGCAGTTTCAAACTGACTTCGTCAGTCTACTCCAAACTCGCTTAACGTTGCAGACATACGCTGCTCCAAACCAGGTTTTGTTCAAGATGAGTGAACAACTTATATCACATTCTATTTGCTGGGAAATGTCATCACAGTTCACTGAAAATCATGTGGAGCTCAAGATGCTGACTCGGAAAGAATTTCTGAAGATAAATGTGCAAACATCAGGAATTTGGATTTTCATGACATATTTCTACACTAGAAATATTCTCAGAGGGGCTGACTTCATGATTGAGTGACACGTTGTGCTTTCACAGACCAAGACTACTGCACTCATTATTACGCTTACATTATATTTTTGCTCTATATAAAACGCTCCACGCTGTTTCCAGTGGAAAGTTTCTGTTTTCAGTGGATCATCCTTATCTTAACAAAGGGAGCATTTACCAGACAGAAAACTACATTTAACTGCAAAAAGATCATCATAGCCAAGAAAATCCCAACAGTGGTGACTTCTCACACTGATTTGATCACAGCAGCCCAGAATAACAGGAGTGTTTGCTTCAGTAATTGAAAACACAGACTAAGGCCTCTGAAGTCTTTAAGAAAATCCATACACTCATTTCCCATCATTATAAATAAAGATGCTTTTCAGGCTTCAATCTGTTCTCCTCTTTCCTTTCTACGGTAGCTGTAAAATAATCTGATAATTGCTTCTGCTTTTTTATTTATTTATTTTTTTAAATCGGCCTCATGTGTCCATAATAGTTCATTACTGAACAATGAGTAAAGAATTTTTGTCAAGATCCTTAAACTGATAATTATATGCATACAAATATCTGACTTGCATTAATGGACAAGTGTTTGTTTTAATTAATTTTTTTTACTTCAACATCCCTTTTAGATGTTGGTATGACCAAAATCAATTTACAACTATCAGCCATTCTTATATATCTGAATGTCACAATAACCTATCGGAGCAAAAGTTAAGATATGTATTTGTTACATTATTTAATTAGATAATGCTTCTCAGAAATAAATTGCTATTAGAAATGTGTGTGCAGCTTTCAAACAGTATAAAACCAAGAAGGAAGAAAAAAATATTCTTCAATACACACATTCTTTTGCACAACTTTGCTTCTTTCATTCTACACAGGAACATACAGACGAGCCTAAAACTAAAAGGATTAGTTATCATGAACTTACCTCATGGGACACTCGTGGTTTTTGTTCAGTTTACTATGGGTGATACAACCTGGACAGGTCACCAATTTATCACAGGGCAAACACACAGAGAAACCCAACCCCTCACATTCACACCTGTGGATCATTTAGGGTCACCAATTAACCTCACATGCATATTGTTAGACTGCGGGAGGAAACCAGAGTACCTGGAGGGAGAACATGCACACTGCACTCAGAGAGACCTGGTATTTTAACGTAGGTACTTCTATCATATAACAGTAAGGATGGAACACTTAAACTGTTTCAAGAATTCTTCAGTTATGATTAACTTTGAACATAGTATCTAATCAGATGATTCTTGAGCCCAAAGCAGTGGCTCCAACATGTCTTTTCCCCTGGAGGCTCTCAAAGTGACCCTTCCTTTTCACCTCTAGAACATTATGAAGAAAGAACACACAGGCAGACACACCCACTGTCACCAACTTTTAAATGCTGTAGATTCTAGAAAGAGTAGTACGTTCACCTTTGACAGATGCAAATGTAAACAATCTGGGAACTATTGGCCAAGTACACTCATAGAAATATTCCATTAACATTTTTAAAACGATGTCCACTTACGCTTAAATGACAAAAATGTTGAAAATGATTAAATTTTCCCGCAGGGCCACTAGTGGGTGCTGTTTTTGTAATCTTTTGTAATCAAAATGCACACATGCACATAGAATAATACACAATAGACATTACCAATGGCGAATAGACTGACATTTTTTATGGACAGACAACAAATCTAGATTGACTCTAAACTATAAAACTACCAAGTCCTAGGAGCATATGGACTGGGAGACATGACACTCTGGAGGCCTCCGTTGTTATTCTCCATCTACTCGCGCTGCAGAAGAACGATTTACTAACGCCGTAGTGCGCATGTGCATTAGTCATTGTGTCGTCAATGACTCCGAGCAACACTGTCGTGCAAACAGACGCCTACATCACAATGAAAGCCGTGCATTTTCACTTTGAGCACCGGATGGACGGAGCTCAGGCTCAAACCCATAAAGCCTCCTAACTAAAGGCTACGATAAAAGGTTATCCTCCTGGGATTTTTGAAATAACATGAGAAACTCATCGGCAGCATTATTAACTTTGAAGACGGTAACTAAATAGCCTTGCTGTTACGAGGCTGCTGGCACATAAAACACTTGCGTATCAGGCACAGACACAACCCAAAGAGCCTCATTCCTTCCGTGACAGGCAGTACCACAAATCTATTTTCTGCAGCTAATGTACAAACTGTTTGACACAATTGGTACAGCCTTTGTAGGGTTTTTTTTTTTAAACATATATATAGATATATATTTAGAGAGAGAGCTTGACATTTGGTCCTCGGAGTGATTGGCAGAAAAATGCATATTGCTGCCAGGGAACTTTTCTGTCGGTGGGGATAATTTGCAGCGTTACATTGCTGCAGAGTGGAGGCTTTTCTTTTCTTCCCTCCTTTTTTCTTTTTTCTTCCTCCTCCACCCCCTTTTTGATGGCTTGTCTTAATGGCAACAGCCTGGACTGCGTTCTCAGGGGCTGTGCTGAGCATGCAGTTGTCATAATAGATAAAAAAGAATGGGGTCACGGAGGGAGACATGGCACTCCCATCACACTCCCTGCTACTACGAGCTGCTGGAAAGCAAAGCGATCGGGTACACAAACCGCTTCCTTAGAAGGGAAAAGGGATGGAATAATAAGAGGGGGAATACAAAAGGCAATATTCAAGAGCTTAAGCTCGGCAAGTCTTTTTGAGAACACAGTCTTCAGTGATCAGAGGTAGGGTTTCAGTTCCTACCAGAACCAAACGATGACTTCATCCCCCCCCAAGGCTACATCTTTTTTCGGTCTCAAATGGTGAGCTGTAGACAAGTCTTCGCACACTAATTTACCTTGCTGGTTATGGGAGCTCCTGTGCCATTTTCCTCCTATCTTCGTCGTCTAACATTCAATTTGACAAGCGATCTACCTAATTAGCTCTCCCCTCGCTGGCTGAAGGTGCGCTTATTACAGAAAATTAGCCGGTGGGGAGTTTTGGTGGGAATGAAAGCGTATTCCCGGCACTCCGCGAAACCTGATTGGACACTACTGTGTTAGATATTAGGCGCCGTTTCCATCCGCGGAGGCAGGGGCAGAGGCTGATTGTGCCGCGGCTTTCTCCGCAGGAACCGAGGAGTGATCACGGTTTGTCATGCATCCGCACCTGCACCACAAATGACTACACCTACAGACATTCTAGTACAATAATCTCTTAGACAGCACGTGTTGTCATCTTCAATCCTCGCAGTAGTGTGTCAGAATGACAATTCTTCTCTACTGAACAATGGGGAAAGTTGCTGCTGCTGCTGCTGCTGCTGCTGCTGCTGCTGCTGTGTGTTTGCAAAACAAAACTTTTTAAGTTTTGTGGATTCAAGTGGGTGGGGGGGGCTTTTCTGGAGGCATCTTGTTATTACCCCTTTTGATGAGATTTTTTTTTTCCCCTCCCACACCTGTGCTGTTTGAAGTGGGAACACTGTTATGCTTGATGATTTGCCTCTCGGGAATCGTCCTCTGACTGTTCCAACAAGGGAGAGTCTTTATAATATGGCGAGTTGAAGTGGTTATGTTTGACTAATCATCCTAAACCGTGCTTTGACTACATATTGGCAGCAATCATGACTGGAAGCGGGAGTTTAGCAGTTGCAGTATAACTAAATAGTATTTTTATATTCGTGGCTGAATCGAGATATTGCTTTTTTCGGGAAAAAAAAATAATATGATGCTGTAATAAAAGGGAAAAGAGAACCATTCAAATTCCCCCAAAGAAAATGTGAATAAGTTGAATCCTTGCATTTCATTCATTCATCACAGAATAACGTGTCTAGTTCCTGTGCATTGACTCAGTGGAGCCTTGACTTCGAGCTAGCTTGTGCTGGTATCGAGCTGGATTGAGTTATATTGAGGTGGATGTTTAGGTCAGTTAAATGACGTTTGACTTAAATCATAAGACACATCCCTATGCTGGAATCCCAATTCATGGCTGGCAGCTTTAAAAAGTTGCAATTGAAGGCTGAAGATGTCACTCAGGGAGTAACAGCTATGTCCCAATTCGACCACCAAAAAGGGACGTTTTTCCAAGAAAACCAAAGATCTAACAGTTCTACGTTTAGATTCATAGTACTAATTATGTATACCAATGTGCTTGAGTTAAACATTCATACCTGGTGTGAGTTTTTAGCCTCAAAAGCTCAGTGAAACATCAGCATCATCCCTCCTACTCTCATTGTCACAGTTTAACAACAAAACCTGCCTGAACAAGATAATAGAACAATAAAGGAACGATAACGGATTATGATTATTTAACAGAAGTACACAACACACATAGGATGCCTCTTTCCCATCGGTGTGAGGTAGGCCATATGCTACAAGCACATTTTTGTCGAACATAGCTGTCTTTGGAACAGCAGAAAATACATTGTTCTGAATGAGCTGTGTGACCAGAGGGCAGGGACTATCTGCAAATTACAAACTGCTGCAAAAGTGAAGACAAATACCACAAAAATATCTAATAGTGTGACTGGTATTTATGGCAGTGTCACCAGAATCACTGTGGCCTTCACTTGATCACACTACACTTGATTTGATAGTGGCATGTAGTTTGTAGTGTCAGTCTTGACTGTTGTAGCGGTTTTGCAGTTTGCAGTTTGCAGATGGTCCCTGCATATTTTGTGAGGACTGAGGGGGAATTATTCCTGTTAAATGCTGTAAATCCATGCTTTTCCGACTGTTGTCTAACTTTTTGTATTTCCATATGGAGATGTATGATACATTATGTATGTATTTTCATTTCATGTCATTTTGTGTCTGTGAGTGAGGGAGTTTTTTTGTAAGACCACATTTGTATGATGTGCCTCTTTTTGTGCCATTTTTATGGCTCTTGGTCTCTGAATGGTTGGCCACCACTGTTCTAGACCTTTACAATATTTCTCTAGAAACTGAGGTTTGAGAAGAAATGCAAAGAAAGTGAACAAACTACTAATATATAGTAGCGAAAAAAAGTTTAATCAAGGTTCACTTTCTGGTTGTTTCACAAAGGAGTCTGACAATCTGTTACACTCTCTGTCACGATCAGCTCAAGCTACAGTGACCATTGTTCCCTTGAAAATGTAGTATGTAGTTTAAATACATTGTGGTTATATTTGCATAAACAGGCAGAGAGATGGGGGCATCGTAGCTCCCCATCTCCATTCTGCCCCTTCATACGCCCACATGCTCACATACTTGAGGCTATTAAATATGCCAACACCTCATCGCCAATCTTAGAGAGGGACAGACTGTCAGAGGGTTCGGGTACATGCACACATGCACACACTGAGCTCCACACAGTGGGACACGGCAACACACAATTACCCCCAGGACACTTCCTCACAGTCAGGAAAAAAAAAATTCTGATGCAACAATTTGCGAAGTTACAATGACAAGGTCAATAGATGTTTTTTTGGGGGGGAGGGTTGTGCCTGCAGCCAGCCGAATGACTTTGAATAGTGCAGAAGACTCATCGGCTGACAGTAAATCATCCGATGCGTCACATTATGTTCACAAAAACATGCATACGCCCAATTCCTGCTTACGGTATCCCCAATAATTAGCCTATATAAATTACTGCAGAGGGCAGGCTGGCAAAATAGCGACAGAAAATTGCTTTGCATAGCTCATTTGTCAAGATACTGTGAAGAAGAACATCTCTAATGCCAAAGACTGCAGAGTTTAAGGGCTATGATTAAGGTCATATGACACATAGTAGTCATTCGCTTTACTGCTGACGCAAGCCGTTGCTGTGATAGAGGAGGCGCGTGGTAGCTTTAGATGCGGAGGAATCGATAGCATGGAAAAGTATCTGGTTATCTGGGGGCATCAGCGCGACGCTTTCCTTCTCTCGGTTCAAATTAACTTGAGATAGTAGACCCTTAAGGGAGTGGCTCCCCCATTCCTCTGTTAAAAGCTGCCAGCTTTGCTGCCTCTCCACAAGCTTTTTCCTGTCATTGCAGAGGAGCTTAAACGATCGTACTCATCGCGTTGTGCTACTCATTTGAGGAGAAAGCGTGTATCCTCTTCAATCCTGCTGCCTCCATCACCTCAGACCAATATTCGGAGGCTGTGCTACAATAATGACTCGCCTCTGAAAGCTCCTGCCAATATGATTTCACTTCTTCTTACTCGTGATACTGCAAAGTGGTCTCCTGTTGAGTTCATGAAGGACCATGCAGAATATTAAAAGAAAAGAAAAGAAAAACATCACTCTAATGAACATCTCGGAGCATGTGTGAATATTGAGGACAAAGACCAAAACAAAACATTTGGTGAAGAGCTGCGCGCTGAAAGAGATCCACCGTGAAGTAGTTTGGAAGAAGGGAGAAGGGGACATTAGTTATGCTAATTAAAAAGATGGAGTGAAGGGAAAAGGAGGGAGGGAAATTAAATGAAGCCGGAAAAAAGTGGAGCAAAAATTAAAGCCGTTGCGGAAAGTGGAAACGGGGAGCAGTGAAAGTGAAACTCTGTTACGTGACACACACACACACACACACACACACACACACACACACTGATTTAGTTTGGCTGTGCATCTTTAAAGTGGCCACAGTGGGGATGAATGGTGAAAAGAAAATTACCACAGCACCAGACTGCGCGCCACACAGGAAACTAAAACTCTGCCCCCCGTAATCAATCTTAGTGCCCTACTTGCTCTCCCACGTCTACCGTGTGCGCCGCGCTGTGCTCGCTTAGGCTGACAGGATCCTCGAGTGTTGCAAGTTTAGCTATCTGAGAGGACCAATTTAGCAAATAAAACCCCGTCTTCCCGTGCGATTTCAATATGAAAGACAGTCTAATGATTTCTCTCCAGCGGTAGCAGGGCGGCGGCCCCTCCAGCCGCCGTTATCACACGCAGCCTTTTGTCGTGTTTGTTTTATCACACGATGTTTGCCTGAAGAGGCCTGGCTGCTCTCATTGATACAGTTTGTCAGGCATGTTTTCAGGCATTGTTTTGCTTTGTTTCTCTGTGCTGCTGCTGCAGCTGTTAGAACTATCAGAGGCCCAGTCCGCCCTGGTTCTGCAGCCATGCAAAAAAAAAAATATTTATATATAAATATTTATATATATATTTATATATATATATATATATATATATATATATATATATATATATATATATATAAACTGTTCCTGTTTCCTCCCTCTTAAGTTTACCAGCCTGATAATTTAGTCATGAATTTTTTAATCATGACCTTTTCTTTTCTGCATTCAGAGATTTGTATGATGCAGATTTGACTTTTGACAGTATTTAGAGTGTAACATGTTAAGAAGTACTTCCAGCTAGGCACTGATGAATAGAGTTTGTGCGTTGGGTAATTTTAATATAATTGGTAAACTTTTTTTCTTTTCTACTTTTCTTTTCAGGAACCGTTTCAGGCTAACATGGCCAGGATTAAAGATATGGTTAGGCTTTGTTTTGTTCTTGTGTGTGTCGTGTCTCGTGGTGTTGCTTCTATTTCCTCTTTATGAGTTCAAATGGAAGTATTGTTGAGTCTGCTGCTTCGCGCCTGACAACCTTTTACTTTACTGCCTCTTTTTCCCTTTTCAGAGAAGAGAGTCGGCAGCTCTGTCGAAAAAGGCCAACAACACCTTCAACATTGTCGGGACCACCTATGCCATCAACGTGGCCAAGGACCAGGGCTTGACGACCATTTCCAAGAGCGCGCCCACAGTGTCGTCCAAACACTCCTACCTGCATAAAATGGACGACCCCTACACAGAGGCCAAGAAGTCCTACAACCGCGTCAGCAAAGTGGACAAGATCTCACGCATCATTTTCCCAGTCCTGTTCTTCATCTTCAACTTAGGCTACTGGGCCACGTACGTCAACAGAAAGCCCGCGATCATGAAGGCCAACAACCTAAACTGAATTTGTCCGCGGCTCAGGGTGGTTTCTGGTTAGACCGGTTCGCAGGAGGCCAAGTCCATTACATATTATCGTGTGTGTATGTGTGTGCGTGTGTGTGTGGGTGTGTGTGTGTGTGCGCGCATGTTTCGTGCGTCCGTTTTTTCTTAAGCGTTTGATATTTTTGCACGTCTGTATAGGTGGAAGGCAAACTTGAACATACAGTAGATTCACATAATAGTCGTGGACTTTTGGAGGAAGCACATTCTCACGTCATGTCTGTGTTTGTGTAGCATTTATGATTTTCTCTCCCACCACCTACACCACCTGCCCCCTGCCACACTAAGCTCTGGCCCTGTTCTCCGTTATGACTAACCAAGTACTCCTTCGCTGTATCTTGATTGCTTACCACTTTTTTTCGTAGAGTAGTCGAGTTGTGTTCTAACTTGACATGTTTGCGCTTCACCTAAGATAAGTTAGAGCAAGCATGCGTTTTCATTGTAGCTCATTACCGATGATAAGGCTTTGACACTTCCATAGAGATGACAACATGCATGCACACACGCACACGGTGATGCGAGAGGGAAAAAGGGGGGGGGGGGAGGGAGGGAGGGGGAAAAATGCCAGCAGCGCCCATTCGCTGGTCGCTTTACTGTGCCGTTAGCTGGGGGCAGCCTGTATAGTTCCATAGGAACATCATTAATAATCGTCAGCGTCTGGCCTTCAGCGCGCGCTGAATCTCAACAGTCCCGGTGCAGCATCATCTGGAATTGCTTTCACGTCTCATGGGGGCTGCCTGTACATTTTCTAGTCCAGTGGCTCTTATTGTTTTAACTGGCTGAGTATGCTCGATGACAGAGAAGCTATGTGCCTTGGTAAATACACACGACATAAAGGAAAAGGCTGCGACATGCGTACGCTTGCATTTACGACACACATATGCACAATGGGGAGTGGGGGGTGGGGGGGCGGGGTGGGGTGGGGGGGGGGGGGGTCTGTGTGTTACGTTACATGCAAACATCCACTGGTGTCCACTGCAGCATGTGGCTGTGCCTCACACACCACCGGCCCACGGGCATGGCCACAGAGTGTAAAATTGCCCATCAGTATGGAAGGCCAGCAGACCTCTGCCTGTGAAGCTACGGGGCAGAAGAGATAAAGAGGATCAAACGTAGTCTAGGATAATTATCACGTGCATTTATGTTTTCTCATGGTGCGGCGTCTCCGTGAGCTGAGCAATCATAACAAACTGCCACCATTACCTCAGACTGAACCACACCTTGTCCGTTTTTCCATGGAAATGCAAATAACGCAGCGTCTTACCGGACTCCCCGTCTTCTGTCTTTGCCTGGATCCTGGACAGGCATGCCGAAGCCTTCAGATGCTCGTCTTATTTGCGTCTCTCACAGTTTCTGCATTTCTGTCCCGCCAACACTTTGATCCATACTATACAACTGCCCTTTTTATACTTTGTTGTTGATTTGATTGTGTGCATATGTTGTACTTCTTGTGTTTTGTAAATGACAACAAAGACCATTCTGTCACAGCAAAGCAACTTTCTGAGACACCATCATCACCGGAGACAAATCTTGCCGCAACTATTTTGTTGAATTGAAAAGGGGGAAAAAAGAAATAAAAAGACTGGATTTGTTCTCCAACAATAAACTAATTGTTGCCAACACAATGGAGAGCAAGTAATGGGCCAACCAGTCATTTTTCAACAAGTGATTTAACTTGAGCAGTGGCATGCGTCTCCAGCTTTTGTCTCTGTTAAGTGTGCTCTGTGTTTTTTGTACCACATTCTGGATTTTGCAAAAAATTTTTAAATTGTTATTATTATTGTCATTATTGAGATGGTGTCTCATTTCTGTTGCTTTCTTTTGCTAGATATTTATTTTATAATCCAAAGTACAGATCCCAACATGCAGTCCATCTCCTCTAACTGTATCTTCAGTGGTAAGCCTAGGAGAAATAGTGAACTGTGCTGTGACCTCTGTGAAGGTTTGTTAATATCACCAACCACATGCAGTGTATGTGTGAGTCATAGGTTAATGCATGACAATCTGTCTATGTTCATGTCAGCGACCTCTAATAACGGTGTTTGTCACACTGAAATAGGGCTTAGTATCAATGTTTTCTGTGGTTCATCCCAGTTGCTCATCAATTACCTACTCATAGCCTCAGCAGCATCTGTATAAACACACTTAAACTCCAATTATTTGTGTAAATTGATGTGAAGCTTGTATTCTTGCTGGCTCAGAGTTCTGAAAGTGTTTTACCCTAATTTGATAGCAAGCAGATTCAAAACTTAATTTATTTCATATACACACTAGAACACACAGAGGTTCCTCTACAACCTTTTAAATTAATGCGGAACGAAGAAAAGCAAAGTCAGCTTCAGTATCCCAGTAAGATGCATGCTCATTTTCTATTTAAATTCAAGCTCTGACCTCGGACTACAGTTCTAATCCCACAAAACTGTTTAAAGACTAATGAACAACAAATCAGATGATACTTTTATGGCGATTACATAATTGATTGGTTGCATCCCAGCAAGTTTCAGTGTACAATAACCCACAGGGGACTGAATCAACATATGTGTGAGGATTATTTATCACATGTGCATGAGGATTTTGAAGACCTGGATAGATGCCCTGCTTCAATTTGCATCACAAATGGAAGAGTGTGTGCAGCTCGTGGTTCTATATTCAGACAGTACACACACGACAAACACAAACAGTGTTTCCACTGACATGATGAATCCTGACACCATAAACCGCGGATTACAACTGTGCGGAGCACCACATTAACAAATCCAATTTTAATAGACAGAATAAATTTATAATTACAGCCCTCCTGAACCAGGTCCCTTGTATATGAGCAATATTTAATAACTCCACATGTTTTCGCACACTGCCGCTAAATAACAGACGTCCCGCTGCCGACACAGTGTGGTTTTCTGAATCAAATGTATGTCAGGAATTGATGCACTGATCCTGTGAAGCGCCCCCGTCTCATCTTCCAGACTCAATTTTTATCATTTTGTCTCAAACAAACTGATTCATCATACACGTCTGCTGAGGGTGCATAAAGCCTGCTGGCTGCTGCTAATTCAGGATCTGATGACACACCACACTAATGTTTATGTATGATTCCTCTGAGAAATGTGACAGGGACTGTAGGTAAGTACTTTCAAGCAGTTGCTAAGTCGTGAAATTATGTGCTTCAAAAACGAGTTTCTTGTCCATTGTGTAAATTTACACATTTAAATGCTTTTTTTTTCTTTTTCTTTTTTACAAAATCCATCACAAAGTACCAGAAATTACTCATGAAGTAATATCTAAAATCTTCAGTCACATTTGGGGATTCTCACAACAACAATTACACAAATTTGTGGGTACATTATCAATTTCTTCAAGTCTGAAATGTTTTACAGAGTTTCATGTCGGTTTTGTTGTATTTTTACTGGTGATGTGACACACGAATGTGAAAACAAAAAATGACTACACTTCATTTCTCTGTATATCTTTGCTTTGGATTTCCTGATTGGTCCAAATTGTTCAATGTAACTTTGCTTTTTTTTGTGCAACTTTGTCATTACCACTTACTTATCTTGTTTGTCTGTGCTTATCAAAACAAGGTAAAATGCTTTCAGAGCTGCACAGCCCAAACCAAACTACTACAGAATCACATTCATCCAAACTTCTCAGAGTCAATGGCCATAGCGAAGAAAACATGCAAGACCTATTTATTAGTGTGAATGCAAAGATTCAAATCTTTATTATTATAATTCTGAGTTTTTTTGGCAGACTTCTCCTCCCACTATCTTTAACCGATTTTGACCGTTCAAACGTCAAAATGTGCACGTTTTTTGAGAGATGATGGCTCTGCTCTAACTATTCGATAGCTTTTAAACTTTAAGATATTTCAACTTTTGTCCAAAAAATCAAATCTATCTTCGATCTCAGTCCAAATGGGGAAATGAAATCATAGCTTTCATCTCACTTTAACCTCGCAAGTGTGTGTCCTGACCACTGCAGCATTCACACTTGCATTTTCTTCAAGAAATGCATCAAGTTAATTTTTAATTTTGAAGTCAAAAATGTTGTAAAATACTATTTTAAAATTATATATGTATATCAAGCATAATAAAGGTGTTTTTCTTTCTTCTTGAGAGGTTTGGATGAACAGGAGTTCACTGTACTGTTGCCATTTAGCTTTATTTCTGATGGTGTTAATCTTCTCATCACAGGGCCAGAGTTAATGTCCGCAGAAACATGTCATTCTATAAAGATACAGTATATTAAGACTATATTACTATACGACTATATTTATGCTATTCAGTAAAGCATTAAATATTATGTTTTATACGACATAACCTCTACAGCAACAATGCAAATCTCCTGATGCGTAGAAAGCCGTAGACAACTAGAGAAATTACTAAACTAAATGGCAACAATTCTAAATGCTCAGAATAGTGTTACAAAGTTGTGAATTTGTAGATATTGTGAAATCAATTTTGTGAATATGTCAACGTCATTTATTTTTACATCTGATTAGTACTGCTATCTTATATTGAGCTCTGTAACACTACGTGTTATGGTATTATAAAGCCGTACGCTAGAGATAATATTCATCGCTATTTACAGGATCAGTACCTTGTGTGCACTTTTCAAACCCAACTGTGAATTAGCAGCTGTCTGCAAGCAGAGTCGTACACACTGTGTTCTCTCTCCAGCGATTTCACTGCATGTCCCTACACATTGAGAGATCAAAGACTTCCTCCACAAAGACAGCGCCAGGAAAACTTTGTGGACTTTGGTGTTTTTGTCAGGAAGTGCTCTCTATATGCTCAGTGACTGGACTCTCTGTATATTGCCCTCTCTCGTTCATGTGCTTACTGTATGAGATGTAGCAAATGGAAATGGGGATTAAAAGGACCATGTATTTTGTCTCGGAGTTCTAAAGCCCTTCTTGGTCACATTCAAGACTTGGAAAAGAGCACATTGCCTCTCTCTCCCCCATGATGGATTTCCCTCGATGATCCCTTGGAGGCTCATTTTGACGAGTGTGTTTCGTCTGAGTCATTGTTGCATGAGAGTCCTTCTGTCAGTGCTGTGAACACAGTGACTTGTTAGGAAAACGGGGTCCACAGAATGAAAACACCTATACTGTAACAGGGGGAAATAAGCAAGCTGCATAATCAAAGTGGAAACACTTTAGGTCTATTTCATTGATGAGCACTGTACAAAAATTCTACATACAGCCTCTGCAACACAATTACAATGTTCTGAATACAAGGACAAATCTATAATTCCACACTAGCGCATGAAATCAGCTTCTTAACTTTAATAGCCTCAAAAACATTTCTCACATTTTATTATATCAGTGTAACAACTGATTATTACACACTGCAATGGGGCAAGCAGAGAAGCAACCAATACTCAGAGCTGTCTTGGGCTCACAAATATATAGAGGAGTCTTGAAAAGGGGTCAAAATGAATCAACCTGTATGTACCTCCTCAGAAATGAGAAGCCCAACTGTCATACATTAAAAGTTAGAAAGGTGTTAAATATATTGATTCCTGTTTGATATAGACCAGTTTCCAAACGATCCTGGATATTGTTTTAATACCAGGTGGAGCTCGAACAGGATACTTCGAGGGTCATCAACCTTTTTCTAAATATGAGGGACATCAAAGTTACTGGGCTAGTTGACGGATAACTTACTAAATAAATTGAGTTTTGAATCGTGTGTGTGTGTGTGTGTGTGTGTGTGTCATTCAGAGCGAATGGGAGAGACGTGTCATGGAGATATTTTTCACTTTCTTCTTTTCCATTCTTTCATGACCCAGTATAACATCACTATGATGTCATGAAAGGACACAGATGTGTTACCATTTGGGCATTTGGCATTTGACAGCTACTACTGAGTAGACAGATAGATCGATAAATACTTTATTCATCCCCGTGGATGATAGTCTCTATTAAATAAATACTACTGAAAAAACCGAGACATGGACGAAAAAAAAGAAAAAACAAAACTCTCATTTGTTTCAGGTCTGATAGACCAAACAGGATTTGAGAATGAGTGGGAGGAACATCCAATCCAGCAGGATTATTATGGTGGTGAAGAAAGAATAGAACGCGAAGCAACTGTTTCACAGGGACATTCAATGGCCGACACCTTGGTGCACCCTTTTCCTGACCTCAGTGTACTTGGTGAATCCTCTCCCGAAGACACAATGCAAGAAAATGTGGTGACATTTTCAAACCCGTACACAGGAGAAATGGATGATTGGCAGCCAGAGCCTGAGGAGGAGGAGGATGGAGAGATTTTTCTACTTCTGGACCCTGAACATCGTCTGGTCAGGAAGCGACGAGTTGCCTGCTACAAAGCTCTCCAAGCACAAGCAGAGAAGCTCGACCTCGCTCTAAAGGAAAAGCAGGAACAGTTGAAGGCCGATGAGCGCCATAATGAGGAAATCTCCTGCCATTTGTTCAGGAAGCAGGAGCAGGGGAAGCAGATGGAGAAGAACATGGCTGCACGTCTGGAGCAGGAGGACAGAATCATGGCTCATCTGCAGCAGAAGCTCAGACACACTAACGCTGGCAAGTACTCCAAACGGCTCACCGGCAGGATAGGCAGCAGGACATTCTGGTGGGTTATAGTCAGAAGTTGAAGGCCACGAGGAGGGAGATCCGCCGACTGCAGACCATGTCCAACACCTTGCAGCAGAAGGAGATCAAGCTGGACAGTCAGAGTGAATCGCAGCAGCAGGAGATGGCTGCCATTGAAATGAATGAAAACGTCCTGCACAGAGATCGGACAAAGCTCTGCTCCTTCCTCAGTAAGAACAAGCAGCTCAACCTGGCACTGCAGCAGGAGAACACCCTGATGGAGACCAACTTCATCCACCAGCTCAAGGAAGCAGAGCGTGAGTTTATTGCGCTACAGGTCAAACATGAGAAGATGCAGGGGGACAAAGATCTGCTGATCAACAGTCTGCTGGAGGTAGAGCACCAGGTGATTCTGTGGGAGAGGAAGACTCATGAAGACTCATGAAAAACATGATGGAGCGTCTGCACAGCCTCAGCAGTATCCTGCACCAGTTCTGTGATGAGTTCCCACAACACCAGGGGGCGCTCCGCTGGCCATCACAGGCCTTAGCTGCTCACACTCAGAGTCACAGGGGGAGGAGCAAGTAGAGACCAGGGGCCTCTTTATAATCAATCAATCAGTCAATCAATCTTTATTTATATAGCACTTTTTTACACAGTGAAGTGATACAAAGTGCTTTAACAAGAATTAAAAACAGTGCAAAGAGAAAAATAGATGAATAAAAAGCAAATGAACACACATACACACATGCAGACACACACACATAAATGAAGGCATGCCTAGTGATATGAAGACATGGCAGGGCACCGAGGACTAAGGTGAGGAAAGGGTCACATTTTGGGCCTTCCACACTGGGGGCGGCACAACTTCTAACCACAGGGGGCGCCGTGGAGTAAGTACTTGCTCCGCAGTTACATCGCAAATTGTGCACACTGATTTCTGTGTTGCCTCTCCTGTATCCCCCCCCCCCCCTCTCCATATCAAGCAAGGATCGATCTTAGTCCAAGACTAGTACATATTTCTACGAACTACTACACATTTCCAATGGCTAGTCTGTGGGACTAGTGCAAAATTCGAAATTTCCAATCCAACCTCCGGAGATTTCCGATCCATGAAGCTTCGTATGTGCTTCACTGTTACAGAAATGATGACACAAGTGTTTCTCTGCCGGCTGCTCTGCTAGGGAAGTAGCATTGCAGCCAACCAACTTTTCATGACATGTCTGCTGTTTGAACGTGTTTTACACTCAAAACACCACAAAGCAACACATCAATGTGGATGTTTGCAAAGCCATTGTACGGCGTGGACGCTCTGCATCCAGACGTCACCGTTTTAAAACGCCAGCTCACCGAGGAGAACGGCACTGATCGCGGCATCAAAACAACTCGCTCCTCCACAGTGATAAGAAACACGACCTATCTAACCTAATTCTCGTGAAAGACGTTACATATTTTGTGTGTAAAATGACGTTTCATGTCCAGCCCGACGGACGGCGCATCGCTACACGGATTCATGCAGCTTGCGTCACTCTGCCCGCTGATTCTAAATACGGACATTATTAATTGAACGAGTCATGTTTCACTCCTATGTAATCCTCTGTATCATTCCTGCCAGTGACTTAAGGTATTTTCATTCGCCTCAGTCACAACATAATGTTACTTTTTAATGTGAGCTATTCTGTTTGCCTCGGTTTTCAATAAAACTTGAAAAGAATTACTTTGTTTGAGGAAATGTTGAGGGTTTTATATAGGTATCATCAAAAGTGCAACAAAATAAAAAAAAATGTTAAAGTTCAATAAGCAGGCCTCTAAATTTAAACACCACCATGACGTGCCGTCTCCACACTCTGAAGGTTACTGTTGCCGTCTGGCTGCAGTCCAGCCCCGACCGCCCGGTAGGTGCCTTCAGCTGCACAGCAATGCTATTAGGTTTTAAAGCAAATCACCTCATTTTTTTTCCCTCTGCACACCAGGGGAAAATGAGCTCTCTGAAGAGTCCCACATGGACGTGTAAGGTTGTTTTCACGCCCGTGCCATGATGAATGAAATTACCCATCACACACTTAGCAGCGATTGTCCACACCAGCCCTGGGAGCATCCAGCGCTTTGTTTTTTATCTGAGTGGTGCTGCTGCTGTGCTCATCTCCCTGATC
This sequence comes from Blennius ocellaris, assembly GCF_963422515.1. Taxonomy (NCBI): domain Eukaryota; kingdom Metazoa; phylum Chordata; class Actinopteri; order Blenniiformes; family Blenniidae; genus Blennius; species Blennius ocellaris. The sequence goes on from NC_137663.1 coordinate 22,222,537, forward strand.
ACAATCACAGATGACGCAGAAGACACTTTTGAGAATTTGATCACAGTAGGACGACACACATTCAGTCAGGGTGAAAGTGCTCTTCTAATGGGAAGATGACTCTTACTTGTATGATATGCACCACCACAAGGACAAAAAAACTTGGGAAAAGCCACTATATTATTGTTTGAATGGCACCAGCCTAATACTTTAAATAACTGTTCTTTTTCTACATAAACTGCAATCTAACTTTCCACCAGGATCGTTTTTTTTCCCTCGAAAATACCAAGTTAAGCATTACATAACTTATTCATGCATGAGAAAAGAATAAAGCATTCGTTTAAGTGTATAATTTGTGCAAACCGATGACGTGAGTGATACACTAGGCAATTAGACGCCAACACGAAACATGCAAATAAGGCTAATGTGCCTCTGTGTGAGACATAAAGTCATCCTTGTGAAGAAAGAAAAAGAGAAAGAGAAAGGAAACGCTGACTCCTTTTTGGCTGAAGTGAAAAGCGGACGCTAAAGGAGGGGGAGGCCGATATCTGGTTTCCAGTGACTTACGAGGAGGTGTGAACCCACCCTGTCAGGGATGACAAGATGTTTCCCCCTTTGTTCTGACCTTTGTTAACCATAATTTTCACAAGTGTCCACCCATCTATTATTGAGGTTTATTAGTGGAGCAGCCGACACCCAAGAAATGCAGTACTTTACGGGGAGTAAACTTTTCTGCTTTCATATATGGGTTGAAGTACACCCCGGATTTCTATTGATGAAAACCACAACACTGAAGCTCCCATGACAATTCACCAAAACCACTCAGGGGAGTGTGAAGCTTCACACCGAATCATTACGACACATCTCACTGTGGTTCAGAAGGTGCAGGAATGCATCATAACGCAGTGAGCAAACGTACGCAAGGTTGGTACCACACGTGTAAGAGCCTCGGCCTCATTCCTGCCTGCAAGCCAAAATACAATTTACAATAATGAACTCCACAAAAGTACATCAGATGCCAGATTATGTAGAATCCAGCAAGTCTGGGAGGAGGGACGATACCAGCTGCCGTGTGACCGCTGCTTAACAAAGCAACAAACATCTGAGGGAACCATGGAGTGTCAATGATGGAGAAAAAAAAAAAGAAGACATTCAGCTGAGACACAGCGGTTGGCAAACACATGTCACCTACGGTGTGAAGCAGATAATCAACAGCCAGCACTGAGAATATGCAGCGTGGGCAATGTTATGCAATGTTGTGATGCTGAAGACAACCTTGTGAAAGTGACTTGATAATAAGTGCAAAGCCATACCAGCAATAAAAAACTGCAGAACAGTCAGTACTTTGGTCATTAAGATGGAGAAACAGTAGACAAGGACAAGGTGACATTATGCCATCACTAATGATGTCATCAGAGATTAACTGCTTTCTTAACGGTGAGCTCAGCCTGAGGTGACTGCTGAATTTTTGAATGACGGGTGTAGTTTGTGTGTAAAAAAGAATTAATTCCAAAAATGTATTTCATGTGCTTAGTGTTTGCATGTTCTCCCTGCGCCTCATGTGGAAGCCAGTACTCTGATGTCTACGTCCTACAATCCTAAAGTCCAACTCCCAACAATGGACGGTTGTACATTTTCAAGGCAAAAGAACATTTCCTTTCCTCGTGTTCAGCCCCATTGTGCCCGAATTCATATTTTAACTTCTTTCCACACATTTAAAATCGCAGCAGACAAAAATCTCATTTTTAAAGGCTCCCTGACGAGCAACAGTGCACCAGAATGAGATAGTAAGGAATTTGATAGAACCCCTGTGAGTTATGTTTTAGTAAAACAATAAAAGAGACAGATGAATCAAAAGTACAAATTGCAGCCGTTTCTCAAAGCCAGTATTGGGCTGTGTTGCATTTAATCAATGATTTTATCCCACTGTTCACACTCAGAACACATGAAAGTAGAAATAGTAATGCATGCATGGCCTTTCTATTTCCTATAATTAAGAAAATAAAGAAAAAGCCAAGGAGCTCAGGCCTGCCCCCTGCAATGAGGCAGGTTTTACCCTCACCTGCTTTTTCATGGTGATTTAATGTGAAATCAGCAGGTGTGAAAGAGCAGGTGTGACTTTCCAGGACCAAACATAATCTGAATATGTGTGCGTACACAGAGCAGAGTTAAACCTACCTTGCTTTTGTTTTAGTTTCAGCTGCTGTCCCACAAAAACAAAACATCCGGAAGATGCAGCCTGTTGCAGGTAATCTGGATAATTCACAGGACAAAGCAGGTCAACAATACTGGTATAAGTCCTTATATGCCAACAGGTGTGTAATGACGGGTGTGTAAAGTATTACTATAATAAAAAAAAAAATCCCACTTCTGGTTTGAAGACTTCACATCCAACCAACATTCCCACATAATCTCTTCAAACTCAATAATATTTGCAATAACTCACAAGCTTCACCTCAAACCACGCAAAACTAATGTTGACTTTCTCACCATGCATTGTACACAGTTGGATTATTACAGAATGCATCATCAAGGAATGCTATTATCAATGTCGAAGCATTGGTGCTGATGTATGTACTCGTACCCTGAGCTGTTTGAGTCGCAGTCCAGGTTTTGTTGTAATTTCACCTCATAGAACTTTAAAGCGAACTTCTAACTGCCAGTTGCTCTTGAATGCACCATGTGACCATGCCACTGCCAATCAGCCAATCAGCCTCATTATTTACACCTGTGCTCCTGCCAACCAATTAAGCACTACAGTTCAGCACTGCAGCATTCATATCAGGCCATGTTTACACATACCCGGGCAGTTGAAAACGTGATTATTCTCTGCGTTTGGGCTGCGCATTTACACATAAACAGTGCGGATCTGAATAAAATCGTTCACGTACCCAGTTTTATTAAAAACGGATATTTCCCTCTCTACTTTAAAAACGAAAAACAAAAAAACATTTACACTTCATTTACACTGACCTGCATATACAGCTGGTTCAGAGCTGCTATGATCACGCCAAACCTGCAACAGGCAGTGTAGCAAGAAGCATGAAGCCATGATAGCCAATCAGAACCCTGGATTCTTGCTTCTTGCTACACTGCCCCCTACAGGTTTGGCATGTTCATAGCAACTCTGAACCAACATGTGGAACGTGTAAATGAAGATTTGTTTTTGTTTTTTGTTTTTTTTTAAGGTTTGGGGGAGAAAAGTCCGTATTTGTAAAAACCCAGTTATGTGTAAACGTGGCCTAAGTCATTTTAAGGTATGCTAAGATATTCAACTTCTTTTTTTTATATATATATATATATTTTAGGAGGGAAAGAATGCCTTATTTGTCACACTAACTCAAAATGTAATGTGAAAAGCATTTAAGCCATCTCCAGAGAGGAGCTTCGGGGGCTTCACCTCCCAGTGGGATTTCAACCTCAAGTTCACCACTTCCTGCTATAAGCAAAACCTCCCTGTGAAACATGGCGGGTCTCATGTTTTTCTATTGTCTGCGGTTGCTTCACTTCCTTAGGGACTGACCTGCTTGCAAACATCAAGTCAGCTATGAATTCTGCATTATGTCAAATGGAGTCTGAAGCTAATGTGAAGACTTCAATCTGAGAGTAGACGCTAGTGGAGAGGCGGACCATTCAGCAGGATATTGATTGCATACACATGCAAGTTAATCCACCACAAGATGGCTCTGAATAAAGACATGATTATTGAATGGCAGAGTCAAAGGAAGAACAGCCCTGTTTCAGATTCTATTACAATAGTAAGAGATGTAATAGATCTCCAGGAAAGTTCAACCCCCTTTTTTTTTTCTTGGATAAAAAAGAATGCAGCGTTAAAAAAAAATAATAATAATAATCTTGCTGCAAGCCAAAGATTTCAGCTAAATGTTCACGATTGAAATCAATACCTTTGAAAATGGAATAAAAGTAAACTGTATTATCATTGTGTTTATATCTGCTTGGGGGTAGAAGATGTTTTTGGTCTATTTGAACAGAGTCAATCTCCTTCCAGCAGGGTGAACAGGCGATGTCCCGAGTGCATAGGGTCTTTTTATATTCAGTAAATATGAATGTCCCTGAGATGCGTCTAAACAGCATATACTGAATGTCTCCTTCTTCAGCATATTTTATCTATACAGTGCTCTTTCAGCTTAACAAACATAAAAGCATGGCTCTGTCGATAAGAAGAATCGTGTCAAAGTTGTCGGCTGCTTTAGAAACACAGCTGGACGTGTGAATAGGACATGACAGGTATGGCGTCCGTGTGCACTGACATTCAATGAGTCCATCAGCCTTCGCCATCTTTCAGCTCCTAAAAGTCTGACCTTTAATCACTGTGATGTTTCTGACAGCCAAACACAGGCCTGTATCATTATCTCTAATAGCAGTCGTGTCATGAGTATGGCCGCGCCAACCTCAGCCCATGGGAACCGTTTCATGGGAACCGTCTCGAAACACTCTTTTTCACAAGCTGGTCCGATCTCTGTAATTTTGGTCAATTGTGAAGGGGAAAAGGGTGGCATTAAAAGTGAATGGCTGTCGTCGGTATAAAACAATTGCGTGAAAATTGTCCAAGACTTTCACCGGAAAGTTCTCCATCGTGTTCCTCTGCTTTACAGCAAACCTACTGCACAGCACAGAAGGCTTTTGTTGCTTGTTTTGTCGGTTTTGTATAAAAGAGTAAACAATATACCCATATACCCACAGTGTTTCAGTCTGGAATATATATTCTATATATATATTATATATATATATATATATATATATATATATATATATATAGATATAGATATATATATATATATATATATATAGATATAGATATATATATATATATATATATATATATATATAGATATAGATATAGATATAGATATATATATAGATATATATATAGAATATTTTTTACCAGCCTTTGTCCATTTTGATTGCGCTTCTTCTTCTTTGAGGACACTTCACAATATTACCTCTTGTTTTGTTTACAAAACCTCTGCTCCAGTTTTTACTGAAGGAAACCATGCTGGCCCCCAGTGCGTGCTGCTTTTCAGTGATTAGTTCAGGTACTGTAAGCCTGCAGGCAGATACTTTGCCTGTAGCGTTTGTCAGGGCAGGATTTGGTAACTTTGTTGTTAATTAGCCTCCTTGTTTTATGCACAAGCGGAAAGAATAATACTTGAATTCCCTGTATCCCTGTCTTCTACTATACTGTGTTTTCTAGAAAGATAGTAAATACTAATCAGAAAAGCATGCGTGGAAATAAACTAACTAGTCTCCTAAGACATATACAAAAATAAACAAAAACATTAGTCTCATCCATTTGAGGAACTGATTGGATTTGTAGGAAGTCATATAAAAATTGATTTTTGTGTACTTGTATGTGTATAAATTTAGAAAAAAATGCTGGTGTCAGTATGATTGAATATGCTATATACATCTCTGTGTCCGCAAGCAGTCATTCATTTCTAGCAACCAATGGAAGCAAATTTCACCTCAAATGGTTTCAGCATCACACAGTGTGAGATTCTGTGTGCTTGTCTTGACTTTAGACACTTTCACTGACAAACAGAACAGTTCCATTAGGTTGATTAGACAGGAGGCGTCTTTATGAAGATTGCTGTCACTTTGACTTTGTGCACAAAACCTGAAAAGCCTTTTTTTCTTCCTGGACAAACCTGCCGCCTTATTAGCGATGCAACAAGGTGGCTTTCTGATTGGCTTGATCAGCATCAAACGTGCCAATGGGTGTATACACGAAAAACTAAATGTCTTTGAATACCTTGTATGCTTCCAAATACAGTTGGGCTGTGATTGCGAGCATACAGATGGAATTACAACCCTTTAGGGCAGTGGTGTCTCGAGGTTGGAGAAGTGGACTTGGGATCGGGTAGTTCACAGGTTCAAATCCCACAGCTGGATAGTTCACCACTGGGGCTCCCTGAGCAAGACCCTTGAACCCCATCGGCTCCTCTGCATCCAAGAGATAGGATTATTCATTGTGGGGAAAAAAGTAATATCCTCAAGAGGATAAATACTGTATGATTATTTTTCTGTGCCATGACCACTGACAATAAATGCACCTCTAATTGAAAAGTCTTTATTTAACTCTAATGTCCTTGCATCATCAATGCACTGGCATTTCTCAGTTCATTGTACATAGGTATAGTGTTCATATGAGGAACTCTTCTGAAGTTTTTCTTTTTTTTAATATGTATATTATTTGATCTGCCTGGGAAGATATTGCCTCACAATCTTGGATGATTTCTCAAGCACACACGAGCAGACTGGCTGGTCAAAACATTCCAATGAGGCCATTCATCTGCCTTTCAGTTCCTACGCTGCACTACTGCTGCTGCTGCTCCTGGGATAAGCAATGTCCCTCTAGCTTCAGACTGTACGGGTGACTAAGAAATGGGTTTGGAAATAAACAGGCTTCAAACACAAGGAAAACTTTACTTAGAGCCAAGTTTACTTAAATATTTTTTTGCGTTCAATAAGCTCGACACACACGCAAATAAGAAATATGAAGCAAGAACATGCACTGTGGCATCAAATCTGTGTAATTATTTACACCAATTTCAAAAATCTTTAATCAATCTGTAAACTGTAACTAAAGCATAGACGACATGGCCAGTGTTTAATGTAAGACGTCTTTGTATTTCATTAACAGAAACAAAAAAAAAGATGTGGATTGTTGTTTCATGTACATGTTTTTATTTATTTATATGAGATTTGTTTTATAGTATTTTTATACAAAATGTTATCTTCTTCCTATGTCCTCTTCCTGTTTCGTTGTTTTATAGCAATGACAATAAGGTTTTCTGATTGCTAGAGTTTAGGAACATAGGAACCAAATTCAACCATCGGTGAAAAGTCTGCATTGCAGGCAGGCCAGTTCAACTCCAGGTCACCATGCAGCATGTGGTTTAAGTATTTTTGCATTGTCTTGCGGAAATCTGCTTTCCTTGAAAGATTGTTTTCTCGATGGGAGTGTATGGTTTTTGAAGACTTCCTCGTAGTTTTAGGCAGTGACTTTCCGGATGTGTGCACTCTTTACACCTCAGGCTTTATCCCCATGACAGCAGAAATTCATGCAGAAACAACCAGCTGGAGGGTCCCTCGCTTCTTTTGTCTGCAGGACACGGCATCCATTGCTTCCAATCTGAACACAGATTTCCATTTGGCCTTTAAGTGAAAGACAATTTCATTCTAAATCGTCTTTATACATGACTTCTTCTCTGCATGATTAAATTGTTCCTTTCATTTTTGCATCATGCAATGAACAGTTGAACAAGTTGAGGAGTATTTTTTGATTATTATTATTTCTTTTTCAATTTTCAGAAAGTTTCTTCACATTGTTGGATCTCAATTTTACTTCTGCCTCCTTAAAATGGACAAGGCATACTAGTCATTGTTGCCAATGGAATTAGCTGCAAAATGGCCTTTCAGATTCTTTCTTAATAGTACCACTTACTTTTGTACCTTTTTGTTCCTCTTTAGAATGGAGCTGAAACCTTAGCTGAATGTGGAAGTTGTTAAAAAGCTGCCTCCACATTTACTGCTTCCCCACAAGTTTCATTTTGAATTCCACCCATGATTTTCAGCTTGGGTTACGCCTTCGATTAGCAAGTTAGAATTGACCGTGTTGGCGTGTTTCTGTAGCTGTTAGCACACTTGACAGTTGTGGTACATTAGATTAGCTGTGGAGTGGAAAGCTCAGATGCCCTGAAGTCAGTTCGGCGTATCCTCACGGAGGAAACAAACTCAACGGCTGCAAAACCCAGCCCGATCAGCAAAAACAGTAGCACAGGAAGTTGCCCATAATGTCGATGAGAGAAAATGTAATGGAGCATACTGTAGGTAATAAGACAATAGACTGGCCCTGAATGATAATATGCACAGCTACTCCAGTGACTTCTTAGAATAGCTGAAGGATTAGACTGCAATAAGATGAAATGCATTAACATATAACGCTGAAGTGAAGCTTTCCACTTCCTGCTCACAGGAGATAGACGTTCTGTTAGAGTCACTGTCTGGACGTTCTCAGCCTCATCTTTTTCCAGTAGAGATTATAACCCGGCTCACTGAGCTATGCACAAATTCCAGTTTTGATGGTGCCAACCTCTTCACTTTGGGTTTTATTGTCTGTGTGCCCAAAGTCAGCCCGCATCAAATCTCCTGAGATGATACCCTGACATACTTACCCGCTCAGCTCCCCCTTCCCCAAAGACCCCCACCGCCACCTCCCCCAGGAGATGCATGGATGAGCAAGCTTATTCTCCTTGTGGGGTGTTCCCCATGCATGACTGATGTTTAGATTAATATCCTTGACTGATTCCTGCTCTGCAGTGAGGAGAGGAGCAGGCCTATCGGAGCACAGCCACCCCCTCAGGAGCCCATTGATTTTCGCACCATTCTGACAAACACAAACCCGGACCCACAAAATACTTTATTTGTTGTCCATGTAGATCCTACCACCTCAGGCTCAGCAGTCCACCTCATTTTGGTTTTTTTCTTCTCACGTTTCCTCGAGGAGAAGATCTGGGGCGTCACATCTCCAAAGAGCTCTCTAAACTGAGAAGTTGACAGGTATTCATATCAAGCTGATCTGCGTGGCAATTAGGTATTTAAATGTATGCATTATATAAATTATGGAAATATGCACGCATGTTAATTTGACAGCTTCATATTTAACATTCTCTTTTGTTACAATAGCAGGTGAACAGGTCTGAATTAAAGAAAAACAGGCATAAAACAAATAATTAGAGGATTAATGTTTCCTGATAATGAAGTGCATTATATTTTATATAGTTGCAAATGTGTTTTGGCAGTCACACTGTGTTGCTTTGGCCCTGACCTCTTTTGCAGATGATACTGTGACAATAAAACATGGCAAAATAGTGCACACTGAGTCATTAAAAAGCCGAGACTATAAAAGAAATGGGTTTATATATATTTTTTTTAAAAAGGTTGTGATTTCTTCAGATTATTTCCAGTCTCTTGTGTCGTGAAGCGCTTGAAGTCCACACAGGGAGGGAAAATGGTAACATCGCCCCCTGGTGACAGTGACAGCACATAGGAAACGCTCCTGTCTGATGGATTGCTGGGAGACTCACTGCAGAGTAATTCAGATGGAAAATGAACATTGACTGACTTCAGATAGCAACATTATATGCTTGGCGTTAGGTTTTTATCCCAAGTCCGGTCATAAGCTTCCAGTGTGCAGAGCAGCAACATTACAGACATTACAAACAGCACTGACAAGTGTGATACAGGATTTGGTGCCTCGCTCTTTGTGTGTGTTTGTGTCAGACATAATCCAACATGGGGTGGATTCAGTTGTGACGATACTTGGCTCATGATTTTTGCAGTGTGGGGAGCTGGAGAGTCGAACCATTTTTAAATCCTAATGCTTCCTGGGTTGACTCGGAGCTTACCACTGACACGGGGCCCTGTTTGAGCTGAAACAGTTCTTGCTCGGGCTCTTTGCCTTTATTGGGGTATATGAAATGCCATCAGCGATCCTCAATAACGTCACTCATTCAAATATTATTATGAGACTGACTGTAAACGTACATAAGGCAGAGAAATTGTTGGGAAGATTGCTGTGTTTAATGTGAAATCAATGCATAATTTTATGTATGTATGTATTATATTTTATCATCTAATTGGCCTCTTTCAACAGGGCCTTACGGGTGTGGATTTCACTAAGTTCCTCCGATCTGGCAGGTTTTTTTTTCTTCTTCTTCTTCTTTGCTCGACAAGCTCAACATCCCAGTCAGCCAGGAGGCCAGTTCGCTCTATCCCCCAGGATCACGTGTTAGGAGGCCAGTTGATCTTTAGCCCTCTTTCTGCTTCTCTCCTCATCCCGAAGCGAAGCCTTTACAGCTTGTAAACTGAGTCAGAGCATTTTCCCTGTTGGGACTCAGATAACATACTGAATTGCCCTTTTAAAAAAAACGCAGAAAATGGAGTCTGGTTTATTTTTCCTGAGTAGCAAGTGATGAGAAAGTCTGCTGAGATGCCTTATCAAATGTCAACGGACTCTCGAACACTTGAATGGAGCCCCAATTCACTTGTGTACTGATTACATTCATTTCTCTTGCGTTCAGTGATCTTAGATGTCCTGAAACACACTTGAAATATAACACTATTGTTATCAGCAGAAGTCTTTGTACTAGTAGTAGTCACAGTCTTCTTGAAATGAATTCTCAATATATGAAACCCTATTTTTATCTTGAATTATCTATTGGAATGGTGTTTTTTTTTTATATATTAAATTAAATCATTGTGATTTTTCTTCCTAAAAGAGCTAATTTCACAGATTTATTCACCTATTTCAATTTAGAAGCATTAAATGTACAATTCAATAATTGTGTCAAAACTTAGCAGCACTTAAGAATAATTAATATGAGAAATAAGTAAAAGCTTGAGCTCATATTAACTGAAATATTTCAGAATGGTGGGGGGGTGGAAGAAAAATATTTGCATAATTTATTTCTTTTGTCATTTCATAGTGAATAAACAATTTTTACAAAAGCGCGGACATTCTGATGATTATATTTATGATTATTTAATATTTAAATGGGGTGGAGCAACAAACATGTTATTTTTTTACTTGTTTTGCAAAAATTAACCCTCTTCAAATTCAGAGATAAATTCGGATTATTGTAAATAATGATAGAAAAATTATGATTTGAACAATGAAGCATTACAATGCAAGATAATGAACTCACAGTATTTCCCAACGTGAATTGCAGCTGTCAACTTCAGTGTGCTCTTGTGAATGTGAGTGATTATCATGTAAAACACATTGAGACTGGTCAAGCAGTAAAATGTGCTATAAAGCAGTCTTCTACTTTATATTTTAACCACTTCATTCTTGTAATGGCGTTTTCTAGAAGGGGTGTTTTATGACTGACTGAATCCCAACACTCACATCAATGGTGACATGTTTGTATACACGTGTGTCACATAAATAGAAACCAGCTATAACATGATTCATGTGGACACTGGAGAAATAATTGGCCATAGACGGAGTTGAAATGAAATTACAATCACGTGACGACATGTCACCTAAGTCTGATTTGCCTCACAGAAAGAGAATGTCGCACTGGAGGCTTCCAGATAGTCTCACACAGATAGTGTGGTTGCTTTCTCCCTTTCACATGCTATTACCGCGCCCCTATTTTCTTTCTCAGGAGGCCTCTATGTTATCAGTGAATTGTGTAATTAAAAAAAATGATCTCTCACCATTAAACTGCAATAAATTAGAAATGCTGTAAACTGATGAGTCTCCCAGGCTCGGCTTCTCCACTTCACCACCAGTACAAACCAACTCTGAGTGCAGAAGCTCTCCTTTCACTCTTCCCATTAAAACCATTCAAGCCAACATGACAGCATTTCAGGACGGAGTGACTTGCACTCAGAAACCCACCCTGTGCTTCACTGAGTGCTGCACACACTCGACACTAATGGAACTATGTCAGCTGGTGTAAATGTTTGTGATTAAGCTCCCCTTTTTTTTTTTTCTTCAGAAAACCGATACAGCACTCTGAGAGAAAATGAAGTTGCATCCCAAAGTGTTTTTCTTTTCTCTTTTCCCTCATCGCTGTGTTTGTGTTCGATCTCTGCACCCTACATCCAATCCATCACATCTCCCCTAAGTGCATGTATGGAAAATATTTCTGATTGTGGAAAAACACGCCAAACCAATTGGCGTACAGAGCGAAAACGTCATCACCCCATTCTAGGAAACACAATGCCAAACGAGGATGAAGGAAACTGTCTTACAAATGAGTTCTCTGTAGACTTTGATTTTGGCAAGTGTGTATTTTGTAGCCCCACTTCAATCGGATTGCGCTGCCTTTTATTCATGCCTAATGAAAATATTTCAAAGGAAATATTTGGTTTCCATTACGATCCCATTCATTAAGCATTCATAATCCTGTAGCCCTTGATCATTTTGTCCAATACGGGGATAGATGTGTTTGTGTAGGCCACAAAAACATCTGATTAAGTCTGTGCTTTTATTGCTAAGATTAAAATGGCTTCCTTAAAGTTAGTAGTTTGTTCTGTAGTTATTACATATTAATGAACCCCCCACCCCCCCTTTTTTTTTTTGGCAAGGCGATTGTCTTTATTAAAATGAAAACTGGTGCATCATCATTAATTCAATGAACTGGAGCTAATTTAAGAGATTAACATTTGACATGGCGGTTGTGTTTGTGAACAAGGTTACCAGATTAAGAGCCCTGGTTGATGCCAAAGAAAGCATGCTTCATTGATCTCCTTGAAGAACCTATTTCTCTGCATTCAGTCCAACTTTACATAATTAAAAGCAGCTTGAACATGTCAGTATCTGGGCTGTGCTGTAACTGTGAGAGATGAACTACTCACAAAAAATAAGGGCATTTCTGTTGTTATAACGAGACTTTATTAACTTGAAGGCCAGTGGAAAACCTGGCTTTTCCTCAGAAGTGTGACTAATACACAGCCACGGCAGCCTGGCACGCCCTCCTAATGGTGGTCAGCAGCCTGTTCTCACACTTCAACCAGATTTTATTGCAAATCAACCAATGTGGTAGTGTTGATCTTTCTGGCACAAATCAGAAAAACTACTTTGAAGTTCTTTCCATGCTCTTCACTGATGAATTCTAAAAATAGTTCACAATGAGCCCAAAATATGTGAGGACAAGGCTTGGTCCCGGACTGTGGCAATATGGGATCAGCATGAGCAGCACCATTACATATTAATAATATTAATGCATTGAGACAATCAAGCCAGACACTTGATTGTTTAGTCAGGCACACAACCCACATACCTGATGTCCATCCCACAAATGCAGTGTTCCTAACAAACATGCAGAAGTGAAATGAAACGCCTTCTGATTGTACAACATGTATTGCCAAAGCTCGGTTTGCATGGCTCGGTTTGTCGAGAGGTTGTCTCCCAATTGGAAGGTTGCAGGTTTAATTCCCATCTCTGCCTGCATACATGCCGAAATGCATCTATAATGCAATGTAACGCATCTTTGAGTGTCCTGAAAAGCCCTATATAAAACGCCTGCATTCTTATTATTAAAAAATGTATCAAATAAACTTCCTACTTTTTTAAGCCAGTTCAATTTGAATGGGTTGTTGTTGTTGTTGTTGTTGTTGTTGTTCACACAATTCTTTATTATTGGGTAGAAATCTATACTCATATTCTGAGGCACTCATGTTGTCTCTAAGTATTGCACAGTGAATCATAAACATAATATGATATGCACATGTGACGGGTAGTTAAATACAGAATGAGAATCTTTCCTCGGAACGCCTCTGTGCTGATTACAACCCCCCAGAGCACTGTCTGATCATTTCCTTTATGCATTATAGGAACTGAATAACTGTCTTTCGTGTAGATGCCATCCTGTGGAGAAAACTAATCTGAATTATAATTATGATTTCAGTGTACTTTCCCATTACTCCCACACGTCGTGAGCGGAAATGACTTCTCATTCGTCTATTTAAAAAAAAAAAAAGAAACACTGAAGTGCTGATGAAACGTTCATCGTGTATTTTAATGTCATTTCACTGCGTCGTCAAACGCACCATTGAGATTGGCTCGCGCCGATTGGATCAGCGAGCGAGACTATCTGTCTATGATTGGTTAAAATATAGTAGGCGGGCTCACGTGAGTTGATTGACAGTAGAATACGCAATCACAGGATCCCACAGTTTCCGGAGCGCTTCATACCCAACTGAAATGGATTGTGAGATTTCCTGATTATTTGAACGCATCATCGCCGACCATCACGTGTGTTGAGTCTCTGGCTGCTTTCATGGGTAAATTTTGCCCTCAGTATTACCTCTCAGGCTAAGAGGGCGACAAGAAATTAATCGATCTCACCCCAGCCCAACGACAAGATGAATAGTTAAGATACAATACAGATGTAAAGATGCAAATCAACAAGTTTCACCAATATGTTTTTCGTCTCTCTTTGATAAACTGTAATGCATAATTACGTTTATCTCAATATATATATATATATTTTTTACTCTTGAAATTATTCCAAATAACTTTACAATCTTGTCTCGTTATTGTTTCTTGTTTTTTTGGGCGTGTTTGTGAGCTGACAGGTTTCAAAACTCCTTGCGTTGATTTGTACCTGCAAGGTTATGCTACGGGGTGAAGCACGCCCACTGAACGTCCTGGGCTACGATTTTGACGTGAGCTTAGCGGCTAAAGCTAGCCTCTTCCCCGGTGTGTGTTGAGTTAACGGCTCCGCGGCTTCACGTGAAACAAACAAACAAACAAACAAAACAAAAAAAACGACTGCTCGCCTCATATGATGCCGACCGTCCACGTTAGCTAGCCTGGCCGCCGAGTGTGAGGGAGGAGGAGGAGGTTTGTTCCTGCCCACCACCACCATCACCACAACCAGCAGCAACAGCGGCGGCAGTTTACGTGTAGTCCTGACTACCGCTGGCTCCGGTCGCCCGGTAAACTTCCTCCTCCGTGTGCGGATGAGGTAGCCCACAGGCGGTGGATACATGTCTACCTCTCAACCACGAGGCGAGCGACGACGGGGGGACCTCGCAGTTCATGTTTCGCCAAGAAGTCAGTGTGACGTCTTTTATTCCATCTTGTTCGTATCTTTTCCAACGCGAGAAGAGGAATATGTCCAGATATAACATATACAGCCTGCTGGACTGGGTCTACGGCGGCGTGGACCCGAAGTTTGAGGGCAACGGGGGCCCCGAGTGTGCCGCCTTCCTGGCGCCCCAGCAGCGCGTCAGCGAGAGCCTGGTCATCGTCCTCCTGTCCCTGCTGGAGATCGGCGTGGCGCTGAAGAAGATCAACCTCTCCAAAGAGCTCCGGCTGGTGGGCAAGGACTGCGCGCGGGCGAAGGAGGACAGCCTGGGGAAGAACTTGTTGCTGGTCGCTCTTTGCATGACTTTCGGGGTGGAGGTTGGCTTCAAGTTCGCCACAAAGACGGTGATCTACTTGCTGAACCCGTGCCATGTCATGACCATGGTCCAGGTGAGCGTGCACAGCTTGAGACCACCGTCATGCACACTCAAATCGCGTGGTTTCTGCAAGGTGTGGCTTGTTTACACTTCATAAAGCGGCATTTGTGTCATGCCCCGTCACCACAATCGTCTCAAAGATTGTACAGTTGTGTCAAGTAAAGTTTCAGACAACGGATTGGAAAGCACCACTCTCAAAATAGAAGGGCTGATGTTAATGTTTTGCCACTTAACACAGTGCAAAGTGAATGATCATTGGAGAAAATCAGTATTCAGTCCACCCTTCACACCCCAAAAACCGGCAGCATTTATCCTTCCCAGTAAACTTGTTTTGGTTTTGTTTTTTCAAGACATTCTGCAGGAAAGCCGAGCAGAAACTAAACACACATCTGCTTTGGCTGTAAGCCGGTTCATATTCTGGTTGTTGAGCTGTGGCCTCAATGGGTGGGGCACATCATTACTCCCAGGACATCTAATTCATGTTTATACCATAAAATAGCACTCAGTCACCATGGATATGTGATTGGGAGTACTGTGGTTTGCAAATATGAGAAGAAGTCAGTTGTTTTCTTGATGTATAATGTCAGTTATTCTATTTGCACAGTTTAAAGAGGGTATGAACCAATGCAACACAGCATGAGAGGTGCACTGTAGATCAGACCTGGGCATCGAATGGTTATTTTGTTTTTCTACATTATTGGCAGCTCTCTGGTCTCCCTCCCTTGCTCGCTGAACAAACAACTGTTACCTCACAAACTTGGCGATTCACAGTGGAAAAATAGTTTATATTTACTTGTTAACTGAACGTTTAATTTAGAAAAATTGAAATGTGATTACATGATGGAAGACTGGGAAAGGCGATCGAGGAAAAAGTGAAGCAGAGCAAGAGGAGCTAGTAAAAATAGTGACAAACTGCTTTTTTATCAAGACACTTATCCTTTTGAGTAATACTGAAGTCAACAAATGTCTTGTCACATCCATAGTCGCACGATGTTTTCCTGTGGCCCTCTTAAGCCACATTTACATGTACTTGGGTATGAAAAAATGGTGATATTTCTCTGCGTTTTTGTACCATGCATTTACACATAAAAGCGGCTACAACCCACCACAAACAGTGATTCGTGAAAACTCCGGCCACAGTGGAGATCTGGATAAATTCCGTTTCTCTGTTTGCATCTAAAGGGGGATAGGTGGATATTTATGTCACAGTTCGTGAAGTGGTGTTTTTTTCCAGGATTCTCATTGGTTATCATGGCTTCTATGCTTCTCGCTACACTGCCCCCTAAAGGTTTGGTATGCTTATCGCAGCTCCCAGTCACTTTTTGTAAACACACAAGTCCGCGTAAACGTGGCCTTAGGAAAGTTAGTGGCCGACTCCTCCTCCTGTAGATGATTCAAAACATTGGAACTTTTCTCATTATAAAACAATCTAAATTACAATATAGTTCTACCTATATGAACATGGTGGTCTTTAATGGTCCAATTGTAAATGCAGTGGCGAAGAAGCGATCATTGTGTCTGAAGCAGCAGTTTTACAAAAGTTGGCGCATGTCCTGGATTCTAGACTATCAATTCTGTACTGTTTAGTTTGTACATGTCAACTTTCATCTTCTCTGCCATCTCAGACAAAGTGTGGCTATGATGGCTGCAATGATTATAAATGTTTCCAATCCGCGGAGCAAGTTTAAATAAGGATAAACTGTTGACACGGCATGAAATGCCGCCTTGTCTTTTGTTATAAAGACTTCATTAGATATCTGTCATCTGCGTCATGGAGTCGGTCCAGAAAAGATGATATGATTATCTCAAGTTCATTCTTGCGTGCAGCAGGATCTGGGTGTGAGCTCTTTTTTTTTTTTTATGACTGCAATCACAAACACAACTGAGGACGGAAGTCAACTTTAATTGTACCTGTTGACTTTGAATTTCTATGAGAAATGCTTCCACATGGAGGAGAAGGTTATGAGCATGTCTTTTCTTTCTCCGCTCGTTGGTCACCAGATCTTTATGGTCCCTGATTGCGTGACATACCTGTCATAGCAACAGGTCACCGTCAACGGCAGCGTGTTGCTTCGTCACACGGATGCAATGTCGCGACGGCGTGACACTGATGTGTTCTGACCATTTCATGTAGCGCGGAGGTGCTATGAGGGGCAGATGAAAATGCTGACTGCGGTTAAAAATTGATGATGGTTGCAAAATGTCCTCGTTGTGTGAGATCAAGGTTTATGTTTTCCCCATTAGATATTCGCCGTATCTGTTTCTGAAGTATCATACATGTCATTCTGTTGAGAAAGTACCAGTACATTATATTGTTTTTTTATGTGCACAAGTCAGTCATGCTGAGAAAACAATATTTTTAAGTGAAAACAATACATTTTTGTTTATATTTGGCTTTTCATTACATGAATAGAGTATGTCAAGTCCTTAAAGACTGACTTTTATTTATAGACTCCAAAGTTCAATGTTTATAACCTTTATGATGACGACCAAGTGCTGGAAATGATCACAGCTTTGAATTTGACATTGCTTGTCATGTATATTTTCTACACAATTTCTTACTTTTACTCAAGTGAATGACTTAAATCAGTTTTAAAAACTAGTATCTCTACTTCTTAGAGATTTTTTTTTTGTGCTTTTTCCACCTGTAGCAACAAAAAAACTTATCTGCAGATTCCCATGCAATATGAATAGTTTGTTGGCTTGTGAGCCAATAAAAATGTACATTTATGTCTGTAAAGTTAATATTACTAATAAAGGTGGTGTTGACACGAGATCGTGGTCTGAAGTTGCTTTGAATACAATAAGGTTTGTGGAGAGACGCGTCATGTCGACAAGCAGACGCTGTCGTCTCATCGGCTTCTTGAAGGTCTCTCAACCTTCCCGCTTGTCTAGAAGGAAGAGATTTCCCAGTTTCATGATGTTAAACTTTCAGCACTTTCCAGTTACTAAGTAAGGCGCTGCAAGTTGTTCAGTTCCAAAGCAGTTGTCTAAACCTTCCAGCTCCTGCAGACGATAAAAGCCGAGGCCTGCTGGAGCTTGACTCGTTTTGCATACTTGGTTCTGAATGGAATGCGATTTTAATGCCTTCGTGACTTCACTATTTAGTCGAGGATCATTTTCTTGCGTTACACGTCGTTCTGACTCATTTCCTGCTCGCGAGTCACTGGTGTTGCTTCTACGACATAAGGGTGGTGTCGGCGCTCTGTAATCTCTTTTGGGCTTGATGGAAATCTGAACTGTGCAAAAAAAAAAAAAAAAAAACTGTCAATAAGATCCAGGAGGCCAGTTTCTCTGTCTCCTCTGCACCTGCTAAGGAATAGATCTAGTAACAGTAGTGAGTTCGGAATAAATTGAGACTTTTCAAAAGTTGAAATAAATGAGTTTCTCCAAAGTTCTCATGATGCCGAGTGAAATGTGCCGAGTCAAGTGTTTCTGGTGCCGAAGGCAGCGCAGCTCCTGAGTAATCAGCAAAGGTGCGCGCTTCACCTGCGAGCTGAGCTGTTAAAAAAAAGACCGTGTTCCCGTGCTGCCGCAGCAGAATATTTTCCGTTTGCTATTATTTTCTGTTGTGTTGCATTGTATTCAGATTCCAGGAAAGCGTGGCAGTAACTCGGGAGAGACAGTGAAAAAGACGATGCTTTGCCATGCGCAGAGCAGCTGTGCCACTCGCGACGTTCCCACCCGTATCCGAAACACCAGGTGAGCACAGATCACTCGGCTCAAGGTGAGAGTCCCCACCGGGGTAATGACTGATGAGCGGATGCCTCACATCTGACAGAGCAGATGTCTGCTGTATCTTCCCCGACGTGGTACGAGAGCAGTTGCGCTGCTGCACCGTGACCGATCAGCTCCACGTCATGGATTTCCTTTTTGAGTCCTGTGGTTGTGGCTGGAGCCGCGTCAACAAATCCAATATCGGACCCCCCGCTGTGCCCTGGTGATGCCAAGTTAGTTGTGCTTTTCTTCCAATAGGCTGGAAAATGACATGTCACTTGAGTTCATGTAACTTTCTGGTTTATCATGGGTGATGATCTGACTGAGATAACTGATCAAGTGCTCTGCAGTTTGTTTGTTTTTTTAATAACTGTGGGTCCCCATTCCAAGGCATTGTGTTGTATAATTAAATGTAGATTGATCATTTTGACTGGTTTACCTTACTTTTTATTATCCCTCAAAAGCCAGAAGAGCGTGGGGCTGGTGTGGCTGTGAAATAATCGAAATCCTAATACTGCAAAATAAAGCTGCCGGCTCATAATCAAGAAGTGCTTTTCAAGTCATTTGACACACATCCATCCTCAGCATAGCTCACTTTTTCAACCCTGCATAAAACGCAACCACTCAGAAAGTAAGCCCACCATTCAGGTAACACTATGGTTGAAGTTGTTGCTTCACCACCAATCGAAGGAGGAGTTGATATCTGTTTAGTTTGAAGACATGGCAAAACGGCCTATTTGTGGTAGATCTCTATCAGTATGAAAAATGCAAGACCAAATATAGGTGCTTCTCTCTGCTGAAGAACTTCAAGATCTTCATATACAGCAATATATTGATGGGTCTGGACTCCTCTTCTCTGTAGCTGTTCAGGGATTTAGGCCGTTTTACGTGGGTCTTTGTTTATATGTCTGAACAGGTCATTATCAGATGCGGGGTTGTGTGTTGGTGGGTGTGTCCTCGGGTGTGACAGACGCACACCCGCCTCTGATCAAGTGAAATTTCTTCCCTTGAGCTGGTTGCCTATGTTTCCTGTAAAATTGAACTTCCTTATTATTTAAATAACTGTCGAGCAGTTCACCGGTCATTTGAGGACAAATGCTGCCGCAGGAAATATTAACTCATTCAAACGTGTGCCTCCTGGCATTTCTGCTGCAGCTTTGCATGAATCGCACACAGGATGAGAGCTCACTTATTAAATGAAGTACCACGCTGTTAACAAGCTGTGCGCCAGCAATACTCAATATCTTCATGAGAGTGAGCATCATTTTATTTTAAATGCAGCCACATTTACTGTATCTACTGCAGCAGTAAGCTCCAGATGAGCAGATTGTTGCCTCGGTCATTCAGATTACACTGAGGGCACTGAACTCTTATCACATTTATGACTCCACTTGTAAAAAAAAAAAAAGAAACTTGACATATAAATAATGAGGTGCGTCACTATATGAAAAGGCCATTACTCTTTTCTTGTAAAAAAAATTTGAGCTGTACTTTCACCTCCGTTTGAAAACTGATCAAAATTGATATATTGGACGCTCACAAGTTAATACAGTGAAAGTGATCTTCGATTTACAGGATGTAATATCTTTGTCCAAAAACCAAGCTGTCCACAGACGAGTCAGTCTTGTAGTACCACATCATACCATAAGATGGTGTAGTGAGTCACTCTTCTACTGTCACACTACTTTCTCATATGAACTCATTTACTTTTGCATTAATTGGAATTATTGTTATACAATTGTGATAAAAGGGCAAAGAGTGACCACTTCTGCCATATTTTCCAAGATAATATCAACTTTAATGGTCAGTTAAAGTTGCTGTCTGAATTGGATGGTATGTATAAGATCATGTTAGTTTCGCTTGTTGGTACCAGGAATGTCATTGGACTGGTTATAAATGTGTGTAAGAGGCTGCTTTACTGTCATGCAACCACCATTAATCATGACTACATTGCGAGATGATGGTTTTGAGGAAACTTTTTTCAAGAAAATTAGGTATATAATAAAAGTTGTGCTGGAAATAAAATGGAATCTTACTTACTCTACCTTTACAAAATTAAATAAACCCAAATTCACCCACTTTATCTGTCCCAAGTCGCCTCCAGCTGTGAATATACGTTCACGGCTGCAGCAGTCTCTACTCCTCCGTCATCCTGGAGGAGTTCATTCCACTGTGATTAGTGTCACCTTGAGTGACTGCTCTCCAGACTGCCACTGCTTATAAGATCACAAATTGCAGACGTGCTTATGACACTGCTTTTTGTTCCCCGTTCTTTTAGAGTTTCTGGAACGCTCTGTCCTTCCATCATGAGCATAACGGCAACAGAAAAGATGTTGGCATTATGCTTCAAACCAAATTCTACCTGGGTAGTTAAAGTTAATCGGCGGAAACGACCATCGCAATTAATTGCGTCTATTATGCTGCAACAACAACAACAACGTCAAGCCTGGTTTGAGCCTCGTAACTGTGATCATGCTTTCGTGTGAGCTTTATGAGCTGGATTGATTCGTTGGAGCGACGGTGGCTGGTGCACAGTGAAGGAGGCAGGTGGCGTTGACCTTTGAGATGATCGCAGACTCTTTGGGGTTTTCCTCCCACTGTTTGCCCGTTTGTTCGTTATGTAACCTTGACGGTACGTATGTCATACATACAGCCTGTACTTTTAGTTCTGCTCACACCCTTGCGGAAAATGAATGGGATGTTATATAACACAACAGATGTTACTCATGATCTAAAACTATTTGAGCATTTTTTTTTGTCTGTCAATTTGTAAAAAAAAACCAATGATGGGTGATCACACAAAAGTATATGTAGGGAAGGGATCACATGCATCACTTTTAAAATTTCATTCTATAACTCGGTAAGTTACATTTTCAGCCCGTTTTCGTAACTCCGACTTCATGCAATGAAAGGTTTTGATCCTGAACGTAATGGTGACGATGTTGAACCGCAGCTTTGTCTGCAGAACACTTCAGACTTTGTCCTCTGCTCATAACTTTTTTTTTTTTTTTTATCAAAGTGCTGGTGAGTGACGAGGCACTACTCTTTCATTCCCCTGCATAGTTTTGTGAGTTAGGTTGTAATATTCTGCATCTAGAGTAGATCAGACCGCTGGCACTTGTCCCAGCTAATTTTGACCGAGGAGCAGGTTACAAGGCGATCACAGAGAAACCAACAGTCACACCTGCACACCTCATTTAGCCTCACAGATAAAGTTAGCATACATGCTTCTTTTTTTTTTTTTACCAGAGTGCATATTCACACCTTTGCCCCTTTGCTTGTGCAGGTTAACATGCACTGATACACATGCAGAAAAACAAACAAAAACAAACTTAATAAAAACTACAGGTCCTTGTGTTTACATTACCATAACAGCAAATACTTCATGGTGTCAATGTACCAGGAGTCCCACAGGCATTTAAAGTGCGATACACCACGGCAGTCGGGGCTGAGAGCACTGCAGAGCAGCTTCACAACCCGACAGGAAAGCAAATTAAAAGTTTTTGCAGAGCACTGTCAAGAGAGTCAGACGTCTCGAGGAATCGAGCCGCTGTCTGCCTCACACACACGCACACACACACACACCGCACATTGATTCAGCTGCCCCAGTCATAAGAAAGGCAGACTTTCCTATTAATTATGGAAACCTCTCTTTACAAAAATTCCAGAAACACCCTAAATAGTTTACTAGCTCAGTTGGTCCTGCGTCTCCTGCGGAGGGGAACGCCTGCTTGCATACCAATGTGGGTCTCTTTGTCAGTCTGAACAAGCACCCTGCGAGGTTCACGGTGAACAGCAGGCCTCCAAATGTGCATGTTTTCACCTCCGTCTGTCCTTCCACCGGGCAACACTTCTCAAAAGTCAGGAAGTTTCTCAATCTCAGCTGATTCGCCTCTTGACACTTCAAGGAGATGACGGTGTCCTCTCTGGACTGACATTACTCATGAAACGGGAAATTAACGCTTAATGTACATGAAATTGCTGGTCATGATCAGCAATTGATTACATGTCAAAGAGATGTGAAGGCATGAGCACATTTAAACTAAATCATTGTAAGTTGTATATGCAAGTCTGTTGGAAAAACACTGGAATCAGAAACAAATGGCCAGCATCTCGTATAACCGTTTATTCTTCATGTATTCAGTGTTTTTGCATAAACGGATATTGGTTTCAAATTCCACTGTTTATATTAAAACTTTTTTTAAATGAAAATGTGACAACAATGTGTTTTCACTTGAAACGTTGTCACGTAAACAGGGCCTTAGTTTGTTGGGAGCATGGTTTGTTGCATAAAAGAAAAGCAAAAGTCAGTGAAACAACCAAAAGGGCACATGAAGTCCTACCAACACATCAGCAACTACAGGAGTTAAGTTTAATATTACCCACATGCATTTACAATGAAATAGTTTTGGACTCACGCAGGCATTCACATTCCAAACAAAAAGACTGAGTCCTGTGCCTTGCAGGCATCCTGCTTATTAAAGGGGGGGGCGAGTTATGTGATGTAACTATGAGGGAGGAGTCGCACGTTATGCAAAACCAGGTGTACGAAAGCTGTATTATCGTCACACTGGTTTTTCATGTTGTAACGCTGCTTTTCAGTTGCTTCAGGGCTTGTAATTCTGAACCTGTTTCAGAGTTGTGGAGCAGAAGGAACGACGGCTTAAGCAGGTTTTTCATGCTGTGTTTACAAAACCTCGAGGTTTTTATTTACCTGTTCCAGTGACTCGTACGAGCAGATGTGTTGTCTTGTTACACTGGTTTTGGGAAATGCAGCATGATGTTTGCGTTTATACTCCGCAAGAGCAAGTGCAGGAACAGCTGTTCTCTGAGTCTCAAACGTGACAACATGGATTTTTCTGAGTTGTGTAATTCTTCGGCAGGAATTGCGAATTTCAGAGGCAAATGGAAACTGTCATCCCCGAGTTGGGATATTGTAACATTAATTTAATGCAGATGTGTTTTCTTTTCCGAGTTTTAACTCGCCCTAACCCTCCCTGACATTTTTTTTGTATTGGGTCGAGTTTTAACATGGTCCCAAATGATCTGATCGGCTTTTCTTGACGCAATGTCAACAAACAACGCAAGCTTTGTTGTTTCTGTGTCACTGTGTGTCAACAAAGTTTTAAGTTCCAAACCAAATGGTCTTTCCTTTTTCTGAGAACGAGTTGAGGTGGAGGGGTTACCGTTGATCCAGTACAATCACTGCAATGGCTTTTTAATTGTACGCAATTCAAATTAGGGGTACTGTTCAAACAATTAGGATTATAGTGACAATATTTAACTGACAGGAACATAATTTGACACACAGCATTCAGTCACCAAACACCAAAGGACCACACCAGCAAATTCCACTTGTACGAAAGTGTATTATGTTTAATTATTTTTCACAGTTTTCTTGGGTGGCCTCTGCAAACCGTCTCTCCAAGATAAAGTTTGTGTGAGTTGTGTTCACACTGCAGATTAATACAGAGCGATGGAGTGTACAGCAGATCGCTCCCCGAGACATGCCTGTAAGAGCCCGTGGCCAGTGGGTAGTTGTACAACAAATCTCAGGTCAATTGCTTTCTTGTAATTCTGTTTCCAGCCTTCGGGCAAAGCAACTTTTCCTTGTGTCAGATGGTGTTTTTGAACCAATCCATGTCTGCAGTATCCTCCAGGCCCCCGTCACGGTGCACAGATTGCGAGCCCACCTTGTAGCCTGGATTTTCATTCCACAACAAGACAAACTTTTTGATATAAGTAGCTTTTGACAAGGGAAAGGTATTAGAAAAATAAGTTCCTCCTTTTGTTTTCTAATGAATCCATGTGGGTTTTAAGCAATACATCAGAAGCTTGCAGTTTAAGCTGAGAACACAAAGGGTTTTTGAAATTAAATTGCACTCCAGCTTGTTTTTTCTCCATCTGGTCTTCTCTCTGGAGTACTTGGCTGTATGTTGCGGCAGTCTTTTTTTTTTTTTTTTAAATCAAACATTGTAATACATGGACGCCAACATCTGGACAGCCTTTTTAAATCTACGCTACTTGTCTATCTTCTGACTTCACTTGGTCTTGATTTGAAGCGAGAAGCAGTTTGTGGCGGGTCCGGCGGGATGCTCTCTCTGGCACTTGTGCTCCTATTGTATTCAAACAGACTCGTTAAGGCAGTCGAGACGTTTCGCAGCACTGGAAGCTGTGGAGCCGTCAAACCGATCACATTTTTGCGAAAGCCACGATAATTTCCACCTCACTACCAGTGGGACTAATTCTGACTGAGCACTTATCCCCCAAGAATGTGTGAGAGTAATGGCATGAAGAAGGTAAAAAGTCAATTTTTTATAAATAGCCATGTAGTGATGTGATATATGTTGTCTAAACAGAAATTACAATCAGGGCAATGTACAGAAAGCACAAGTACAATAGTGTATTCAATAGAGCTGCACAATATATCACAAATTGACTATTATCAAAAGAAAGGGAAATTAAACGCAACAATTTACTAAAAATGGTGTAATTGACGGCCCTAATTAGTCCATACATGGTGACCGCAGCTCTCAAATCAAGGAAAAATGACAAATTAGAATAAAGTCAACCAATTATTTCTTTAAAACGAGGCCTTTTTTACCGTTGGTGTTCATATTGGGCGCAAGACAAAGTGTAGTTATATAGAAGAACCATCCTGAAGAAACAGAAACCTCAACAAAGTCATTTCAGCAAAAAACGTTATTGAGCATCACTTGTTTGCATGATAACATGCAGCACTCCTATTCATGCTGAGCACATGAATAACTTCCAGGGTTACAGGCCTGAAGGGGGCAGAATGTGGCCTATGTCTGATGTGAATAATAATGCAGTTTTTTGTTTTTTTATTTCTCCCTCAGATCTTCCTGCTGGCCTGCCCGCCATGTAAAACAGCCATGGTTGTTTTCAGGTGAGTGGAGTTTCCCCTTTCAAAGTCTGTTTCATCATGATTACTTAGTTACTTAATTCCTCTTTGTACCTGATGGAAGATAAACTCTGATTCTGCTCACTTGTATGAAACCCAGTGTTTTTGGTGGAACACACGGGTGTGTGAGCTGTTAAATGAGCCTCGTCGTCGGCCTGCGTTCCCTTGACATGAAAGCGGATCCAGATGCAGGATGAACTTTATGCTTCCTCGCGCATAGATTTTGGGAACATGGTGTGGTATTTCCAGAACTGAGCGGTTCAGTCTGAAATAGATCCTCAATCCAATCCTAGATTCTCCCAACAGTTGGCGCATGGAAAGTTTTCTATCAATCAGGCCATGAAATGTTACATGGACGTGTCCTGCACAGGATTGCTGCAGAAGGGAAACATTCCCGCTCAAACTATGAGTGAAGAAGCCCTCACCTTGATAATGCATCTTTTAAAGGGCGTTCCCCTGAGCCAGAAGTCCGTGCTTCCTTCTGTGAGCCAGATCCTCCAGTCTCCTTTCTCTTTATATTCTGAACGGTTCGGCCATACATCATTCCCAACCTGTTCATTGTATACTTAAAAACATGCCAAAAATTGATTTTTCCGTCGCTGCTGGCTGCGCTTTCTGCTTTATGGAGTAATAAGAAGACAAATCCACAATACGGTTTGCGGAAAAACCATTTAAATGGCCAACAAACCAAATGTGAATTATGAACTTGGATATGTCAGCAGTGTAATTGATCAGCTGAGGATGTTTCATGGCTGTACAAAATAAAGTTTACTCTAAAAGCCTGCTTTGTCTCAACTTCGCCTCTGAAGTCCTCTATTGTGGCCACTGACAGGATTTGGCATGCGTCTTTCCCACAAATGTCAGTTTATGACATGTCACATAAACAAGATATGAATACTTAATTGGATTTCTTTTTTTTATAAAAATCCCAGCATGATCCTGATCAGGATACTTTCATTTCTTTTATTTTTGTTCCCAAACCTTTTTTTTTTTTCTTTTCTTCCTCCGACTCAACAAATCTTATTATAACCCACAGACAACAGCTTTTATTGTGGCCGTTTTGAAGTTCACAGTCCGCTTCCTTCCCCACGCTCTCACATCAGTGGATGGTGGAAATCGGCGGCCCGCGTAGAAGAGGCACGGGAGCGGCGTCTGCGTTCGGAAAACGGACGAGCACCTCCATCTGAAGGCGCGAGCTGCCGCCTGCCTCCTGCTCCGCGTGAGCTGCGCCTGTCCGTTAAGCCAAACAGCTGCAGGCCGTTCAGGAGGAGCGAGACAAACGCCGCTAACTCGCGAAAGCAAAGAACTTCTGAAATTTGCCACTTTTAAGCTCTGAAATAAAGCTGCCTCCGAGCTCAAACTCGATACAAATATTGACGGCGATAACTTGGGGGGAAAAATAGTTTAAAAGTAAATTCACACCAAGAGCAGATTCAAGTATCGATTCTGACTCGGTGCTGCACTTTATATCATGAAAGTTGATTTGTAATTCATTCCCGGTAAAAAGAAAGTGAGTCAACAGTTGGCAGAGTCGGATAATGATCAATAAATGTGGAGTATGTGAAAGAAGCTTCTTCTGTTTTTGTTGTTGTTGGTTTGTTTTAGGAAAATGTCCGAACGCCCCCTGGAGTGACAGCCAGGCTCATTTAAACTGACATTCCTACAGCACGGCTGTTTTCCCACTGACCTTGGCTGTCACAACAGTTATTTTGGCTCGCCTGACAAAAAGAACAGTCGGAGGAAATGGATGTTCGGCCCCACTTTGACACAGAAGCTCTCGGGCTGGTAGAATGTACAGTATGTGGCGTCTTCAGAGAGCAGCCTTGGCTATGGGAGGCAGTTCTGGGCGTGTCACTGAAGGAGAATCTCACTCTTCCTGTCGGCAGGAGTAGGGCGATGGAAACAGGTGGACAAAGAAAATAAGTGCCAACTCAAATCCCGAAGTCCAAAAACCTACTAATTATGAAGGAGTCACTTCTGCTGACTCGTCGGAATCCTGACAGCAACTCCGCCAGGCCTCCCCGCAGTCGGTAGAAATGCGACTGCCGTAGAATGTAAAGTGAGAGCTTCTAATTGCCTGAAGCATCACTGACTTGACTTTTGACAATCGGCACCCCCGCAAGGAACCGGCCCTGCCAGAGGATCAGAGACAGCTGCTGCGAACAGCATCAGGGCCGACTGCTGACGGCTTTCCGGCTCCGTGGAACGTAATCAACCCCGTCCTGCACCTGCTCCTCCGCACTAATTGATTTGGGCTAATATGGCCGCAACACATTGATTTATGAAACGTGGGAATGATTGTTAAAACCGTCCTGGCAGTAGTCTCAGGCAGACGTGAAGCAGCACGGGGGAGTTATCGAACGTTCTGATGTTTTTAATGTCCGCGTCTTTTCCTTTTCAGACTGCAGGTCCACATGCTGAACGGAGCCTTGCTGGCTTTAATGTTCCCGGTAGTCAACACCAGACTGGTGAGTGACCGGGAGTCTTCTCATTCTGTGGGTTTTTGTTCCTTTTGAACCATCGTTTAGGTCCTGGTCTGTTTCAAGTAGTCTGTGTTGTGCAAGGCACAGACAAATAAATGACTCTTTAAACTCCTGTGACTTGAGAAAGTGAACTTTTACTCCCCCGATGAGGTCTGTTTGTCATTGTTTTGTTGTAGCGTCTGATGACTGATTTACTCAGCAGGTTCAGCTGAAGTCACATCTGCTAGCTGGGAGGAAGATGCTGTTTTAAAAGAGACCACATTATGAAGTAATCAGAAATTAGAACAATCTGAAGGTTTGGGAAAGGCGTAATAATGCGTTTCTACCAACAAACAGGAGTTTAGTAAACTAGTAACTGGTAGTAATGCAAAATATGATGAATATAGGCAGCAAAGAAAGCGTATTTATTCTTTATTTGTGTTCATTCTATTAAAAAAAAAAGATTAATGAAATCGAGTGATGATGATGAGTCAGTGGAATAATAACGGGGAGATTTTGAGTAGCGAAAGAGCAAACACGGAAGGTTTTCACAGCCTCGCACAGAAGCCGATGCCTGTGGCACCCAGATGGAAAACGTTCCACACGTATTTCAGGATGTTTGTGGGAAGATTAAGGATCCTGCTCAGCATTTCACCTGAGGAGGCAAAATCCACACTAAAGCTATTGACAAACAACTCCAGAAGCTTTTAGAAACGAACACTGATCCCAAAGAAAAACATAGATTTTGACTTGCAAAACAAAAATATCATCAACTTAAGTATTCTCCCTCAGCTCCGGTATGTAAACGTTTAGTGATGAGCGACTGTCTTGCGTGTGAAATGGCTCTGGCCGTTTTAAAGTGCTCCGATTGTGGTACGTCACTGTTTTTCACCAACTTCCCCCTTTATTACTGGACGCAACATGACTACCCGTTTCCACACGTGTTGCCAAAAAAAAAACCCACTGCCTTTCACCAGACACTGGTCTTGAAACATCCGTCTAAAAGAAAGCTGACATTTGTACATTACAGGAAAGTATGACACCATTACTGTATTGAATCCAGAGAACTTTTATAAGTCGTCAGATTGTCAAGACCTCAAAGTGCAGCTGATGGATTTTAGAAGTGTGAAAGCAGAAAGCTGCTGTTCCAGTGGGGTTTTTCCCCTCCGTTTGAACGGCTCTCAGCGAAGGCTGAAGATGAGGAGCGGATGCAGTTGATGATGCATAGATTTCAAATTTCATTGCCTGAATGACTCAGGACTGGACAGTTTGAACCTTGAAACGAAGCTCTGGTGATTTACCACGAAGATCGGGGGGCCGCCGCACACAGAGCAGCGCGGAAAGAAAGAGTGCGTAGCCACAGAGAGACGCTTTCCTGTTTCAATAGAAAACTGGTTTCTCTGTAACAGGGGGGAGTCTGCTTGATGAGAAGTGCTTTGCATTTTTCAACTTGAATGGACTTTGTGTTGCTGGTTAGACTTCTCTTTTATAGACCAGAAGGTTGAGGACTCAACCTGTTTAATTCCGTTTATTTATGCAGCGTCAAGTAGTTCTTATATGCTAAATGACAAACGGGCACGCGGCAGAGCGCGCAGACCTTCGCCGACGCCACTTTTGTCGCTCGCATGAAGCACCGAGCAGGGGGCGTCTCCATAGCAACAAACGCTGATCACCCTTTGATCGCCATGAAGTGCCACTCCCATCCGCTTTGTATGGGAAAAACTTTTTTTGCAGTTTTTGGGGGGGGTTTATAGGGAAACGGTGAGCCTTTAACGTCCCAACCTCGAATCAATTGGTCATTGGAGGATGACCAGCCATCCCCGAAGGTTTCATGCAATTCGGGTGGGTGGTTTCTGGGAAAAGTTGGTCAAATATGTACATAAAAACCAAGAAGTAAAAGACGAAAACATAACCTTCTCTGCCAACTTTTGTTGGGGAGGGTAAATGTCGAGAAGCAAGAATAGAAAGTTAATCAAGGTGGGAAACTCGATTCCAAACTTGAGCTCCACGGTCGGAGATCCTGCAGGAAGAGTTGCAATGATGGCTTAAAAGAGTTCAGTGTGTATGAAAGCTCATTCAGCCTAAACTTGCAGCAGCTGAACTCAGGACGTGCTCCTCGGTGGCCTGTGGATGGGAATAAGAAAGTCTAGGTTTTTAAAGGCACATCAGATCCTTACAAACTCGCTTCCAGATGATATGTACACAAAAGGAATTGGACCCCGATTGCAGAGAAGAGTTGAACACTTTTTCTTTACGGAAAACGATACCGAGTTGTCCACACAGGTTGTGAATGAAGATCGCCCACGTGATGTCCCTGCTCCTCGTGGCTCTTTGCTCGCCGGCTGCAGAGTAAATTGTGTAACGTGAGGACAGAGATCCACTTAAAGTCTCGGGACCCGAGCGGCACAGCCGAAGAAGCAAATGAGATTTGTGTCGGAGGCCCGAAGAAAGTCTCTGTGAGCTCTGCTTTCATTACTGCGTGTTGTAAAGACTTAAAGTGCGTCATTCTCTCATTTGTTCTCCAGCTCCCATTCGAGAAGGAGATCTACTACATCCAGCACTCCATGCTGTACCTGGTTCCTCTTTACCTGTTCAGGAAAGGAGGTGAGCGTTTCCTGTTCCCACCATTCACCTCCTGTATCATTGCCACCGTGAGGTGTTAGTCTTCACGGACGACTTCCTTTTTAGTGTGCAATGTCAGACCTGGTGGATTTAACTGTTTGGTTTGGGGAGGGGGTTTCTTTCTTTGTCCTGGCTGTTGTTGTTCTGTTGTGTAAACAAACATCATCCAAAGAGTAGATCTCTGTGGATCGGGAGGCCGTGCTGCACAAACTATAAATCCCACAATCTGCCATGCAAACACCAGAACTGCTTCTCCAGTTGTTAAAACAAAACAGTCTGCTTCCCCAGCAGAGCTGCTGTCACATTGCTGTGTTTCACCTCCTCAGTCGTAATTACTGTGAAGCAGATGCGTCCGAAGAACATGAATTCTTCATTTGACTACAAAAATACAAACGTTTGAGTCGACTCGGCTGCTTTTTGTTCAAAACCTCTAAAAACGGGCGATTATAATAATAAACCTGCTTGACGGGAAACCTGTATTATGATGCCGTCAAAGATCTTCTCTGTGGATTTACTGACTTATGACAAGATGAAAACAAAAATGTTTGCGTTAAACCAGGAGAAAAAAAAACAGATCCTGACAACCCAAGGAGTTCAAAAATAGATGACATCGGTTTCCATTCAGTTTTGTTTTTCTTTAAAAGCCGTTTGAGTCGATGAGGAAAACCCCTGCAAGCGTCGAGTTGACTGTCCTTGTTGAACAGTAACGTTACACTGCAGACGCTCAAAAGGAAGCTCTCGCTTTTCCTTGAGAGAAACACTCTGGGAGTGAAATGTGAGTCTTTCCTCTGGGTTCACTGCCTTCAGTGAGGAAACAGGAAAAGCCTGTTTGACACCACATCCTGCCGCAGCCCCAGATCGGCTCAGCTGACGTGTTTCAGGTGAACGTTCTATTTTTTTTTTTTTTTTTTCGTCTCGTGTTTGTTTTTTAATGTGTTTATGTGCGATTGTTTTGCAGGTGTGTACAAGCCTGAGCCTCTGGGGGACATGTGGTGGGCGCTGCTCTCCACTGGCCTCCTCTTCCTCTACCACTTCCTCTTCTTGCAGCTTCTTGGCCTGGTAAGATGGAGCCCCCTGGTGGCCATTGTGGCGTAGTGCATCGTAGTGCACGCACAGTGCATTGCTGGGTGGAACGACAAAAATACTTATTTTAACTCTCCAGAGAACGAGTCATGTCTTTTAAATAGTTTTAGTTCACAGAAATATCAAACTTGGGCAAGTACGATAGAAATAAATCCAGTCGTTGTCAATTTCACAGACTTGAACATGACGCGAAGCGTCCAGAAGAGCAGGGCACTGGTACAGTCGCCAGTCGTGAAGTTCCTATATCCACCTTGACAGCATTTAGATGATGAAAAGAAACGATCAACATGGCCGCCTCTCGTAGCGCTGCTTCGTCGCCGCTATCAAAAGAGAGGCCAACAACCGCCATCTTCCAAGTTCTCTGATTCTGACCTTGATGCTACTTTGGTTGAAATAAGTTAAGATATAAGACTAATTATCCTTCTCTCAAGTATTGACATGTTGAAGTGATGCCACAGTTACGACGATATCCCAATTTGTTGATCACAGGATATGACGGTACACATTTTAAAGACCTTTATATCACTAAAATCAGCTTCTCATCTGCCACCATATTTGCAGATAAAACATGGTTGTTGTTGTTTGTTTTTCCTCCACTGTGCAGAATTACCTGTGGATTTCCCATCTTCCAGTTTCACCCCGCAGGTTACTACAGCACCATGTTAGCAGCAGCAGCGAGGCGTTCAAGGACACTTCTGAGCCGCTATTTATCTGCTCTGTAGAAAAGCTCCGAGCCCAGAGGATCATGATGTTCTGAGACGCAACAAAGAAAATGATAGTTGATACAAATCTGCCTTCGTACATTTTGTCAAACGTGTTACCGAACTGCCGAAGTTCAATTCATTTGCTGTGACACAGAATACGCTTAAATCCTACATTCTGCAAAGTTTTTTTGAAATTGTTATTGAGAAATAAATTTCTAGATATTTTTTTTTTTTTCTTCTCCCCGAGGCTCTTCTTGTCTGATCCTGAGCTCATTAGATACAGTTTGATCCCGAGAGGCTCACTGTGTTTTTCTGTGGGATGTTACAACTTGTTCCTGCGCTCACATCGTCTGGTGAAACGATAACAAGACGAAGGCGACGCGACTCGTATTGATCAGATTCAAATGAGAGGCTGTTAATTCGTTCGTTTTTTTTCCCCATCACGATAATCCACAAAGAATAAACCGTTGTGGAAACATGAATGTAGTGGTAACGAGGCGGCGTTTGTGTTTCCGTCCAGGTGACGGAGGTCAACTTGAACAACATGCTGTGTCCGGCCGTGTCCGACCCGTTCTACGGGCCCTGGTACCGGGTTTGGGCGACGGGCCACCAGACGCTGCTGACGCTCATCCACGGGAAGCTCCTCACGCTGCTGTCGCAGCACGGCGGCTCCGTCTGCAGAGTCGCGCTGGACACGCTCCGACTGCGCGGCAAGAAAGTCGACTGAGGAGACGGCAGTCGGCGTGCCCCCCACCCCCACCCCCCCCTCCACCGGCCGCCGCCTTCTATCTCTCGGAACGCCTGCTCTTATTTGTGGAGATTTTATTTTTTAAATGAACCTTTTTAACGGGTCTTTTTTTAAGATTCGCCACCCGTTTTTACTCAAACAAGCATTTCAGGGCCAGTGAAGTCGTGTCATTCTTTTCCGTGGTGCCGTTGGCGTGTCTCCAGGCCGGCGGCGGAGCCGGGCCGACTGGGTTCAGAGGGGAAAACCCGCGTAAGTGAATACGAGGGAGATTTTTTCTCAAGCTGCCTTTTTTTCTAAATGTCGTGTTTCCAGGACGGGGAGTAAGGAGTCGCCTTTACACTTTTGATTTCTCTTACGGTTTATGTTGGTGGGTAAAGCTGCTATTTCTTTGTCGGCGTTTCGACGCAGGTTGCAAATGTTGTTGCTTGTTTGTCGTGGTGCGAGAACGCGTGCCGACCGCCTTCTTAAGTGTCGTCACAAATGAAAGCCGAGCTCTCCCAGCGTGCCCGTGCAGCTTCTCGAAGCAGCCTATTGTAAATTGCTTTCTATGCCTTTCTGTCGCCGACCTGTTCAGATCACTCCAGCTGTGATAATCAAACGTCACAGGGATTTTTTTATTTTTTTTCCCCCCCCCCGACGCTGCGGCGGAATGAATCTGTTCTGGATCGACGGCGGGATGTTATTAATGTTATTTTTATAACCTCTGACTGGGAGGGTGCTTTTATTTTCCCTGTTATGTTCTTTGCATTGTTGGACCACATTCAACGAGGTTCAGCCTCGAGTTTGTCGTCGGGATACAAATGTTGTTTTTGCCAAGACGGAAGGGAATCATGCAGAAGATGCCCCCTGCGCTGGAGTCGCGTCGCTCGACGAGAGTTGATTTGCAGAATGTTGGGAATTCTCTAAACCACGGCTGTAACCCAGTCACACTCTCAGTTCTGTACAGAAACTAAACGCTTCGTAGATCTGCATGAACTTGAAATGGGTATTTTGTAGATTGCCCAGTGGGAAGGAAGTATTAACAAACTGTCAGTCATGGTATATTTCATTTCAAGTTTGAGAGCTGTATGCGTCCCTGTAGCATATTCTATAATTCACTGTAAAGAAGGGATAAAAGAGACTTTTGTATTTTTCTCAGTTTGTGCTGTATTGACAATAAAAGTGATTTCAGTTGACCAAACGTCTCTCGTCTGTGATCTTAAGGTTTCTGTTTGAGTCTCTGTGACGGCCGTCCTCATTCGTTTCATGTATTTTTGTTCTCACAAAAATAAGGACTTTTATTTTGTACGTATGTATTTCGTTCCCTATAGGTAAGGGAACAAGTGGCAGTGTGTACAAGTTTATATTTTAAAGTATTTAACAGAATAACCCTGTTCCCTCTATCATTACCCCCCCCCCCCCCCCCCCCATCAACTGTGTGGTTCAAATGAATAAACGTGTTTTTTAAAAACGCGTTCTGTAGCATCACTTGATAGACCAGTTCCCTTAAAGTATTTACCACAATCCCACAAAACAACCTGTGTTCTCCAGACAGTTGTTCCCTTAAAATAACTGATTAAATGTGTTGGATTGGTGTTTACTTCCATCTTTTAAAGAGCTGTTGGTGAAATACACCCAAACCCAAATCCATCAGAACACTTCTCAGATTTCTGCTTATTGGAGATTCCCTACATTTTAAATGGACTGCCAGGACACATCGATTGCTCTGGAGCTTTCTCATCCATTTGACTCCAAATTCCCGGCTCTTTCTCCTGCAGTCCATCTCGTGCAGAAAGCCTCCACCTCTGAAGCCGCTGCCTTTCTTCCTGTTTAAATTGACTTGCTTCTTTCCGCTCGCTCGTCTGGATTTGTTGGATTCTTCTCCATCTTCTGTTGGAATGTAAAATGTGGTGAGTCGGCTTTGTGGTGCAAAATGAATAAAGCCAGGATGAAGCGGCCTGAGAGGCTTCGTGTGGAACCGTTCCTTCGCTCTTTACATCTGTACAAAGCCTCTTGTCTTTAATGACCGTCCATCCTCCAGAACAGTTTTCTCCTCGCTCGTGGTCACGGGGTCAATCCTCGCTGCCTCGGGTTCAGGTTACTCCCTGAACAGGCAACCAGAAAGAACATGCAAACTCGAGATAATAACCAAACCACCCCTTTGCTACTTCTGAATATAATTTTTCCCTCCCAGCTTTTGGCTCCAGCTTCACATTTAACTGACGGATAAAGAATTAATCTTCTCATCAATGTGGGAGAGCAATGAAATGTATTTCCCAGAGATGACCTGCAATTGAAGCGCGCGGCCAAACTCGCCCGTTTGCTAAGACGGCGGACTCGCGAGCAGCATGTCACGGCCCGCCGGTCTCCGCGAGGGCAGACGGGGTGAAGAGCTTTAAGTGCAGCATATCGACTCAAGTGATCTGCGGGGGAGCTTTCGCAGGCCTTTTTGCAGACCGTTAAAAAGCAACGGCAGCAGACCTCAGTGTAACTAAGCGAGCACGGGACACGTGGTAAAAAAAAATCTACAGTAACACGCAGTGACAAGAGAAAACTGTTGCCATTCTGTGGATCAGATGCAATTTGTTGCATTTGTAGCACGCGAGGTGTTGAAATCCTCTGGTGAAAAACCAGCGGGAATTGAAAGTGGTGGGGCTAAACTGCTTTTATAACGGGCACTTTTAAGCTCGCTCATCAGCGCCGTTTATTCAGACAGATGGAAAGCCCGGAGGCGGCCTCGGGAGAGAGAGAGAGAGAGAGCAAAGAGCCGGTCGGATTTGATCTCTGTCCGGGGTTTTGGGTTCATGCGTGGTTTCACGCAGGCTGCGTACTGATCCGCCCGGCTGCGTCTGGAACACTTCGCTCGGAATGTCTGAGTGGCACGTCGCAGACAGCAGGAGTGTTTTCTGCTAAACGTTCCCACGGCGCCGCTGCCGGAGGAGTCGGCTGGACCACAGGCCGAGGCCCCGAGGGTCGCGTTTATATTTTTGTTCAGTGTCGCTAATAATAAGCTCCTGGTGGCGACCTATTTTCATTTATAACTGTATTTTAGTCACTCCTACAGAGACACGAATATAAATCGCACTGAACGAATGAGACGGTAAAATGGCAGTGATGAGAAGTCACTAGTGGTCATTCTCTTCCATATGACCAAATGATATTTCTATATACATTGTTTGTGGAAAGGAAAGAATTAGATGATTCCACAATAGTCAAGTTAGTCAACTGACCTGAAGCTTAATTTGGATCGAAAAATGTACTTTCTGAAGACAAAACTGGCGAAAAAGTACAAAAACCCGTGGGTTTAAAATGTCCTGCTGCCATTGGATGCAACCAATTACTGAAAGTGACGATCCGAGATGTGGCCGTCCACCTGACTGCATTTCTCGGTTCATGCACCTTGGTGATGTATTTATCTTAATGTGAAAGAAACGCGTACAGCTGTGCTTGAACGTCAGCAGTGTCCACAGAAAGCAGGGTGAGACAAAATACCACTTTGCATTGTAGTCAATTTTGTACATGAACTCGTAAGGGAATAATAAAGTCCATTAGTGTGGAAATATGGAGGTAGTTGTGTGCAAAATTAGCCTGTAATGGCGTATCGTGATATATTTTGTAGACGGTCAATATATGACCGTCATCAAAAGAAGCAGTTGCAGCAGGACAATAAAATATACATTTTTAAGATGACGCTCCAAATACAGGAAAATGCAAAGACCATGTGACTTGAAAGCAATAGATGCATATGAGGAACATGGAAAATAGATGAAAAGAAAGGAATGGAGGAAGACTGAGTGATGGGACAGGGATAAAAGCTGCAGATGGAAGAAGGAACGAGGGAAAATGTTGCAACAGACGGACACACACACACTCTTCTCTCTTGGTTTTATCATTTTTTTTTTATTGAATAAATGATTTTAAAAGGTAATAACAATGTTTAAAACTACATTATCTTCACAGCCATTGCTTACATACTCGGATAACCCATCTATATATATTCTGTCAGCCCTCCCAACACGTTTGTTTTGCAATTGTTTTATCTTTTTTTTTGTGCGTGTACATTGTTTTTTTTTTGTTTTGTTTTTTTTTTCTTCTTCTTTTGGAGTCATACTGTCATAATAAATGCCCCTTTCAAGTCTCGTCACACGAACAGCAATTCAATAGGAAAGAAGGTTGTGGGGGGGGGAGGGGGGTCTAGCTCTAGGGGGGGGGGGGGGGGGGGGTGAAATTCCCAGTTCATATTATTCCATCAATTTTTTTTTTTTTTCTTCAAGTTACTAAAGCAGCAAGAGAAAAAGTCCAAAATGGAAAGGAAAAGAACTAAAAGTTGGTTTGAGGAGTTACACCAGGCAACCCTCCCAGCCAGTCGGGCCACTGCAACAGAAACATTTTGTACAGCGACACGTCTTTGAAAGTCTGTGTCTCAAAAATTCTGAACATAGAAAACCACTAAAATAATTCTGAAACTAGATCCAAAATATTCTTTTGAAAAGAATTTATTTTGATGTACAAAAACAGTCATTTTCCTTTTTTATTTATTTATTTTTTTAAATTTTTTTATATAATAAAAAGTTTCCAACACAAGTTTATTGTAGTTCTTATTTCATTTGTCATTATTATTATTATTGATTCACTTTTTTTTTTCTTTTTTTTTTTAAATTCATCTATCAGTGCGATTGTATAACCAGTGCAGCTACTGGGTCCAGAGTAAAGAAAACAGGCTTTTTCATCTTTAATGGCATAAAAAATAAGGAAAAATCCATCTTTTATACAAAGTATAACTGCTGGTCTTTAGGGAAAAAAAACATTTATAATCCCATAAAGCTAGGAGGCACACCATGGGATTTTCTTTTTTTTTTTTTTTTTTTTTTAAATTATATAGCAATAATAATAATAATAATAACAAAACAAGTAACAACAATGTGCAACCATTTTTACCATCCGTGATGCCTTGTACGGCTTCAGATAGACTCAATGAAAATCCATTGAAAAATTGGGTTGCTTGTTAATTCAAGACAGTTGAGAAATCGCACAGAAGAAAGAAAGGAAAAAAAAAAGAAGAAAGAAACGAAACATTTTTTTTTTTGTCATTTGCAGGAGTGTCTTTTGGAAGGACAGGAAGCCAGGCCTGAAGAGCAGCATTTGGGCATGGCCGCTGGCATCTTTGGTTCAGCCGGACATACGAAGGGAACGCGAGCTCGAGCATTCCCGCGAAACATGAGAGTGAGCGCGCGGGAGAACGCCGAGGCTAAACTCTAACCCTGGTATGGAACCAAAACACTCCCATCTGCTACAACTAACTCCCGACGCCGTTTTCCAGAGGATCCCGTGAGGTATCGATGCTTCAAGAACTGTCCGCCGGCGCAGAGAGGCGAGGC
This sequence comes from Blennius ocellaris, assembly GCF_963422515.1. Classification (NCBI taxonomy): domain Eukaryota; kingdom Metazoa; phylum Chordata; class Actinopteri; order Blenniiformes; family Blenniidae; genus Blennius; species Blennius ocellaris. Next base: position 22,261,140 of record NC_137663.1, read on the forward strand.
GAGGCGGCGATCTCCAGAGTTCTACGTTGAGAACGCGCGCCTCCTCTCCCGTTTGACCCGCCGACGCTTCGAACCGCTTGCTAAGTCGACTACTTTTTCAGACCAGGTCAAACGATTCAGCAGCTTGAAAGAAATCTCAGAATGTGCTCTATTTAAAAGAAAGGAAAAAAACAAACAAACAAAAAAACCCAGCATCCAATCTTTGAGGAGAGGTAACGGCCACTACGACTACGACTGCCACCGTATACCGGACGACGACGCACATCACACCTTCACAAACGAGGCCATGAGGTTTGGGCCACAGTGTAGGGAAGTAATGGGGGGGGGGAGGGGGATGGGCGGGGTTAACGTGTGACTTCTTGTCCTTTCAAACCTGCAGGGGTGTCGACTTGCACTGGTTGGAACAAAACAAGAAAATAAAACACCTGTTGAACAGATCTGCATATATCAAGGATAGTAAAGGTAAACACATGTAGGATTTCCTCCAGACGCGCCGCTGTTAAAAGTCGCCATGACGGACCATTGACAGTACATTCTGTAGCCCCTCTGATAAGCTGCTGCTGCTGCTGCTGGGACGTCTCCTTTCCTCGTGTAATAATCGGTTTCCCATAGGGAATTGATCCCAAAAATCACACAACGCACACTGGCCTTTGAGGTTTTCATGGGGCTACTGCTTGTATCGGTGACAGTCATCCTTCAGGTTTTGTTTTTTGTTTTTGTTTTTTAATGCGCCGTCAAAATTAGTTTCGCAGCGACACGCCACGGAGAAAATCTTACATGGAGCATCTTTTAAGTATGATATGATCGATGAGTCCGCATGACCAGTCACAAGCTGTGACCGCCCCAATATGAGGTCTGATAGCACCATATTTGTCTTTTAAACGGTTATTAAGAGTGTGTAAGCCATAGATCAAGCATATCATGAAGAAAACCATAGGTCTCATACTCGTACGTACATGCAACTAAATACATTGCATGTGTATACAAAGACATATATGTAAAAGAGCATGGTCAATTTGGTTTTGCAGCAGAAAAATTCAGGTTGTGCTGTATTGAAATGGGCCGGGAGACAAAAGCGGCCGACTGCTGCTCCGGTGTCGCCAGGTCTAACTCTTTACAGACATTTTTTTTTTCTCTCTCTCTCAGAGATGCATAAAGCGGTTTGTCCCATGGTTTCTGGAGACTCCCGGGGCTCGACGGGGTGAGATCGGAGCCACACGGGAGACTGCAGACACTTCCTGGAGAAGCATCCAGCGTCTCTTTAATGCACTGTGGTGTGGAGCTGGAAAAACCATGGGGGGGTGGTGGGGGGGTTGGGGTGGGGGGGGGGGGGATCGGAAGAGCAGTCGGAAACATCTTCTACCGGCCCATTTGTTTATTAACTCATTCATTTAAGGCAACACAACTGAAAACTGGGTCATTTGGGGTTTACTGTGGATGGAGTGCCAAAAGCCCTTGACAGTTTGCATAAAAGAAAAAAGAAAAAATAAATAAATATGTGTGTATATATATATATATATATATCTGTATATATATATATATATATGTATAGAACCTGTCAGTTAGTAAAGGCTGTTACGAAGAAAGATGTTTATCAAGTAACAAGAACCTCTCAAAAAAATTCCAGTTAACGGAACAAAACGAGCAGGATCGGCCGTGCGATCCTCGACAGTTGAACATTCTGATAGGTGAAACTCAGCTACCCTAGTGCGTGCGTGTTTGTTTGTGTGTGGATGTGACTCACGACAAGTAAATATTTGGATGGGAAAAATGGCTTCTTCAGTCCTTACAAAGCCCTGGCTTTTGAAACGTAGACGAGAACAACCCCCCCCCCACACACACACACCGTCGCTCTGGTTAAGTCGACGGCGCTGGCTGCGACCTACTGCAGGACAGCTGACTAAACATTCCCCGTGCTGACACACACACACACACACACGCACACACACACACACGCACACACACGATCGGGACAGTGGTAGTGCGGGTTCAACAACTACATGGACTAAGCTGCATTCCTGTGACGGCTTCAGCACTCGACATGCACCTCAACACGACACCGTCACCTCTTCCGAGCGTCGGGCGCGTTCTTAAATGACTTTTTTCTTCATCTTTTTTTTTTTTTTTTTTAAACCCCCCCACCCCTTCTCAATACTCCGTACTCTGTGGACGAGTGACAATGGTTTAGCTCTAATCTGAAAAAGGCAAGACGAGGTTTCTCTGACAACGTGCGAAGACGCCGGACAAATGAGCGAGTGGCTTGACGTCCGGGTGGCTGAGGGCCCGGGACGTTCAACCAGACATGGACCGAAAAGGAAGAGTATGGCTTTAGGTCGTTACACCGCATCCCGATTCAAGCGACTCCCTGCCAGTAAACCAACAACTTTAGATTCAAAAAGACCTTTCTTCTTTTCTTTTTCCTTCCCTGTCGCTTGCAGGAAATGAGACCCACCCGTCATTTTCTTTCTTTTCCTACAGATAATCAACAAATCACCTGGTGATTATCCTCAGGCTGAATGGCTTCCTCCGCAAATTGCCTTTAAACTTGAAAAGAAAAATACAAGAGGGAACGCGTCTGTAAGCTCAAGCAAAATCAAACTAAACAAGACAAAAACACAGGTTCGGGTTCCACCACAAAACACGACAGATACTCAAGAAAGGGGAGGGCGGAGGGGGATTTTCAAAGCTCTCTGAAGGAGATCCTTTAAGTACAACTCAAATTTCTGATGCACGAGTGTTTTGTTTTTTTTGTTGGTTTTTTGTTGTTGTTTTTTTTTTAAATCATTCGGCAGAACTGCGTCTTTTCCCACACACAGAATACACGCGATTGTGAGCTCGGTCAATAAACACCGTCCCCAAAGCCAGTCAAAGGGCATCACAATCCTAACTATCTATACTTTGGAGTATACATAACCCATTACATAGTTCCAACTACAACACTACAAGAGTTCAACAAGGCGAAAATAACCTCAACAGTCCTTTTTTTTTTTTTTTTGAGAGGAATCAGAGGAGAGACGACACAGCCTTTGAGAACTGCAGTTGCCTTGCTACATGGTATTACATGTCAGGATAGTAAGATTAAGGATCAAAGTAGGAAAAATAAGAGTTTTTAGTAATAAATGTTAAAGTGTAGCAAAGCCTAAACGATGGCGGCGGATAAATCCGACAAAAGAGATTTCCTTCCATCCACAGAATCAAACGCCTGATTAGGTTTGCTGAAAAGACGCAGGGTTAATAAACCAATATGGGATTCTTTTTCTTTTTGAACGTATGAATGAAGGGGGGGGTTTAGATATAGGAATATATATGCTGCAAAAACTTAACCACAGGCAAAGGAGGAAAGAAAAAGAAAAGCGAGAAACGTGGATTTCTTGCCGTAATCAAATGATGCTTCGTTGCCACCCGTTGCCATGTCAACGTCTAGGAGACGGCCAGCATGGCAACGGAAACTATCATCATAAAATGGTACAGTAGTAGAAATAGCTAGACCAGGAGGGGGCGGGCTCTCCTGGGAAAAGGTCCGCGGAGAGGTCCAATGATTGGTCATGCGGCTCGCTGTCAGGAATAATGGTTGTAGGGTGGTAGAGGGTGCCCGATGCCGTTCTGGTAGTGATGGTGCTGGCGGTGGGCGATGTACTCTGCATAACCCATCGTCATCTTTTCGCTACGGTACCTGCGGGCGAGAGGGGAGGTCGGGGTGAAGCGGCCATTGCTCGCAGTCACACGAAATACATTGGGAGTCATTGTGATGGGAGGTTAACCGGACAGGCTTTCACACGTCGATGCGTTTCGAAAATATTCTACATTTGATTGACAGACGTAAGAGCCAGTTGGGCTGAATTCCAGGTGATGAGACATGCAAGTCTTTCACACAAAGAGAAAACCATTAAAAAACTACTACTATTTTGATGCAGATCAAAAGATAATTGGAAAAAAAAAAATGTTTCACAAAAGTTTTTCTCATTTCATGTCACAAATTTGTGTCACATGCAGACACGGATAAACAATTTGTCTTCAACCATTTAATAGCCATCACTGAGCATCGAGATGCAAATAATACAGCAGGGATCATCAACTTTTTCCAAACTACTTCAAGGATAGCGATTAATACAAACACCTTATAAAGGTTTGATAATCACTTTTGTCCAGATCACAGTTTTCCACAGCAAATTATTAATTCCATCACAAAACGTGGAATGTTGACAAAGAATCATGTCGATTGGAAACACAGAAATACACAATGTTTACTTTTCTGTTCAGTGCTGCGACAGTGTGATCTCCTGAGGAGGCGAGTTGACCAATCAGCTTAAGTTGTTCTTGGGTGCGTTTGTGTCAAACATAATCCCAAAATGTTTTGTAATAGCGTAAACTGACTTTTGGACTTGGAAGCGAGTCTGGCGAGTCTCGACTTTCATCACAAGGGGATGATTATATCTGGCTGCACTGTTGAAAGGTCATGTTGGTTTTTCTATTCAATCACTGCTATGTGCTCGCATTAAGGAAAAATGTTGAAACCAGTTGTTTCGAAGACTCGGGGGGCCAAATACCTTTTTTCATCAGCGTGAGCTTACTATTTGATAACAGTTTTAAATGTTAAAAGAGTTGAACACACATATGAACTAAGAAGAGCTATTGTAATTATTGGCTATTGAACTTTAAAGCTGTTATTGGTATTTTATAATATGGAAAACATAAATCCAGTGTGAGAGTATTGGGAAGGCTCAGAGTTGTTTCAGCTCATCAAACAGACATCAACATCAAGACATGCATGTATTGACAGAGATAAAGGAATCAAACACAAGTCGTATTACCTGGTTAACTTAATGGTCTTCCTGAAGTCGTTTGTGATGGGAGCTTTGTAACCTCCCTTTCGTAGTAAGGAATCTATGGTTTGAATGTGGTCCCAACCTGGATTGAAGAAAGCATTTATAAATACATCCACACAGTTCAATAAGCAGTTGTTGGTTTTTTTTGTTTCTAATAAAAGCTGATAAAGCTGGCTTGTTGAAGAGCACAGTTAAAGCTCACCTTGCTCCTTTGCAACCTCTGGTAGGTAGGTGGCGGTGCGTTTTGATCCTTTTTCATTGAAAAACTCTATCCTAATACCGTGAACACCCACCTATACACCAAGACAAAGAAACGGTCATTAATTCCTCGAAGTAGCACGACAGCGCGGTTTTGATACTGCTGGCTTTACTATGTACAATTGTGATTTTTTTTTTTTTTTTTCTCAGAAAAGTCCCAGCGACTCAGATGTTTGCTAGTTTTGCTTTAGGAAGGAAACCGTCGGAAAGGTGGACACACCGGTTGTGCACCGAAATGAGCTGCAGGGCCACGCCAAGACTTTTTCTCGTGAGACGTGCCGGAGCACTCGGGTCACTGAAAGCAAGTCTCTCACCTCCCAGTCAAGGTAATCACCGACGTCTTCAAAGTTGGTAAGAAGAGACACTGAGCAGAAGAGGCGAGGCAGCTCATCCCTTGTCATAGGGGGGAAGCGGCTGTCTTTAAGGGCACTGCAGACACCAAAGCACAGAGAGCAAAGTTACACAAGGTGATTCAGTCAGCCCGGCAGCACAATACAGTTGTTGTTAAGGTCTGATTATTATGTGTGGAGCTTTTCTTTTTTTTGTTAAATGCCCGGCTCTTGAATGGGGCTTGAACTGCACTGCAGTTTCCAACATGTGACGTCCTGTAATCGGATGGAGAAGACCCACGGACACGTAGAGGTCAGCGGGTTCGCAGCATGACAAACAATGCATGCGCACATAATATCACTCGTACAGCCGTGTGGCTGCTTACAGTCAAGAAATGGACAAAACGACAATAAAGAAGATCCTTGACAAACAGTTTTTCAAAGAACTCTGGCATAGTAAGTCTAATAAGGGCAAGTTTGAGGAAATTGGGGTCTTTCGGCCATTTAATTATTGAGGCCAAACATGACTGATTATTACGTGTGATGTGAATAAAATTACAATAAACAGGCTTAATTCAGGAAAAAAAAAAACATGAAATGATAATATTTTTCTGTGAAATGCCCAAGTAGGAAACCAGTACTGTCCCCGCAGGAGAAATACCTTTTTCACATTTTAATCCTCTGGCCTTCAAATTTCAAAACAATTCATGTGAAACACTAAGATGTCGGAGTGTCCTTGCATGCAGGCGCTTTAAAAACACATGTCATTCTTATCCATTGAAAGCAAATCACAAACGGAAAGTTTGCACTTTTTACCTCTTATCCATCCAAAGTAGCTCATATCGGAGCAATTTCTAACTTTACACTTGTGACCTTTGACCTCAAAATTTGCTTTGGTTCAAGATTTACAGTTTTATTGGGAGGATCAAATGTTGGAGGTCTTAACTTGGTCACTAAACAGTTCTCTTATTCTTTGGTGCAGATCTGGACATTTGTAAGCGGTTTGGACAGTGAAGTCTGCTACTGTACTCCACACAGGTTCTGTGCTGCTCTGAAGTGAGAAGGCCGAAATAAACCAATTGCACCAACAGTTGTCTTTCTGATCGACTTCACACAGACTCTCAATTGTAGATCAGGGAAGGGATATTTTCATCAATACGAGGCGCATATGCAAAACGACTGACATTCTCCCCACCAAGAGTCCAGCATGGGACTGATTACATGTCCACAGGGAAAAGAGAATGATGGCTACATCTTCATTAATCTGCTTGGTTCTGTACGTATAATGGAAGTTACAATTATTTGCCCTAGAAGACACTTAAGGCTGCTACTTTAAAGTCGTAAATTTAGATTTATTAAAATCGACACATATACATTTGATAAAGTTTCCTACTTGAAATACACTATAGTATAGTCATGACATTTTAAATAAGTTTAAGATCTGTTCAAATGAGGCTAAAATACCCTTACCATCACCAGTGAAACCAATAATTTATTGATTCTTGGCCCGGAGGTCGCAAAGATTGGGGATGGGGCCGACAGTTGCCCGTGTCTGCTGTAGATTCGGGCTGTTTCTGTCTGATCAGGTAGCCCACATGGTAACATCGGGGCTCTATGTGGGCCATCACATCTGCTGCAGGGCTGCATGAATTCTCTTTGAAGGTACTTCAACGACACGGACTTCATATTTTCTCTTTTATAAGTGTTGCCGGCTAAAAACATTCATGGAAAACGGACTTAGGGACATGAACAATAACACTTTGAATATGTTTTGAATCCCTCGGGACCTGGGATCAAAGAAACATACAGCATTACAGAAAGCCACACAAATTGAACATTTTGTCGTCGTGCACAAATGACTCCGCGGGGTGATTTATCGCCGCCATTGACCTGCTGTTTGTGCTAATCTGCCCGTGTGGATGCTCTTGATTCCAATTTGCTCTGTTCACTTTCTCCTCTAAAACTTTTCTGCTGTTCCCTCTACGACCTTGCTCTATCACTGCACTCGGTCCACAACTCGGAGACAAAGACAAATGGCTGTAGCTGCTTACCTGGTAAGGGTGTACTCCCTGAGTCCTGAGTGCAGATTCATGGCAGAAAATGTACCTATACAACCCCTCAACCGCTTGTCTCTGCCTATTTTCCATGTGACAAACAGCGGGCTGAAAAACAGGAGAGATCAGGAGAGTATCTTTTAGTGAGGCGCACTGCAGATGTACATTTCTGTAGTGAGTAAAAGTCGGCTCCCAGCGCACACTGCTGAGTTACATCGGACAGTTTGCCAGAGTTGTTCTTCACACTGGGTGGAAGTGTCACATCATGATGGATCAGTTTCCATCAAAGACTGCAGACTTTTGTTCAAAGCGCTGGGCCATCTGTCCACTCGTGACAGCCGAACCAAATCCTTTTTTTTTTTTTCCTTAAACATTCTCTCCCCTTTTATGTCTTTATGGGATATCCATTCCCTTTTATAGCAAAATAGCTTCCAGTAAAAAAAAAAAAAAAAAAAACAAACCCCAAAAAAACCATGAGCTTCAGAAAGAAATCAAGCACACAAAGAGTGTCCTCGCATTCGGCCTTTTATCACTCATCTGATTCATAAAGAAGGGTGTGAATGAGCAAATTAAATGCTGAATAACTGGAGCCAGCAGTGGCTATGTGGAGTACACAATAATGACAGTTGTTCAATCAATTGAGTACAATGATGAGCACAATAGTGAATATGTTGTATGTGGGGATGCACTATAACTGAATTTCTGTTGCCATTTGGCATTTCAACATTTGTAGATTTTTATAGTTGGTCACTGGGATGGATTGTCGAGTATCAAAAAATGGAACAAAATAGGGATTTCATCGAGAACACAATATTCATTTAATCTTAAAACAGACATAATGGAGGAAATTCTAATTTGTAAAGGCAATATTGGCCATGATTGTTCAGAATGGAGAAATGGAGCTACTTTTGGAGACAGTCCATCATGATCTGATGTCTTGTGTTGTTTACTGATGATCTTTGTCGAGCGCCATCTGTGTCAGATGCTGCAGTTGTACAGAGCATTTCAATGATTCAATCTGACAATGCCCTCAAGTGAAGGACATGTCGAGGACACCGCAGACCACAAGTATGACTTTCTCAAACCTGTGGGAGTTTTCATATTCACCGGGCATTCGCTCTCCATGTTCCTCGCATCTCGCCATTGGTCGGTTTTGCACCACGGCTTCACGCGGTGAAAGTTTGGCCGTTTGCCCTTTAATTTTGACAGCCTTAAGCTAAATTCGGATTTGATTTGCATCTCTCGGGAAGGGGGCGCCTGGGAAGTTTAAATATTGCATGCTCGCATCACTAAATTTGTCCAGCCGTGGAAAATATAAACTCACTGCATAATTCAGAAAGTCAGCAGCAAACACTTGCTTTTATTAAAACTACATCCAAACTACAACGCTCATAAATTAAAAAAAAAAAAACACCCAGGTAGGATTTGACGAAATCCCTGCTCCCGCTGCTGATAAAGCATTTTAAGTCCCTGCACACTCTTGCAACCAAGCACTTATCCTGATTACCCAGACAATGTTGGTTAATGTTTATGAGGGTTTAGTGTTCAGCGCGGACGCTGGGACTGGGCCTTGGACGGGTCAGATGGGGCATTTTTAAATGAACGCGCCGATTGGGACACACTCGATTTGTCTTCTGTAAACAGACACTGCATTTGTGTGTCTCGTCACTGGGAAACCCCGATTTGCTTTGTAAGAGTTTTATACAGCACAACATCAGGAGAATGCATTTCAGGATTTATGAACATGCGGAGTTAGGGAATCTCAAGGCAGTAAAATAAATATTTGCTTAGATTATACACTGAAAAATGTAGGACTCCGATATCTCGAAAGTATTAAGTTAGCCTAGATAAGTAAGGGCACAGCATGATGAGCAGTATCCACCCTGTCAAGGACACATCAATCAATTTGCCGTTCATCACAGTGACTTCTGATCAGCTGCTGTGTTTGTGTATTTGACGCCTTTTCACTGGAGTTTCCTGAGGGAAGGTGAAGCCAAGACTTTAGATGAAAATGTTACTGTGGTTTTGATATAGATTTTGAGGATACACATGTAAATCAACACTCTAAAGTGCTTGATTTCCTTTGTAAAAGGTCAACCTGCCAAAAGCAGACATTAGATAAGTCCATGGCCTGAATGCAAAAGAGCTCTTTGATGCCAGAGTGCAGTTTTACATATGGACTCTGTATAAAAAGCCGCTTCCCATCAAAGGCCTTAGGAATTGCTGGAGCTGCTTCTATAAATACTGACCACTTAAAACGAAGCCATATGCATTTGACATACACAGCATTTGTACTTTATGGAGGAGACCGTCTGTCGCTTTAATGAGTCACATGGCTGCAGCAAACAAAAACACAACACACAAAGTCCTGAGAGTGTTTATATTTCCTTAAACAACCCATGAACCTCAGCTCTAAGTACCTCAACCTGTTCCAGGTCAACACAGGACCCGACAGCAACGTTTGCAAATCCTTTAACAGCCTGAACATGCGTGTAAAACGGCCGTGAAGTCACATGGATCCCGTTACAGGGATCATGTAAGGTGGGAACAGAATGTTTCTGTGGAGAGCAGGACGGACAGGAAACATACATCTCATTGTTCGAGTCTCCCAGATCACATAAAAAAACTCATGTTTTTTAAACGTTGTTTTGTTCCAACTCGACCAAAGGTGTCACTTTATATCCAGCCAGCTGAATTAGCAAAAGCTTAGTTCTGTTAAGTACTTAGCAAGAACCACCTTTTTTTTTTCTTTGTTGGCTGAAGCTAAACATCCCCCCCCCCCCCCCCCCCAATTCGACAGTAAAGCCATCCATGTGAAAGAAAACATGCAGTGAAATACATGAACAGTTTCTCCAGGGTTAATTTTATGGTGTTACACAGAGTTTGGACAAATTTCCCTTTTTAATTAATTTACCAAAAGCTCGTTAATGCCTCGTTAATACTAGGCTAATGTAGCTCGAAGCTAACAAAGCTAGCCCTTGTCTGTCCGGAGCTCATTGATGATATCTTGAATAAATTTAAATGCCAACACAAACTTTTAATGATTTCAAACGCAGCGGGTTTTAAGTGCCGCTCATCACCGGTGGATGTGGTGCTGTTAAATGGAAAAAACAACCGATGTTATCTCCGTTACACCCTTTCTTTTTCTACTGTTGGAGGCTAGCTGATAATAGCAGCCGCTAGCAGCGAGCACCCTCAGCTTACGCTCGCCAGTGCTGCTCGAAACGAACCCGCAGGATCGTAAAAATGTTTTTTTCTCCAACTACAAACCGGGAATCCAAAAGTGACAAGGCATATCATTCATTCATATACAACACGAGTCGATTGACAGCTCATTAAATTCACTGTCACGTTCAGTGGTCGGCTAGTTTAGCTTGCGGGCCAGTCTCTCTGAGCAAGGCCCGGATTCCAACTTGGCCAATTTAAAGCCGAGATCGACCACTTTTCGGGTTAAAATTCGCAAAGAACTAAAAATCGTTTCGACGTGACAGTTTGTGATTCGGACACTTAAGCGGGAACCGGAGCCACAGCCGTGAGCATCAAAATGAGTGGTTACAACAGTGAGCTTTGACATGCAGCAGAACAACAAAAGAAAGGCGAGGAAGAAGAAAAAAAATACTCACTAGGGATCGTTTGTAAACCTGGGTGTTCTCGGAGGTTGGTATCCGTACAGATGGCAATAAAGCACGTCAAAACAGAAGCAGCACATCTCCGCTGAGACGACCATTTTTCTGCCTCCACTTCCCGAACCAGGTCCCGGGCTGAGATTCGGGGAGAGGCCGGATGTGGAGTACCCGGCCGGGGCTGGGGACAGAGCGTTCGTGCCGCTGCTACCGCTACTACTACCGCCGCTAACGTTACCCCCGGGTCCCCCCAGGCCGTTGGCTCTGCTCACGTTCGCCGCCGCCGCAACCGTCGCGGAGGAGCCAATCCCCAACTCCGAGCCACAATGTCCGGTTCCTGCCACCCCGCTTCCCGCCCCCACCCCGCCGGGACCCCCCGACCCGGGTGATCCCGACAGTTTCTGCTTCTTCACCCCGCAGCACCCGGCCGCCATCTTGGAACAATCTGCACCGACACACCGCTTCCGACCCATAACCGTCACCGCGGGAAGGGTGGGGGGGAACGCCGGCCAGACGTAGAAATCCCACTGCGCTGAGACGACGTACGACGGACGATACTCCACTTTCACGCTTTTTTTTTTTGTATTTATTTATTTTTTTCCTCAGACGACGAAATAACCAATGTATGTGTGTGTGTGTGTGTGTAGGGGAGGGAAGACTGCAATGTCACCCTCGCGCTGCCTTTAGAAATGCGTGACTTCGCTACGCAAAAAGCATTTCTGGATCAGCGGTTTTTCTTAACTCCTTAAGTAGTCTTAGCTTTTGGTGTTCCCGTGGATCACCAATAAGTCCAGGCCTAATAAGCTGCTTCCCCCCCGCTGTCCCTAACGCGAGCTCAGACACACAGGTCCAGAGTGTCCGGTCCGAACAGGCCGCAGCAGAGGACCGCAGGCAGGTCCAGATGTGAAGCCCTCAGCCCCGCAGCGCAGCGAGCGCAGCTCTCCGAGTGGAAGAAGCCGGGAGCCCGAGTACGCAGGACCCATAAAGATTCAGCACGAATTGCGCACAGTGTCTTGGGCAGCGTAGCCTGTCATTGCAAACCAGCTGGGTTTCTTTTCTTTTTTTTCTTCTTCTTCTTCTTCTTCTTTTTTTTTTTTTTTTTTTTGCTACTGCCTCTTCACGAACTTCTAATTACACAACAGGCCCGGTATGCTGGAATTCCACGCGCTGGGATGAACGCAGAGTAAAATGGCATCTGACAATGCGGGGCTGGCATGGCACAGTGAAACGCGTCAGCGCCGAGCGAGTCATTTCAGTAAACGTTGGCACACAGTTTGCACCTGCATCATGTCTGTTGTTGGAAAACCCCCCCTCCTCTCTCTCTCTCGCGCACCTAAAAAAAAAAAAAAATCCCCAAAATATCTCAATAACACCCCCGCGTCAAACGGAGAGCTCAAAGTTTTCAGTGGAGCTCTGCTCGGAGGTTGTCATCCGCTCATGAGGAGACATACAGAGGCGCATTGTCGTAATCCTCCGGGCTCGGTTCCGCATCCGTCTCTCGGCTGCTACAGTTCAGTGCTGTTCGGGTAAAAAGCCCTGTGATCGCTCTGTGGGCACGGGCATCGGTGTCGTCGGCACGCCGGAACCGGATTCAGAAAGCGGCGTTGCGCCCGGTCGCTTGCACAGACTGCGTAGCTTCTCGGGGTATCACGTACAATCCAGGAGGAGCGTGCGCTCATGACGCCCGTGCGCGCATGAAAAGGTATCGATGTTAACCCCCCCCCCCCCCCCCCCCACCTCAGTTAAAACCAGAGTGCGTTTTTCCAGTGATTTTCCAAGACAAAAGGCGACATAGATATTATTATGTCACCATGTCAGGATCCAGGACAGGGGATGGGCAACTCCGATCCTTATTAGGACTGAGTAATAAATCAGTCCTCTACAAGAGAGCCACTCGAATATCTGAATTCTGGCAACAACAACAACAAAAAAACACTTTCCCCTTCTCTTAACCTATAAATCGGGGTATGTCAAGCATGGCTGTGTTCAGGTTTTAAAGTTTTTCTTTGGGAGGACGCACAGTAAATGTGATGAAAATGTACTACTGATTTTATACCCTGAGTCTTACAGAGCTTAAATCGGCCACGTGAACATAATAGCTTGAATTTCAGTGATTAATACTTTGCAGGATCAGCTGATGTGTACATGATACCCGCCTGACTCATGAGGTTGACTGTGCTGGGAAATGAGAAACACTGAGAGAAGCGTTGCTCAGGTGGTTGGCACGGCAGTTTTAGATCTTGATCTCTGAATAAAACATCAAGGCACTGAAATAGTCATATTTATTTAAGGGTGTGTTTTCCTTCGCTCTCGTGCATTTATAACACAGCAGCTCCACAGCTACAGAAACGCTCCCAGGGTCAAACGGGGACACAGTTCCTGGCCAGGCATTCGGGTGGATAGTCATATGATAATCCTGTAGTGTTCCTCACCAGTGGAGGCCTTGCAAAATCAGAAATAACCAGGGAAACGTCCCAACGGTATGCAGAGTATCAGTTCATAGACAGTGAAGTCTCTCTGATCATTTATCATACCGTACATTTAAAAAAAGAAGAAATATCTCGGAAGTGGGAGATTGTGGACAATTTGAGAGTCAGGAAAATAATTTTTACAAAGCTTGATGTTTTTCATTGAATTCTTTTGAAAAAAAAAGTGTCATAAAAAGGAAACGTGCAGAAAAAGACATTCACTCTTAATGCACAGAAATTGAATTAATTGTAAAAGGGTGACAGACACTTGTGAAAATGATGCGTAATTGAAGTGTAACAGTTCCGACAGTTACAGATTATATATAAAGATGCAACAAATCTGTAGAGGTACAGTATGCCCTTTATTAATTATGAATTCCAACAGTATTTTAAAAAATCTTATCATTTGCAAACTATTCATGAATCCAGAAAGCACAAATGGAAGTTCATCCTCTCTTATTTAAAAACTCATGATTTGTACTTTTCATTTACTTTTGTGTTGAATTGAAATATATTTTATCATTTGATATTTGATGATATACCTTCTCCATGCAGACCATCAGAGCCTCACACTTGTGTGTTCTCCCCGTGCTGCTGCCATTCGAGATCAGAGTGATAAAGTCAAGAATGCCCAGAAATATCCTCTGTTCTGTTTTCCTAATGTATCGTTTTGATCTTCATAACAGGACAGAAGCCGATAAATCGTCTGAAATGTTGCACTGCCCAAAAGCGCTGGGCATTTAAATTTCTCTGAAGATGGATGTGCGATCAGTGTTCGCCTGCTTTGTCTTCACAACCGCTCGCTGTCAGATTCAGACACATGAGTTTATCATCAGTTCCAGAGGAGAACAGCAAGCCACAGACTTCTCCTCCCAAAAGGTGCCTCACCGCTGACTCAGCAAAAGGCTTCCAGTGTGTTTTAAAATGGACAACTAATTACTGTTGGCTGTCGTTTTGCTTGTGTTTGCCTGGTAACAAGCATTACAGACCAAGGTGGTCACAATTCTCCCACATGACTCATGTCTTACTTCTTTTGGATTGTTTTCTGCTCAACATGCATGTCTTTCATTCGAAAAAAAAAAAAAACTATATAAATGAAATGAACAATATTTCTAGGTACTATCAATTGATTCGCACTCTCGATGTACTGCATGTTTAGAGACCTTTCTGCGGGTTTGACTGTCTTCACTGTGCATGGATGTACTTATATGCATTTAGGATACTTGATGACGAGATGGGCTGCCAATGTCCACTGGGATATAAAGCAGAAAAAAAGATGGATGAATTGATTGAGACAAAATCTGAACCTTTAACAAAAACATTATTGATACAATATTTAATAATTAAAAGTTGTGAGAACATAAACTACAATGGATTTTATTCTATTCTGCTGTATGAATAGGAATATTGTGGAAAATTTCCTTTTCGATAGTATTTATGATGGATGAAATTTGATTTTCAATGACAGTATTGATCAGGTTTGTTTCAAGTGACTTCACGTGCCATAGAATACTCTTTCAATTCCTCCCCCTTCATATACTGAAAGAGTTTTAATCACATTTTAAACCTTTCACACTTAGTGGCCAGTTACATGTATAACGCCCTGAGCTTAGCAGAGCATGGAGCTGGTATGTACACGGGGCTTTGCATGGCTGAGCAGAGGCTATTTGTCTCCAAACCCCATTCATGCAACCGTCGAATTTTAGGGTGATGTCACTGCAATGCAATCCAGCACATCCAGATTATTGTTATTATTGTGAGATGCTACAATGGGAAAGTTTGAAGGAAGGCTGAATTTCCTACTGTTTCCAGCTGCAGTGTGTGTTTATGCAGGTGTGTGTGTGTGTGTGTGTGTGTGTGTGTGTGTGTGTGTGTGTGTGTGTGTGTGTGTGCATGTGGTCAAGGTCAAGATAACTTTGAATCAGTCCACTCAGCTGAGAGCATTTATCTGTAGCAGAGCCATTTTCTCCTTAAAAAGACATATCCTACCATCTATAATGATAATTCAGTGAGTGTACATGGAGAGAATATGATGGGCTTGTTCCATTCATTAACTGTCTGTTCTATTCCTGGGGACAGAGACAATCTGGCATGTTGTTATTGGGCCTTGAGGTGGAATTTCCCACAGCAGTAAGGAGTAACTCACCTCTGAGACAACGGCCGAATGAAGACAGGGAGTCATGGTGACGGTGATGATTCAACGAAACTGAAAGCTTGGGATAATGTGCAAGTCAGTAGAAGTATTTATGGTGATTTTGTGATTATTTATTATTCCTTTCAAAACAGCCCCGGTGAGTCCTTCTATCCAAATATTCAGATTTTTGCTTATTTCCTCATGTCAAGATGTTAAACAGGCAGAGCCAGACTTCTGAACTGGGTTGGGAGGATAAGCTCTGGCAGCTTTATTATGTTTCTCAGGGATCTTAAGGTTGTTAAAGGTCAGGGATCTCATTGGACCCAATTAAACTGGGCTCTGTATGCTCATTTGCAATGATGCATTTATGATTGCAAAACACGGCCTCAGGTAAGTCATTTTGCATGAATATGAAAGTTTAGAGAATATGAAACTCTTGTCAAACATACACAAATAATCTGATTTCATGTCACTGTATTATTACCTGCTGAGTTCTCTCTTCTCTGTAGAAACCTTGTCAGAACTTTCTCTGGACTCAGCAGTTTTTCCCATCTGGCTGCCAGTGCAATGACCTTTCTCCTCCAGCCAGAACAGAAGAGAGGAGTCACTCCCTGTTTTACATTGTGGGGTAAAATCTCATCTCATCGAGAAGGATGTCATGTCACAAACTCAGCTTTCCCTCCACCCTGTCGTCCACTTCTGTGGGAAAAGTCTTGGGAACTTCACAAACAATAGGACACTAACATTACCTCCAAGAAAAAATATTTAATATCACTCATGAACGAACTGGTTTTGTTAGATGTCAGTGCTAAGATCTGGAGGAACTATTGATCATAACATTTTATGACAGAGACTGAAACGTGATGAATGTATGGAAATGGTTTTAGGATTAATTTCTGTCAACAATGTTTCTTTTGCACAGTCTAAAGTTAGACGTGAAGTACCACATGCCTTTGTCTGACAACATTTTGCTTTCCACGTGCAGGATTGACACACCTATCTACAACACAACAGACTATAGCAATGAGTTAGTCAAACTTTAAGTATATGGGTCAGGAGGATTTATGAGTAAACCTTCAGGTGACACAATACATAAGGAATTCGACTGAAAGCGATTAAAAAGTTTAAGAGAGTTTTATTACATTATTCTTGCAAGAAGAGACAGTGTCACAGTACAACCTTTAGTGGCTGTCCAGGAGTTTGTCTGACAATGAAGGTGGAGATCACATTCTTAAAGGTTGAATTGATTTGAGAAAGATCCACGTGCTTCCTGGCACGCCAGACATTGAAGGTTACAAAAGCGCTGACACAGGTTATCCTCGAAATGCAGACTTCCAAAATCATACAGTGTTTATGAGCAAAAACAAGATTTCCATAACAATAGCTTAAGGGCGTAAACACCTGGATGAGCTCTAGTAATAGCACATGTTATATTACTATTCTCACCAAATATTTAGGTAAGCCAGTACCATGTGTACTGAAAGCTAATGAGTCTGTCCACATTATGTTAAACCCTTTCATTTCTTCTAATAGTTTTTCTCACATTCATACAGGGATTGCTTACCTGGAACTGGGGTGAGAAACTCAACATCAACCAATACAGCATAAGGCTTCAGACAGGTGGCAAAATGTGTTAGTTGATGACATCTCGCAGCGGTCTTTTATTTGTAACCTCAAACTACAAGATGAGGGTCCTCTTGAAAGATGACCTGCTGAGCAAAAGAGATAATAAGCTCACTGACATGTCCTTTTGTGAAGCTACAGGGAGCTGCCACAAAGAAAAATAGCCTTACGTGACTTCAGTGCCACAGGTTGCAGACACCGAGACAAACCTTACAGTGCACCAAATGTATTTTTGTATACTTTTTGTATACTCTACTTTAGTATCACTGATACTAAAGTATACAAAAAGACACCAAACACCAAACTGAGATCTGATACAGCATCTGTATCAGATCTGATACAGTATCAGATCTCAGCTTGACTGTGTTTGGTGCCATGAGATGAGTTTAATATTGATTTCAGTTTATTTTCACAGTGCATCTTACAATTGTTTGGTAACTATTAAGTTATTTTATGTTTTGTTTTTATTGATTTTTCCATTGCAAGAAATACTAGAATGCAGTTATGCCACTTTATGAGAAAGATGTTACCTGGAGATCATAGGGATCACTCTAACATCAGTGTATATTTTCTTCAAATGGCACATTGTTTTATAGAACGGTAGTATCTGGAAGGGGATAGAGAAAACAATTTGGACTGAAAATGCTGAAATGTGGATAGAGAATGCTACACCACTTTCCAAGTGATTTGATTAATTGGCATATAATAGCAATGCAATATAATCATCTCTATCTTTACACATGTTTATGAGTGACAAAGTATAGTAATAGTGTCAAAAAATGGTCTATGTGCTTAAAAAAGTTGCAGCTCTATGGTCAAAGGAAACGTATGAGGTTTTAATCAAATGCTGCAGTTCCCTCTTTGTCCTGATGAGGGCAACAGTGGCGCCGAGCAGAGGTAACCGGCGTAGAAGAAGAGGTCGGAGGCGGAGCTGAATGTTCAAAAGTGGCGGGCTGTAAACTCACTGAGAAAGCATCCACAACACCGATCAGGCGCATCATTAAACAGCAAGTAAGGCTATTTCCAGTTATTATGACTATCGGGAGTTCGTGTCGGTACACTTTGTCCGCCGGTTGAAATCTTCTGAATTCAGGTTTGTTGGCAGCTGGACGCTAAAACTGACGGGGGATGTGAAAAGGTAACGTGCATGTCCTGCTAACAAACTGTAAAATGTGACGCCAATCGCAGCGAGTTGTTCGTCAACTAGGCCCAGTGTGGTTTATCGTGTTGCTTTTGAATCGAGGAGATACTGCACAGCTTTAAACACAAGGATGGATCTTTTGTTTCGCTGAATTGAATTGGTTAGCTGCTAGTTGTGATGCGTGGACGCATCAGCTGATCGTTATGGAAAGCTCTGTGGCATAATGATGATAATTTCCATAATTTCCTCAGAGTAATATCAAAATAAGAATACGACGACATTCCTACTGGCCTCACTGAGGCACGAGATTTTCTGATTTACAACTAATGACACAAAACAGAACCTTAATGACTGGGAGAAGTCATTCAATGGTAATAATCTAAACACGAAAATGTTGTTGTCAATACCTGGAGTATTATCTTACCATTAAAGGTCATTGAATATCTGACTCATTCATGAGATCTGTGAGTTTTCATCTCCTTATCAGCAAGAATTCACTGCTACACTGTGCATTTTTTTCCACACGTATCTCTTTTATCCTCTCTGTAAACACTTTCATCCTAATGGGAGTGGTTTCCTCCAGGAAGACAATGTCATCATTGTGAATTTGAAATTCTGTGACTTGTGTGCAGTGGTCGATGTCTTTCCCCACCAATATCATAAAACAAAAAGATGGACTATCTTTTATGTGAGAGGCTTTTATCCATCCAGTTGATTTCTAGAAACTTTAGTCTTAAGAAGCATTGAAGCTATTCCGACCAAATGTTGTGGTCCAACACAGGGGATCGTTTTTATCCCAGTATCCTCTGTCTCCTGTATCCTTATTCCTTACGCCCTCCCACAGGACTTGCTGTTCTGTTACCTGACATCTCCATCCTTAACACCCTAACCACCTACATAGCTACAATCTCTCAAAGTCTCATAGTATTAACAATGCTTCTTTAACTTTACCATCTTCTCTCATGCTCATTCTGGATCATATTTCTAATATCTTTTGGCCAACGCTACCATCTTTAAACCACACAAAATAGTTGGTCTGACTATCATCCTCTGTGAATATGCCTGATGCTTTGAAGTGAGGAAATTAGTTATGGATAAAGAAAGAAAATCATATAAAATGCTCTGCTGCAACCATGTCATTAGAGATGTCATATGTCCATTTCACATATGTGTTAATGTGTTTCATGATCTTACCTCATTTTGTTCATGTACATTTTTTTTTTTAAACAGATATTTATTGGAGTCTTGCATCATGGACACAAAGGTGATCCCAGTGCGGGTTGCCTTGCGATGTCGACCGCTCGTAACCAAAGAAGTCAATGAGGGATGTCAGAGCTGTCTCACCTTTGTTCCGGGAGAGCAACAGGTCTGCTTTCTCACAGTTTATGAATGTTCCCCTGCGCTCCCCGTTGTGTCGGAGTAATAATAATAATGACTTTATTTACATAGCAAATTGCAGAACACATGTTGCACAAAGTGCTTTACAGTGAAAACGCAAACAAAAAGGTCAGGTGAGACACAGGAGAGGAGCAATCAAACTGACAGGCAAGCAGTCATTAAACAGATGGGAAATTATAGATTCATCCTATGCACTTCTGTTACATGTGTAAAAGTTGTTTTTGTTTCCAGGTGGTTGTAGGGACAGAAAAGGCCTTCACTTACGATTATGTCTTTGACCCTACGGCCGAACAAGAGGAAGTCTTCACCACGGCCGTGGCCCCGTTATTGAAAGGGCTTTTCAAAGGTAGCCCTTTATTTCAGTGTGATCTTTTGTTTGTAATTTTGCCATTTTCTGTGTGGACACTTGGCATTTTGCTGCAACATCAGTCTGTTTAATGGCTGTACACAATTAGAAATTGATATCATGGCTGAATGAACTGGTTTGTCTTTTCATTATTAATTTTTTTCAGGCTACCATGCCACTGTGCTGGCTTATGGACAGACAGGCTCGGGAAAAACGTTCTCTATGGGTGGGGCATACACATCATCCCAGGAGAATGAGCCGTCGGTTGGGGTCATTCCCAGAGTCATTGCACGGATCTTCAGTGAAAAAGAGAAGAGGACAGAATGTGAATTCCGTCTGGCGGTGTCTTACCTGGAGGTTGGTGGACAAATGCTGATTTTTGTTTTACAGTATAAATTGCGATCTCTGGGATGCAGTGAAAAGGAAAGATGTATGTAGTGCTTCTAATAGACGTGAGTGACAAAGCACTTTACACAATTAAAAACATATTGGAACAAAATACAATGAAAAAGAGACAATCTGCCATGTAAATGTAAACGAAAAGCACTAGAAATATAAGCTACAAGTCCCCCAACACCGCTTCCCTTGCAAGTCTAAAAGTGATTTTTTTTAATGAGTCTATAATATTAGATTAATTTAAATGCGAACGCTTCATCACCACAGGTCTTGGCGCAAATGTGTGGGGCTGATTGCAAATTTGTTGTTGGATATAAGAGGGTGAGCAGAAGAATAAGGCTGGTCAGTTCGGATATATAAAATGTTAATTGTCTGTGTAATGTTCTGTGGTGAGAATTTGAAACTGAGGGGTGATGAAGAGACTTGAACTTGACTTGCTGAGTCATTTTCCAACTGTATGTCATTGTACATTTTTTTTTTTTTTTTTTTTATTATTATTCTTGTGATTGCAGATCTATAATGAAGATATTTTGGACTTGTTGTCTTCATCTAAAGACAAACCTGCCATCAGTATTCGGGAAGACCCAAAAGAAGGGATTAAGGTGAGCGACGGCCTTATCTCATTTGAAAAATAACCTACATTTTCAGCCTCTCGGCTTTTGTTCAAATGTTTCTTGTACGTTTCAGATCGTCGGCTTGACCGAGAGGAAAGTCTTTACCGCCCAAGAGATGGTCAGTTGTCTGGAGCTGGGAAACTCTGCTCGCACTGTGGGCTCCACAGCCATGAACGCCGCGTCGTCGCGCTCTCACGCCATCTTTACCATCACGCTGGAGCAACGCAGAGGGCCAGAAAAGTTAGTTGTTGTTTTCAGCATCACTTTTCTACGTGACTTGTACGCACCGGAAGTGTTGACAAGCCGGCCATAAAGCGACAATAGAATCTGTCATAAAAGAGTTTCTATTAATTCTTGCGTAATGTTTCATCGTTTGTGTGTTTGTGTGTGGCTTTCTTGACAAAATTCAACTCTCGTTCTGGAAGAATAGTTTTCTGCCTCGGGCTGTTGTTATGTAAATTTTAGTTTCTGCCGCTTACCTTGAAATATGTTAACCATCTTCATTTTCATAGAGAAAAGGCTTCCAGGTTTTCTGAGGTCATCCCAGGTGGATGTACCGTCACGTGCGTCTTGCAGTAAAAAGAAGCTTTGCTTTTGCTTGGCCAGAAAGAAAAAAAAAAGGGGGGGGGGGAACTAATTTAGAAAGAAATTGCTTCTGTAAATGTACCGTCTAATATCGCTCTCTGAAATTTGATTGAGTGCCGATTTACCTTCTGTTCACTTTCAAAACACTGTTTTCATGTGCCGAGTGTTTCTGGAATCTCCTGTTGCAGAGTCGACCTGGTTGTTTCAAAGTTCCACCTCGTTGACCTGGCTGGTTCTGAAAGACAAAAAAAAACCAAAGCAGAGGGCGATCGCTTGAAGGAAGGTAATCGGAGTTGGTCTTCATTTAAAGCTGAACTGTCACAAGTTTATAAATGTATCATTCTCCATCTTGCTGTGAAAACGTGTCTTTATAACCAGGCCTTCTGGCTTTAGTGATCTTTTTTTCTTCTTTTTTCTACAGGGATCAGTATAAATCGAGGCCTGTTAGCTTTGGGGAATGTGATAAGCGCTTTGGGCGATGAGAGCAAGAAAAACCCATTTGTTCCTTACAGAGACTCCAAAGTCACCCGGCTGCTACAAGGTTGGCTTTGATTCACACGTTCAAAAGTCACACAGTGGTCATTAGAAACCACACTCGCTTTGAAGATCTTAAAACTTATATCGGAAATAGTTTTGTTTGTTTGTTGTTGTTGGTTTTTTAAAATTGTTTATGGCCTGATAATCTAATCACAGAGCGTATATTAACTTGTTCAAATCTGTAAAGGAGACTTTGAAAGTTTGCTAACTTTAATGCATCAACATTAAATACAATGGAATAATTCTGAACTTGTTAAAATGTCCAAACCACACTTATTCACGATGTACAACTTAAAATATTCCCCAAATATGACTAAAGGACACATTAGTAATATGTTTAAAAATATTATATAATTATATATATATATATTACACACACACATTTTCCCACAACAGATCTGTGAATGCTGCATAGGATCTATTTTTGTGTGACTAATTGTATATTTTTTCATATTGCCACTTTATCTGATGCACAGTCTGGACATGAGCAGCCTCTCTCACAATGTATAGATTCACCATATAAGATTTTATTTGGCTGCTGTAAATTCATTGTAGTTGGGTGTGGAAGAAACAGGGCCGAACTGAATACCCTCCATTTACTGACAAAGGTTTGATTTTGGACAGATGTAACAGGAGCTTTATTGGTTTGTGCTCGTCCAAATATGCAGGAACTTTGTCGCCAAACGGGCACGTCCGAGTAAATAACCCGATTGTACCGTTGGGGTTTAGATTCGTTGGGAGGCAACAGCCACACGCTGATGATCGCCTGCGTGAGCCCTGCCGACTCAAACATGGAAGAAACCATCAACACGCTGCGATACGCAGACAGAGCTCGGAAGATCAAAAACAAACCCGTGGTGAACGTTGATCCAATAGCGGCAGAAATGAACCATCTGAAAAAGCAGGTACAGACGTGGGGGGGTTGGGGGGGGTTGTCTTTATCTATGCGGATTCTCTCATTATTGTATCTCGGAGATAAAAATTGCTTTGTTATGCAAAGAAATTGCATTTCTTTCATTTAAAATGCATTTAAACACCCGTGATCTGATTCCTATGCTTGTGCAGGTTCAAGAGCTGCAGGTGATGCTGCTTCATGCGCGTGGAGGTGTGGCGCCGGTGCTCTCAGGGTGAGATATACTTTGCAGTTAGCCAGGGTCCCACCGGGACATCAGATAAGCACACACACACACACACACACAGGGTTTTCATTGTGTCTGCAGAACTGAGCAGGTTGGGACGGTCAATCTGTGGCTCTGTTACAGGCCAGAGTCGGCAGAGAAAGTGACCAAGCTGGTGGAAAGGAACCGCGCTCTGCAGGACGAGAACAGCAAGCTGAGCAGGGAGCTGAGCGAGACGGCTGGACAGACGGCGCTCATGTTTGAAAAGATCATCATGGTGAGGAGGACCGCAGTGAGCGTTTAATAATCTCTCTCTATCATTAAAAAAAAAAAATAGTCCCAGGTGGAAAACACTTATTTGACAAGTCTGGCGTTGCACCTCTTTAATGTGTCATTCTTTTGCGTCACGCTCGTGTTGCGTTTGCTTTATCTTCTAGACGGAACAAGCGAATGAGAAGCTGCAAAGCAAGCTGGAGCAGCTGCAGCATCATGCAGCGTAAGTTTGCCGAAGCACAAATCCACGGGGGCTTTAGAACCGATCTCGCAGAGCTTTAAATGCGGTGAACAAACCAGGTCTTCTTGTTGGGTGCTTAATTGGTTTTTCTGCGCCTTTCGACGGCTTTGCATGGGATGTTTTTGAAAGGAGGTGTTGAAAAGGGCACTTGTTTTATTTGCAGGTGTACAGTCAATCTACAGAAAGTGCTGGAGACTCTGGAGGACCAGGAGTTGAAGGAGAATGTTGAGGTGATGAGGAACCTGCAGGAGATCATCTTGGAGCTCAAGGTGAGTAAACGTAATGGATTTGTAAAACCAGCGTGTCCAATAATGCAAATTAATTGTTTGAATTTATTTTAATATTTATCAGATCAGCGGTTTACATTTGTCTCTGAATATTGTGAATATAATTTGCTAGCTTTAACATTCGTTTGCTTCCTTAGAGTGAGAGTGCAGGCATCGCCGCCTCCATCGACGCCATAGCTGCAGGGGGTGACGCCGCTGAGACGTCTGGAAACGGCAGTGCAAATGAAGCTCCATCGGTATGTCGTCACTTTTCTTCTTTTAATGAGCACGCGTACCTCTTTAACTCTTTCAGGGCGGCTCATTAGAATAGTTTCCCAAAATCAAGCATCTTCTGTACATTCAACACTTCAACTCCCGTGTCGTCGTTCTTGGAAGAAGAACCCGAAGTTTTCAAATATGATCACTGCAAAATATAAAGTAGCAGCATGCTTCCCATCCGTCGCCCACAGAGATGGACAAAAATCTCTCTCTCTTTTTTTCCAAAATCGAACATGGATCAAAATGTTCCAATCTCTGAACACGTCTCCTCGCAGGATGCCGCCGCCAAGGACTCCCCGGAGGCCTTCACGGCCCATCACGCGCTACGCCAGGCCCAGCTCTCGAAAGAGCTGATCGAGCTCAACAAAGTGTTGAGTCTGAAGGAGGCGTTTGTCAAGAAAATGTGCCAGAATGACAGCCAGCTGGAGCCGATGCAGTCCGAGCATCAGGTAAGAGGATTGGCTTTAAAGTCGGCAGAACCATAATACTATTCTGCATGCGCGAGTAACGAGTCTTGCAACTCTTGGGTCGATCACATCGATGATGATTATTCCGCCTCGGTTTGTGTCGTCCTGCAGAAAAATGTCCAAACTCTTCAGTCTTCGCTGGATTCGCTGCAGAAGGAGAAAGAGGACCTCATCTTGGCTCTTCAGTCTGCTAAGAAAGGTTCCAACCAGGCCAAGTATGAACAATACTTGGCTGTTAATAATTCACACTCCCTCCCCACGTTGCCGTTCTCATCTGATGCATCGCTCTATCCAGGCTGAGTGAGCAGCGGAGGAAGAGGCTGCAGGAGCTGGAGGGCCAGCTGGGAGACATGAAGAAGAAGCTTCTGGAGCAGTCCAAGCTGCTCAAGCTCAAGGAGACCTCCGTTCAGAAAGTTAATCATCTCATGCAGGAGATACAGGTAAGCAACCGTCGTCGTCGTCTTCACCTTTGTTGTGCAACGTAGAGACAGTGCCGCCTGCAAAAACAAACAAAGCACGACGGAAGGTAAAGAAATGGACAGAAAACATTTGCCGATCGTCACTCGTGAGATTCATGAAAGAAGAGGAAACCATGTGAAGAGATGAATCTCCTTTCACACATGAACAAAAATCAAGGCTTGTGGCAGAAACCTGTAATTATATGAACTGAATTTCCCCCACAAACAAACAAACAAAAAAACAACCTGTTGAAGCCACTCATGGCTTCCCTTCAGCTGATTGGACTAACTGGCTGATAGTAGAACAAAAATATGATTATTATTATTATATTTTATATATATATATATTATATTATTATTATTGTCTGGTTTAAGAGCTACTTGAATCGTTCTGCTATTTTGACAACATTTTATACCATCTTATGAATTTAATCCAATAAAAAATAAAGAGGATTTGTGGCTGTCTTTGTAAAATGAATAATTAAAATCTTTACAGGTGATTAATTTGTTTTGAGTCGTTTAAACTTAAGGTGCTGTTGAAAGATATTTATAGACATTTGGACTTGAAAGTCAGGATAATAATGAGACATGACGATTATACAGTCACATTTCTGGCAAAGTGGTGAAATTGGAATATGGAATAAATGACCCTTTCTAGTTTTAGTCAACAGACTTTACCTCTTCTTTAAAGATTAAATGTTGGCCTCACAACAAAATGCAACGTTTCGTAGTTTTCTGTTTTATCAAGGACAATTTTTCCAAATTTTCTCCTTTTTTCAAGAAAAATGTATTGTTCAGTTGTATTGGCTGAGGCTAATGGATGCTTCCCCCGAAGCAAAGTAGGCAAACACAAAAATCTTCATACAATTCTAATGATTCCTAGAGAAATGGCATTTTCCTAATTATAGTGCAACAATTTTTTCTTTTATTTTTTATTTCATATTTCCTTCAATATGTTGTCGAAGTTAAAAAAATGAAGTCACTTTTCCAAAAAACAAAAATTTTAATAATAATAAAAGTAATATTGATTTTTCTTGTTACTTAGAAAGTTGCCAAACCACATTAGTTTGAGTAATTGACAACATAATCTGTGGAGAAGGCTTGTCGTAGCCGTCACTTTTAGTTTCCAGGAGATATTGTCAATTTGGCATGATGAGGATAGTTTCTGCAGACTTTAGCTGTTGTAATAAATTCCACTCTCATTCGGTGTAAAGATATACGTATACAGAGTGATCCTTCCAACCTCAGTGGAAGCCCCTTCATGTGTGGGCAATTGAGGCCGAATCCAAGTCCTACTGTTCTTTCTCAGGCCATGAAAACCCAGCGAACACAGTTAATGCGGCAGATGAGGGACGACTCCGAGAAGTTCAGACAATGGAAAAGCAAGAAGGACCGAGAGGTGCTGCAGCTGAAGGAGAAGGTATGTGGAGACTCGGTGGGGAATTAAGAATCACTCCACAGCAGAGTTTTGGGGCTTTTTTGAACTCCATTGTTTTTTCCATTCTTTTTTTAAATTTATTTTTGCCTTCCAGGATCGGAAACGCCAGTACGAGATGCTCAAACTTGAGAGGGATTTCCAGAAACAGGCCAACGTCCTGCGCCGCAAGACCGAGGAGGTGGGAGGTTTCCTATGTTGTGTCCCTGACAATGATATCCATGATGGCGTTGTGTGAAGGGGCAGAGGGGCTCGGATGACGGGGAACTGATCTTGCAGGCTGCAGCTGCAAACAAGAGGCTGAAGGACGCCTTGCTGAAGAGAAGCGAGGTGGTGGATAAACGTAAAGACGGCCATGGCAGAGGCATGGAGGGAACTGCCGCGAGGGTTAAGGTACTAAGGCATTTAGCAGATTTTGAAAATCTGGTTTTGAGCGCGATGGCAGCCATTTGTCACTAAATAGTCTCAAACTTGAAATGTTTTTTTTTTTTTTTTCCTTCAGTCTTGGCTTCTCAATGAAGTGGAGGTGATGGTCAGCACCGAGGAGGCCCGGCGCCACCTCAACGACCTGCTGGAGGACAGAAAGGTCTTGGCTCAAGACATCAGTCACCTCAAAGAGCAGATGGAGGCCGGGGAGAAACCTGCTCAAAAAATCCGGGTGAGCCGAGCGATCGGCAACGCCGAGCTCACGCACTTGATCAACCGAGAAGACGTCCGGCGGCACCGGTAGAGGAAAGATTTCGAATCATTGTGTCTGTGGTGACTCTCTCCACGCAGCGTCGGACGATGACCATCTCCGAGCTGGAGAGCCAGGGGGCGCTGGAGACGCCTCTGACCAAGCAGGTGGAGAACCTGGAGACGGAGATGGGACTCAGGTGAGTTGTGTTTTCCTTCCTCGGTGCCGGAACGAATCGCAGTACTTCTTTTGGAAGAAGCCGATTTCAGCATTCCGGGAGTTTCAATTTTAAAAAAGGATTGCGCTCTGTGATTTCATACCCACCAGCTCACCCTCACTAAGCTTCTGTGTTTCATTTTGATGATGCAAACTTCTCCAGGAACGCCCAGATCGCTGATCTCCAGCAGAAGGTTCTCGTTGCCGACAGCGAGTCCCGTCTGAAGCAGCGCGTCGACGGCCTCACAAGCATAGTGGAAGCGAAGTGCGCCATCAGGCTCCTCGTGTCCGACGTGAGCTGCGAACTTCCACTATGGGTCTCGTACAATAAATCCCCCCCCATCCCCGTTTCTAAAGCCCGTCAAAACGCTTTCTGTTCATCTCTTCAGCTGCTGTCGACCAAAACGGCGAGCTCCAAGCTGGAGAGCGAAGTGAAACAGGAGCGAGGCAACGTTCAAGATTTACGCAAGACGCTGACGGAGGAAAGGAGCGTCATGTCGACCATGGACATGGAGCACCAGCAGCAGCTGGTGGAACTCGAGCAGAGACACCAAGAGAATGTACGTCGCCGCTAACGACGGGCTGCGCTGAATTCTCGCCTCTTGTTTGTGCCCCCTCTGACCTTCCTCTGCGCCCGTTCTTCAGGTCCATTACCTCCTGAACCAGCTCAACAGCAAAGCAACGTGTGACGAGAGCAGTGAAGCCGCGCAGAGGGACGAGAGGAGCTCCAGGGAGGAGCTTCTTCGGCGTCTCGAAGCCCAAGTTGGTCTCCCGCCGCATCCACACAACGTCACCTTCCTGCCTCTTTCAGTGCGAATTGTTCGATAGGTTTATTTATTTAAAAAAAAATGTTTTTTAACATGACAGGAGGAGGAACTGGAAAAGCTGCGGAAGCTAAGTGAGCAGAATAAGACACTGGTGGAGCAGAATGAGCAGTACAGACAGGTGACTTGCCTCTCGTGCCCTTTGATGAGCGCTTCCCTTCAGAGCAGATGAAACCGGTCGTGTCAATTAAATATTTTTTTTTAATGATTCCTTTTTTTAGAAACTGTCTTTGCTCCACCTGGCGAGTGGGAAGAAAATCTCTTTGCCGCCAAGCACCAACGAACAGAGCCGCCCTGATGACTCATTTGAATATGTTCCTCCAAAAGTAAGTTTGTGTGTGTTTGCCTCCAAAGAAAGAGTGAACGATTATTTGAACCAAAATGCAGTTTATACAAACCTGCGTGAAACAAGAATCCGTGTGTTTTTTTGCAAAAAAGGTATGTGAAGCCACGCGCATTGACCGTCCTCCCCTTGTGATCTCGTCTCATAAAAAGCCCAAGCTGAAGCGTTCCACCGCAGCCAAAGTGCTGCTGAACACCACCATCAACGTGGAAGAGCTGATCTCGCCCAGTGAGGACGAGGAGGACATGGATGAAGACTGGAAACCCGGGAACTTGGAGAAGGGACGCCGGGTGTCCAAGAAACCAAGAGCAACGGGGGTGAGCGGCTCACTTTTAAATGTCTCCCCTGAACCCGTTTATAGAAACACTGATGGAAACGTGACATTGAAACGGGTTATGATGTGAATTAATAAGAATGGTTAAAGGTGAGATTACATCATATCCCGCTCTGATCTTCTAATTCGGCTACATTTAGCTGTTAAAAGTACTTCAGAAACTTAAAAAAAACCAACTAAATCAAGTGAAATGTATCTGATTTGACGGCCTATTTTAATCAGAAGATTTGTATTAAAAGCAGATAACTACCACAAGAGAAGTTCCTGTTTTTCAAATAGATCCTCGCAGCTTTTAATCATTTATAATGTGGATTAACATGAAGAGGCCATAAATAAAGAATTGCTTCACGGCTAAGTCGTTGTGGTTTAAGCTCGTTTGAGTAAATCATCGTAGCTTGATGTCCAGCAGACGCCGTGATAACGTTCTATTTTTTGCACGAGGATGATGATTTGTAAATTGAGAGAGCGATTTCGTAAACCACTCACATTTCCCTCAACCGTCACGTGTTCGTCGGCGTTCGGTAAATGTCGATCAGACGTCCCGGTGTGCTCATTTATTAATGTGTTGCGGCTCGTCTGTCCTCAGTGTTCCTGTAAAGGTCGCTGCAGCAACAAGCACTGCAGGTGCCGCAAAGGCCGGCTGGCGTGTGGCGAGAACTGCCAGTGCGACCACGACAAATGTCGCAACCTGGACACGACGGCGACCATCGAGGTGAGATCCTCCGCAAGTCCTCGTTCACCCGATCCGTTTTTGTATTTTCAGTTCCACGTTTTCTTTTCCCGTCGGGTCGAGTCTTTAATTTTGCTTTGCCGGGCGTTCAAATTCTCAACGTTTTCTCTCCCTCTCCATTACAGGAAGTGAGGAGCGCAGACGGCGCTTCCCTGGACTCGATGGGCCCTCAGGAGCCCTCGGTCGTCAGCCCGGAGAACTCCACCTTCTTTAAGCCGCCTTCTTGCACACCCACGTCGAAGGTGAAGCCCCCGCCGGAGTTGGAGCTGTTTAGAAGGATGAGAAAGAGCCTTTTATCATTTACGAATATTTCTTTTTAATCGAGTTGAAAACGTTTATTCCAGACACGCTGGAGCAAGAAATTAAAACGCAACAAAACAAACATAATGGAGCAAGAAAAATAAGAGTAACAAATGAGTAAATAATGAAACGACATATAAAAGAAGCTTATTTGCTCCTACTCCGTCTCCACCTTGACCGCCAGTCACTCAACACCACTGTAGTTATGTAATATATATACCAGATAAATAGTAAATAATATAAATAATGCATCATTATACAGACCGTCCTCCCTGTAATTTGTAAACGCTATTGTTTTTGTTTTTTTTAACCCGAGTTCTTCATGGACACTGCCTAAGCTCCGCCTCCACTCCGTTCCAACATCTCACAAACAAAACGACTTTAAAGTTGTGCGAAATCTTGTGTTTTTAGCTCCAAATCCTCTCTCCAGTTATATGAACTCGCTCTTTTAAAAAGACAACTTCTCAGTAATTGTAGGAAGTTGGTTGTTTATTGCTTTATGCATCGTTTGTGGTGTTTAAAAATATACCAGGTCAGTGAATTTTTGTATTTTTGATTTTAAAGAGTGATTTTGTATGATCTCCACACCCAGTTTTATGAATTATTCTTATTAGTAGTGCACATTTATTTAAGTGTTTCCCCAAACCTCTGCACAGTAGTTTAGATACGGTAACACCGATTAACATTAGAAAATGTGGAGCTGATTTCCGTAGTGTCTGTAAATCACCCCCTGAACAGAAAATATTAATGTCAAGTGAAAAGAACAAATTTATGATATATTGGTATCTAGAAAAATGTGTTTTGGATCCAATACTGATCCCTGAGCAAAAATGTCAGTGTGAAAATGTGAAAAAGCATCAAAAGAAATGGGTTTTATAGTTTGTTGAATTTAATTGGTAAAAAAAATTTTCTCGTATTTTTGGAGCTGAAACATGAATCCCGTTTCTCTCATTCACGTCTCAAAAGTGTTGAAACTTAAAGAGGGAGAACTTGACACGTTGCTCACGTGTGACGACAGGTGTTGCAGGAGATCGGGGACATGGGACACTCCGGCGCCGAACTGAACCTGGTCAGGACGCCCATCCTGGACGAGGACGAAGAACGGGAAGAAGAGGAGGACAAAACGACGGTCAGCTTCCTCAAGAAGAAGAAACGAATCCTGACGAGTTTCCAGAACAGTTTTTTCTCCGGCTGCACTCCGGTCAGAGAGGAACCTGATAATGGAGACTGAAGGAGAGCTCTTTTATCTTAGGTGTCTAGTGTTTGTGTATTTTTTTTTGTCCATGTGATTTAAGTGTACTGTAAGTCGTTGTTGATTCTAAAACACTTTTTAGTTGTGGGTAACAGGACTGTGAATAGCATCAAAGTTTAATTTCCTTTCGCACACGTCTGGGCAGGTCGACCTGAGCTTTTAGTATTAAAATAGAATAAAGTCTTAAATCAACAAATTGGGTTTCTGTTTTTACCTGAATGCTTTGTAACGCCTTTGAGTCCTTCAGGGTAGATTTTACTTTTGATGTTGGGAAATAACCCCATTTTTGGTTTTCGATTTGATATCGGTAGACAAAAAACTGGAGACGGCTCGTTTCTCGTTTGGAAATTAGGAAAACGAGCCTTTATCCGATTTCCTATTATGTGTATTTAACAAAAGGCAGAAAATAAAATACAGCCATAAATCTTTTTTGCAATTTGGCTTCACTTCTACTATACATGCACTGTGTTCAATAAAGAGTTGACTTATAAACTATGGATGCAAACTGGGCTATTATCGATAACGGATAATGGCTCCGTTATGGCCGATATCGATTATGATCTGCACAAAGTTCTATTCTTTGTACTTCCTGAAAATCACATGTGAATGCTGTATTTCAAAAGTAATGTCTTTCTATATTTTTTTAATAATTTAAGCCCATAAATCCTGAAAAAGCTCAATTGTTTACAGCCACCATAAAAAAATAAAACTTCCAGCGTTAGTTTTAGTATTTTGCTGATATAACGTCAACGGTTTTGTTCCTCGGACCAATACTGATATATTTTTTTTTAATTACTACTATTGGCCGATACCAAAATGCTCACAGATATATTGTGCATCTCTTTTATAAACTTTAAACTACCCGAGTGGCAGTCAGTTGCTTGTGACCTGTTGTATGTTAATGTGTATTGTTTGCAGTTAAAAATATGAAATTATGGCCTGACACTGTATGATCGCATTGAGTGAGTGTGTTTGTGCAACCTGGCATTTTGACGTCGCTGCCGGTCAAGTAGCTCATTACAAATACTCACGGTACTCTAATCACATCTGAGAAACTGAAGCTACGTTTACAAATATATCTTCTGACCTGTAATTCTACTTAAGTACATTTAATATGTAGCCAAAAAGTTAATTTGAGATGAATTAATAATGATCAAACTAGCAAAACATGGAAAACTAGCAAGACTTCACACAAGTGGGTAATTCAGTCATCAATTCACCTCTGAGGTGTGTTTTTGGACTGCAGGGTTACTATGGCGACAAAACGTGATCCTTTTTAAATCATAATGATGGATAACAATTATTACACGACGATACACAACTCTATTAATCTCAGATTATACTTGTCAATTTGTCAAACTAGAAGCTTGTTTTAAAGATATTAAAACCTGGCCGAGCTGTAATTTTCTACTTCTCAACTCGGATAAAACAATTTATATTTGTCAAAAAAAAAAATCTTCATACTTTCAAAGACTTCCTGTTGAGGTCAAAGGTCTTTTTTTTCCAAGAAGGGCAATCCAAGACAACAGCAAAGGTCATAAAAGTAAAGAACAAACAAGAACTTTAACCTTTTTCTTTTATCTGGTAAAAAAATAAAAATAAATCACATTTGGCAACTTCCTTATTTTTTCCTGTTTCTTGTGAAACAAACCTGAGCTACGTGTGTTGAGTTTGTAGAATTTACTTAAATAAAGTCAAGCCATGACACACTGACATTAAACCTGACATAAGCGTCGATGTATTTTGCCCCGTGTGTCTTGGAAAAGCTCGTCTTTCTCTCTTTTCGTGCCCCAGGCCACATGATTCATGCCTTTTTTTTTTTTATGGAATCTGTAAAATTATGAACACGCATTTACTGACAGTGTCCCTGTTGAGCAATGTAAGAAAGTGGCACAGAATGAGATTTTATTACCTCGAAAACAAACAAAGTGAGAAAAGCATCCCATTTACACACATTTTTAAATTGCGTATGAGCAGTTTTGGTCAGTTTTACACAATTCCCATACCCCCCCCCCCCCCCCCCTTTAACAAGCCTTCCTGTGGAACATTGTTCAGAAAGTCTTCAGCACCTCCATGTTCAAGTATTTTTAGTGTTTGCCTGCTAAAGGGTTAAACATTAAAACTTGATAAGATATAATGCTTTACTTGAGTAATATAATCGTGTGAAACATTGACATGTGCGCTGCGTAATGGAAGCTGCAGAGGTTTTACAGCGCTTTAAAAGTAAAAAAAAAAAAAAAAAATCAATCAGTAAATTATTTGTAAACCCTAAAAAGCCTTCTCTTCCAGTTTTTCTTTCCACTTTTCTTCCAATTCTTATTTTCACCAAACAGAACGTGTTTGGGGGGGAGATGTGTTATGATGGCTCCCTTTGTGAATACAGACTGAATTTGTTGAGTGAAGATAACGGCATCAGATCTCAGACTGTGGGATGAAAAGGAAATGAGAATATTTCAGTCAGACAGGAGGGCCGAGGATGTTTGCAGAAATGTGGGGGGTTTTTTGGGTGGAGAAAAAAAAAAAAGAAACTCGAACAGTGAGAAGCAGATTAAGGAAAATGTAAATTGTTTCCCAGACAGCAGCTCAGCACGCAGTGTTATTCATGCGGAAGGATCTTTGCTCTCATTAAACTTGTTTCTATCGAAATAACTTTCTGATTTGGGCTGTGCCTGCAGTACACGCTGCTCACCACATGGGGGAGCTAAATGTGGGGATGTTGCTGAACAAGGGATTTGGACGAATCGGTTTCACCTCAGTCAGTGGGTGTTGACAAACCGAAAACTGGTTTTTAATTAAATAACATGTATGTATAAAACATCTCTTCCTCAGAAATAAGAAACGATCATATATCTGAATCTCTTCTGATTGCGTTTGTATGTCTGGATTCAACCAGAAGACATTTTCACTGCAGAAACACAGACTCATTTGCATGTAAAGAAGAGGAAAGAGCTCCAAGGTTTTTATTTAAATAGTTTTCAAATTCATAATTTAATCTGATTCTCTCCTGGACTGCAAATGACTCCATTTGACCGCAGAAAATGTATTCAAAGGGATTTACTTTTGCATGAAGAGGCGAGAAAGGGTCTGAAGATTCCGGAGAGAGAGAATGAGAGAGAGGGAGAGTTGTCTTTGAATACTAATGTGTGCGATAATAAGTGGGAGACATATAAAGCAGAGAAGCACAAACAACATTGAGGCTCTCTGGAAATAAATGAAGGTGCAACATGTGACAAAACCAGCCGGGGGTTGGAGAGATTTTAACCAAGGTGAGTTAAATAAAACAAGCAACATTTAACACGTCCAGTGACTCAATATAAAGATTTTTATTATGCACATTTAGATTTTAAATCGTTCATGTCTTCGTGGACTCGCAGAATAAGCTTTTATAGCACCCTCTAGTGGTCGTAATAATAAAGACAGCAGCAAAGTATGGAGGCGAGACGTTATGTTCTGTATCTGTTTCCACTGCAGCAGTAGTTTGATAGATCTTAACTTGTCCTTGTTTTTTCCTCGTCTCAGTCAGAGCGGGAGGAAAGTGAGCATACAAGTTTCTTTCTTAGATTCTTTCCTTTACGATACCATGAATAACAGTAATGTGTTTCTTCAACGAGCCCCGTGATTTTGATTGGAAAAGCTAACAGAGCAGAAACAACGTTGCACTGCAACTGCACTTATAGATAGGAACTTACTTTCTTTTTTTTACCCAAACTTTTGTGTTTTCCTCAAAATTTCCCAGTCGCCTTCATTCTTGAATGTATTTTTATTACAATGGTATTACAATAGAACAAAATGTGCTCTGCAATGTTTATCCAATTTCATTCCAATTTTTTCAAATTCAATTCTTGCCACGGTAATTGGTCATTTTAAGAAAATGAAAGTTTACAACTGGATCAGCCATAACATCATGACCACTGACATACGGAGCATATGATGCTGATCATCTCTTTATTTGGGAAAATGTTAGTTTGCAGGACAAATCAGATGTCATTGTCGAGGGTTTAAAATGCGTGAATTGTGACAGCGATCTACAACCTGCAGCACTTGTGAAGTGTTTTCTCAGTCTGCTCAGTATCAAAAGTGGTCAAATGAAGGAAAAAAACAAACAGTAACAGGGTCATGGAGAACCAGAGCTCAATGACGACCACACACGGGCCCTGTGTTTGTTGTGAATGTAGCAACAAAAGCATTTTTTGTTGTTAATATTCAGATGTAACTTTATTAGATTTTGCTTTTTTCGGACCTTCATATTGGATATCATGAACTCCCGGCAACAGGACTTTTATTGTTAAAAAACAAACAAACAAACAAAAAAAAGATTACGAAAATACCAGCAAGTGCTTTCTTTTCTAAAAAAAAAAATAATAATAATCTGTTAGGTTTCAGTTTCAGATTGACTGTGATAATCCCTCGGATTCGAATGTTGTTTTAAACGCAGACGAACAAGTTTGACCTTTTTCCTTCTAAACTCCATCAACTACAAACAGGAAGCGGTGGACGCAGACAAAAAGAGCAAAAACTATGGAGGTATACCGCCTTTAGTCAGGATGATACTCTCCAAACACATCAGCCTCTAAAGCCAAGTCTCCAGTTATAGACGAGATATGATTCATCCATTCATCCACATTGTTCATGAAGGAATATGTCTGAATGTGGAAAATCTCAGTTACTCTGCAGGACATCTGCTGATGTTTCCTCTCTGAGGGGAAGCTGTTTGCACACATGCATGGAGGAGTAGATTAAGCTGCTGCGTGCATTTCAAATGTGTCTTTTCACATCTCACCTACTCCTACTCAGATTCCGCTGAAGTCGACCAAAGTCCAGTGAAGCCAGAGAGAGAGATATTTGAGGAGAACTGAGGAAACGTTCAGAAGTGAGCACACGTACACACACAGAGTCGACGTTAAAAGTTGTTTTCTACTCAAATTAGCGGCACGGCTTCAGAAAAATGGCCCCTTGAACTCGACATCAACGGCCCTGATGGAGTCAATCATTTCTGAAATGAGCTCACCGAGCGACGAATGTCGACCTCAGCGAAGATTCGAGGGCCGCGTGTGACCTTGCGCGCAGGACCGTTTTATGTTCGCCAAATTGATGCTGCTTATCGGACCTAAATTGCGGCCCGGAATGATTACGACCTCAGGCGACGTCAATTCAAAGGGAGGGAGAGGCGACTTTATCTGCGTGTCGGATTAATGCTGTGCACATAGGCTCCCTCGCGCCGAGACGCTGGACTCTGCACTCATTTGCACCAAACCCTTGAACTGCTGAGATAAGATAGGCCAAGAGCATGAATAAAAGAGGTGTAAAATGCCTTTACTTCAAGGAAAAATGTCTTTTTTTTGTTCCACTGCCGTTCACAACATTCAAGGACTTTCTTGCATATTGAGTACGTTAAAGGACGGACGGCCTTTTCCGCGGTGTCATAATAATTCAAATAAATAGTTTCGCCGTCTTATGGTGGAAGATGTATGAATGCACCGTCATGCACAAAAACATGGATTGAAAATAAAAGTAGATAGTAGTAGTAGAAGGAAATGCATGCTGTGGCTTGTGTCATGCTGTTTTCTTCATTTCTTCTACATAAATGTCAGAATTTGTTGCTGTGATCGCTATTGACTACATTTTTATTAAGGTGTATGCCTCTCTATCAATCTTTAACACGCTATTCAGTCCACCTTTTTTATTTTTATCGCGCTGCCGTTCAGTCTGGCTCCATTATGGCAGCCCTCGTTCTTATGCTTCCTTGTGTGTTATTGCCTCACACCTCATGAGTATCAAACCAGGTAGCTGTGGCTGTGCTACGTGGGTATTTGTGTGTGTGTGTGTGTGTGTGTATGTGGGGCTGATATGCGATCAAGTAATTTGATGCAGCAAGTATATATCAGACCAGCTTTCCTGGAATTAGCATCTTTTATCAGTATCATAAAAAATAAAAAAAATCTTCACCTTTTATCAGGCAGATGACCATATTTGGTAACTTCCTGTTTCTTCCAAAATTTGAACTTGACGAAAGTCATCAGAATGTGCGATTATAAAGTCACACTCGAGACTGAGATAGGAAGTGACTGCATGACCTTTGAAGTCATGTGTAGAATATTTTATGCAGTAATACAGCTTAATAGTACGCCGACCATCTTTTTGAAAAATCCAGTAAAACAAAGGGTTGTTTGAGCTTGAATTTGTAAAATAGAGGTGATTTTGTTCCGTCCGGTTACTCAACACATTATATTTGCACACAAATGTTTACATTATCTCGGGATTAAAACTGTTTACAACAATTACGAAGAGTGCCAAAATAAACGGTGAATCAACGAGTACATTTATAAAGATTTAAGGTTGTTTTTCACTCTTTTTCTGAGGGTGTGCTGCGTTCTTCCTTCCCGCGGAATTGGGTTATTGGTAGAACGCGTAACTTTAACAACGGGACAAAAGAGATGTACTTGACACAGGCCCTACCCTCGGTGTCATTCGTTGTGGAATCAGGATGTAGGGCCGAGGGGCAGGGCCACGGGGCTGTTAAATATTGACCGCAAGTATAATAATTAACTTCCACCAACCCCTGATCTCTTAAACTGGCTGCTCTGCCCCGCTGCCATTGCTCCGCTGTCACTGCCGACATTTGCATCAAGAGATCGGCACTCGTCCCGAGATCCGCGCCTGTTTCTCCGTCTCTGCGCCTTCACCTGTCTCGTTCTCTTTCTTCTCCGTGGCGCCGTTCTTCCTCTCGCCTGCCTCCTGTGTCACGGCGCACTGCCGGTCCTCCAACCTTTGGCCTCTCCTTCGAAATCCAACGGGCCTCGTTGGGCATAAAGGTAAGTGGAGCCTTGTAAGAGAAAGAAAAAGAAAAAGACTAAATTAGATGATAGTTGGGTAAAACTCATCAGCATCCTTCTGTTTTAAGTAGCGCATCTTCAAACGTTATTGTCTTTTTCATTAAGTTTATCTTTATTGTCACGATTGTGATAAACCATTAAATAGTTATATAATTTTTTTCAAATGAAATATCATCTTCAAAGCAATGAATTTCATCTGGTTGGTTTATTCAATAAAAAAAAAAACACTCAGCAGCCAATGAGACCAGCGAATCATTTAATGGCTTTATTATTCAGTTGTTTGTTTTTTATCTCTCTATGCAGTTTTATTGCAAGGCAAACTCTACTGAGGCGTTTCAGTTTAAACAGGACAAGAATTTTAAAAAGAGAGAAACTTGTTGCAGGACTTGCGAAGAAGCCAATCGTGTGTGAACCAATAGGATAGAGATCAATCAAGCGTGAGGCCACAGTCTTTTAGCAATAATGAAGACGAATGTCAGAGTAAGCAGGAAACACAAGGGCTGGCAGGTACAGAGGTCGGACACACCCATATACTCACATATTGAAAAGCACCCTCGTGTTGACAGCTCCCATAAAATCTGTGTTATCTCTACAGGCCTTGGCCCTTTGGCCGCGCTGTTGGAGGAGCGCGAGCAATGATGCCGTTTGCTCCGGGGCCATAAAAACTGGGAGGAGGACATTGCCAGGTCAAAGTCAAGACGGGGACTGTTCATATGACTGAAGCAGGCTGCGTCTGAGTCCACATCCTGGGCTCACCTCTTCCTGGAAGCGTCTCATCCGATAGGTTTGTTCTGCGGCGAGCTGCTGGTTCCCGATCGGTCGGCCTTCAGGTGCTCGCTGGATGTAACAGCAACTCCATGTGGAAGTTGTGTCCGTTCCAGTGGAGGTGCTGTTACTCGCAGAGAGACACCCCCGACGCGACGCTTCGCTTCTGCCCATTTCATTTTGAAAGCTTTAATGTATGAACATGGACGTGTTTAACGTGTCCCTGCTGTGAACGTGTGGCGTTGTGATGGGACACGAGGTGATGACCTATGAATTGACAGCCAGTCGTTTCCTGCATCTGCCTGTCAGTTCTGTAGGCCACTGCTTCGTTTGTCCCTCTGAACCAGTGCAGATACACACAGGAAGCTTTTGGCCGCTGAGACCTGCGACATTACTGACTCAACTGTGACTATTTCTTGTCTTGTGTATTAAAATGTATTTTATGCAGCAATTAAAGCCTGAATATGTGTGCGTGTGTGTGTGTATACTGTATGCCTCTTGTACAAATTAAAGCATTTTTCTTTTCAAACTAGAAAAGGACTCTGATAAGTTTCCTTTAGAAGTGTGTGAGTAAAATCAGTGGCAGAGACGCCATGATGTTGTGCAAACATAGTTATGAGTCACTGAATATTAGAGGATCATTAAGACATGGAAAACATGACGGTACATCAGAAAAGACAGGTCTGTTGGCTTTGCTAAAACAAAGCAAACTGTCTCATGCCTCTTCTCATAAGAAATCAGATTTATGTTCAAACAAATCGGTCTGATAACAAAGATAAGAATATTTTAAATTCCAATAAAAGATCTGAGATCATTAAACACCATTTACTGTTATATACTGATAACTGTGGTTCAACGTTCACTTTTTATTTTATGTTTCATTAATAATTCTCCATTTTACAATTGTCACATGTTCTGGGAATTGTTGAAGTCAGTGAGATTTGATGATGACTAAATATTACCAGTAAGTGTGTATGCTGACATTTATCAGTGCTTTTGCCTCGATGGCTCCAAAACAACGCTGAAAGCCAATATAAATGGCGCCGCGTCCCCAATTATGCAGCACTTTGATATGATTTGACACCGTTACCATGACTGACACACAGAAAATAAACAATCATCGCCATATTGTCTGGTCACATTACTGTTTTAGCCTCATGTTAATCGACAGTCTGTGATCCTCAGGGGATTTTATGGCGGATGACCTGAAGTAACAGCTATATTATAGACACACACAGGTTGAAAAAGCTGTCTTTGCTGCCATCTAGCAGATGATTTACTCTATTGTTACACTACAGAGTGACACATGGCAGTCACATGTTGAGGCAGTACAATAAAAGGCCATTTGTGACTTGTTGAAATCTTTAATAAAGGACATTACAAAGAGTAAATGTGTGTATTTATATCAATCATCTATCATGCAGTGAAATGTCTGACACAATGGCAGAGTTGCAAGTTGGGAGTCCTGGCCTATGCAGAAAGAAATTACTCAATATATGGCCCTTTATATTGTACAAATAGTCAGAAGTCAAGTTTTGACCTTTAGTCTGATTGACAATCATTTATTATTGTTATTATTGTGGCGAACGCCGTGGAAGAATTACTGACTAGAGATTCTCTTTCTGCCAACTGATCAACCAGAGGCTTTTATTTTGACAAGAACACCGCAACCGGAACTTCATAGCGGATGACGCTCCACACAAAACCTTCGGCACTCATGGTTGCAAACTAACGTCTAACAAACCAAAATAAACTAGATGAAATAATTACTCCCTGAACCGAGGAACAAAAACACAGCATAAGCGCAATCAACACAAACACCAACCCCAACAATAACCCACAATAACCTCCAGCAACACAAGAGTCAGTGGTTATGAAGAAAAAATGCTATGCAAATGCTTGAAGTGCAATACAATCTGTCAAGTAAAGAAACAAAACAAAAACTACATTTTGATACTTTCCTTTGTTAAAAAAAACCAACAAAACTGTATTAAAGTCTATCGAGATTTAAAGCGAAACCGGAAGTCCAGAGCAGGGATTTATTTTGTTTGTGACCTCTTCGAAACGTGTTAATTCAGTTTGATTAGCTTTTTTTTAAAATTACGTCTTTA
The DNA here is from genome assembly GCF_963422515.1 of Blennius ocellaris. Lineage (NCBI taxonomy): Eukaryota > Metazoa > Chordata > Actinopteri > Blenniiformes > Blenniidae > Blennius > Blennius ocellaris. The sequence goes on from NC_137663.1 coordinate 22,302,393, forward strand.
CTTTGTGTGTATATAGTTTGATTAATTGTGTACAAGGAAATTGATTTTTTTTATTTTTAGAAAATGGTTTTTAAACCCCGTAACATTATGTGTATTTTTACGTTGAAAGGAAGTACAAGCGACAAGCGGACACACCGCCCCCGAGCGGCGGTGCTGCGGATTAACACTTCCGTGCGGCGGAGAACGCGGTAAAACGAGGTTCCGGTGTAGGTACCCAGCAGAAAGCAAGCAGCAGCATGGCATCGAATAGCGGCGTGGCTCACGTTAACGGCCAGGAGCCCGCGTCCCTGAACGGCGAGCCGGTCGTGAAGCGGCAGCGGGAGAGCGGCCCGCAGGACACGTCGCTCCGCATCCCGAAGGAGCCGCAGAACAAAGTGACCGTGGTGCTCGGGGCGCAGTGGGGCGACGAGGGGAAGGGGAAAGTTGTGGACTTGCTCGCCATGGATGCAGATATCGTCTGCAGGTGCCAGGTAATGATAATTAATGAAAAATAAAGGGGGGGGTGTCACCTTACACAGCCGCACCGAGCTTTTTTTCCCCCTCGAGACGCGGCAGTTTTGGTGAAAATGGTGGCAGATTAGCCGCCGTTAAATATTCATGACCCGGAGCGCGCGTCAACAACCTTGTGCGACCTCCCGGATGTTGGACGGTTACAGCGGTGCTAGCACGCTGAGCTAACTGGGGGGGTTGGTTTGTTGTGGATTCCGGGATGGTGGGCCCCCTTAACCCCCTCCCCAATAGAGCCGGGTGGATTCCCAGCCGATCACAGCCAGCCTATGCCGGGTTACATAACCCGGACCGCCCGCCGCCTGCAGCTGTTGCTCCTCACATTTGTCCAAAATGTGACTTTGGCTCCTCTAAATCGATCCAGATTACACACACCAACTCACCTGCTCGTCAGCAGACAAATATTGGCATTTATTTGTTTAATCGGTATTCATAAACTACATTTGTTTAGTCCTTGCGTCACACGGAGATTGTAAAGATAAGACATTAAGAGCTTCAAGCAGAGGACTTGTTATTTTAATAGAGTTGTAGAAATAACACCTGAAGCCAGCAGCTGTTTGTACCTGTGAGGCTGCTCCTGTAAACAATGTGATATTCCAATGTGAATGTGTGATTGTGCTTTAATAACACGTCTTGTTTATGTCTCCTAATGTAAGCAAGGAAGAGAAAATAGAGCTTTAACTCACAATCCAACCCCGGAGAGTCTGCTCATATAAAGCATTTACCTTTATGCAACTTTTATGTTTCACAATGCCCCAATGATCCATGGTGTTATAAATATATTAAAGTTGTCATCTAACAATGTGATTATATGGATTATAACAGTGGTGTAATACCCATTTAACAAAAGCTTAGAAATCGGCTTAATTGTGGAAAATCATCCGATGCACCAACAAAGATCATCCTGCTTCTGTTGCCTGCTGCGACCTGTTGGGTCCATTAAGAGCCTCTTGTTTCGTGCTGCACTCAGCCCTCAGTAAAGCCACATTAGCATTTGCATTTGGAAGGTCTGAGACCTACTTTTCCAAACCGAGCGGTGACGCTTGTTTTGGGCACGTCACCAGCATTTGGCTGTCTGTGTTCATTATCTCACCAGTGCACTAAATGTGACTGATGCAGAAACTGAACTACATATCTTAAGGGGTGCTTTTGTATCAAATTTCCACTCTTTCTCTTTGATTTGTTTAATGTCTAGTTGTACAAGCAAAGGCATGTACGCTGTGTGTTTAATAGAAACTCTCCCCTTCTTGAATTCTGTTGCTAACATTTAACACATTCACTGTTAGTCCAGTGCCACAGATGTGTAAATATGAATGAAATATCACACTGAGTGAACTGAACTCCTCATTGCACGCGGCAGTGTGGAGTGCTTTGCTTTCCTCACACACTTCATACAAGGTCAATCGATCAGTCTAAAATGCCTGTAGTTGTGAGCTTGTGTTTGACGATTAACCCTCTGGCAGCTTGTGCGCTGGGATGAGACCCTTCACCTTTGCGACTTTCAGTATGAAAGTCGGATGAATCGTTGATTTGACTCCATTCCTCTTTGATGTTTTGCTGTGTTGCTGTGTTGCTGCTGGATCATTTGGCTCTTTGTCCGCGCACACAAGAGCACCACATTGTCGCTGTCCTCACTGCAGATGCTTTGTGCCCTTTGCTTCCTGCATAGTTTTTCTTGAGTTAAGCCGCCTCGTTTCTCTTGTGTCTACTGTCCGCAGGGAGGAAACAATGCCGGTCACACGGTGGTGGTGGACTCGGTGGAGTACGACTTCCACCTGCTGCCCAGCGGGGTGCTCAATAAGAAGGCCGTCTCTTTCATCGGTACGATGCGGAGCTGCGGTTTCATCTGGAACGGCTCAGAGATGGCGGGATGATAAATCCTGTAATAAAACCTCTGGGTTTGAACATCTGAACTACCACAGACGTTCTTATCAGCTTTTTATGTACAGTAGAGGAAGTGACCCTGATTGTTTAGTTAGAACAGTTGATCCATTCACCGGCTGGTTTCAGTGAGGACAGAAGTTTGTTGCAATTTAAAACCGTGACTTTCCTCTTGTATTTCTGTTTAAATCCCTTCTATTGTGCACGTCTTCCTATTTCCTCTTTTTTGTCAGTAAAGAAGCAGGAAGTGAGCAGAGCGGAAACTCAGATGTTATATAAATAATTGGGAAATCATGCTCCAGACACGTCATTTCTACATGTTTGGACTCCAATCTCTGAGCCGTTAAAACACAATAGTGAAGACAAACGCTGCAAACACACACAGGACAGTTTTCTTGCTCTGTTCGATTAGAGAAAGAGGTTTAAGATGCCCTGTCCTCTTCAGGCATAAAAAGGCATAAAGGCAAATCTTAGGTCAGTGTTTTTAACGGTTTTGTGTTGCGTTGCAGGAAATGGAGTAGTGATACACCTTCCAGGGCTGTTCGAAGAGGCTGAAAAGAACCTGCACAAAGGGAAAGGTGAGGTCTCTCCCGACACAAGCCGCCACAGGCTTCATCACCACGTTGCTGATTGTTGTTTCACGCAGGATTGCAAGGATGGGAGGAGAGATTAAAGATTTCCGACCGCGCTCACATCGGTGAGTAAGCTCCTCCCTGTTGTTGTTTGTAAATATGTGCTCCCCCCAATGACGTACCCCCCCTTTTGTCCGCCCCCAGTCTTCAACTTCCACCAGGCTGTGGATGGAATCCAGGAGCAGCAGCGACAGCAGCAAGAAGGAAAAAAGTAAACGCGCTCGATGTGTCTTTAGAAGCTGCGCCTTCGTTTATCGTTCGATTGGCTGTTAAGTTTGGTTTTTTTTGTTTTCGTGCAGTTTGGGAACCACCAAGAAAGGCATCGGGCCCGCCTACTCCTCCAAAGCCGCTCGAAACGGCCTGCGGGTCTGTGACCTCGTCTCAGATTTCAAGGTTTTTGAGGACAAGTAAGAATGTACTTTTGACGTGGACTGGTCATCTGTGATGTGAGCAGAGCAGCCGGGGTTTTTAGATCGGGGTGCGTTTGTTTCTGACAGTCTGTAATCTTCTGTACTCATTTTCTATTATGATTAAGTGTTTAAGCCAGGTGGTAATTTCGTGCAACATTAGATCAAGGTTCTACAAATGTATGACTTTGTCAGTGTCAACATTGTATTGGTCAGTCTGTGCCTTCAGCTTGCCAGCAGATGGCGCCACCTCTCTGAAAAGCACAGCCTTGTGTGGAGCTTTGTTTGCCCAGACCTGCTCTCACTCTTCCTCTCCCGCCTCTGCAGGTTTCGAATGTTGGCCGAACATTTCCTGACGATGTATCCCAACCTCAACGTGGACATCGACAGTGAGCTGGAGCAGCTGAAGGTAGGAACAGTCGCATTTTGGAGCTACAGAGTTTCCCCTTTTGAGTATAACGCAGGACTTCCTATTAAACGAAATACTTCCAAAGAATCAGAATGCTGTGGAGCAAAAAGCTGCTTTGCCTTTTTTCCCCTTTTTGCTCTGAAACACTGAACCTCTTCCTGGGGACTTCGGTCATCTTCATGTTTCATATTCTTCAAGTAAATCTGAGACGCATTTAGGACAGGGGTGTCAAACATAAAGCTTGTGGGCCAAATTTAGCCTGCAAGAGGCTCCAATCCAGCCCAGATTTTATTTTTTAGGATGCATTTCTTGTTTAACATTAAAAAAAAGGCATACCTACAGTCGTAGGAGACATTTTGTTGTTTCATTATATATTATAAATTTCACAGTTTTACGTACAAATGTTTCATTATAATTGGTTGAGTCATAATTATTGTTTCTTTTTTTGTGAAAATGCAAGACATTTTCATCACCCATACTCTGTGCCAGAAGAAAGAAAACCTTTAAATTAAAAATGTAAAGCTAATTATAGCACTATTTTACCGGTCTGGCCCACTCGAGTTTTAAAAAAATCTTCACATAACTTTTAACAGTGTTAACTTAATGACTATCAACACTTCCACACACATTTTGAATTTGTTGCCCGTTTCCTCAGGGATACGCTGAGCGACTGCGCCCTCTTGTGACCGATGGTGTGTACTTCATGCACAAAGCTCTGACTGGACCCAGCAAGAAAATCCTGGTGGAGGGAGCCAACGCCGCCCTGCTGGACATCGACTTCGGTGAGCCACCGGGGTTTTTTTTGTTTGTTTGTTTGTTTTCTGCCTCTGCTCTAACCGGAGTGTCTGTCCTCAGGGACGTATCCTTTCGTGACGTCGTCCAACTGCACCGTGGGCGGCGTGTGCACCGGGCTCGGTGTGCCGCCGTCTTACGTGGGCCGCGTCTACGGCGTGGTTAAAGCGTACACCACCCGGGTGGGGGTGGGGGCCTTTCCCACCGAGCAAAACAACGTGAGTAGAACCTGAAGACGAATGCTCCTCCTCAGAAGGATCACTGTTTTTCTAATGGCATCCCACCTTCATATGTATGTTCGTTTTGTACTTTTTATGGTGATGCAAACGTGTACTAGTCCCTCCCCTCCTCGGTCGTTGTGGAGCTGCAGGTTAGATCTGATTGCAGGGAAATCCTCACTAGAGATCAGCGCCGATCAAGGCGCTGAGCTGCTGGGTGTTCCTGGAAAACGACCAGCCTTCTGTGGCTGTATCATCCTGGAAACATTGTGATAATACCAAACCGATGTGCAATTTGATGAAATAATCACATTTTAATAATGGAATGCGCCAATTTGCGGTGGTTTAGATATCAAACCAATAGACTGAACAGTCAACAGGGATCCAAAAAACCAGCAGGGATCAATGGCGCTTCCAGGTTTAGATGAATTTTCTTTTTTTTTAACCTCGAGGTTAAACTTGTTTTTACTGCTGTATTCGAGACGTAGAGGAAATGAAACAAGTGTAATAAATTCTGTAAGCAATATTGTAAAGTTATATTTGAGTATATATCCATTCAAAAACTCCATATACATTTTAAAGTGATATTACTTGATGTATTTCTCTAACTGAATTATTTCTGATTAAGCCCATATTCCCTTGTTATCCTGGTGTATTCATAGTGCACCTTGGCTGTAATTCCTATCTGACTCACTTATTGCCTGGAAAAAATAAAAATTGTTCTGCTCCATCAGTATCTTAACGACATAACAGGAGAAACGCTCTTCTCTATGACAGATTTCTATGTGGTGGTGTTTGCCATGAGTTTTATTGAATTACATTTAAAAAAAAAAAAGGAAATCAAATCTGATCATCATCTGATTTGTCAATTTCCTGCTCATTCAGTCCTCAATACAGACGTATTCCAGGACGGTTCACAATATTTTGTCCACCTTTCACAACTAAGAGCAACGTGCGATAAATGACTTTGATTATCTTCGTTAAACTGAAAAATCTACTTTAAATATCTGCCTCTGAGGTGTTAAATATCCCAATCACATTGATCTGGCTGTGCTTTTGCAGAAAAGTTTGATTACCAGGTAAAATATTTATTGTGTTTTTCCCCCCACACAGGAGACCGGAGACCTTTTACAGTCCAGAGGACGTGAGTTCGGCGTGACGACGGGCCGACGGAGGCGCTGTGGGTGGCTGGACCTGATCCTGGTCCGATACGCCCACATGGTGAACGGCTTCTCTGCGTAAGACCCCATCAGACTATTTCAGATTACTTCCTGGCTCAAGTTACTCCACAGGTTTTTTTTTTTTGTTGTAATCGGCTAAGCTGCGCTGAGACGCACACACAGACGTGGTCATCAAACTCAAACGAGTCACTTCTTCCGTCTGCAGCATCGCCCTGACGAAACTCGACATCTTGGACACGCTGCCGGAGATTAAAGTGGGCGTGGCCTACAAGGTGGAAGGACAGCCTCTGCCAAGTTTTCCAGGTGAGAGAGAATCATTTAAAATCGAGTTTATTCACTTTAAGTGACGTCATAGTGTCTGAGAGAGTTGAAGGGCTGCAGATCCCAAGAGAAAATCAAACAGATGCGGATGTGATTGACAGATAAAACTACCAAACTGTTGGAGAAAAATATCAAAACGTACAATAATAGAAGCCAGACTTTTAACACCTTTTGTTGAAGTAAATCACTGTTGTCCCAAATCTGCTGTAATCAGCTTCTTCATGCCCCAGTTTTTCCCATCATTGAATGTTTTAGTCATTCCAGCCCTCAGTGTTTGTATCTTTGAAGCTCCCATCTGTCCGTAAAAGCTTTTCATGCCAGAGATAATTACCGTAAAGACTCTGGTTACAGGTGAAGGAACATGCCTCTACATCTCCAGAGTGTCCACGTTTCACATGGATCAGCTTTTTTCCTCTTTTTGCAGGAAATGCAATATCTGGGCTTTTTTTTTTTTTTTTTTTTTTTAAAGAAGAAGAAGAAAATCCGTATGGCAGCACATTTATCTTCTTTACGTCGGGGTTTATTGTGCCAAATGGAGCAAATTGAATTGTTGAGCTGATGAAACAGGCTGCGCTGAAGCCAGTTTTTCTGCTGTCTAACGCTGCAGGTTTCCACTCGTGCCGCTTTCTCGAACAAATCGGGAGTCACACAGACGTTTCGTAGTAGAAGAGGCTTCGGGTGTTTTTATTTATTTATTTATTCATTTATTTTTAAACCTCGTGTTCCAGCGAACATGGACGTTCTGACGCGGGTGACGGTGGAGTACGAGACGCTGCCCGGGTGGTGCTGCAGCACCGAGGCGGCCCGGAGCTTCGAGGATCTGCCGCCTCAGGCCCAGAAGTACGTCCAGTTCATCGAGGACTTCCTGCAAGTGCCAGGTTCGTGACGGGATCCGTTCCAGTAACGGGAGAAACCCGGAGCCCAAACCAAAAAAAAAAGAACACCCGCTCTCCGCTTTGCCAAAAACTCATTTTATGTCTCTTCTTGTGGTTTTCAGTGAAGTGGGTGGGAGTCGGCAAGTCCAGGGAAAGCATGATCAAACTGTTTTGAGCCAACCGACACATTCTGGGAGCCTCGCCGGCCCTCCGGGGTCGAAGCGGAGGAGGTCGCAATGCAAACCCATTCCTGGAGGAAGCGGTTCACCAGCAGAGCAACACGGGCGAAACCTTTTCAGTTGCTGTGTGCGCGTCACACTCACAATAATTCACACCTCTAATTTATGCATTCCACCTCTTTTTTTTTTCTATATTTATTTTGGTGTTGATCTTTAAAACCTGCTTCAAATATTTAGGTCTTTTTTTTTTTTTTTTTATCACGCTTTACATTTAAGCAATTTTTTTAGCAATCACTAGGGATGCATGATATTTCATATGTGCAGATATCTAATCTGCCAGGATTTTCAAAACAAAATATTGCCGATTAGTGACACCGATATAATCCAGTCTGTCGATGCGTCGTGTCCACAGATTCCATCATTTCCCTGCTTCCTCTTCAATGTCTGTGTGAAACACACCGCAGTGCATGCTGGGTACAGGGTGCGTCACCCCTCGGCTCATTTGCATAAAGTTGAATCCATTAATTACGAAACTGAGGAAGCAGAGGTCCGACGCGTCACGAAACCTTCGCAAAACCATCTAAACTCCCGGGAGTGAAACCAAAACGAAGACGGGATTCAGCCGCCGCTGCATCTTATTTCTCACCTCAAATGTTTTCCGAAATACTTTTCGCTGAACTGTTTCAGTAGTAAAAGAAGAAAAAAAAATGTATGGCCGAGCCGCCATGTTGGTTTGGTTTGAAGTCCAGGAGCAGCGTGGCGTCCTGAACAAAACTTTATGTTGAAGGGAAGCCTCAAGTTATTTCAGAGTTTGTTTCCATGCAAGAAGGGGAAATAAAAACAAAACACGCCCTGTGGACACTCGTCACATGATAATCAGAATACAACCATCAGTGTTTCTATTCACTTGTTTATTCTTTTTAGTGTTAATCGGCAGATTCCAGTGTGCCGATGTCGTCATGCATCCCTTGTTGAAAGTAATGAAACAGACCGGAGTTTAAATAATAATAACTTAATAACTCGCAGTTTCAGCTTCAACAACTCACTGGAGCGTCAAAACTCCCCAGTTGTTCCACGCTGTCCCGTCATGTTACCATCGTGTGTGTGAGAAACGAGCTTCTGATGAACAGATATTTTAACCTTCGTATTGGAAGGATGTTACAATTTTAAGAAAAAGAGGATTGTCTGACTTTGTAATGAAATGAAAAATTGACTTTAAAAGCCGTCATGTGATTAGTGAGAGTGTGAATTTTTCTATCTTTAACCATTCTGAAAACATGAGAGCATCTCAGTTAAGTTTGTGTAAAAAAAATAAATAAAAAAAAAATCTTTGATGATCATGGGAGCAAATGTAGAGCTTTTAAAAGAGACGTGAAGTAAACATGTTTTCACATCCATTCAGGCATTATCTGGTTTTTGAGTAAATGTAAAAAGGAGGGGCAGTAATGTACAGAGGTCATCTCAATAATTCCTGCAACATTTCATCACGCCAGTGATGGAAAAGAGGAACTCGGCTTGCTTTTTATCAATAAAAGAAAACCGAAGTTTACCGTCTGGTCATTTTGTATTTATTTATTTTTAATTTTAAAGCTGTAGTTTGAGATTGAAACCGGAAATGAAGCGTAATTTTCTGGTGATTTGACAGATGGACTCACTGGGTCTTTCCTCAGCCTCTTTGCTGTGTTTCCCACCGGGCCGTCGGCGGCGTGCAGATTGTCTCGCTCCTCGCCCTCCTCAGTTATGTCGACTTCCTCTCGCTGTTTGAAAGCCTTTCAGGACCCTGTGGGGATTCGATTAAAGTGTAAAGTGGGCTCCTTGGCACATCGATCAGAGATGTAACTGTGTACCAGGCCTTCCCAGATACTCCCAGTGTTTCTACTGCGTTAAGGACACGTTTTGCTTCCAGCCACTCCAGCTGGGGTCACCTGGCGGTCATGTCTCTGACGCCCGGGTGGTCAAAACACAAGTTAAGGTTGAGGAAGTTACTACATGCAGTTGGAGCGACGCCAGCTAACTCCAGTCTGAACACAAACTCCTTGAAACGGGCAACCGAGGCAGGTTTTTGTGCAAAAACGCCCATAGTTACAACAGTTACACAAGTTTTCTGTATTTTGCACTGAAAGATTTTGTTGAAATATTGACATTTTCGTCACTTACTCCGCACCACAGCAAGGAAACAAAGTTTAAAATTTAAGGTTATATTATACCCAATCGAAATGAAAATGGACTTTATGTGCGTCCTGGATTAAAATGTTTGATTTCTTTGGTTTAGATGCTTAAAAACATTTGACCACTATTAGAAAACACAATGCGGAAATACAGCAAAAGAAGCAAAATCAATGAATTATTTGTATTTCAAGCCATTTGAGTTAAAATTAGAAGCTACTGGATCTAGTTCACTTCAGGTTGTAATGAAAACTCTTGACACCTTTTAACAAGAATGTATCTCATAGTTTTAAAATTAATTTATCATACTTTATCAAAATTTATCATACTTATTCAAATTTCCTTTTTTTTTAATTAATTTTTTGCTTGTTTGTGCTCATTAACATCAAAATCTCTGAAGCTTAATGTACTAAAGCTTGATTAATAATTCATTTTAATTAGTATTGTGGGTCATAGATGCTCCTCCATGAGGCATTTGGCCTATTTTTTTGTTATTTTTAAGAACCTTAAATAATAGAAATCATTCAGCAAGTGACGAAATGCAATTACAATAACTTGATATCATGATCCATGTGCATTTATACCAACATACCAACAATACTGTGCTGAAGCTTCCAGTAAAAATCCAATCCAACTTTATTTATAAAGCACATTTAAAGATGCCATGGTGGACAAAAGTGCCATACAAAGAATATATGTATAAGATAAAAGTGCACAGTTTCCATGTTTACACACAATAAATAGAAGATGCATACAATAAAATGAATCATTAATAAAATGGTTAAAAACATGGGTAATTTAAAAGTCAATGGCTCACATGAATCCAAAGAGAACAGTTTTAATGTGTTTTTCAAAACGAACGAGTAAAGGGACCGGTCTGAGGCCGGAGTCGCCCGCTGGTGATCCCGGCTTATCGAGTGATCAGAAAATAGCGACTCCACCGTTTGGGTGACACTGTCCCGCGAAGACAGAAAACGTGGTGGGTTCTCATCTCCGCCCCTCAAAGTGCTGCTTCCCTTAAAGCGACCAAAGTTGCAGACGTGTGCTAACCGGTCAATTTCCAGTCCGCAAAGTCCCTGCATCATCAAAAATGGCAGATAGCGAGCTTACAGTAGATGAGCGAAGGCTTAATTGAAAATAAAGTGCTCATAACATCCAAGGCCTCTTCCTCCTCCTCCTCTTCCTCGTCATGTCTCTGCCTTGCCCCCATACCTCCCTCTCTTTTGTTTACTGTCCCTCCTTCGCTTGGTAATTGTGAGAAACGTTCATCAGCAGGTGAATCAACTTTCTGCGCGTCAAACTTCCATACCTCCCGCTTCCCTCCTCTGGATCTGGACCCCAGTTGAGTCTCGTCCACATCGATGATTGGAATCGTGACCTTCAGTCAACGACAAGTAAGAACTTTTTACATTTTCCACTCGCATGAGTGATCTTAATGAAACGAATCCCAATACGCAAACGACGTCCCGAACACGTTTAATGACGCTGAGCACGTCTGTGGAGAAGATCCAGTTTTGACCTTTCAGTGGAAAGTGACGCTTTGTGGCGGCAGGCAGTGGAAGAAATGTATTTTTTTTTGGTATTTGACACCGAGTAATGCGTTTTAAGTTTCCTCGAATGACTCGTCATCTTTCTTCCATTTTCTGGAAACCTTCCTCTCGCTCCACAGTGTCATGATTTATGCATCCGGGCGGGGGGGTGGGGGGGGATAAGACGTCTGCCTCACTGCAGCTGGAAAGAGTTCAGATTCTTTCTTTCTTTTCTTTTCTTTTTTTTTTGAAACAACGGTGGAGACAGCGGCTCTCACACAGATTGAATTGAAGGAGCTAAATGTATTTAACAGTTTATGAGTGCATGAAATAAATCCAATTCGGCAGATGGAGCGGGCGAGTATTTGCAGGAAAAAGACGGAGAAAGATGGAGCCCATCTCATTTTACATATACTCCTTTTGACTAGTGCATCTGACTAAGAATGCATTACATCCTAATGTGGTGCCCCGAGGTGGAGGACGAGTGAGTCAAACAGTTAAAGCTCCACACTGAAGTCTATTTGAACTCGTTTAAATGCTTTTAGATATTTTTCCTTTTCTTTTTAGATCATTTTTATTATTCATCTTGGTTAAAAATGGTTGAATCCTCTCGTTAAACTCACTGCAGTTTCACCCTGGGCACATCACAGTCAACCGTATTGCACATTTCTAACAAATGGCCTTGAAACACATGAGGAGAAGAACATGCAAACTCCACACAGAAAAGGTTCTCACAATCTCAGTCTGGACTCAAACCGGGGATTTATGAGTATGAAGAGATAATGCTTCCCACTTCACAGCCGAAAAGATGAAATTCCTATTGTAAATCTTCCACATTGTTATTAATTTATCACTTTTTAGTGCGTGAAAATGGTTTATCTTTTGAAAACATTAAAGCACAAAATCCATTTTGTCCTTAAATCCTTTGTGTAAAGATGAAACAGCTACTAACATTTGGACTCCGTTCTGATTTCATAATATATCATGTATTCCTGGACGTTTATATGTCGCCTTTTGAATCGATCGACGTCTTCAGTCAGAATTTGAGAAATCAGTAAAGAGGAAGAAGCAGCGTTGGATCTTTGACGGGATTTGATCTCCTGGGTCTGTTTTGGTTTTTAGATTTTACTACAGAAGCTCACGACTTCTGTTTGGGGAACGTTTGAATTTCTTTCTCATCAGTAGTTTATAACACTAATAATTTTATGCAAAAGTTGCTACTGTTACGCTTTTGGTAAAACACGACTTCCTCTCACTCTGATCAAAACATTTAACCTGAAAATAAATACGAAAGAATTTGACAAATCTAGTGCAACTGTCTCAAACAAGCTCATCATTTTAAATCATAAACTATATGTTGATACAGTTATACCAACTAATCTTTTACAGAAATCCAATCTGAGGTGATCGCTTGATTTATGCAAAAAAATTGTATTTTGGTGCATTTTAGTCAGTCGTATGATTTTTTAAATAAGTTTTGTTTTATAGAAATTGTATATAAAAGTGTTTATTTACATTTTAAAGTCTACTGGCTCACGCCTCTTCTTCTTGAGAGCCAAGATTTGTTGTCACAAACATATAATTACATTTTCATTCAAACTGTATTATTTATTTCCACCCCAATTAAAACTTCCTGTACAATTGAAATGATACACTTAATAAAACCTTTAGGAAAAACAGAAGCAGCAGATATTTTCAAAAACTGTTTGTAATCACTAAAGTAATGTATATACTTATTGGTAAATGTATAAATAAAATATGAGCATATGTGTTGTCGCTTGTCAATTCAGGGGGGGAAGAACCATTTTGTTTTTGTTTATTTACAAATGAAGGAAATTATCTGTACTGGCCCTTTGCAGTTTTGTGTTATTATACAATATTTGAAGTAATAAGAGATATTTTTGTCCACAGAATTGAAGCGTTCACAAGGATTTCAATGAGCGCCTCATAAATGGTTATCTTCTACAAATCCTTCACACTCATACTCAGCCAAGAATATCCTGATAAACATTAAGTAAAAGACCTTTATACTGAGCCCACAAAACCAACTCGAACATGTTCAAATCCCTCATCTTAACTCGATAAATCAACTTTAATTTTACGAGCAGACACATACGTTCTGATGCTTCCTTCATTTCCCCCTGCGAGTGGAAACGTTGTGCATTAAAGTATTTTTACTCTCCCTGTGGGGGGGGGGGAACCAGCACACCCTCAGAGGTGTAACCTCATCGTTCCTTCTCAACTCAGATGAGTTATTTCTGGGTGGATGCTGATTTTTTTTATTTTTTTTTTATGTTATTAGATATTATTGTTAATAACTGTTCTGAAGGTGGTGAAAAGCACAACTCTTCACCAGCTCCTTACAGTTTTTTTTTACAGTCCAACATGACTAACCAGATCAATCACTGTTTTCGGTTGAAGCTATTTCTACTAATTGAGCATTAGAATCGTGGAAAACTCTGAGAACAATGGCCCCGTTTCAGACATCGTTGAGGACAAGGGCCGACTTTGATAAGGACATTGATTGGACAGGAGAACACGGATGAATAAGTGCAGAAAACGATTGGCTGAAATGAAGTTTCCCGTGACGTCTCCCAGACTGTGAGACTGAATTCAAGCCACGGTCCACACCGGAAGACAGTGAAGCCTGGTGGTGGAAGCATCATGATATGGGGATGTTTCTCTATTTATCGCTTATCGTACTTGAAGAAGTCATGTTGCGCCGTGCTGAAGAAGAAATGCCCTTGAAATGTACGTTTCAAAAAGACGACGACGAAATACTGCTTCTTGGGAAACTGAAAGGGATTTTACTTTACTTGCTCATCGTTCAATATTTGAATAAATTAACTTCAAATCCTAACCCCCCCCCCCCTTCTCTCACTCCATATAGTCTCTCTATCTATGATTGATCAAATCCATGATGTCGATCACATATAGCTTATGTCTGTTAAGCTAAGACCTCCAGCTTCTCCCACTGGGTCTGCCTGTGTATGAAAATGTGTTCAGATCAACTGCCAAAGACGTGAGGAGCTCCAGCGAAAGTTTCCAGGTCGAAAGAAGCAACTCGTGCCAAAGAAGTAAATCAGTCTGAGAGCAAAGAACTCAGTTACTCTGTAGCCCCCCCCCCCCCCCCCCAAAAAAAGGCCATTTTATATGATTTAAGCAGCTTCACACTTTGGTTTAAAATGATCCTAAAACATTTTATATGTGACTGATTTGTGTCTGAAACATTCTCAACAACATAAACAGATGTTTCCTCCATGAAAACAGAATTATTAATGACCGTTCACACACAAACTTCTTATATGACCCTTTGAAATGTAATGAAACAATTTGAGGATTTCTTCACTTGGCTTTGTAATTTTTAGCTAATTTTACATGTTTGTCTCCATAAGAGAGAATGTGAGCAAATTTCCTTTCTTAAAATCAGGTATCATTCATACAGTTATACTGAATATTTTCATACATTCCCAGTCGACACAACAAAACATTAGCAACACTAAACTGAGCTATACTCATTTTAAAAGATTAATCAGCGACAATAGGTTTTTTTTAGGTTTTTTTTTAGTTCCATGTCTAAAACATCCTTCTGCATGTGATCTCTGGTTGACTGGCTTTATTTCTCTTTCTGGTCCAAATCCTCCCAAACACATTCAGTTGAGTTAAAAGCTGAGCAAATCTACAGAAATGCAGTTTTCTGAATTGTGACGGGATGATCTGTCACCTTCAATTCTGAATGGCTCTTTAACACTGAGCTTCATTAACATTGAAGGATTAATTTGAGTGTCTTTCTTTTTTTTGCAACAATATCTTTATTTAACTTTTCAAAATAAAAGTAAAGTTTCTCAGATATACTTTGTTACACTATCATATTGAAGATTAATTGCTGTTCATTAAAAAAAAAAAAAGTGAAAAAATCAGAACAAAAGTTTCTCCCAGGTACAAGAAAAATGAGTTTTAAAAAATTTAGGAAAAAAAAATGTCAAGACTGTGAAAGGATGTTGGAGTGCCACAAGACTTCAGTTGTTTAGATTTAAAAAAAAACTACAGTCGGGGAAGTGTGGTTTTGAGATTTGACTGACACTTTCAGTTGCAGATGAAATTTGGATTTATGTCACGCAGGCCTCCAGCTTGAGCTGATATCTGAAACCAAGTTGCCGTTTCCAGAGGAGAAACATTTTCCTGCATTTGCATTTCTATTGGATGCCGAATAACACCTGTGATTTGGAGGGGAAGGAGGGAATTTGATGATAAATGTTCAAGACTAATATTGTTGTTGGCGAAATACATGGATGACGAACTGAAAGACACCTGTTTTCATCTAAAAGTTGTGTTTTCAGTTTGATCATTTATGCATTTGTTTGTTTGCTCAGACTAAAAGAGCTGATGTTCATGATTTGCAGTTGAGAATGACGTGGATGCAGGGACAATATTCAAAGAAACATCCACACTTTGCACCAGACCACCTTTTCATTTGCAGCTTTCGACAACAGTCCGCACGAATTATTTCAGATGACAGAACAAAGGATCAAACCTCACCTCTACTTATTAAACGTATATTATTTTTGTCTCCAAGGGAACCAGGCAGCTCACTGATCTGCAGTGATGTGCAAATAATTCAATAATCAAAATTCAGAAATCAAAAATATGCAATATGTAACATGGCTGTCACTTCATACACACACACACACACACTGAGGAAGATGGGATATTGAGGGCGGCTGCGCTTTCGTCCACTTGCAGAGTAACTCTGATCAAACCTCAATGAAATGCGAAAATTGATCGTAGGCAGCAGATGAAAAACACGTGACCGCCACTATAGCTCCCACCACACAAGCACACACACGCGCACACACACACACACACACACACACACACACACACACACACACACACACACACACACACACACACACACACACACACACACTGTTTTAACGTTGCAATTAACGAGGAGAAGAAACAAAACGGCAGATTTACAATCTGAATCAAACGACACAGCTGGACGCAAAATGTGTTGCTGGAATCTGATTCTTCTCTTCGAAATGAATGTGGGAAGGAAAAAAACAACAAAACAAACCCTGCTCCATCCTCATCTCCACCTTCATCTTGTCCAGCCACACCCCCCCCCTTTTTCTCTCTATCTCTTTAATTCAGTCTCTCACTCTCTATTAAAAGTCTCTTTGACTGAGTATCTTTTCCTCTCTTGTGCACTCAGCACCCCCCACCACACACACACACACACACACACACACACACACACACACACACACCCATGCTCCCACACATCGCCTGCATGCGGCTGCCTGAACTCATGAAACACTCCTCATGCTGCTGCTGGTACTCTCGATCCCTTCATTTTGAGGTAAGCACGCACACTCACACACACACACACACACACACCCACACACACACACACACACACACACCGTCTGGGGCTGGACTGTCCGGTGCGCTGGTCTTTACCGTGAATCTGATGGACCCGGTGGGACTGTAAGTGGTAATAAAGTGGGACTACGATGGATGACTGTCTCTGCTGCTGCATGGCCGGCACTTAATGCAAAAGGCGTATTGCTGCTTCCTCTGGTCAAGAAGTGCATAATGAATCTGGCGTTCTGTGTTGCAGTCTGAAGTTTGTGTGTGTACGGTGGATGAGCAGTGTTCCCATCCTGGGTTTCCATGTTTTATTCATGTGTCGTTGAACCAAAACTCTGGAGCAGCATCTTTACTTGGTAATCCATTGAGTTATCAGAAACACGGTTATTTTGCTCCTGACCTCTTTGAATTTTCCAAATTTGTTGAATTCTAACTCAGTGCTTGTTTTTTTTTTTTTTTTTGAGGTAGGTGTTTAAGATTGGGAATCAGGTTGCGATATTTCCAATTCAGTAAGTGGACAGTCCCTTTGTGTATTCCTGGAAGCAATAAAACTGTTTGGAGAGCAAGTTTATATTCTGCTGTCACCGCGTGACAGTTTATTGCTCCCATTTTGGATCGACACCAGAGGATCTGCTGACTAAAGGGCTGCAGCCACTGAACGTTCAGGAGACAATAAAGCTCAGCGTTTTGATATTTTTCACGCAAAATGAATTGCAAGCGACAGACACACTGATCCAAATGAGAAAATCTTGGAATCCTCTATGGTATTTCCAGTTGTAGGAGCACAAACACCCTCACACACAGTCTGAGGCATCGTTTTGACTTTAGTTTTTTCCCCAAGCGGTTCTGTAGAGCATGCAAATAGTGAATGATAATCACTCCAGGAGCAGCTGTGTGTAGCCCTGCCACGCCTCAGAGGCTGATGTTGCACTCTTCTGTTGTCTGCCATTGATTATCTTCTCCAGTGGCGGGATTAATGTCAAACATTCTGTTTATTCGTGTAAAATCCCCGCTAAACGCTGCGAGCGTCATGTAAAGGCTGATGCCTCTGGTCCTTGTCCAGTGTCCCCTCCATCAGAGTGTGACGGGGACGGCATCCCCACCGGTTACGGGTCCAGGGACTCCATCCTCAGACCCGGAGCCAAGAAGGAGTGGAAAAGACGAAGGCGTGGGCACCCAAAGCGGATTGACAGGCGAGTCCAGTTCAGACTTCCATCACTTCTCGTGCTACGATGTGGACCGGATGACCGGCTTTTTGTCCGGGATGTTGCTTTCAACTGTGTGTCAGTGCTGCGGTTGTGGCTGGAGTCTGACGTTTGTGCAGCTGCAGCCGGCGTGTGTGCAGCCCGGGTCTTGTGGTCAGCCCCGTGCCTGTGTGCTTATGTGTGGTTGCTGATGTTTCAGCTGCAGCAGCTGGGATCCAGAGCGGGCTGCGGCCGAGGCCGACAGAGAGAAGCAGCAGCAGCAGCAGGAGCAGTCGGTGTTTGGTCTGACCGGAGGTGCAGCCATGCGCTGCTCCACCCTGCTCGCCATCTTCACCGGGGTGCTTCTCTACCTGGTGCTGGGGGCGGTGGTGTTTCGCGCCCTGGAGGCTCCGTGGGAAGAAGGGAAGCACATGCAGCTGCAGGACACACGCCGGGTCTTCCTGCTCAACTTCTCCTGTGTCAGTCCAGACAACCTGCAGGCCCTCGTGGAGGTATCAGTGGCGGGAGCATTTGGCTTTACTTTGAAAATTATACACTTTCTTTTACATTGATTCCTTTTTGGGGGTCATTTTGAGAGGGAATTCGATGCTCCTGCTACTTTATTTTGTCACTTTTGTGGTATTTAAAATAGAAATCCAATGGGCTCTTAAAATATAATAACAGCCAAACTCGGTCTTAACGTGATTATGAGCAGACATACAGCATACTGTTTTCCATTTTAATATGCACAGGAAATACAGTTAGAAAAAAGTTCGGACACTATGCACAATGTAAATAAACGACAGTGTCCAATGATGTTCAAATGATTTAGAGCCTATATGTAAGTAAAAGTATAGTACAAATATAACAAAACACATATTGAAAATTGATGATTCAGATATGAACATGTTTGAAAGAATTGAAGAGTGAATAATAAATCTCTGGGTAAGGATGATTCTAAACAAACAAAAGCATATGCTAACAACAAAAAATCTCATGTCTGCTGGAGCTCATACAAAAGTGAATTCAGGATTTAACTCATATAATGGAGCTTCAAAAATAAGTCCATATTCTGTGAAATATTGCAGGATAAAGAAGAAAAGATACCACCAATGGCCAGTATTCAATGGTTTGTAACAGCATGGTGTCTAATAGACAGCAGCAAGCTTTGCTTATTGGAGGGAAATGAATCAGGGGCTGTATGTGGTCTGCGAGTTAGTCTTGAATCATTTGTTTCATATTTCAATCTGACCCTCTGTGGATTTTCAGTTATAACATTTACAAGATTTGTAGCGACATATCATGCCTGCTTAACACCGTCAGTACACTTTAAATGGTTGAAATGTAAGATTTTCTTTAATCGTGGTGTTATTTTCTGCTTCTGATGAAGCTGAATCAACACAGAATGTCTCATCCGCTGTTGAATCTGCATCTTATGCAGGAAAAAGTAACACTGCCAGTGTCCAGTTGATGTTATTTATATGTTTACATATCCTCTTTAAGCGAGAGCTGGTAAAGAAAGAAGATAGAAATGTGCTTAGGCTGAATGTCTTGCACATATCTGAGAGCTTGAGACTGACAATGAAATCACTGAGACTCTCCTGTGTGGGTATTCAGGATGAAGACCCCCCCCCCCCCCCACACACACACACACACACACACACACACACACACACACACACACACACACACCCACACACTACTAGTGTGGTCAGTGCAGGTTGTTAATGGCTCTGTGGAGCGGCGCAGCACAGCCATGTATGCACCGACTAATTGTGTGTCTTTAAGTGCATGAAAGCTGATCCATGCTGCCTTTTACAAGGTGTGTCAACTGTGTTTTGATCCTGAGATCATGGCTGGATGACCTCGCCA
Source organism: Blennius ocellaris (assembly GCF_963422515.1). NCBI lineage: Eukaryota > Metazoa > Chordata > Actinopteri > Blenniiformes > Blenniidae > Blennius > Blennius ocellaris. The sequence goes on from NC_137663.1 coordinate 22,321,922, forward strand.
CAGTGTGAACGCGTAAAGACACAGTTTGAGCGTCCAAGGTTCAAATGTTAAAGCATGTGAAGGACAGGACAAAAGTAAATAGATTTTATTGATTTTTTTTTTTTTTTTTTTTTTAAATGGACAATCTGCATTGCCTGCATGGAGCTTATGTACAAATGATCAAAAAGGCAAAACAGATAATGGCTTATGAAATTAGCACTGGTTTGCAGTTTACATGTTCTCCCCTTATGTCTAAAGTGGTATGGAAGATGGACTTAAGAAACACCTTTTGTATACGAAAAACCATGTTAATATTATATCCATACAGTTTAATAGCATTTTAAAATTTCAACTATAGTCATTATTATACTTGTTAAATGTGTGTAGGTGAGTGTATTGTATTGATTTTGTATTTATATAATGGCAGCCTTGCTGAGAACAAACCCTTAAAAATAAATTACAATAAAAAATAAATAAAAAGTGACACTTTTCCCACAAGTGAAAATGCATTATGCTCACTGAAACATCGTCCTGATGTTGTTGAGCCTCCGCAGCTCTCTTCATGATGAAGTGAAAGCAGAAAATCGAACCGAAAACAATTTAGTCTGGATCCAAAACAAGTCGGCTGTGGACATTTTGCTGGAATCTTGTCATTTTAAAGAGAGAACGATTTAAAAAGTGAAATGAAAACGCTTGACTTGCTTTACTTGTTTCAAGGCGTCCCTTTACAGTCCCGTTTGTTTTGTATTGATGTGTTTTAGCTTTGGCCTCATTCTGGCGTATCGAGTGGCGACTCTTCTCCCTGCGGTGCAGAATTTTCATTCAGACGCTGCACTTTAAGCAAACAGGTTCTTGCATGTCAACTGACAGAGGAACGGACACAACCGGCTCTCCTTCTCCTGCAGGGGCTGAGGTGGACGTCATGAGGCGTCATTTCATTAATTAGAAAAAAACTGGCTGTTATTGAGCTTATCAGCTGAGGATATGTGACATTACAAGATGTTTTTGATGTTGTTTTTTTTCCATTAATACAATATTACAAAATATACTGTCTTATACACACAACCCACTAACCTTTTACAGTGTGAGAAAACTATAAGACGAGGATTGTTTGTGTGACCTTGCACAAGAAGACACTTGTGAAAACGTGTCACACTGTTGATGGCGGCTGACACAAAAGTGGCGGCCACATTATTCAAGAGTGAGCAGGGCAGCTGGTACAGACTCGTTCTTCAGATGTTGTCCAGTGCAACAGGTCACCGGTGTGGGTCAGGTTTCACTGAACAAATGTCAGATGTTTCAACAGGTCTTCAATAGACCCCGGGTTTCCTCCGCCTGCCACCTGTCCTCAGAGCTGAGCGCTGAAGGTTTCTGGTGACGTGTCAGGTCGTCCCACAGGGAGCGAGAGCGTCAGGATTTTCAAATGTGGACTTACTCATTTCCTCTGATCTGGTTTGGTTTCGAGGTTTAAAAACTACGACCTAAAACTCACAAACTGCTAAAAATCGCACCATAAATGCAAAACCTCAGAGGTTTCACGTTTATGCTCCGTTTCCCATGTCTGCACACGTACACAGCTTTCCTTGGTTCCTTATCAAAGAATATATTCATATGTGGCTCAAATAATTCACATTGAATTATTTGAATTGAATTATATTTTTACATTTTTCAGTCAAATAAATGTGTCTTTAGGCCAAATTAAATAAAAATCCCCTTGATCATCATATCAATATTGTGAACCATTCTACCAACAATGTAGTGAAACACACACAGGGCCCCTCTTATAGCAACAAAAATACATATTTTATACCCAACATGATAGCAAATGTTCCTTTTGCTATTTTGATAATTTTCTTTTATTGATTTATTGTCTTCACATGACTCTAATCTATGCATCTATTATATATAATAACTTATAACAGGTCCTTTATGTACATCATGCAGGAATATAGTAATATACTCCAAAACAAATAGCTTCAGTTGCTGTGATTGAGTAAATATGTAGATATTGTAACAGAGATGGGATATGTTATCTTATCATGCCTTGACAAATGTGTGTTTATAAAAATGTGTATTTTCTAACATTTGTATAACAAATATGTAAAAACTGCGATATTATACCTTCCCTGTTTGCATTTCTTACTGATTCTTCTGTAATTGCATATCCAAACTAAATGTCATTATCATTCTATTCCTCATTCCCATTACCTTTAACAATATCAATTGTCTTGCAGTGTTTATTTTTGCTGACTTTGCAAACTGCAGCTTGACAAACTAGCTTACACTAATTAGGATCCTCAGCAATCACAATCAATGCATTAAAACAACTGGAGCGCCTCCAAGTCCAATCAATTCCTCCCAAATTCCCCCGAGATAAACGCTCTGCCCAGCGGCAGCAGTCCAACGGACACGGTCCAGCCAGAACTGCTTATTTCTAACAATCATCAGTGTCTCATTTACTCGATGTAACGACATCTGCGGAGAACATGTCGATTCATCATGATGCTCAGGTTTGAAATCGGAGTTAACGAACGTCTCCAAGAACCAGTCGACACAAAACAGATAATGGGAAAGGAGAATCAGATTATCCGTGCTGGGAATAGTTCGATATCCATGGGACAGGACGGAGCCTTCACGCTTCAACATTACCAGAAACTTCTCAGTGACAAAGCAATTTATTTTTTTTTACACCAATTTTTAAAGTCTGTGGACATTTTGAAATCACCACGGGATTCTCTCACTCGGGTGTTTACGTCTGCTCCTTTTACGATTCAGCAGTCTTGTGAAGTTATTCAATCATGATCATCACTAGTTTCTGCGAAAAAGAACTTCCTTTATTTAGAGTTGTCCTCATGCTGTATACATCTATCTCTGTATTATTGTCATTATCATTAGATATGCTGAATCAGTGAATTGGAGGAAGACACTGTAAAAAAACGTTTTTTTTTACGAAAAATAATTCAACAACAAAATAGCTGACATTGAGGAAACTAATAAACAGGAAATCTAGCATTTATCCTAAATCATGTGAATACAGTTGAGTGCAACATGTTAAAAGGAATGCATCTTATACCCAGTCATCGTTTGTGTTGCTGTTAATGTCACTTCGCCTTAAACGAGACACTTCCTCTTTAACAGGAGTTCAGTGAAATAGTAGCAAGGATTCTCTTTTACTGGAGAACGAGAGACGGCTGCAAGGTGTGATTCTAAACTCTGTCGCTGAGTTGATCGTCAGCCACTGAAGTGTTCTACAAATTAAACAGGAAACTCTTCCCTGTCAGGAAGTGTCGGACGCCCTCGGCGCAGGCGTGGACCCCAACAGCAACATCACCTTCGTCAGCAAGTGGGACATGGCCAGTGCCTTCTTTTTCTCAGGGACCATCATCACGACCATCGGTGAGCGTCCACAGGTTATCTTTTTATATAGTTTAATTTATCTATATCATAAATAGTATCTCTTTATTTTTATTTTTTTTTTACAAATAACTGTTGTCGATGCCAGAGATGCATGAAAAGTTAAGCTGCAACTGGGTTTTAAAAAAAATTATATATTTCTCAGTTGACACATGCTTTATTCAGTTATTTAAGATATTTACGAATTGAAAAAAGGCCGACTGTGTTTTTACTATTGTGAGTGTCTGTGGCTCAAGCTGCTGCACTTACTTTACTGTAATGCAGGATCTCATAAACAGATTATGTTTATAGTGTGTCACAGTATGTTGCATATGTTCAACCTCATAGTGGCTACAATGTTATGGCTCAAGGTTGGATATATTGAAATGAAATCTCCAGCGCGTCAACCAGGTTGAGGCCGATTGTAATTCTGAGGAATTTTGAGAATGTGAGGCCCTATGAGGCTGTTTCCTTCAGTTGAAGGCTAGAAACTTATTATTTTTCCATCTTAACTGTGAACATTTCGCTTTGTTTATTCAAAAACAACAGGGTTTGGAAACATCTCCCCCAAGACAGATGGAGGGCAACTGTTCTGCATTTTCTACGCGCTTGTGGGAATCCCGATGTTCGGCTTCCTGCTTGCTGGAGTGGGAGATCACCTGGGAACTGGGCTGAGGAAAACCGTGCTCAAGATCGAGACCCTCTTCCTGGTAAGGTCCGAAAGTATACATTTAAATCCGCTCTTCAGTTTGCTCTCCTTTTATGAGTCTGGTGTCACCCTGCCGACAGAAATGGCGGGTCAGCCCCACCATCGTGCGCGTGATATCGGCCGTCCTGTCCATCCTGCTGGGCTGCCTGCTCTTTGTCGCTGTGCCCATCCTGGTGTTCCAGGAGGTGGAGAGCTGGACCCTCCTGGAGTCGGCCTACTTTGTGGTCATCACCTTGACCACAGTCGGGTTTGGCGACTACGTAGCAGGTGCTTTTTACCACGAAGCTTTGTGCTCACACTGACCGTGGAGGAGATGAGAAGCTCGAACCTCTAAACAAAAAATAATAATAATTTGGTGGACATTTGTACTGAATGACACAGATATATATAGTTTTTAAATAGCCAGTGAGAAAACATCACAAAATCACAAAATTAAAAACAACCGGCTCACTTCCTGAGCGGAGGCTGCATGTTCCTTACATAAATTAAGAAATTGAGTCTTGAGTGATTCAATGAGACCTTGGTCTTCCTGCAGAAATTGAAGAGATGAGTTAATTTTTTTTTTTTTCCTCCACAGTTAGTATCTATTCATGGAGGTCACTTAGGTCGTCAGTTACAGGGTCTTTCTTTCAGGACATTTCATTACCCAGACACCTCTGTGTTCAGATCGTCTCATCAAAAGAAATAATTGTACATAATAATAGGAAACACAGTGAGGTTAACTTGGTTGCACCGCTTCCTTTTGCATTTTTCACAATTATTTTTTGTCCAATCTATCGATTTGCAGCTTGTGTGACTTAATTATCCGTCTATAAATACAACCGTCATCTGTGATGCATTAAGTTCCCTCGGCACTGACAACAACATCATTTATTAATGATTGTCTTGTGAGGCATGAATTATTGATCGTCCAATTTGGTATGAAGTATCTACCAGCCAAGTTGTTTATTTACTCCACAGAAGAATGATGAATGAACGTCTTGTACGTACTCTCAGCCTCTCCGTACTGTGTTTGCGTCAAAGGGGACTCTGGCTTTGCTGGGAGTGCCCACTGGTACAAGCCGTTGGTGTGGTTCTGGATCCTGCTGGGTCTGGCTTACTTCGCGTCCATCCTGACCATGATCGGTAACTGGCTGCGGGTGTTTTTCAAGAAAACCAGAGCCGAGGTACTTTCTCTGTCTGTTCTGTCATGTGTCGTCTTTACCTATTCCGCCATCATCATCTGGTCTCGTTCACCTCGATCAGATGGAAGAACTGCGAGCCCACGCCACCGACTGGACTCAGAACATCCAGAACATGTCGGTGGACTTCCGCATCGCGGGGAAAATCGACGACCCCTTCAAACGTCATCGGCGAAAGCACCGCCACCGTCACCGCAAGCACGGTCACAGCGCGACAGCTAACGGGGGCCCGGAGGAGAAAGTAGAAGGCCACGAGAGTCACACAGAGTCCGGATCTTACACCTCTTCCTCCTTCACGTCCTCGTCGTCGAATGAATCGGGATCTGGGTCAGAGACAGATTCTCCGGTCACTCAGACGGAGCGAGTGGCCGAAGACAAGAACACAGAGCTGAAGAAGAGGAAGGAGGAGGAAGAGGAGGAGGAGGAGAAGGAGGCTCCTGCAGACGCCCACCTGTCTCAACCCCTTGATTACTTCGGAGAGAACCTCGCCTTCATCGACGAATCGTCAGACACTCAGAGTGCCAAACTACACTTGGATCCTCTGCTGGATTCGACACAACCCAACACTCGCCCGCCAAAGAGGAGGCGCCACAGGAGGCCGGTGCCTCAGAGAAGCCCCAGGGTCATCAGCTCCAAGCAGAAGAGGGCGCTCAACGGAGAGTCCAAACCGCTCTCTGATGTTCCACTGAAGCTCTAAGACGGGAGCTGATCGCAGAAAACTTTTAACTCTTTCGGTTTGAAAACTGCTACAAACTGTCTCTGCCTTAACATGAAGGGCACTGCGTCACAGGATAAAACACACTGAGGTGTGTGGACGATATTTGAGCTATGCACAATTCAGATTTGAAGATGTCTTACACCGAACATGGGTTGATGCGAGCGGTTATATAAAAAAAAAAATACTGAATATGCGAGGAAGGCACTAATAAGACGGGTTGTGTGAGATGCTTTGGTACGTAGAAGGGATGCAATCACTTGGTGTCTTTAATGATGCAGCAGATGGTGCAGCTCAATGGTCTGCAAAGTGTGCGACAGTCTTCTCGGCAGGCAAAATCTCCCCGGCATGATTTTTCTCTTTAGCATTTGAGCAGAAAACATTAGAAATGAAAACAATCTGAGATTCAGCTACAAAACACATTCTTAGAATTGAATTCATTACAATATTCATTTAATACAATTCTGAATTTTGCGGTGAAAAAAACAAAACATTAATGTAACAGTTACAGACATTTCATCTCAGCAACAGGATAAAAGTTCTGCTTTCTATTGGCTCTGGACTTTTAAACCTGTTACCTAAATATTATAATGTGAAACTCATGGGGAAGTCTGGAATTCAACCAAAAATGACCTCTCGGTGTGAGAAGACTCGTGTGCAGTGTGAGAGATGGAGCTGCTCGTTGAGTTTGACTCATCCGCCCACACTTTGAAACCCCCGGTGGAGATGTTATGGATTTGAAGCAGCTGTGTGGCGACACTGTTTACAGCCTTCTATAGGACTCTTGCATTTGTTTGCAATCCCTAACAGTCAGACAGCCGTGCCACCGAGGTGTGTGGCGTAGCAGCTGTACGGTACGCTGATAAAACTTCACAAGAACGTTGTTGAAACCGTTGAAACCCTGCAGGTATGAACACCACTCGTGCGTTCTATTTCCACATTTGATGCAGATATAGAAACACCCTCTCACCAGTTTAAAGCCAAAACTTTACATAATCTTTCCGACATTCATAGAAAGGTTGCTATTATTTCACCACATGGTTACCTCTTTAGGCCTTCTCCTCACTTTTACTCATTAGTCCAATCACTGTGCTCTTATCTGACAGTTTTATGTTGGTCAACAGCAGCCGTTCTCGGTCTCGCTGTTTCTTTGTGTGTGTATATAAATCTCACAGACACCTGAGATGAAAACATGAAGCTGAAGCCTTTAGCCACTTGTGATTTGCATTTAATGCTCTTAGCATGCGAGTGTGTATGCCTCAATCAAAGATGATGAAGTGCTCTTTATGCAAGTGTTTTCCCATGAATGTGTGGGGAGCGACTGCCCCCTACCGGGGCAACAAGAAATAGCACCGTTCCTGAAAAGAGAAAACACTGGCTTCATACTAATCCAGAAACAAAGCGCAGTGTTGTGTTGATACAGTTATTTGTGAATCCTGCCAACAGTTAAATGTTCTTTTGGTATGAAATTATTTTTTTTAACTCTACACGATCATAATATCTGCATTTTGATTGCTAGTTGCTATGATACTGACTGTACTGCATTTATCAAATAAAGATTTAAAAAAATTATAATTCAATTCAATGTATGTGATTTAAGAAATATCACACAACAGGAAGCGCTGCTGTAGTGAGTATCGGCACAGATGTGATTCAACACAACCTTGAATGTCAAATTGCTGTTTGTTGGTTGAATGAAAATAAAAATTCTGAATTGATTTCTTAATCATCTGTTTGGCTGTGAAAAGTCAAACAGTTCTGTCACGGACCCATGAAGTGATTGTTTCTATTGTGTGACACTTACTTTTAAATACATTTCTGCATTATCACAAGTTAATCTCTTCTGAATCATGAATATTAATCTGTATCTTTTCATGCCACATGTAACCAGTATAAATCAGATACAATTCTAAAGTGCAACGGTGCTATAATACTGAATATCTTTTCTTGTTTGAACTACCTGCCGTATACCCACAATGACATTACAAATGTAGTTGCTATTTTCTACAAGGGCCTACAAAGATATGGTACAATCTCTCAGTGACAACTACACATCACAAGTAACTTCAGTAGTTTGTCTCTTTCATTCTCTCTCGCTCCCTCCTGTTGCTTTCTACTTTAGCATTAAAAAAACAACAACCCCAAAACACAGATGTCTGATTGCAGCACTGAAACATCACTTCGCTCTTCTTAAAGCACCACTTCTGAAGGTCATGTAAGTACAGGCACATTGTTCAGATACAGTTACTCACACTGGATATCTTCACCTACTGAGCAGGGATAACACGCCAAATACACTTCTTGGTGGCAGCTGCTGTTGAAAGCTGTATATTTTAACACTTTCAAGCAGCAGCGCTGGAATGTAAATAGACTCAATTGAAAAAAAAGAAAACCCCACTCTGAAAAAGAACATTTCCACTAAAATATGCAAGCATCAGGAACAAGATGTATTAAATGTATTTGAACAAAAGTACTGGCCTGTTTCCTCTGAATGATTTATTACAGACATATGACATCACCATATCAAAGATAGCAATGAGTACGCACCAGAGCTCGCCATGAAAATATAAATGGATAAACAGATGACTCTATTGATAGATTGATCTATCTTACACAGAGGAAAGCCGAGGTGGGCAGAATGATCGGTTCAGAAGGAGACGAGCTCAAGGACAAGGTGATCGAGCCAATCACAGAGACACAGTTAAATAATCTGCAATTACCTGGAATGACGGTTGGTTTAGTCTGGAATAAAAACATTTTAAAAAGTGGAAAACAAATCTCATGAAGATAGCCTGTCTATATGGTAGAAGAGATTTCATGTTTGAAATAAAGCCTCAGACCTACTCTGAAAACTATTTTCTATACAAAGAACTGCTGTGATAAATCTTTTGTTGGGCCTCATTAAATCAACAAATCCATACCCATCATTTTAAAGACAGAAATAAACCGGGGAAGAAAATGTCACCGTCTCTCAGGATAAAAACGCTCGCATGGCTTCGGTGCCTTTCATGGACCTCCTCAGACGCTGCTGGTTACCAGGCGGCCATATGCTGCAGGACTGGAATAGCACAAAGACTGTATAGAGGAGGCAGAATGCAAATGTCCTTCACTTGGTCAATACGGCCTTTTTAACATGTGCTGGCGCTCCTCTGCTCATGTGTGTAACTCACACTGCGCTGAGCTCCTTCACTTGTTTCAGTCTGGAATAAAGCACTCAAGGACAAACACAGTTCATCAGCATGGGAAACAAACTCTTCTTTTATTATCTGTTCTATCTTTTTAATGAAAACTATAAATCTTTCATCTCTAAATATACCTGACCCAACAAAGCTTGGGATTGAAACTGAACGAATTTCAAACGAGATTGATCCAAACGAGGGTTCGATCGAGACGAGGAAATGACCTTGACAGTGTAGGAAAAATAACAGAGGACATAAAATACAAGCAATGTTTTGTTAGAGGTCAAAGCACAATAGTGAGACACAGAACTGAACAGCAGATGGCAACAATGTCCACGGCCAAGGAAGAAGGGATGAAGCAGGGAATGATAGCCACTTTACTTCAACCAGTGATACGATTCCGAAGAAAGGCAGGATGTCAGATTGCTCATTTTTTTACTGCAATTTAAGGTTGTTCATAATAGAATAAGTGATTTCCATTGTTTAGTAACTTTTTGTTTGTCGTAACAACTCATTCTTTTAGAAAACCCTCTTATTTACCTTTGAAATTGTGTCACATTTATCAGCAACATACATTTGTGGGATGATCTGTAGGTGAAAGCATGTGGATGACGGCTCCTCATTGGGTTAGTGGGCTGTATGTAGTTCTTCCACAAACTACTCAGGCGGATCCTTTTGAAAGGACAAATTGGTAAATCATTAATAAGTCCTGTTTCTGCAGACTCCAATCATCCAATGCAAGAGATTACAATCAGGAGCAGGCAGTTGTTTTCTTGAGCACTGTCCACTGCTCACATGCTGCTGCTCATCCCACAAATGCATCTTCCTTACTAATGAGGCACTGACAAGGGAATCATCTTTTCTAAAAGTATGTGGCAGTCGTGTGCAGCGTCTATTTCGTTCTGTTCGGTTCAGAAACTGCTGAGGGATGAAGAGATTGTTTAAATAAATATTTTGTGAGCTATTCAATGATGTGATGCAGAGGATGAGAGACGCTGTGTGACGAATATGACGTTCCTGATCAGAGCGGCCGTACAATTCAGGCAATGAATGTCTGAGGTGAGCTTGCCTGGCTTGTTAAATGTGACAGTTTAGCAGGTTGTACAAAGACAATAGTGGATTAAATGTGAATAATTCAGGATATAATTATATTTTGCGGCATTTAAACTGGTGTCAAACAACGGAGTCGCTGTTATCTTTGGATAATTATGGTGTTATATTACTGGTTGGGTGCAGTCGAGATCAAAGTGTACTGTACACGTTCCCTAAACTAAAATGAGTTTGACGCCTCTGGTGTAAATGAAAGCTGGCTTTGCTTGTGAGACACAACCAGCAGATGGCAGACACATGCAGTGTTCAAGACCTAATTATCTAGTGCACTTCAAATACATCTGTGGTCCCTGACAGGATATTTGAGTCTACTTTTGTTATGTGTTTGCGGCCGCCGTCGTCATTATAAAAGGACAATTTCCCCTTGTGAGGCGTCCACACGGAGGAGAGACGCCGCAGAGTGTCCATGTGGCCTTTGGAAACCTGACACGGTCGTATATAGGAAAAAGGCACTGCATTCAGGAAGTCAGGAGGCAGCGATGATGTGCAGTGGCAGTGTCAGTGGGTGACCTTTAACTGGAGGACACTCACTCAGCTGCTATCACGTCACCAGCACGGACACTGCAGCTCGACGGAGCCGCCGCTCGGGGGCGCGGTGCTGAGCCACACTCCTGACCTGGATTTAAAAGGGAAAATCCACCTAAATTACAATAGAAATGTGTGTCTTGCACAATGTTGCAAGTCGACTTGACCACTGACTAACAAAAATAGACACTTACAGCATCATTTGGAGACTAATTCTGATGCGGATTTAATGAAATATGGACTCAATATCAATATAATATTGTGTAAATTGTACATGATAACTCATCTCCAGCTGGAGGGAAACAGAACACATATATTATTTTTTATTATTATTTCAAAACATCTTAACTTGACATCGTTGTAGGACGTGCATCATCTCGGTCAGGATAACAGAAGATCGGCTTCCTTTGTATTCATTGTTGTGATTGTATTCAGATGAAGGTGTTAAGGCAAGGTGGAGACTGATTTGTATCAACTCTCGTATCTATGACTCACGAATGCAGTGCCTTTTTGTGTGTGCGTGTACTACACGCACAATGGCTTCTTGGTGTTATGTAGCCTATCAGCTGACACCTGTCCGGGGTCACAACCTCCTGTGGGGAGCACCCCAGGGACCCCAGCTGGCATCCACAGTGTGTGTGTGTGTGTGTGTGTGTGTGTGTGTGTGTGTGTGTGTGTGTGTGTGTGTGTGTGTGTGTGTGTGTGTGTGTGTGTGTGTGTGTGTGTGTGTGTGTGTGTGCGCGCTTCTTGACGTTTCCACTCGCCACACACTCAGCACATGGCCTCGATCTTTATAAGCGTGTCAGACGGACGCGCGTCCGGCATTCTAATGCGGTAAATCATAAAATATAAAGTGCGTCGAATCAATCCCATTTTCCAGCTTTCCGGTGAATCCAATGACCGTGGCATGGCCGGCTCCGTGTGCGTGTGTGTGTGTGTGTGACCGGATAATGCAGAGTCTGCAGCGGGAGGCTCTGATGCAGCCCCGCAGAATTGCAGTGTCTGCAGCAGAGACTGGATGACCTTGCTTCAAGGTCGCAATGACACCGCCGTCAGTTTTTCCTCTCGTGCGCGCACACGGCGAAAATCCCGTCCCGAGCCGCCGCGGCGCACCGCATCGGGGCTGCGTGTGTGTCCACATCCCGCACTTCTGACACGGAGCAAGTGTCACCGCGCTGCTTATTGGTTCACACCAGTTTATTATTGGTCCACAATTAGGGCGCAGATAATGCTGGGGGGTGGGTGGGAAATACGTGCGTATCCAGACTGGCACTAACGCAGGAGAGTGTCACGTTTCTACCGCATTTCTCTGATTTTCAGATCTTTTTTACAAATCCACGGACAAGCTCGTCAACTCTTGTGTGACAGCTCCTCTTCTCCTCCCTCAGCGCCAGCTGTTACCAGGCATGCTGGAGAGCCTATTTCGAGAAGCAGAAGGCTGCAAGTTAGACAGAAAAACCACTGATTTGTTGTTATCTTCTCTATTAAGAATAAAATACATTCAGAAAAAGTTCAGTCTCTTCTTGATAAGGGGGGGGGGATTCTACATTGAATGCAACTGTTTATCCTCTTTTCCCCCCCTCTGTCTTTCTACTACTAGCCGTCCATTATGTGTCTCTCTCATCCCATTGCAGTGATCTACTGATCTCCTGTCTTCTTTGGCTTCAGTCCAGGTCGTGTAGTGCTGGTGAGCCGGTTCAGTGTCACAAGATCGACAGCATGACTACATTTTCCATAGAGGTCTTTGCATGGAACCTCTTTTTGTAGAAGTCCCAGAAGGCTTGTGTCATATTCTAAACGTGATAAAGGCCATTCTTGAAGTAATTGTGCTTTACATTGAAATCACTACAAGACTGCTATAAAAGGACATAAAACCAAGGGAAGTTGCATTTAATCATAGGCTGGGTATTAATAGGAAGTTGGTTTGTCTTTTTAATGGGAAATGGTTTGCAGCTGTGAGAAATCCAGATATTGGAACCGGACATCAGCTCTTTATAAGGCTCGTGTCTCGGTGTATGTACCTGGACTACATCAGTAATAACCGGGTCATATTTTTTTTTCCAGGAGTTGCGGCCCTGATTATAATGCGGGTGACGCTGTGGAAGGTGCGTGCGGACGTAACGGAGACACAACGGACGCAAACCGAGGCGGAGGGAGGAGGAAAGGCACGAGATCAGGACGACGTCACTGACATGCGTAAAGCCCGCGTGAGGAAACACGGAGGAAACCGACGTCTGTGCGCTTTGAGCTCGTCAAACTAAAATCCCTCGGCGCGCTTATTCGATGAAGAGAATTAGTATGGCGGTTTAATGATCATATATTGTGATCACATAGTCGGAAGTGATTGTCTAACGCTGGTTTTGGCTTCACTTTTTGATATTGCCCCGCTGGCGAAAAATTACAAACGTTTCACTAGCGCCGTCTAGTTTTATTTTGAAATCCCTTAACCGGACACTGCAGTTTTCGATGCGCTAGCTTGATGCAGATAGACAACTACAAGCTCAGTTGTGGAAGCCGAAGACGGGGATTTGTGTCGCCGGGGTACGGAACCGAACAGCCGAATAAAAGCACGGTGTCTCCCGGTGGTCGACATCGCCTCTGGTGCCCGGTAACACCGTGAAGCGATGTGAGGAAGCCGGGCCAGGCTCCGACGTCGCCATTAAACCCCCAGCTCCGCTCGAGCTCAGCACAGCCGACTGTGGACTCTCCGACCGCGGGGACTTGACTGACTTCAGATTAAAAGAGAAAAAAAAACACAGAAAAAAAAAACAACAACCCTGCAATGCACTTATATTTCTCAGTAAGTATGATTTATTATTTTTCTTTATTATTACTCGGTTCTGCTGCAGAGGCTGAGCCCACAGTGGGGCTTTGGGGCTGTTGTTAATCTCGTCAGCTGTCTTAACGGCAGCCTGATGTGCATGCACGATTCGCCTGGCAGAGCCGCTAAGTTCGCCCTGGACACAGAAACCAACCGGGGAAGGGGGGCAGGAAGGGGGGCAGGAGGCACTGAATAAATACTTTGTATGGCATTGCATCGTGTAATAATTTACAGCACACGCGTCCTCTGTCCTATAGCCCACTCATGCCCCTCCTCTCTCTCTCCCTCTCTCTCTCTCTCTCTCTATCCAATACAACCCAGTGCGTTAAAGGTTAAGACGGAAAAATCCTACAGAAATGCCCTAATTAGTATGATGCATGGTTAGTCATGGCGTAAATGAAGAATTGCATGGCCAGGAGTGAGCAAGATGCGACGAACGATGCCCCCCCCCCCCCCCCCCCCCCCCCTTGCATGCTCTGCACTTCTTCAACACTTGAGCAATGCATTGTAATCTCCGGAGTTATTCTTCTGTGCGCCGTTAACACACTGAACTGTGTAAGTCACCGAGCCTGCTGGACCGGGATTGAGATCACTGATCTCGAGGCGTAATCCACTTTGGCAATTAACCTTTCACCGGTCCAGATCAGTGGGCAAGGTCACCCCTGGGTGCCGTTCTCTCCCGTCTCCACAGTGCGCCGCATTTAAAAGCCCCTCAAAGTGAGTTTCATGTACCGCCTGCGTGAGGCGCATTGTCCGCCGGTGTCCCCGCTATCAGGTCCCCGATAAGAAGAGTTTTACAGCACTTAAAGACAAAAAAAAGAAGGACCGCACTGTGTGGTGTTTCATTCAAGGAACAAAACACGTGTTCCAAGTTTATAGCTTTATTTAACTGTTTGCTCTGATCAAAATCGTTAAGGTCCGTTAAACAATTCTAGTAACAATGCAGTTGTTATCAAACTTAAGTGGACAAAACATCACCATTGTTGTTACTCAAGGTGGAAGTTGCTTAAAAGAAATGCCCAATTTCACCCCCCCCCCCAAAAAAAAAAAAAAAAGTCTTTTAGGTTTGATCTGAGTCAGATTTAGACTGTCCTTGCTATCCATTCGCCTTAAATCTCCTGCCTTTAATTATTTACAGGGAGTTATCGCCAAACTTCGGCTTGCAACTGAGTTTGATCGAGAGACAAGGTGTTGGCTTTACTCTGTCTGTCCTTCAAGCATTCCTGTGACTGTGACCTTTGGAGTGTGTCATGCAGTGTAAGGGGGAGGGTACTCCAGCAGCACGCAGAAGTCCGGACAGAAAGGCAGGGTTATGAAAAGAAAGTCAATTTTAGGAGTACATACATAGCATATCTTTTAAATTAACTTAAACCTTCTGGTCATCTTGGGGCTAATGCAGCAGGCATACAGAGATTCTAACACAAATGTAGAATAGTTAAAAAAAAAACAGAAAGAAAGAAAGAAAAGTGATCCTCCTGTAAATACTTGGATGATACTCAAAAAAGCCTTTTCTTATTTTTTGCAGGTTTCCTGATAACTGCTTTACTTCAGCCCACAGCAACTTTACTTCCCTGAGCCGCCAGTGTGATTGAGCGACACATAGGCTTCGATCTTCTGTTGGCCAAACAGGTAAGCTGCCATTTAGAATATGATGTTATTACCCTATACTTCTACAAGGATCATGTACGACCATGCAGGTACCGACATGTTTCCGCCGCCATTATTTTTTAACAAGTATACTCAGAGGGAATATGGGATAAGAAATGTACCCAAGACAATTGGAGGGATCCTACTGTACTTACTTTTCATTTCCTGCCTGAGATATTACAAGAGGTCCCTACTATTCTGTAGCTGTCAGATGCTCCAGGATCATTATCTGCAACTGGGATATGTATTTCAGTCTGCTGTAAGTGCATAGACCCCGGCTTGAGAGGATGCGGTGGAAAGAACAGAGGAGTGTGAGCTCTGCCTAAGTAGTATGAATCAATGTGCGAATAAAGGTGCTGGTCTGATGGACTTTGAAGTTGTTTGTATCAGGGATGCTGTATGCAGCAAGGAGGTAAGAATATACAAAGTAAAGAAAGAATGCAAATGGTTGAAATCTCAATCAATACAGCAGACAAGTGAAATGTCAGCTTGTCATTGATTTGTAGTGAATGCTCAGATATGATGATTGAATTGTCACCATATCAGTTGTGTAATTATAAGAGTCTACATAGTATAGTGTGTGTTTATATTACACACATATAGACCTTATGTGATCATCTCACCTAGAGTGCGTTTTTTCTCTATCATGTAGTTTACAAGAGAAGGAAGTGTGGGCTACCGGCCTGTTAATGTGGCGTTGAATTAATGATAAAGCTTGGAGTGGGGACGGTTTGCAGACTGTTCCCTGAACTATGGAGCCCCAGCCAGAGGATCCGTCCAGATCCCCCCCCCTCCCCACACACTCCTCCCCCCTCGGTCTCCTCCAGCAGCCGAGAGACGGAGCCGAGTGAAGCCCGGCCCATCTCTGAGCCGACAGGGGCGAAGAACCGGGGCTATAGCAGCAGGCAGAGCCGTGCCATGTGAACACGCCGCGGGGGGACTTAACGCTAAGTGCTGCCGCTACTAGTCCCTGTCTGTCAGGTAGGATGCGGCCGACGAAAATAAACCTCCCCCCCCTCCCGTCGCCGGCTTCCTGGAGGACAAGAGCCGGTCAGTCAGGATTAGCAGCGAGCCGCGGCTAGCTCGGTTAGCCACGGGCTTGCTAACGTTGCGCGTATTCCTCTACGCGCTCGCGAGGCTTAGCAGCTCGTGCTAACGTGGCTCCAAACACGCTGACAGCAGCTGGCGATACACAACAGCACGTTTCTGTGGCGAGTTGACGAGATAACGAAGCCATTCAGCCAGGCCCCGGCTGCATTTAACTCCCGGACAGACGCGTTAAACCAAAAACCAGTCTGCACTCATTCCGCTTCTCGTGTCATGTTTTTTTTTTTTTTGGAAGTTCCTGATTTCCTCCAAGCAGATGTCGCCCAGAGGTGCACATGGTGGAGGGACACCCGCTGGCCCACTTAAAAAAGAAGCATCTAATCATGCGTATTCTGTGTGACCTCTGCCGGTTCTGACTGGGCTTCGTAAAGAAAAAAAAAAGAAAAAAAACTTGGTCCAAGTAAGATAAACTTTAAACAGGGGAGGTTTTGCCGTGACCTGCTTGCCAAACACAGCTCATATCCTAAGAGGGCAAACTCCAAAGAGAGTGTATGCCAGCAGAGAAGGATGAGATTATCTGCTGGGGTGATAAATATGATAAAGCTACTCTTGTTTCATAGCGAAATGTACCTTGGGGCTTGTATTAAGCTTCTGTGTTGTCTTGGATCATCAATAGTCGCATTTCAATGTATCACATACATGAATGGAAGCCAATATGCTTGAATGGCTTCAGCTGACTCATTTTTTCCCCCTTGACTTTATTATTAGCTTCCTGTGTTTGTTTTTTTTCTTTTTCTTTTTTAGATTTAAACCTACTTTTCAAGCCTTATCTGGGCTCTGATCACCTTCAACACACTAGTTGTATTCAGGCCGTGGCTACGGCAGACATGAAATAAAGTGTTCACCAGTGGAGGTAACAGGGTGTCTTATCAGTGCCGTTTGTGTAAAGAGGACCAGAAAATGTTTTTTTTTTTTTTTCAAAGGATCATGGTCTATAAATAAGGTGAAATGTGTTCTGGGGCTGAGTTGTTACTCAAGACCTGGTCTTTTAACCATAACTGTGTAGTATAGAGTCAGAAATCTATTAATACTTTTGCACACTGTTGCAGACAAACGGCACACATCTCGGCTGTTATTGATTACATCCTATAAAGGTTTCAACCTTCCTTGAGCTGTGACAAATGCTACAGCCACGACGAGGTAGAAAAATCCTCCTCCTGCTGGACTGCTGTGCCTCTCCTCGAATATACTCAGATTATTGTTTTCTATCCATGCTTTAAAACAAAACAACTGATGTTATGGTTAATATTCACATGTCACCAGGGTGTCTAGGGCAAGCTTTGCATATTGAGTTGAAAATCAATGCCTTAAATCATTGCAGTAATTCATAGGATGCTAGAAGATTGTGAGTCCGGCCGATGAACGAAGAGGAGACAATGCACTGTAATTGCTAGAGTATATAGTTTGCATGTGAAAAGTGATTTTCAGGTCTTCACGGCGTTAAGGCTAATTAGACAACAGAGTATCATCTCGTCGTCCTCGCACAGTGTTGAGCTCTCCAAGCGCCACGGCTGTGAACAACCCGAACACACATTAGCAGAGGCTTACCTACATGTGGACAGTTCACAAAGGAGATGTATTTACTCCTGAGCAATAATTATTATTTTTTCTCAAATTGCAACCACAGTGACCAATTATAGCAGTCACTTCAACACATCCTCCATAAATACTGCAAGCAAAACATCAGGAATAATGGCTGTTTTTCATTAAATAAAGGAAAGACGAAGCCTATTTTCTGTGAATTCCGTGTTATATATTAGGGTTACGACAACAAACTGAAGAAAAGCAAAGTATTGGACACTTTGCTCACACTGAAATCCAACCTGCTTATTTTCATGCGGGACACTTTTTGGATTTTGCTGCATTGTGTGTTAAAGAGATCAGGCTGCTTTCAGGCTGATTGTCTTACTTGTAAAAGATGAGATGTCTTATTGACAGTGGGGACCCCCGACGTCTGGCGTTAAAACCGAGTTACCCAGAGTCGAGTCACAGCTTAAAAGTTTGAAACTGAATTACTTCTAAGGATCCAGATTGGGTTTGCATGTGGTGATGGAAATATGCACACACTTAGGGAATTGAATGCTGTCTTCTAGGGTTTTTTTTTTTTTTTAAATCATGAACACCTTCATTTCACTTAAAATGTTAATTTAATGAGTTTGAATGGATTTTAATTTCAGACTGTCGATGTTGGCAAACTGATTGCAAACTTGTTCTGTGCTCTTCAGTGCAGAAAGTGTGCCACATTTCTTCCTCCTCTTAAAACCGTACAATTGCAGAAACGGTACAGTAGAGCCACTATTGGGGTCGTCAACTTTTTTTTATGTGCTTGTATTCGTATACTTGCAGTGCATTCATCACAGGTACAATATATTAGTCCTGCTGGTTTCTGTAATGAAACAGAAAAGTACAGAAAGTCTTTGGCTGACATGAAGGGCACTGCAGCACTCTTCCTGCCTCGCTCCAATGTAAGTTATATGTCTGGATAAGGAAGAGTGACCACTGTTTATGAGCACAGTGACCTTCATCCTGTCACCTTGGCTATTTTAATAGCCAGAAATGTTGCAAACAAAGGCATTGCGCAAAGGCAATGATCCAAGGACGATCTGCTTTCATATTAGCCTGGAAAGGTTCTGCGTTGCTGAGTTCAGGATGGTTTTGGAGGATCTTGACCCGCGTTGGAGACGCGTCATCTTTTTTTGTAACGTGAACATGCACCCATCACAAATTCTGGACATTTTCTCTTTAGTTATAATCTAGATTAAATATATGCTCCCTTGATTGATAGTTTAAATAAGTTTGCTCTTATCTCTTGCTGGATTAAGGCCTTGTATTCCTGATAAGACTTCCTTCAGATTACTGTGTTTACACTCCAAGCATCCCACGCCCCCCCCCCGCATCAGTGCAAACAGTCGTGGTTTGTTTATACTTGTAAACAGGGGCTGAGGCCTCGGTGCCCATCATGGAAGAAAAAATGCAAACACGAAATGTGACGCTTTGATGGTATTTATAACTACGGTATGCTAAGGTTAAATAATGCACCTCTGTTGAAATTCATTTCCGCTTGAAAAAGACTGAACAGCCTGAAAATGTCAGGTTGCAGCTATTTTGTGAAGAAGGTGTTTCTCTGCCAGGTGAATGAAAAGAGTCTTAAGCGGCGACGATCTGAGGAGGAGGGGGGGGGAGGGGGCGGGGACGGCCATTATTTACTGTGACCTTTCTCTCTTTGTTTTGTCGCCCTCCAGACATCATGTCTTCCCGGGACCGTCGGTCAGACGTGTACATAAAGGCCGAACCGAGCAGTCCAGAGGGAGGCGGGGGAGGTCGGATCAGCCCCGGCGGGGCCTCCTCGGACTCCTCGCAGAGCGGAGGCGGAGGGATGAGGGGAGACGGCACTAAGCGCTACTCGCCGCCGCTCTACACGCCGGCTCTGCACTGCCACTTCAAAGAAGAGGCGGGCGACGGGGCTGAGGAGGGATCCACTGGAAACGGGGCCGGGCGATGCAAGTACGCCCTCAGCACGCTCCCCAAGAGGCTGTGTCTCGTCTGCGGCGACGTGGCTTCAGGTTACCATTACGGCGTAGCGTCATGTGAGGCCTGCAAAGCCTTCTTCAAGAGAACCATTCAAGGTGGGTGTTGGCAGCACAACACAGTCAACTTCCAACTTCATCAAAAACTTAAATTCGGTGCATTTATAACAAAATAGAAATGTAACCTTGGTTACACACATGATTTGACATGTTCTGTCCTTCTGTAAGATATATATATATATTTATAGTAGGAACACCAGCAATCGGTTTCAATACATCGAGATAAATCGGCCACCTGACCGTAAAGATGACCACGGCCCATTTAGTAGGTCAAAGGTCATGATGACCCGCGACCTCGCATCCGTTCCCTCATTGTCAACGAGATTCATCACGAACGCCTCGAGTGATTTTCACTGCGTCCAACACATTTTGTCCACTTCAACTTCAGGGTGGACTCGTTAGATTTTGCAAGTTAAAGGCCGTGGTCGTTTTTACCAGTTTCCGAAACAAGACTTTTTCCACAAACGTTTAGCTGAAGGCAGAGACGAAGAATTCAGTTCGGATTTCTGAATCTCGCTGAGATTTTGTTTTTGGAAAAAAAATTATTTCTTAAAGGATTAATTGCAACAACTTTACAGTTTGACGTCAGTGTGATTGGCTTCACTTACATTTTCCTGATTCTAACAAATCTTTTCTTGGTCACGAACTGTATATATGAGGCACTGTGTTTTCTGGGTGCCTGATTTGTCTGTACAATATACCACAAGTTTATAGTTTTGAGGATATTTACATGCACTATATATACACAAGATATATGATATGTAAAATCTTGCAAATAAGACCTCAATTGTTTCCATGTAATATGCATGAATACAGAAAGAATTGTGAGTAATTTGCGCCTCAAGAAATTTCACATTGAACGACACCTAATTATCTTACCTTAACAGCCTAGAATAATGAGTCCGGACTTAAAATAATGAGAACTTGAGGTGACATGGATGTTTATTAGGTACAACTCTGTAGAGAACATTTGCAATTACAGGAAATAAAAAAAAAAAGTGACATATAATAACATGTATATTAGCTATGGTACAACAATGAAAATCCCCAGCCTCATCTTTTTTTTATATGAAAACCACAAAAACCTGGCGTAAACATGTGAAACATGTTCTGTTCTTCATTAAAGGTAACATCGAATACAGCTGTCCTGCGTCAAACGAGTGTGAGATCACCAAAAGGCGCAGAAAGGCTTGTCAGGCATGCCGCTTTACCAAGTGCCTCAAAGTAGGCATGCTGAAAGAGGGTGAGTGCTTCAGGACACAGAAGCTTGTGTTGCTCTACAGTCTCTAAAGATAATATTGTGTATGTTTAACTTTTTTTTTTTTTTTTTTTAATCTTGCATGATGTAGGTGTTCGTCTGGACCGGGTCAGAGGTGGAAGGCAGAAGTACAAAAGGCGCCCAGAAGTGGAGAATGCAACATACCAGAGTGCCCCTCTACCGCTGACGAAAGAGAGTGAAAAAGGTGGTTCGCAAGCACAAGATACTTCTTGTTCCCATTTTATCCAGAGCTGTAGCTAAATTCTACCGCCGCCATAAATGTGCAGCCACTTCACGCATTCGCTGGGTTTGACATTGAGCTCTCATCAGAAAGTGGCTTTTTACTGTCAACATCTCCTGCCTCATAGAAGTGGCTAAATATTAAGAGTCTCTAATTAAACAGCGCCCTCTGCTGCCTGAAATGGTATTTTGGTTTGAAAAAAATAAAACAAGTATGGAGTGCTTATTAGCACAAATTTAAATGGAATCTGTCTTAAAGTTGGAGGACTGGCGCTGGCGTCCTCTCAGAGACTCTTGTGTGTTAACAAGGAGTCGTATCAGCCTCCTACATCTTCAGGGGGAGTATGCGTCCTTGCAAGATGAATACGGGCGCTGTGCAAAGTGCAGTTTTGTTCAAACGTCTGGGTCTCCTTGCAATAAATCCTCTGTGCGGTGTCGCAGGTTCCTCCAACATCATCGTGTCCCACCTCCTGGTCGCGGAGCCGGAAAAGTTATTCGCCATGCCCGACCCTCTGCAGCCCGACACAGCCCAGCGCACGCTCACCACACTCTGCGACCTCGCCGACCGTGAGCTGGTTGTGATCATTGGCTGGGCCAAACACATTCCTGGTAAGAGATGCAGTGAGAACGGAGGAGGGGAGGGGAGGGGAGGCAGTGACAGCATGGCAGCAGTGGAAAAGATTTAGTGATCCATTCTCAGTGAATAGGAACAAGCGTGCTGTGTCATATTTCACCCTGGCTGTGACTGGAATATTGATCATCGGGATCATTATGAATGGCCTGTTTGAACCTGATTCTGCAGGCTGAACAATGTAATGCATATGTACGACATCAGTAAATTAACTCAGTGCATGAGGGGTGGGGAGGAGCTGGGGGGGGACTGATGCACCGCTTTAATTAAATGCATTTCCACCACCAGGTATTCACAATAAATAATCCTCTACATAAGGCATAGTAACTGCGTCTATAGTGCTTCAATACGTCTCTCTCCCCCGTGTTTCCTGCTGCAGGCTTCCTGTCGCTGTCTCTGGCAGACCAGATGTCAGTGCTGCAGTCGGTGTGGCTGGAGGTGCTAGTGCTGGGTGTCGCGTATCGCTCGCTCGGCTGCGAGGACGAGGTGGTGTTCGCCGAGGATTTTGTCCTTGACGAGGAGATGTCGCGCGTTGCTGGACTGACGGAGCTCAATGCAGCAATTAGTCAACTCGCCCGCCGCTTCCGTGCGCTAAACGTGGACCGCGAGGAGTTTGTCATGCTAAAAGCCATCGCACTCACTAACTCAGGTGCGTACACACAGACTCTTGTTTGGTACGTCAAAATAGAATCTTCATTGCACTCCAAACTTTCTCATGTTGCTGGGATGCCTGATACAGTTAAAATAAGCATTTTTTTAAAAATTGAATGAGGTTTTCCCCACCTGTCTAGATTGATCATCTTTACCTTGCTCGTCAACTTTAACCATTTGGCGACATTCCAGCTTAATTATTAGCAGACATTTGGATATTAATTTTGGTATATGTGATGCATCAAACAGTAAAAAAAATCTACACATTTCTTTGAAGTTTCATCTGAACTGGGTGAAGATTACTTAAGTTGTTACATAAGTTATAATAGAGATCATGTGGATGAATAGATTGATGGATAGGTAGATGAATTGATTATAATTCCCGAGAGAAAGTCAAGTTTTCAGCAGCCCACATATAACAACAAAATGACAAAAAAAAAACACTATTGATTTCAAAATGTATAGAACTGTAATAAAACTCGATATTAACAGTATTCACACATTTCAAGGCAGAAAGTGTAGTAAACTACACAAGGTGCAGGATGGAGCAGTGTTGGCCTTATTGCAGAGACAAGTGACAAAACTCGCAGTTTTCACCACTTTCAGTATCTTTAATCCAAGTAAGGTGGCGGCTGATAGCAATAGATAGCTTTTTTTTTTTAATGACTGTCGGTAGTGTAAAGTGAGAAAGTTGCGACAGTTTCTAGATGTTTATATTTAAGCGTGCAAAGAGAAAAACTCATATACAAGATGTTTATCAGGTATTTTCTTGGGAGTCAAACGTTTTTTTTCAAAGTCGTAAAAGTGCTGCAGATGGCGAATAAATAAATAAAATCCCAGAAAACCTCGGGAACATCATAGATTTACATAAACATTTTGTTCCCCTCAAGTCCTCTCTGCTCAAAGGCCATTGATCATTGATCACGGTTCTGATCCTGTTCCCGCAGACTCCGTTTACATCGAGGACATGGAGGCCGTGCAGAAGCTGCGGGACCTCCTCCACCAGGCCCTGCTGGAGCTGGAGTGCCAGCGGCGCCCGGACGACCCCCAGCGGGCCGGGCGCCTCCTTTTAACTTTGCCGCTCCTCCGACAGACTGCCGGCCGAGCTCTTACCACTTTCTACAGCATCAAGACCCGCGGCGGCGTACCCATGCACAAACTATTCCTGGAGATGCTGGAAGCCATGATGGACTCCCCGTAGAGCCGCGTCGCTACGGCCGGGACGATGACGGAGACCCAGCAGAGTCGAGATGGTTTATGAAAAAAAGGAAAGCTTTTGTTAGAGAATTCATCACGAGGAAATATTTTCCCCTCTTAAGACTACGAGAAGAAAGGAAAACACGATGAGACGAGAGAGGGAGAGTCGTCATTTGTTCACGTCTGAGAGAGGAAATCGGCTATTAACAGTCAAACATAACTGCCAAACTGTAGTAAAAGCCTCCCAAGATCCACGAGCGAATAAACGCCGAACGCTAATGCCGGAGCATTTCACAGATGCAACAGTTTCATGGCATGTTTCATCACCGCGTCTGTCTGCAGTTACTTTACCACTGAAGAACAACTTTGCCCCAAGAACAGACTGCAGGCGTGTGGCTTTTGAACTTTTCAAACCGATGCGCCGTCTGTTGAAGAAAAGCCATAAAACCATATCTGGCATAAACGCTCGAGGGTCCGGTACGCGGTCAGATTGAAACGCACATGAAGTGCTTGTATTTACTATAGTTTAGCGTGCCGTTGTAGGCAAACCATAGGAATTACTTGCAATATGTTTAAAAAAAAAAAAAAAAAAAAAAAGAAGCAATATAATGACTCGATTATTGTCTGTCACATTCAAAATGTGGATAAAATGGTGAGACATCTATTTTTTACATCAGTCGATCTTCACTCTTTGCCCCCTCCAAGTGCTGATTTCTTTCTTCTTTTTTTTTTTTAAAGTCTATCTTTAAGTATAAACTGGTTATTAGATTCTCTTAAGAGTAAAATAGTGGCTCGTTTGGGGCTAATTAAAGCGTCGGGAGCCACTGGTGTAGGTTTCTTTATAAAAGGTTGTGCAATGGTTGTCGAGGAAAAGTGATACATGAAGATTATGTGCAGATAAAAGGCTTCACTCGGAAGGTGACGGTACACACAAAAAAAAAGTGGCTTCCATGCAGACAGGTGTGTGTGTGTGTGTGTGTGTGTGTGTGTGTGCGCGTGCGCGTGTGTGTGTGCGTGTGTGTGTATGTGTGTGCTCCACTGATTTCAGGGACGAACACAACTGTGGCTACAGCAGTGAGTCGAACAGGAACACATCAGCCTCATCTGCTTTTCGAATATATTCTCCCCTCCCACCAGAACCACTGCGACCGACTTCAGCCGCCGTGCGTTCGGAAGGTCCGCCCTCCTCATAAATGCTATAAAACTTGTAACACTATCCTGTACAGAGAGAGATGTGAGTCGGCTGCAGCTTTCGCCTGCAAAGTTCTCCAACATTTCAGAGTGTGATGGACACAAGTCTTTGGGAATTCCCGGCGAAAGAAGGGGGAGGGAAAAAAAAAAAAAAAACCAGGCTCGAAGCAACAAGAAATGCAACATATGCAACATTTCCCATTTGGGTGTTGAACTCTTGAAAGTCGTCGTCGGGACGGTTTGTACACAGTCTGAAGGGATTATTGTTGTAAAGCTCCACGTGCAATGCAAAACCTACAGCGTCTGATGCCACGGTCTGATCCCGAGTGACGACACTCTGCGGCCAAGAGGTCATTACACTTTTAGCCATGTACAGTTCCATTCAAACAAACATGCAATTTATAGTGGGAAATGATAAAGCCAGCAAATGTGATCCAATCGCCCATTACGATATTTGTGCAGCGTACAGAGTACTGATGTTTGTAATGAAAAACAAAAACTGCAAAAAAAAAGAAAAAGCTTTTTCATACAGGTTCCTTTCTAGGATTTAAAGGTTGTTTTTTTTATTTACGTTGTGACTCACTCGTGGGTTTGGTATTGAAATGAAGCTTTCCGTTCAGGATGAAATGAATGCTGATTGTCTTGTTTTATTTCAATTGTGTGCTTTTTTTTTTGGAAGGCTGATCGTTTGTTTTTTGGGGAACAAATTTGCTCTTTCGGCTTGGTGTGGCTACAGAAGGCTACCTCAGGAGGCAGAGTGAGCTAGACAGCTAAATAACTGGAGACTAACTGAACCGTCATGGTCCTTTTTTCATTTGACAAACTTTAAAGGTACAATATGTTTGTTGTTTTTTTTCTAGTCGTTGCCTTCAAACAGCTACAGAAGATAAACTTCTCCTAGCTAGTTATACATGACAGAATGTCATCAGACGCTCTGGTGTCTTGTCTGATTTGAGCTCTTCTTGGACTGAAAGTAGCACTTTTGCGAGATCGTCCCGCACAAGTGCTAACGCAGTCGGCGAAACAAGTAAACACATGGGAAATCTGTTAATTTCTCTCAAGCTTCTCCAGACTTTTATCGAATTGCCTGCGACCGCATTGCGTTCAGTTTGACTCACTACTGCCACCCAGTGCTCGCAGGCGGCGTCACTAAAATCTAGCATACTGTACCTTTCTAAAGCTCACGAGATTTCTCGCAAGCGTCCGAGTTCATCTGTTCCCAGTCTGAAGGCGTCCGCGGCTCATTTTACGGTACGGAGTGCGTTTTACGGCCGTCGTGGTCAAAAGCCTGTGAACTGTCCCATCAACTTCCAAAACGCCACTCTTGGATTCACCTGTTCGGACACGTTTTCGTACTTAACATGCTTACGTGTGTGTGTGTCTGCAGGTTTTTGTTATTAGGTTGTTTTCTAACCAAGTCTCTCAGCCACATTTCAAAGTGAAGTTCCTCCACATTAACACGGCCATATATGCAAAGTTAGGTTTTTAAATGTCAGCAGACAGAGATGTCTAGTTACTCTGGCTTGCGGGCGGCGAGAGGATCAGCCGCGGTGTCACAGTTCAAATTCTAGAGTCATCTGTAGGTTTGACTACGTATGTGCGCATTAACATAAATGAGCAATACAACAAATTACCAAACCTCACATATTTCCTTGTATAGCCACAGTGTACATTTAACATTGCCAGTTATTCTGACAGATAGCGACTAAACGTTATATTATTTAGAAGTTCAAATCAATGTTTGTATTTTGAAAGACTATTTAAATGATTAAATTCTATTTTTTACTCAATTTACTGTTGTTTGTTGACACTGCTTTATTCCTGTGTGTGATATTGGCTGTGAATTTCTGTGTGTAGGCTTTTTTTTTTTTTTTTTTTTCCATTTAGATACAAGTTTGATGTCCTTGTCTAAACATGTCCACATTAAAGCGAGAGAAAAAAAAGAAGAAATCACTGTGAAAAAAAAAAGTGAGATCTTCCACTGTCTGGTGCAGAGCAGGGAGTGGATTATTGCTTTGTGTTGTGTAATAAATGGACACACCACCACCACATATCACTGGCTCATCCTTTCCTTTTGGATGTTTCTTTTTGTGTGTGTGTGTGTTTTGTCGTTCTGCAGACACCCAGGTATTATAGATTGAGCTGAGATTACTTCTTAACTTGCTTCTCATCTTCAAAACTAACCATGCAGTGAGAAAAATGCTCACGTTGTGTGAACTTTAACCATTTTGGCTGGTTCTGCATAGTAAAATAGTGTGTACAGTATTAGAATATGTATTATAAACTCTGTTCCCATAGTTTGAGGTTTGCAGATATGTTTACCCATCCAATGAGGACATTCCCTTCAGTTACACTGAGGAAAGACTGCCAGACACCCCAGGCTGTCACTGCGCCACTATGTGGTACAAACTGGTACGACAACACTGAATTTGACGGCAAGGCCAGTTCTAAAAAAAAAAACAAGTTAAGTACCTGTTTGTCAGGATAATTGAACTCTCAGCCATATTTCCTATTGGCTCACGTCATTCTCCAGTCCCATATGGTCTAGCGGTTAGGATTCCTGGTTTTCACCCAGGCGGCCCGGGTTCGACTCCCGGTATGGGAACGTATGTTATTGCTCAATTTAGCTGCAGTTGAAGAGCTACCCAATTGACATTTAAATATAAAACACGACTATACTAAATAACAAATAATAGTTCCGGCCACTTTTCCCCACTACAATACAATATATATTAATTCAGCCTCCATGAAGCGTTCAATTTTTCTATTAGCTACAGAGAAGTGTTCCTATTATTGTTCCTTCTCTCGCTAAATTAGTGTTAAGTCCAAACAACATAACTGAACAGAACACGACTTCTCACAGAAATCCAGTGAGGAATATATTTTATTTAAACTAGTTTTGAAGTTTTAAATCATTACATTTGTGTATGTGTTGTTTTTTATTTTTTAACTTCCCATAACACATTTTGTGCATATTAATGTTGCTTTTCCATTACTGTTAATTTCAGCTTCATTTCATACCCTTTGACTGTTGCGCCGAAAGTTTGGCATTACATTGTAACCAAAACAATAGCAATAAAGATTCTGTTATATTCTATGTTTTGTGATGCATATGTTTTATTACTATTATCAATATTAATAGAGATGTTTTCGAAAAATTATGAAAGTAGCAGAAATGCAATATTGGTTTAAAACTCTTCCCGGTAAATAATGTTTTTTTTTTTACTGTCAAGCCATTCTTCCATACATATATTGTCATTGTTAAGCCTTGTACATATTAATATTTTTTTTTTCATTCTATTCTATTCTGAGTTGCGTCTGTATGTGTTATTGTTATAAAAATCGCAGGTAGAAAGTTAATGCCATCGTTAACAGTTGCAAAAAAGCCCAAAACAAAAACACTTAATACACCGGAAACCCCCACTCCTCTGCCTTGGAATAACTTAAGATGAAAAGTTACTTTAGTTAAATTTGATTTGTGCATAACAATATCCCAGTCTGAGAACATATGGCTCCTTGATGGCAGGTGGCGCAGTTAAATGCAGGTTTAGCAGGACAGACGCTGGAAGCTACGTTAACCCCCCCCCCACACACACACACACGAGCGCGTTATTATTGCTCCACTCCGCTAAGCTATGCTCTCCCTCACATCCACAGTCCTGCGCAGCTCCACGGCGGTCCAGCGTGTCCGGCTGCTGCACATCTCTGCCCGCGTCAACATGCCCATCCAGGTATGAGTTCTGAGTAACCCCCCCAGAAGCACAGGAGGGGCGTCGCTCTGTCTTATTTCGCTAAATATCCCACGGTATTCCTTGTTTCGTGTGTGCGCGTGGAGCTAACTGCCTCACTGTGAGGTCAGCCGCCATGACAGCTGTTATATGAGGGCGATAAAGTGTCTTTATTCGGAGAGTTGTCGGGGGTGTTTTCTCTCCTCCACACACCAGGGAGTGGACACGTTACAGTGACGAGCTCTTCCACTTTATTTCACCCACTGACCGTGTGATTAAAGCTGCTACCCAGTTAATTTCCACAGTTTAAACAAGCTAGTGCTATAGATCCAGTTTCACGCGCTGTGCGTGTGCTTAAATACTTCCCTCCTCTGTTATTGGCATATTTAAAGAGTCTCAGGCGTGCATTTAATCGAGCTTATTGACTCTGCTGCTTGTCGCTCATTGCGATAATAAAGTGTGCCACTTAATCATTCTCTCAATGTCAGTGTTTATATTTAGCAGTCCGGCGTTTCGGATTAACCGGTTACCCCGCTGACTGGTGACCAACTTCCTGTCGCGTCCGTCGCCACTGCAAGTAAAAGTAGATATTAGAATAACGCAGAAAAGGTACGGCACTTTAAACCTTTTCTGTGATTTGAGTTGGCAGGGACAGCTACGGATGTCCGCTGCGTTTTTAAACGCATGCTATTGCTAGCATCAACAAGGCTAAAGGACTCCAGTCACCAGGTATCCGGGAAACCACTTAATCTGAAACACCGGTCTTGTTGCCCACATCTATATGTGGTAGTTTGTCGCCATCTAGTGGTCATTAATAATCATGCGCTCCCATTGCAGAGCTCAAAGCTGAATCGAGCAAACTCTTTCCATTTCTTTCTTCTTTGTATAAAATATCGACATTTTGATAATATATGTTCTGCGCCGCAAGATAGAAGCAATTTAAAAGTTTCAACCTGAAGGTTATTGTTTCACTATTAACTGGCCCGGTACGCTGAAGATGAAATTGGACTGCATGTGGCCCCTGAAATAAAATGTGCTTAACCCTCCTGATCTAGATCCTGAAGCTTTTCAACTGTTTTTCACATTTGCAATGTCATCAGGGTGGCTGGAGATGCGGTCAGGAAATGTGTTGACTGGGATAAAGTGACATAACGCAAGACATTCTCTCACTTACTGTATCGTTGTACTGATGGAGCGGTGTCGCCAGCCGAG
Source organism: Blennius ocellaris (assembly GCF_963422515.1). Lineage (NCBI taxonomy): Eukaryota > Metazoa > Chordata > Actinopteri > Blenniiformes > Blenniidae > Blennius > Blennius ocellaris. The sequence continues at coordinate 22,351,983 of NC_137663.1, forward strand.
GCCACCATGAAGGGGAAATCTGCAAGCTGTGGTCAATATTAATGATATCGACCAAATGTAAGCCCCCTGTTGGGAGGCCATCCTTTTCGTCACTACACTATGACGACATGTAGGGGCCCCATTAGAGGGATTACCAGTATATTGTGTCAAAGTTAAAGGGCGTCGTCATATTGTCGTAGATATGTGTCAATGTCTGCCCTCTTTGGGGGCCACTTTCCAGTTCAGGGCATTAGTCAACTGCCTATCTTGCTCCTTACCACTGTTTTTTAAAAAACATTTTTTTATAGCTTTCTAATTGTTTACACACACAAAAAAAATATTTTAAACCAAAACTTACCAATACCTGAAACACATTGTTGTCAAACCATACACACATTTCCCCCCATTCATTGTACATCGCTGAACATTTCACACAGTTTCCTCCATCAGACACTCTAAACATGAACTATTCCGGGAATGCCAATGCACACACTTCAAAACACGGAAAACTCCACACCAATCAGTTTGACCTTTAGCTTTATTTATTTTACGTGCCTTATTGCAGCTCGGTACGGTTGGCACTTGCCCTACTTGCAGCTTTCTTTTGTCTTGCATGCAAATATAACGAAAGGATCTTTAGTCGTAGATATATTAGGCCCGGGTTTTATTCATCAATATATACTTCAGTTCCAGTGGGTTCTGGATCTTCCGTTTCATTGATGAAGCTGAATTAAATTCAGATGAAAACAAGGGTCGAGGCTTAGTATGACCTCACGTGTTGCTGCAAGTCAAATGAATTCTCCATCACCATGACGCCTCGACACATAACATTTCTGGATGAACCACATCACCTTGTTTTACCGGACAGACCGGATCAACCGAGGTTCATTGGATCTCAGACAATAGTAGTTCTGATCGTGCTGCTAACGTACATTAACGATTTACAATTACACTTCCATGTGCCTTGTGAAAACATTGTCTGTGAGATTTCCTGAGAAGTAGTAAATACTGCTACGTTTTGTGTAAAGCACACATCTTTGTATTTTTGAAAAAGATTTATTAGGTTTTGATCGGAGCTTTATTGTGACCTACCCGTGAAGGATTTTCATGAAGTTTTGCATCTTATCTTGCATGTGGAGTTTTGATACAATGAGCCAGATGCAGGATAAATCAGGTTAAACATTCAGCAAAGCCAAACATTAAATTAACTCCTCGTGAGACAAACATGACACACGGCTAAAGGCATGGGAAAACAATGACGAGCTATAAGATGAATCTTTGTAGTAACGGTAACCCAGCTTTGTCTTCCCCGTCGCCATCAGGTCGGTGATGCTCTCCCTGCGGTGGAGGTCCATGAGGGGGAGCCTGGAAACAAGGTGGCCATGGACCAGCTCTTCAAGGGGAAGAAGGGCGTCCTCTTTGCCGTCCCTGGAGCGTTTACCCCCGGATGCTCGAAGGTCAGTCCAACGCCGACTCGTTGACCCTGTGCGTTCCTCTGCGGACGTCACGTCACTTAACGCGACGCTTTAATTTTCAGACTCACCTCCCAGGTTTCGTGCAGCAGGCGGCAGACCTGAGGGCTAAAGGCGTCCAGGAGGTGGCGTGCGTTTCTGTCAACGACGCCTTCGTCATGGCCGCGTGGGGAAAGGAGCACGGAGCAGACGGCAAGGTACAACCTCCCGGTTTTGGGGATTTTTCCAAAACAATAAATGCCTTTTATAAGAGAGCAGGCTTTATAAAGAGCTGGAGCATCCACTCTGATGGCTTTCACATTTGTTGAGTTTTCTGCCACTTTCTTTTGCAGGTTCGAATGCTGGCTGACCCCACTGGAGCGTTCACAAAGGTAACTTACAGTGGCGGGTAGACGTTGGTTGCCGTTGGTTACCGCTGATACAATATCCATTCACGGCTCCTCTTCTCCCTCCTCGCCAGGCGGTCGACCTGCTGCTGGACAGTGATCAGATCGTGCAGGTTCTCGGGAACAAGCGGTCCAAGAGGTAACTCCTGTTTCACCGCGGTGGATGGATATCGGCTATTGTGTTGTTTTTGTGAATTCAGTTGCTCCTGCTGCATGAATGAAGGCATAAATGCACTGCGCACGTTCATACAATTGGGATATAAAAAGGTCTCACGATGTGAACGGCAATGTTGTGTTTGTTATGGAATCCAAACCAGAATAAAGGGTTCCTCCCTGTTAAATGATTTACATTTCAAAAACTCTTGTATGTATTAAAAAAAAGGACTTTTTGTTTGTGAGATTATTTATTTTTTGCGATAAATGTAGGAAATCCTGATTATTTTCTTTTTAAAAAGTTGCCACATTTGGAAAGAATATGCATTTGAGGGATGAGCAGCATGACTATAGGATGTGCAAAAAAAAACAACAACTCCAAATCTATTTTTCTAAAACTTGAAAATGTATAACTTGCATTCATTATTGGGGATATTCCCCTCACACACATCTATAAATTTAACTTCTAGTTATTTCTTTTAGTTATGATTTCTTTAAAGACAAAAAAAAAAATACTAAGAAAATTCAACATATTTCTTTTCTTCGGACTTCCGATAGAGTTTTCACCTCCCCCTCATGTTTCAGGTATTCCATGTTGGTGGAAGACGGAGTCGTAAAGAAGATCAACGTGGAGCCTGATGGCACCGGGCTGACCTGCAGTCTTGCATCCAGCATCCTGTCGGATCTGTAGGCTCAGTCAAGACTCCCGGCAATCCCAAACGGAACACCCTTAGTTACTGTCAATGTTGCACTAACAAAGCCCCTGTAGTAGCACCCGGCTCAAGCTTTACCCGCTTCCCCAAGACGGCGGCAGATGTCGTGTGGATCCAAAGGGTCAGAAACCGAGACGACAGGTCAATAATGCGCACAATTATGTCATGAATGGAAATCCTGATGTTACAAATGAGCAAATAAAGTACTTTATCAAGTCAGTAATGTTAATCATTGTTTGCATGTTCAATTATTTCACCATCACTTATTTGAGTCGTGAATATAAAGAAAGATTGGAGATAAATGTTTCATATTGATAAGTATTTTAAGTTTATATAATATATATTTTGATTTGTATGTAAAATCAATTAAAAATGAATATTGATTCAACCAAACAGTATGTCTGCATAAAAGGTTTAGCATTTATACAGTTTTAAGCAGGTCCAGTACAGCCAATGATTGAAGGAGGGAAAGGATCAGACTGTAGATTACAGCTCATTGATCTAATTCAGGGGTGTGAAAGCTTTTTTAATTGCGTGGCCACACACAGACCTATTTGATCTCGGGCAGTCTGAACCAGTAAAGCGACAGCGGAATAATCTGTAAACAACCATAACTCTAAATGAATCCCCCTTTTGTTTTAGTGCAAATCTTCCATACATTGCTCCATCACGCTTTAGATTCCTCTGCATGCACTGCACTCGTGTTTATATCAAATCTGAATAATTGTGAGCAGGTGTTTATTTGCAAATGTTCACAAAAATTCTACGTTTAAATGTACAGAAGTAAATACAATTTCAACATTTGGCAATTCTCTGCCTATATTGACAGAAAGCTCCCAAGTCAATTCTTCAGTTTCATTTTGACAAAACTCGGAGATGACTGTTCTTATTTCACCAGTAACAGTATGCTCATGTGACACCATGCACATTAAGGTAGTCAACTTATTAAAACTGCTTCTATTAATGAAAACAATGCCTCCCACAGTGAATGGTTTGCGGGCTGGTCTGGACCCTCTGGTGGGCCAGTTTTCACCCGCGGACCGTATGTTTGACACCCGTGGTCTCTGGCAGGCAGGAAAAGAGACATTAATAAATGTGGTCGCACATTAATTCCATATTTGGGTATATAATGAAGACGCTATGCTTCCAAATAAGGAGAACGTGAGAAGGAGGCTGACCCAGAGACATTTAAATATCCACTGCACGTATTTGTGCTCACTTTAAAAATGTGTCAGCGATTTTTGTTACAGGGAGGGAATTATTTTTTTTTTTTGCGCATCATAATGAAATGTTGTTTATTTCCAGGGCGGCTTGATTGGCTGTTTGGAATGCGGCTCCACTCGTCTCCCTCTCCGTACGTCACCCTGTGACGCAATGACGCAAGGGCATTGCGGCGCTATTTATCCTACGCGGCTCTTGTGCGTCGGCTCGTGACGTCAGGACGCAAAGCCGAGGCACTGCATTGTGGTCGCCGGTGTTCTGTTAGAAACAGAAACCACACACACCGCTTTTAAACTCGACGACACTTTTAAAAGGTTGGTTTGTTTTCCTGCTTTGTCCCGTCGCTCAAACGAGCTAAGCCGAAGAGATACGATGTACGTGTGCTTAGATAAGTAGTCGGGAATCTAGAACCAGTTGGCTCGGTTGAAGTTTCATTTGCGTTAAGTTTCGCTAACGAGGCGCTTCGAGTCAGATCTCTCGTTTTGTTGTCGTCTTAAACGCATTACGAGACGATGAAATACATACTGCTCTTGGCGTGGATAAATGGCTCACCATAGCGAGCACTGCTTGCTCACAGAGAGCGGCTCATCGCTGAGAAATAAGTAGTAACGTATCCACGTTAGTTAGCTTGTGCTGTTAGCGCTGAAGTGCGTTGCGCGCGCAATTCAACCGTGGGTTTGAATGGCGATGTGGCTAACGGTTAGCTTCTGGAAACTCCGGCCTGCAGCTGTCAGGATACTCGCATCAGCTCAGCAGAAAAGTGTTTTGTTTGTTTCTTCTTGGAGCCAAGCCGTAGCTTTTTATTAGTCGTGTATATTCTGATCATTTTGAAATAAAATAACCCAGGATACCACGCGAGAAGTCATCCGTGCTAATGATATAAACGAAGAGATCGAGTGTGGCTTATTGCAAAATGTTTTTTGTTTTATTTTGATCCATCAATTTATTTATATGTCGCATATCAACACCCCGTGTTATTCTAATTTCAGTGAAGTGTTTGTAAATGTAAACTTTGTTTCTTTTTAGGTTTTGTTCAGACATGACTTTTCTGCATCTGTTATTTCATTAAGAAAATGAATGCACGAATCTTGAACGAAGCAATTGAGGTCATGAGATAGATTTGAAAAAGCGATAAGGATAAAACAAAAGAAATAAAGTAAAAGCTTTATTAAGAATGACAGAATTTCTACACCTCTAGGGTGTCTTTCCCAGGTATGGAACTGATTATTACTGTTGGAAAAGCATTAGTAAGGGGGTTTTGTATTAGCTTACCCATTTAAGGTAACGGTCATGGTATGACTAAAATATGTTTTTAATGGAATGCCTGGGAAATAATGGTGTTTTAAGACCGGATTTTAAAAGGAGTATTTCAGCAGGAAGTTTGTTCCACAGGTGTGCAGCGTAGGAACTAAGAGCTGCTTCACCATGTTTCTTCTGACTTGAGGAACACTTGGTAAACCTCTTCCTGAGGACCTCAAGGGTCTGGATGCTTTCTATTCTACTCACAACTCTGAAATGTATTAAGACCCGAGGCCATTCAAAGGGAGGAACTCGTATCTACAAAAGTGTTGGGGGTGGAAAAGTCCCAATTCTCCCAATGCCATTCTATTGAAAATATCTTTCAATAAAAATCGATGTGCTTTTGTGTTGCAGCTCGGAACTTGTCCAACCTGAACAGCAGACATGTCGTCAACATCCCAAAAGCACAAAGAGTTTGTGGCCGAGCCCATGGGCGAGAAGAAAGTGATGGCTCTGGCAGGCATCGGCGAGGCTCTTGGCAAAAGGCTGGAGGATAAAGGATTTGACAAGGTGATGGTCAAACACAGTTTTCTCAGATATAGTTTGGCTGTTTTGAATTCACTTATACTTTTAATGCCTAAAGTTCACGTACAGGAAAGCAACACTATAGATGTAGTATTCCCTGCACTGAGTATTGATCGTGTGCTTCAATCTAAATAGATTCTGGACAACAGAGCCCTTGTTTGTGGGAACCCATTCCCTCTGCTCCTAACGAGATTCTCCACTGATTCCCATCTGTCCCTTCGCAGGCGTATGTCGTTCTTGGACAATTTCTGGTGCTGAAGAAAGACGAGGAGTTGTTCCGAGACTGGCTGAAGGACACCTGTGGGGCAAATGTCAAACAACAAGGTGACTGCTATGGGTGTCTTAGGGAATGGTGCGACGCTTTCTTATAAACACCCAGTCATTGTTTTCTACTTCTGAAGTCCAAACTGTACAATACCTCTTCAGTGATCTTCATTCAATTCAGCTACAACATGTATGAACTGACACTGTACACAGTAATGGGCTTATTGACTCGCGCCCTCGTCGTGGTCTTCAACAAGTAGGTTAAAACTAATAGCTGCCAGCGTCTTTCAGTAATTATTGAAGTAATTTATATAGTAGATGGTGACATGGTTTGATAAGGTCCCTCTTCACTGCAAATATTTGGATTTGTTATAGAATAAGTTTGTTTCGGACTCCACGTCATGTCACAATTGTGTGTAGCACTGAGGCGACACTAAATGTGCTGAAATACATGTGAGAATTCCAAAATATCTGCTAGAACAACTGGTTGAGCTTAACTCTACAAAGGCTCTACTTTTGTGTGGGATGCCGCTCGTGTTCGGAATACTCACAATAGACAAGTTGACGAAAATACTGCATTTAATTTCTCTGCAGGGTTGAATTTTACTCATTGTTCATTGTTAATGTAACTGAGACTCGCCGTTTTAAGCCCAACACTGCTAGTTTGTTGTGTTTAATTTCCCTTCCTCCTGAAATTGTTGATCACTTCAGCACACATTTCTCACTGTGTTCTAAGATAAGCTGTCAGTTCAGATAATTCTCATACTCATCTTACACCCTTGGCTGTTGGTTGGCAAATTTAAATGCTATCAGGATATTTGATGGAAACTACTTCTTTTTTTTTCTTTTCTTTTCTTTTCTTTTCTTTTTATGAATTCATCACATCATAGTTTGGTTTGTAATGTAAAATGCACCGACAATGTTCAGATGGTTTCCTGATGGAGGAAGTTAGTTTGCTTGAAGTATCTTTTCTCGGGGTTGTGGTCAGTTTATAATGTGAAACCCAAAACCTCAACGTGGTCTCTACAGATGTTTTTAAAAAATTGAGCACACATTGTTAAAATTGTTTAACTTAAACTTTAAATGAAGCCCGATGCAAGGCCACACCCCACACATCTGGTTGAAGCCTGTTTGGACCCTGAAAATGGAAATGTATGTAAATAAAGATGCCAATGAAACGAATTCAAACCTTGTCAACAGAACGTGTCACTCTATTGCTGATCAGTGGGTTTAACATTAGCTGGTTTTAAGTAGAAAGGCAGCCGGGAACAGTAAATTCACAGTCGATGTTTAGGGTTTGCAGCTCGTCACACGTAGGTGTCTTTTCAATGATTCGAGGGAAACCCGATACTAAACACTGCCGATCACATGGCGTCCATCCTCGTCCACTCATAGGCGAGAATGTATTCAAATCTTCACAGGTTGTTTTTCTTCTTGCATATCCGAAACGGCTCCCATCTCATCTGTCACCCTACCTGAATTAAAACATTTTATTATTTCACTTTAGTTTCACCTTCATGTAAAGCAAAGTGAAATAATAGGCTTTTGACACAGTGACGACGAGTTGTGTCTGACTGTATTTTTTTAAAACATGAGATGCCTTATATATGTTTAAGCATTTAATTCATTCTGAGCTACAAGCTGAAATAGTGCACGTTTAGTGTGTATACCCCCCCCTCCCCGGTCCACATTGCTGCCTGCAGGATTGCTGTATCAGGATGTAACCGTTGTAGCAGCTGCTTGTTCAACACTGGCCCGCGTGCGAGCTCTTGGTTGTGAAAAGCTTCCAGCTTTTATATCACTTTTTTTATTACAAAACAATAATAAAAAAAAAAAAGCAAGTATCAGATTTGGACACGCGTTGTGTTTTTTTTGTTCCATGAAAAAAAAAAATAAATCACCAGAGACTGAAACCCTTCATCAACAGGAGGTTTTTATTTTGATGCTTCATTTTCCATGGTTCCTTTTCATTTTACCTGCCAAAGCTCCAAATGTGATATTTGCAAGATATTTAAAATCCACTTAAGTTTTGAATTGGATCCAGAGCAGAGGAGTCGGGGTGGTGGTGGTGGAGGGGGGGGGGGGTCTCTGAGGAGCTATTCTCTTTACCTTAACACTGAACTTTTGATGGAGAAACTATGGATACAAGTGAATTCTTAAAGTTGATAAACTGGCCAATGAGAAGTGATCTTAGACTGATTGACCCCTCTACTCTGGCAAAACCTCACATCTGATTTCTGAAAATGAGGATGCACATCTGTTTTTAAATTACATTATAACAGCTGTTTTTTTTTGCCTTTTAAAGAAATAGAAAATAGTCACTGACTCGTTGTAACCTGGAAAGCTGAATTTGCTTCAATGGCTTGAATCTTATTAGATATTCAATGTCCACCCCCCCTCGCTGCCACATGTCTTTTTCAGGGGGTGTTTCTGATGATATCCGTGTGCTATTTGTACTATAAAATCTCATTTCGACGGTGATCAGATGCCATGACTTGTTGCTTAAGTTTTCACAGTAGCACCTAATGCACACACACACACACACACTTTCACATCCACACTACAGCAACATTATAGAAATGAGCAACATGTTAAAACCTTAAATTAAACCTTTGGGGGTGGGGGGGGGTCGTCCTTGCTGGATACAAGTCACTGCCAAAAAGAAGGGACCACCAATGAATATAAGAATACAAAATGGAGACGGGATTCACAGTTAAAGGAGCTTTTTTTTTTTTTTTTTGTTTTTAACGATTTACAGAGTTTATGAAGTTCTGCTGTGGGGGAAATGTCACCGTGGGTTGCCCAACACTGATTTGTATTCTGTTGGATTGTGGGAGCCCTGACGCTATCCGGCACATGTAGCAGCACCATAATCCACACAACTAGTTAAAAGCTTCAAATGCTGCAGAATCCGACGGCCGGATCAGGGGAGGATCAACTTCATATTGGTTCGCCTGGTCGTCGGCCTGCTGTCCCGCTCTTTTTGGCAGTTGTTGATGATATATTAGAGCATGAAATGTTTCTTTCAGTCGTATGATAAGTTTAAATTCTTGTTGCCCTTTTTTTTTTTTTTTTTAATGTTGTCATTTCTGTCTTTGATTTGCTGCAAATTCTTCCCCTCCGACATTGAGACGTCGCACGTCTGCGTTTTGACGAATTTAGACACTTTGCTTTTGTAGTCGACGGCGTACTGTACATCGGCAGCTTTAATGCAAGGTTACTATAGTACATCAATGTCTTATTTAGATCGGAAGTACATGTACACACTGTACACAACATGTACACACTGTACACTTGTACTTTGCCTCGACAACAATCCCTGATTTGTCTCAAAGCAGAGCGCAGAAGAATTTCTTCTCCCTGAAGGGGTTCTCTGAGGTGGGCACGGGGGTGATCAGGGGGTCGTCGCAGGAGTGTGCGTCGCAGTACGCCATCAGGTCGGCTGCCGCCTTCGACACCTGCAAGTGGAGATAAATGACCAGATTTCATCAAACGGCCGGGAGCATTCACTCATTGTCTTCTGGCTGCGCTCCGCCTATACGGACAGAATATATATATATATATATAGATACAGTAATGAAAAGTTGCATATCGAAGCTCTGGACTGGCTCATTTATCAAAAAGTGCCATCGAACCTCTGGTGCGTATTTAATCATGAAAGTTTGGCCTCGCCAATACAGTTCGCATTTTTAATTTATGAAGTTTGTTTAAACCACAGGTATTCATTCATCTGATGGATTCGAGTCTGAAAAGAAAGCAGTCTGGTCAAACGGTTCTATAAATAATCCAGATGGGGCGACAGGACGAAGCCTATTGATTGACCAGGCGTCTCAAGGTATCGCAGTACAGCCGGAGAGACACGAGATCATGAGGCGGGTCACAAATACAACGCAGGGACTCAATGGGAACGTTTTATTTTACAGTTTGCATTGCTGCCCTGAATGAATTCAGGTGAACACGTTGGGGGAAAAATACAGTAAAATTGAATTTTTTGTTTTTGTTTTCTCAGAGAAAAATGTTAAAATCCTTGGAACAATTTTGGCTGTTTGCATTTTGGAGAATGTGACACAGCTGAAATTTCTCATTGAAACAAATTGATTGGCAGTACTGGGCTATTTCTATCTTGATGGATTAAAGTGCTATGGAACATCACAGAAGGTGATTTGCATCAGAGAAGGTCACTTGTGGCTCAATTTTTAATGGTAAAACCACTGCGGGTCATCGATATTGGACAGATTCCTGCTCTAATGATCTAAAAATATATTAGTTTGCTTCTTGCAGAATAAAAAAACAAATGAACATACACTGAATCACTGCAGCGTCAGGAGGATTTTTAAGGATTTCAAAGAGGGTTTGCCTTTTCCCCCTTGTGGTTTAAGCTGAAGGGGGGGTTTATACTCAAGCTGCACGAAAACGACATCAAGAAATAAATACTCATGTAGTTGTGCTATAAATAAATATAGGAAGTAAGGGTATGCATCAACATACTATATCATGCCATGCTAACATATGTTGGTTCTCTAGACTCAGATATGCGATTCAATTCTTCCTCTTCATAACATTTAAAGATGACATTCCGACTGGTTTCCGAAGGCAACACTTCACCCGTGTGTGTGTTCTCAGTTTCTCATTAAACATAATCAAAGCTAAGATGTGTGATGAAGCGAGCGTCATTCATCCGTAACCTCAACTGCTGATCTCTGCATTTCATGTCGGGAGTGGTCCAAAAACTGAATTACAGATTTCTTGCAAGATGTTTTTTAAAAAGGCAGCAGTACTTGTGTTTGATGTTGTCCTACCTTTATCCTGCAGAAACTCGCCTCGATCTTCAGCTGCTCCACCAGCTTCCTGGCCTGTCCGACGCTCATGGTGCTGTTCACTGGGGTGTCTCCTTTCATCCTAGCCAGCAAAAAAACAAAAACAAAGCCAGGCCAAATCAGTTGACCTCTGCGTTTTGTTTGCATTTATGGTCAATTTATTCCACAACTTGTCCAAGAGTTTAATATTCTGTGTGCCCTACCTGAGGTGGTTTACCATTCTCTTTGACACAAACGAACCATACAAGGTTGCCTGATCTGGGTAAGCTCTACATAAGCGTCACGAGAATTTGCATTCCAATATGTCACGTTTGAAAAGAGTTTCTGGTATTTCATTGATTTGGAGGCTGCCAAAGCAAGCATGAGGCAAGACCTGCGCTGGAGTCTAAACATCGGTCAGTGTTGTGTCACGGAATGGGCACAGCTGCTATATTATGTCATGTTATGTTGCTTCACGAGCATGTGCATTCTCTGAGAACGCTAAAGAAACACGAACTGGTCTAAATGGTCAGATTTCATCAGCGTTTCATCACCACCACCCCCCCACCCCCATTCCTCCTCCACACCACGAGCAAGAAGAACCACAGAAACATCATAAGCAGGATGAATTAACCACTGCTGCCATTCAGAGGTCCGTGACATGTTTAAATATGCATATAAAAAAAAAAGAGAGAGAATGTGCCACAGATAGAAAAGGAATCAAGTCAGATAGGTTGTCAACACGGGGGCGGAAATCAGAGCAGCAAAGGAGCGTATCAATCCAAACCATTTTGGACCTTTCCCCATTGTCTTCTTCCTTCTCCCTCTTCATCCACCCCCTTTTCTCCTTACCCGTATTGTATTCCTCTTCAGGTGCGCTCTTCCCCCCCTCTTCTCTCTCTGGGTTTTTCGGCCTCTCCGTGTCCCTCTGTGAGCTTGTGTTTGGTGGTATCAGTGTGGCCGGACCCCACCCCTCACAGACAACAGCCTGGATGGTACCCTGCTCTGTGCAGTCCAGTGCACTGCAATTCTGCCACAATGAGCACTGGATGCTGTGGTGGATGGAGAGGATCACCCCTCTCGGTGGCGAGTGGTACCTGCCAGACGGAGGGAGGGGGAGGCTGCTGCTCAGGCTTTTCTTCCAAGGGCTGGATTGTACCACAACAGTTGTGCGGAAACTGGGGCCAACTGAATTTCTTGCGGTTTTTAATCTGAAACGTATAGTTCATGTGGTGTGGATTTGGGTTTGTGTGCTTTAAAAATATCGCAACACATCTTTGAAAATGAAGTACATGAGCGTGGACCATGATACATCTGTGGCTTTTGTCATGCCCACCCTCTCCTCTGTTGCTATGGGGACTGCAGCAACCTGGTTTACATGTCACATCACACTATTTGCAGAAATCAGACGGCATTTATAGACTATATATGAGCACTGCGTATAATTTATGTAGTCTAGATTGTGTGATTAAATGGAACTGCACAGATTTTTTTTTCTTCCTTTAATCATGGTCTCGTGACGCTGATATTCCAAAGAGCCTGTGGAGACGAGAGTGTCAGTAGCGCAACATATACGTACCTATTAGCGCAAGTAACACTTGGGGTGTGTTTAGCTCCTCGAGAAATAATTATGTGACAAATAATGCATATAGCAACTCGTATAGTTTGCAACTCGCACTGACTGCTTGGAAAATTATAATTTGAACGTCTCCGAAATCGACCGACGCCATCTTTGCTAAGCTAGTGTTACACGGGCTTTAATGGCGCTATGCTGCGGTCTCTTTGCTTTTATTTTCCAATAGCAACACATCTTATAGTTTTAACGTTTCTGGTAGCAGGGGCGGTTTAGCGGTTCCCCGGAAGTTTGTCCTTGAAGGCTGCCGTAGATTACTAATTTACTATTTAAAACTTTTCTTAAGTGGATTTAACTCGACGCGCGTTCAAGCGTAAGTAGTATTTTTATTGTATTTTATTATTTGATGTGATATTTATTTAGTGGAACTTAAACACACGGCACACAAGGTAAGTTCACCTGAATTAGCCATGTTTTAAAATAACACCCTAACAAATTAGTCCTCCAATTTATATGAATTGGTTAGTCTCTTTACTTCTTTACCTTTTTTTTTTTTTTTTTTTTTTTAGCTTTTGAGTGATGTTGTGATATTAGATGACGTGTACTTACCACCAATATCCAACACTGTGTTGTCTTAAGATTAAGCTGAAACTAAAACATGTTGACATTTTTCAGATCATTCAGGCCATGGATGCTTATAATGAAAAATTTTTTTTTTAAAAGAGAAAAAGTATGGCCGTGGGTCCCAATGTAAAGCGGTGAAAAGCGTTTAAAAAAATTAATAATCTGAGATGAGTATTTAAATTTTGTTGAATTTATTTACAATTTGTATTAGTGTTATTTACACATGTTCCAGATGATTCTGAAGAGGCTGGGCAGTGGGTGTGAAGAAAAGAGCTCCCATTGAAGGTTTAAGGACTCCATCTGCTGGATGATTCTGGCACATTTGGTTCCACAGCTTGGCTCAGACAGGAAAACACCAGAGAGACATGAGCCCCCCTTCCTCTGAGGTAAACAGAATACTAACCTACTGCAGAGGCTTATAAGTATGTGATTAACAAACAGTGAGCCAAAAGCTGTGGTAGGTGACAGCAAAAAAAAAACATGAGGAATGCAGAGAAGTGTGAAGCCAGAAGGCATGAGAGAACTTTAGCTGGTTTCTGGGGCAAATCACAGTATTTGGTCTAAGACGGAGTGTCTCCTTCATTTCAATTGAGGGCAAATGTCAGTATGGGCTCTGATTAAGGAGCTCTTCAGGGGAACATGTCGAATTTCATATTTTGATGTTTTTGCTGCAGATCGGTGGTTGCAAAATGAGGGAACTTCAAAAAGATCATGAACTCAATGCTCACAACACTGAATAAACCCGAGAGGCCTGGTTTACTTGTAATGTACAATCTAATCAGAGATACATTGAAGGTCGTGACCTTCTAGTGCTTTAAAAACCAGTAAAATGACTTTAAGCTATCTGATGCAGAGCAAGGAAGTGCTCTGATTGAAGCTCTTGATCAGGGGGAGCAAAAGAAACGCTTTCACATTATTCCACCAAATAGAATTTTTGTGAAGGTACAAAATGTGCCATTTATCAGAAATGAAGAAAAATACTGTAAAAAAAGAATTGCTATACATACAAAGCTGGAGTTGTATTTGTGAAGTGTCATTGGTACAATTCAGATATATTTTTTGGCTGTTGTGGCCATTTTTAAAGTTTTTTTTTTTCATGGATCTTTAGATTTTATAAATCTTGGCTATTTTAGCCTCTTTAAGTTTGTATGACCACTCTGTGTTTGCTAATGGTTAGAGCCATCCTTTATTTTTTCTCTTTTTTTTAATTGACTTTTTTATTTTTCCCTTTTCCTTTTCCTCTTTATGTTTCTATTTTTTTTTTAAGATCAGTGTGGAATGCATTATAATACACATATAATATATATATAATTCCATGCAATGAAAGCTTCATGGAGCCACTGCAGAGGAGCTGAAGAGCCACATGTGGCTCCAGAGCTGCAGGTTGCAGACCACTGATCTATTCTGATATGTTCTACTTTCCCGGAAGACTCTGTGCCTGCACCTTTCTGAAAAAGTAGCTGCAGTATGTGAATAAATCATCAGCAAAACAATCCATTCTGCTGTAAATATAAACAAAGACGTGTTCCCCTTAAGGCACACACACAAAAAAAACCCAATATAAATTCATCATTTTCCGTTGACCAATACGTGTAAATAGAGTAATGGTTTGGGCTAATTTACTCATGAATTATTGTGATAAACTTTTGAACATTTGCAATCTTATTTATAATTGAGAAAAGTTCCTGAGAAGAATGGGAGTGTTTACAGCCTCTGGCCTACAAATCCCCTCTTTTACTAAATTATTTTCATGGCAGGGCAGCTGTTGGGATCTGTAGAGGGTAGAAATAGCTGAAAACTTGCTAAAAGCTTAAAGACATGTAAAAGTTATAAAATACTGACTTTTAGGACATTTGCATCAGTTTTAAACACTTATTCTCTCTCTTTTTTTTATTATGATTTCCATCTTTTGAAATTAGAACTGTATTGCTGGAGAACAGAATCTAACAGTCAATTCTAAATTTTCCAACTTTACTATTTTGAGTGAGAAATAGATTCTTAACTGGTCAAAACATGTTAAAATTAGATGTGTATGTTTTTTAAACTGTTATTTAACCCCAGTATATTGATGACTGATGAAACTGTGTCACATTACAACCACAAAGCTCAATTTATGTAATGGGGATGTTCTGTGATGGACCAAAACCATGGAGTGGTTTTCATCAAAGCATATTCATGTTTTAAAACGAACGAGCCAAAGGCCACACATTCATCCAATTGAGAAAATCTCTGGCATTGACAGACGCTCTCCATCCAATCTGACTGAACTTGAGATTTTTTTGAAAAGAAAAGTAGACAGAAATCTTAGTCAGCAGAGCTGCGAGATACAAACCAGTAATATTTTCCTTCCACTTCATAATTCTCTTCAAAATATGTTGGTATATCACATAAAATCCGAGTGAAATATTTAAGGCTTAAATGTGACAAAATGTGGAAAAGTTCAAGGGGGGGGGGGCTCAATACGCTTGCAAGTTCATCAATTCACAGTTTGCTGCAACAGCTTTCAACTTTTTCAGTAAGTCCTGTCATTCTCTTTTCTTTTTTTTTTTGCAGCGCTGGCTCATCGTTTTTAAAACCTCTGAGGTGCGAACCCACGTTTATTTTCAGCGAGAACTTGGCCACACTGCCGGTAAATTAAAGGACCACTTTTATGGCTATGAATATGTTTTTCTTTTGGGGTGGGGGTGGTGGGGGGCGTTGCTTGGCAGTGATTGTGAAACACTGTGACAGCAGGTACAAACCAGTACATGACTGGAAGGGCCGTGGGTAAAACGCTCAGCAGATGGTCCCAGAGAGCCTCTCTTTCATCTCTGCAGGTGAATTCTCTACAGTAACGAGCGCGAGTGCCAAGCATCCAACATAGAGGGACGCTTAATAACTCCGTATCATAATAATGTCACAGTAATGTGGAAGAGCGACGTGCATGTGAGCTGTAGAACAATCGGAAAGAAAATGTCAAAAAGCAACCCCTGAGCTTCCCTTCAGTGTTGGCTTTACGTTTTGTCTGCTGTGCTATAAATGCTTGAATTAATTAAGCCTGGCTGCATTTCTTTAATTAATAGTTCCTAATTAAGTTAAATGTAATCACTGCTGGGACTCTGGGACCTTTCAAGTCTGGAGACTTTAAAGCTGAGAAACAACCTTCCTGCATGTTTTCACTGCGGCTTTACTTCATGTTGTCCAAGGATACCGAGACAAAAACAAACAAACACATATTTCAGTAAACCATGACAGGTTGCTCTAATTGGCTTCGGATTAATTCCTAAAGGGGAATCGAAGCAATGAGATCAAACCTCACAACGACATTTGAATGATGTGGATTAATGCGACAAAAACCGAGTTGAGAATAGTGCGACTAAAACCCACATTTCCGGGCAAATTAAATCGGAACGAAGACATGGAGGATCAGAGGAGCGAAACGGTATCAATATGAACAGCTTGAAACTCACGCGACATTAACGTTCGCTAAACTCCTGCCTCGTTGAACAAAAGGTGCACAACCAGATGAGACAGTGACCGAAGACCAAGACCAAGGCCCTATGAAGTGAAAAAAACAAAACAAAACAAACTTTCATTAGTTTTTGCTGTTTGTTGAAATGAAAAAGTGATTGCGAGACCCCGAAAGGCTTCCAGAACGCATTGTTTTTCTGGAAAAAGTAAACTTTTCTAAATCACATCAGGCTGCTGCACACGCGCAGTGAATAATTTCCCCCACATGTTGCATCAACAACAACAGTGGATTAAATAAACATTGCTGCTTGTTCTGGTCATGCTTTTGAATTTAACTCCTTCACATTTGCCGCCTTCTTCGCCACCGTCATTGGGAAGATTTATTTATCATTATTGCTGCGTACTTGGCGAAAGGACTGCAAAATACACTTTGATGTTTACATCGTGCCTTTGTTTGTGTGCACATGCAGTCATATCACACATTACAAACAACAAAATGAACACCAACTCGTGGCCCTGCATGAAAACTAACAGTGGTCAATTAAATTTTTTATAAATAATTAACTTATTACAATAAGGCAAACATCTATCTGGGATGAAACTGTTTAATCACACAAGAATATAAACGTTGGATTTTGTTGGGCGTCGTTGTTGATTTAATTTTTTCCATTTCTCAGCCTTTCTGTTTTTGTTTTTTTGTTTTGTTTTTCTTTGCTTGCATCTTCATTTCCTCGGCGAGTGCGTCGCAGAGGCAGCCTGGAGCGAGTCGATGTTGTTCCGCATCCGTAGTGACGGACGAAAGTGAGATGGTGTCTGCGAGTATCTCCCGATCCAATTCACATCACACCTCTGTCACTTCTCCGCTGGCCGGCTGGATGGAAAACACACTCTGGGAGTCTGGCCAGTGTCGAGAGGGGAAGGTACTCGGCGTGAGACGTCCACACGTGCATAACGTTTGGCGAGACATATCTTCTCTGCCTCTCGACGACAACGCGCACAGTTTTAAATGAAACTTGCATGGTCAGCGCCGTGTTGACATTTTGATTAGAATCCATGTGGCACGCTGTGCAGCTCTCCTCCGGGCTGCAGTCGATAAATATTGAAACAATGTTGGCGAAAGATTTTCATTTTAAGCCATTTGGGCCATTGATTCTGTGATGGGACTCGACTCACGGGCTGACAGATGCAGAAAATGTTGGACGTGTTTTAAGTTTAACAAAATTTTAAAGCGCTAAATGCCCGGCGCATTATCTAGCATTACAATCTGATACCTGGAAGTTGTTTTATGTTAAAAAAAAAAAAAAAAATTTTAATCTCCAGAATAAAACATAGCCTAAACAGACATTTAACTGCAGTAAAACATCATCTATAATAACTGAGTGATTTGCTACAGGCAGTCACGCACCAGTGGCTCATCAGCTATCGTGTAAAATGCCGGCGCGCAGATAATCCAGCAGACTGATGTCGGCACTCAGCAATTTTTTATTCATAAATACGGTGTGGAGAATAAATAATTCACACGGCAGCATCATGTACCGCTTCAGCGGTGACGACAGAGGAGCAAGAAGCAGGGATGCAGGTGTGTGCTGATGAAGTGTCTCCATGTAAACAGTCAGGATGATGACTGTGTGTGTGTGTGTGTGTGTATATATATATATATATATAATGTTTTTGATACCATTCTCATGATTCTGTTTGAAATAACTGCTGCAATTGTCACATTTGTGCTGTAGAACGAAAAGGATTTCACTTTTTTTTTTTGCCTCCATTAAAGTTAATGTAAAATTATGTTAAAGAATAAAAGAATGATTGATGTTGTTGCCCCGCCCTCCCTCACAAATTCCATTCCAAACTGTACGTTGATCCAACAAATGCCTGTTCAGACACACACAGATGAACAAGAAGAACCAAAGTGTGCTTCTGGAAAAGGATATTTAATTGAGTCTCCAATTCCCTTGGTGGTTAATATGTTGTGAAATGGGGAGCACTCCCAGCCCGCAGTGAAGATATAGTTGGTTTGAGTCTGGACTGGTAGTTTTTATGTAAAGTTTATTCTTGTACATGCATGACTTTCCTCTTGGTTTCATCCAACAGTCCAGAAACATGCGTTAGATTAGAGGTTCCCCCGGCGCTGCACAGACGCTGCCCACTGCTGGTGGGGCTGTGCAGACAACTTTCATTGAATGGGAGGAACTCTGTTGTGATTCACATTTTGTTTCCTGTTTTATTTTGAGATTCTGACTCTGTCTCTTGTTTCAGGCTCTTTGACTTTACCTCTTCGTGTCTGATTGCTGCCCCCCCGCCCTGATGTGTTCCACCTGTGCCTGAGTGTGTGATTGTCTTCACCTGGTGGCTGTCGGATTTATTGGGGATTCTTTTTGTATCTGGTTTTCGTTTTGGCTTGTGTTCCCGTTTCTGCTCCTGTGGTTCCAGCTTTTTTGAGTTGTTTGCTTTCCTGCGATCGCTGCTTTCCTTCAGGTACAGGTTTGTGTTTTTAGGAAATTTTGGTGTTTGGGTTCTTGCTTCTAATAAAATGAGCCAATAGTGGTGTCTGGCCAACTGAGTCGTTTCAGTGATGCCCGACCAAATCTGCATAGAGTTTGAATGTTCTGATACCATCATACTTCTTCTCCCACCCTGTGAATCATAGCTTTGCTTTCCTGGAATAAAACTATCTCGAATTAAAGAGGATCACTGCCAGATACTTTGTAATGGCTTGTAAAGATCCTTCTTCACCTGCATTCTGTCTCTGTGCATGATCTCTCTCTGTAGTTTTTACAAAATTACACGCAAATATTTGGATTTTTTTTTATTGCAATTTTAATACACAGCAGACATCTTTTGAAACTTTGCGTGGCAGTTAAGTGTAAGTGTGACAAATCTGGGTTTTTCTTAACCTAAAGTAGTGTCATTCTAGTTGAATGTGACAAAATTCCAACTTTAAGGTATGTTATCTTCTATTTGAAGGAATATATAATAACAGGCAGGTAATTGTTTCTGCAGGCAGATCTCACCAGAGGAAGAGTTGACGTCTTCTGCCCCCGGGACATATTCTGAGTGAGTATGACATTCATTTCCATCGCTATGCAGATGATGCACTGTTGTATGTTATGTTGATATGTGGCACTATTATGGATATTGTATAATACCTGCCGTGTAGACAGTTTTCCCAGAAGGTAAACGCTGGATGTCAGACAATGTTTCACAGCAGAGATCTTCTGGTAGTTTCTCTTTTTGCTTGGACGAAAATATCAAATCATCATGAAGGAAGATGGCACTTTTGTGGGACTTGTTTAATTTTAAACTCACCTTACTGGTGTGAGTGGCATATTCCAGTTTTTTTTATTTCTGCTTGTGTTTTCCTGCTTTGCCATTTTAATGTTTGTAATTTTGTGAATGGCTTTAGTCTAAAATACTTTCTAACAATGTTTTGATGGCCTATTATTGTTATATCCTACATATCCATGAGCGATGCTGTAATTGGTTGTCTGCTTTCAGTAATTATTTCAAACTTTAATAATTGTTTTTATGAAAAATAAATAAATCTAAAAGCAGATGGGAGTGTGACCCAATAAGAAATCCTCTTTGCAAGTCACCTCATTATTCTCCTTGTGCAATCTTGATGCCAATATTAACTGGGCCTGCTCAGCATGATGCAGAGCATCAATATATATAATGATATATCTGGTATCATGCATCCATTTCATGGTTTTTCTCTGAAAACCAGATGCGATTGTCCACTTAAGTCTTTGCAATATCAGAATAATCAAGTTTGGAACACTACCGTTTTGTAGCCTGGACCCTAATACACCACCGTCCCTGCAGCATTCTGTTTAACGTGGTAATTTCAGGCTTCGAAAAGAAATCTTCGCTGTGAAATTCAGCCGCGGTGCTCGCAGCTAAACACAATCAGCACAGTATTGCTTTTATTTGAAGCAGTTATTGCCACGCAGACGCTGAGTTTGTTTTAACCTTTCTCTCTCATCGATCTGGCCCCCGGGTGCTCCATCACACAGCTGTGCATCCCAAACCAGCCTTATGTAATGATGAGCGCAGCAGATCGGGGTGGGGGTGTGATCATCCCAATCATCAATTGAAAATGGCCGCATGTATTGACGGCAGCGTAACTGATCAATACTTTCCAAACTCACACTACTGACTTCATTCAGAGAGTGCTGGTGATCAGTGGACAAAGCCAGCGAACGCCTATCACAATGCATGGCTTTATTGGATGGATGGAGGTAACCAGGACTTTCAGTGCCCACACACACACACACACACACACACACACACACACACACACACACACACACACACACACACACACACACACACACACACACACACACACACACACACACAGAGTCAGTAAATGAAATCAAGACAAACTCCCACAGAGGATCATTGAGTTTTTTTCTCCCCCACTTCTTTTTTTTATTTTTTTATTAAAAGAGCCAGTTCCAGTGTGTTTACTAGAAAAAAGAAAAAAAAAAAGACATGGAGAACAACTTCACAATCCAGCCATCAGGGGATGCTATTATGGTAAAACCATCATATTCAGCTATAACCAACATAAGAGATGAGACGGCAATTAAACCACGTGACGGGGGAATCTTCAGTCGTGTCACCAACACAGGAACCAGTTGAACTCGCTGCTGATTGAACTTGTGAGAGACGGACGGGGCAGTAAGAGGCATGAGCCGAGTGTGTCCAGAGAGGCTCTTCCTGGAGATGCCGTGTGGTTCAAACCTCTTCATGCGGCCGGCGCATTGCGCAACCGCTCTGCCCGGACGGGAGTTTGACGTCATGCTAATGGAGTACGGTCAAATCTCAACCAGTGATCACACATGACAAGTACATCCATATTGACATGTTCTGACTTTTGACTGGATACTTTTGACTGCCCAACCTCTTTACCCCTCTCGAGTGAGCTCTGGCTGAATGAAAGGCCCGAGTCGATTTGAGATAGTTTTCACACTGGCTGTCTTACTCGCTACAAATTCTTTGAATAGGTATTTAAGTATAAATCCACTTGATTTTTGCATATTATTTTGTGCTACACTATTAATAATAGATGCAACTTTTTGGACTATTTCTGAGATCTCAAACTTTACAAATCCCAAAGCACACGTACTATATGCTAAGAGTATATTTAGTTGCATACGGATGCAAATTAAACCGCGTCCAAATCTACTCTAAAGTGTAAATCTTTGTCAGTTTCAGGCGGTTTAAATTCAAAGAAAACATTTATAAAAGCAAAAAGGCTGCTAATGATTCTCCTTCTCGCCTTTGGCTGTTGGACTGTGATTTTATCTGCATGATTGACATTTTAACAACGATCACTGTTTTTTTTTCCCCCTGTCAATTCTATCTATTTATTGGTCCACAATCCATACACTGTACAGAGCTGAAACGCAGCATAGATCAGCATATCAAATATCAGAGGATTCATTGTTTTTTTCATTTAGAATATTGACATTTCTGACAATCTACCTTCCTCATGATCTGGAATAGCTACTTAATTATAATTGCTGTAACAGTGAATTGACGGAATAGATTCTGTATAGCTGAGATTGGATTCATCATCAGTATAACTCCATGCATACAAATTTACACGGTCCTAATATTGCACATTGATACAATTAAATTCAAAATGAATATATTTACCTTTTGCTTTGAAGTATTGTTTTAGGCACATTGTCGCTTGCTCAACCAGACAAAATGTGGTTGCACACAACTTAAGATCCTGCAGCTGAAACGTGTAGATTTGTCATACATTGAAGATGCTGAGGTTTATTTTACATCAGGTCAATGATGAGTTGATTTTTTTTTTTTTTTTTTTAATCAGTCTTATGGACATGGTGCAGTAAAACCAAAAATCACCTGATGAAACCACATTAAATATTATGGTGATATCTCATGGCCATGGTAATTATGAAAGGAGCAAATTTGTAGGGGAAAAAGAGAAAGGCGAGAGACGTATAAGGTTAATTTCAGGTGGACAGATGGAATTAGAAGACAGTACTTGAACCCAATTCTTATATGGAATATTGTATAACCAAAAAAAATTACAAATTTGTTTGTGTTACTTTTTGAAAATACATAACCACTTGTGATTTCATTCTAAATTTCAGATTAGAAGCTCCCCACAGCAGCAGTGATACAAATCTCATCATTTCAGCAGCAGCATTTATGAATATGATCTTGGCAGTTTTAAAATCATCTGCCTCTCGTATCATTCTGATGCAGATATCAATATGTAGACGCATCAAATAAGTCTATTCGGCTCATGGAGAATTTTCTAACTGAAGTTAAATAAAGAATCTATCACTGGACCGAGAGGAAAAAAGCTCTGCCAAAATGAAAAGTCAAAGTAAATCACAGTTTTACTGAACCACAGTGAGCAATGAGATGGCCCTGTCTGTAGAAATACGGTACTGCTACGGTTTACTGTCTCTTTCCTGCTCATCATGCTCGCAAAGGAAGACCGACGGCAATAGATCCTACGGTTGTGCACAAATTCACTCTGAGAGTAAAACGGCGCACCGAGGCAGCACAATGAAGCCTGGATTGAATTCAAACAATGCAAGCAGGGGCCTCTATATTCCAGCCCGCTTTGTATCGGTCACCTTTTAGCGTCAGCTGCCGTTTGGCAGAGGAGAAAAGTCTTTGTGATATAGCAGCATTGTATTAGTCACAGTGCACCTTAAAGAATTATGACGAGTATAGTCGGTACATGAAGGTAAAAATGTCTAAATACAAGGACCGGGTATTACAATATGAAAATATTACATTTGCTTAAGAGAAACAATCCATTTATGAAAAGGGGAAGGCGGAGACAGAAGAGCATCACAGGTTAGATAACATGAGTATTTGGGTCTCTGGAGGAAGTGAAACAGCACAGCATTACAATGATAGTCATACCTGAAGAGTTCTTACCCCCGTTAGGACGAGAGGAGGTGGTCTGTTTTTTTTTTTTTTTTTTTTCCTTCTTGAGTTATCTCATCAGTCCTATGAATTAATATCCTTAAATTTAATATTTGGTATGAGAAGTAACACAACGTTTGAAAATGGGCAGTAAAATACAAACCGGACTTAAATAAGTTCCCACACAGAAGCAATGGACAGATATACAACGTTCCTAAAAGGTATCATACGCACAGTTCCTCTTTTCAAGTGCAAAACACAAACAGAAGATTTGTACACACACGCACGCGCACGCACACACACCCACAGCTACACTCGGAGCCACTGGCCCTTCAGTTCATATGAATTAACCAGAAAAATGTAGAATTTCCTTCGATGTGTCTCTCGAGTACAAACGTCTGAGGTCAGCAAATGCCTCAACTGCACAGCAAAGTCCATACAGCGTGGAGTTAAAGAAATTGCTTCAGCAGCCATTTTGCATATAAAGTCTGTATAAAAAAAGAAAGTTGGGGGCGTGGGGGGCAATAGGATTTTCAAAGGTTATGACTACTGAGAGCTGAGCTGGAGAGACGGGAGCAGGGAACAGCATGTTTTGGTTGAAGTTTCTCCAGCTGAAATAAAGGTGAGAGGTAAATAAATAATAATAATAAAAAAAACAACCTAGAACATGTTGACCCCTCCCACCTCATACCTACTCCCACCCCCTACCACCGAGGTCTGATAGCATTTGAAGTGAAGCACAGCAGAAGATGGAAGATGTCTTTCAGTCCTCTCGTGTAAAACAAAAGGGTTGTGTAGAAAACAAAATAAATTATATATACAGATACATGTGTGCCCAACATGATGCTGAGGTTTGACTGTAGAAAAATATAGAGCCTTTATCAAAGTCACTTCGCCAGAAAATAAATCCAACACGTAAAATTCAGGATCATTGCTACAAAGTCTTAGTTGTCGTGACGGAACCAAACTGCAGGAGGCTAAACTGAAGGCATTTTGGTTTGAAATCATAGCGGGGAATCTAGAAAAGATGCAACACGTTAGGTTAGAATATTAGGGAAAATAAATGAAATAAACAAAAGTAGTTGCAATCTTTTGTTTGATTTAGATTTAGAAGTTTGTATCTTTCATTTTTAACTTAAATTGTTGTTGAGCCGTCAACAAGCGGGAGAATTGAGAGCTTAAATGGACTTTGTGCCACATGGCTACTGCCATCTGTCTCCTCTGGTTTTATAAGACCAAGAAAATAAAAATGTAATGAAAGAAGAACACACATCTCCTCTTCCTTGAATTAGACCAATTATTCCCCAAACGCGTTGGTCTCCTACTTACTACACGCCTTAAGGCTATAACAACAATGAGCAAAATAAGATCATCCTCAGCTAGAAAACACCAGCAATGATCACTTCTATGACTGATTCTTCCTGAAGAACAAACAAAGCTTTAATAGGAAGCTGCTACACTTTGAAAACCCTTTAATTCAAACGGCTGCAGTTTAAATCCCATCGCCTGAAAGCTTGGTTACCGTATTACAAGATGCAGACGAGTGACAAATTAGACAATACTTGTCTAATACTTGGGGCAGAGCAAAGAGCGCCACTGATGACAGCATTCACACTCGGAATGTAACCTCATGCACATCCCTGTGTGTGTGTGTGTGGGTGTGTGTGCGTGTGTGTGCATGCACACAACAATGGGGCCTGACCGAAGGTTTGAACAAGGAAACTCGGTTGTCCCTCTTTAATTCACAACACTTGTGTTGCATTATTGAGTAAAAGCGACTGCAATGAGGGTGTGCACATGTTGCCTTGTGTACAACCTCATTTAGTAACTTCTCCCAGTCTTTCCTCACATCTTCTTTCTCCTTGTTGGAGCTCTGTTCAGCAGGATGGGAAAACTGTACCAACTACAATGTTTTGAGTTTTACTTCCTGGAACTCACAGACAAATGTGAAATGATTCCGCCAATGAAACCATAGTTTAACCGTGATGAAAATGTGTTCCCAGTCTTGCCATTTGTCTCCTATCCAGACTGCTAATTTGAAGCAATGGAAAGTGATTCTGAGCATCTAAAAACAAGGTCTTTCAGCAAATGTACAGAGGCATGAGCCAACATAGACAGGTGGCCGGCGCTCTGCATCCACTGCTGGTCACACATCTTTCTAAAACATTGTTAGGCTGTTTGTTTCCGGGTGTTTGTTGGAGGGAAACATGCTACGGTCGAGTGGTTAGTCCTTTTGCCTCACATAAATTAAAATCCCCCAGTTGAAGTGTGAGCTTGGGGAGCCTTTCGAGTTTTCATGTTTTTCCAATGTGGGTTTTCCGTAAAAATGCATTTCAGGGATCAGTGATCAGCCCGTAGGTGTTTTTGATTGTCTTTCTCTTTGTTTACATCATCAGGTATGGAAACGTCTGGCGCGCACCACAATATGACTGTATGTTAAACCTTCTTATCTTGGTTCTTTCTTTTAAGACACCATTGGTCATGGGCGGATCTGCTTGCTCTGCAGAGAAGACAATGATAAACAGTATCTGCAACCTCTTTGAGCCATGTGTAAATGACTGGCTATTGAATTAGCAGAAATGCACTTGAACACACCCGATGACTTTCGCACTATTAGCCTCACACCGTGCACTCTCGACACTGTAAAACCAATGCGTATCAATACAATGTTTGAGCACCATGTGCTCTTCAATAACAGTGTCTCGTCGAGTCTCTGTGACGCTACAAACATGGAACAAGAAGTGATTTCCTTTCCTCATGCTTTAACGATCACTTAAGTCGGAAATTTCCCAACCTGATTGAGATCTAGCGGCTCAGTGACCCACTTGTGACCCGTGGTGGGGGTAATTTGTTATACTCTAGAGACGAGCCCCCGTCAGGACTACACTGTGTCGTCACAGGAAAAAGGTGATCACTCAAACAAGTTTGTATTGATTTGCAGTGACACTCTCCTCCGAGGGGACAGGTGGACTCCATCCACTGCCAGGCAACACGTCCCCCTCGGCACAACCCCCCCCTCCACACACACACACTCACTGCAGGGGTCAAGCACTCAGGTTTGTCTTACAATTTGTCACCTGTCTGCACTTCTTAACGGCAACTTTTAATGTTTTATAGCCTCCTATATCCACAGTTTTGGTTTTCTTTTTTATTTCGTTAGAAGATTCAGTGTGCAGGTGGTCTGCAGCTACAGGGGCTTTAATTTCAGTAATTAGAACCTCAATAAAGTGGAAGAAGAGTTCACAGTGAATCAAGTAACCTTCTCCAAAGCCTTCATATAAAAGATAATGCATAGTCACTGGGGACACAGTTACGAAGTTCGGTATGGATAATTAAGGCAAAGAAATATAGCGAGGGAGCAATTAATGCAAAAACATCTCCAGCTCTGAAAAAACACCCAAGTCTCGTCTGACTCTCTCACAAAGGTATGAAAATAACTAAATACAAAGTAGATTTGGCTTTAAAAAAGTCTTCATGAAATAAATAAGGTAAGGTAAGCTGCGAAAATATACTCTTTCCAAATTAGCCCCTTTTCTGGAAAACTGGTTCCAATTAGGAAGTAACACTTCAAGACTGCCGCGAGCCAGTCAAGGCCGGGAACGATCAGGTACAGATTGAACACATGTAGCTTCACACATTAAAAAAACAAAACAAAACTCGAAAATGTAATTCACCCTACTCAAAAGTTTCAAAGCACACGAGTTCAGAAAGATGCTAAATGTCTCCATCTGAAGTTAATTCCGACTCCATTCTGCCTTTTTCAAATATAAGAAACACCAGTCCATGCAACACAACAGGACTGTTTCATGTTAAACACCAAACCATTTTTTCTTTTTACATAACAAAAAAAAAAGGACAAAGCATCCCGTTTTGCTTTTTTTTTTTTTTGGATCACCATAAAAGAAATGGTGCACTGTGCACAGTTGAAGAAGGTCTTTTGTTTAAAACACGTTGTTCGGGGAGGGCAGAAACCAACCAGCACACACCTCCTGATCGAGCACACTCTATAAATGATAGTGCGCAAAACTGTCGTGATTCCTGCGCCGTAGTAAATGCTTTCATAGTGGGTTTATTTCAGTGCATTACCTCGCATATTTAATTTTTGTTATTTCCACACGTTAATGTGCCGCTGACACCTATTCTTGCACTGTATTATTGCTCCAACACTATGAGAGTAATTCTGCAAGTGGCTGCACTGAAATAAAAACAAATCTCACACATTTCAATGAGCTCTTCCTCCCTTTTTGTAGTAAGTTCTCCAGCTAGGTCCATGCCGCTCCATTGCACACTTCTCACATCATCAGACAAAGGAGAAAAAGAAAAAAAACAAACCAACAACAACAACCAAACTAACTGTGGACAATTTATGCCATTGTAGTGTCAATTACGGTAATTTGATAATCAAAGAAATGCATGGGAGGTAAAGTGCGTTGTGATGACCTGTGTGCTGCTACATATGGTGGGAACGTCCGCAGAGGAAGCTGAGGAGGAAGGGTTGAGGTTGAACCTTTTCTGTTTACGTTGTGCATGCATTTATGCTTAATGGCAACACAGTCACTGTATTTCTGTTGTGTGTGTGGCTGTTAATGTAAACAAGAGGAACAAAACACACACAGAAAAAAAAAAGGAAGAACAGAAACGAGATATCTGAGTGATGTTAGAGCTATACAAAATATTGGCACATCGTCTTATGAACAGTATACTGGAAGAGAGTCAAGCTGTCTAAGGTTTTTCTTCTTAAACTTACTGAGCCGTCCAGTCCTTTTTGTCTCGTGTTTCACAGTATTAAAAGTGCACTAACTGACCAACGCGTCGGCAATCCTCATCATGTCACTCCTATAAAATGTGCTGCACTCTTGCCTTTCATGCTCAATAATGCCAATTTGATTGTTTCTGTCGGTCTCGTGTGGGGAGCTCTGCGCCCTCGTCGACCCCCCTCACCGTTCTCACACCTGCGTCTCCACTCCGTTGAGTTTAGGCATCAAGATGCGAGGGGTCACCCCAGAGTTGAGGTCCCTCTCGAACTCCAAAAGCTGACCCATGAAATTCAGATTCGGCGAGACCACCGGGCGACGACTCCGCACGTATTTGTAGGCGTCTGTCATTGTCATGAGGGTGTGCTTCATAAGGTAGGCGATGACGATGGTTGCGGAACGAGACACCCCCGCCTGGCAGTGTACCAACACCCCCTGTCCACTCTGATATGCCTCCTCTGCGGATGAGAACAACAACAATGACAATGGATGAGCTCAGTTTAGCATAAAGACGTAGAAAAGGAGTTATCGCTGTACCACTGTCATGTGTATTTCACTTCAAAAATCAGCGGATTCCGCTTAATTTTTTCCCCCCCAAAATGACACAAAGGTTGTAATAGCAACCAAAGAAGACTGTCTGAAGGCGAGTCAGTGTGTGGGTGGTCTGAACAGGGTCAAGCATTCACATAAAGACAATGGTGACTGACACAGCTTTGAAAGGAAACAAAGCAAGTGATGATTACATTGCAAATGGCTGCAATCATTTCGCTTTGGATAGAAATTGTCACAGAGAAGAAAATCAAGGCAGAGTAACCGTGACTTCAGTCGAGAGATGAGTGTTCTATTAGTTCTATAATCACAGTCTTTTATTATCAGCCGGTAAGATCACGTTTAAAAAAAAAAGAGGAACTGATTAGTTATTACTTGGTGATTGGCCTATATATATAAAGATAATGGAGACAAAGAGTGAGTTATTAGAATGTTTTGTTAATCTAAAACATATTCTCTATCTACTCATCTGTACAATCAAAATGGACTTTTGCCACACTGACGAATGAAACCAAAATACCCTGAAAATGGATTGTTGAACGCAAGAAAATAAATACTGCTGGATCTCTGGAACCTACCACACTTTTTTGGCTTATTTCATGTCATTCGGAACAAGCTAAGTCCCAACACTTGCATTTTCTGTGATATTCTAGTAGACTGCTGATTATTCAAATTGAACATACAGAGCTCTGGGTGCCACATCCTTGGGACTTTCTGTTTTACTTGGTATCCAATAACAATGAAGATCAGTGGTATCACACGTCACCGACTGGACCAAGGCTCCATGAGCGTGACACTGTGCAGTAGATCTGCAATAATTTTGGCTTTTGGCTTTTTTGAAAAAGCTATCTGTTCACAGAAGACTTCAAAATTAATCTCTTTATGTAAAGTTGTGGTCTTAATCCTTTTTTTCCTCTTTATACTTTGTCTCTTGGTATTCTTGGTATTCACTGTAAATCTTTTTTTTCTGGCTTTGATTACTGACCCCATTGATAAACTGATAAATGGCAACGTTCACATTCAGATATTCAGCAACACTGACATTCAAAGCAGCTGGTGTCATAGCCTTACTCTGCTTTCATCATATATCCACTCATACAGTTGCATTACAGCGAGTCCGACGTGGCACTCTCACCAATGAACTCGAAAACCTCCTCAAAGTATTGTCGAAGGTTTTGCTTGCTGTTGTCGGTGGCCGGGAGCCGTTTGTAGCGCAGTCCAGAGTTGACGTGGTAGAGGGGCAGGTGCGTGGTCACGTTCACCACGTAGCCAATGTTGAGGCGCAGCAGCAGGTCCAGGTCTTGGGCGTCTCGCTCGTTCCCGAGGAACAGGAAAGGCAGGATGGGACTGACCACAGCGTTTTCTGCATCGGGGGTCATCACTGACTCATCGGACAGTGAAGCCGGCAATGAAGAGGACAGCGGCAGAGAGAGGTGCACTGGAGACAACGTTGAGACACATGTTTACATTGCATGGAGGGATTTCAACTGGAGATTCACAGCAGAAAATCATCATCGTACTTGTTTGACAACAACTGGCTAAACTGCAACAGAAACTTCAGAAATGTGTCAGATTGTGAAAGCTAATTAGCAGCTTCCGTTCCTTCAAGATGGAAAAAACTAACTGGATTATTTTAAAGCACAGTCTACTGAGATCAAAAGCTTAAAGCTTCCTAATTGTGTATATCTGTCAAAAATACAGCAAAATTATGTATTTCTTCAAAGGGAGAGGTGCCACACCACAATCCTCATCAAAAAGGGGAAGTCACATCAAGGATACAGCTAAATTACTTTCAAGAGCGAGTGTAGCTCCTCTTTCTACCACTGACAGCAGTTAATATTTAGTTTCTTGTGCTGGAGGATGCGGCACTCACAGCTCGTACTGGTCAATAGGAAGAGATTCTTACTTCTGCTGTTCTCCTCATCTTGCTCTCTGTTCAGCGAGTTCAGGGCCAGGTGAAGTGACTGAGCTGACGGCAGAGAGTGTCCTCCCTCCCTGTCTCTCTGCCAGGGTTTGGGTTTGATGAGCGTGGTGGGGGCGGACGGTGGGGGGGAAAACGACACCGGTGACGGCGGCGATGCGGAGCGCGGAGATGGGGAACGGGGATATGAAGCGTCCTCATCCTGACCGTCACTGATTCCTGCATCTTCTGCCTTGTTCAAGAGCCTCTTCAGTGAGCTGCGGCCGTCGTCATAACCAGATCCCGATCTGCAGCCCACAAAATCAAGGGCCGCCATTTTGCCCTGCTGGAGCCGCCTTCTGCCGGCATGGTCTGTGAGCTGAGTTTGCCCGTGTTTCTGGAGGTTTTGACAGTCCAAGAGGACCATGCCTGTTCCATTACTACCATTCTGGGCCTGACTTCCACAGGATTTTCCGGCCCCCACCCCGGCACAGTGATTCTTTTGGGCTTTTGAATGGGTCATTTTCTTTGCGAGCTCTTCAGGCCAGATGGTACGCACACTGTAATCATCATCATCAGCTTGGAATACAGTCATGGGATGAGCTGCCCCGATACCCCTTCCTGGCGGTTTGCCCCGCCGAGGGTTGAAGGTCACCACAATGGGGTCACTGCTGCAGTAGCTGCAGGTAGAACTTCCTGTCTGGGAGGCTTTGGGATTGCAGCCTGTGACACAGCTCTGTATCGCCCTCAGAGGGGCCGAAGAGGACAGCGGGGTGCAGGGTAGACATCCTCCTACCAGTTTTTTGCGAAGGATTGCAGGACTCTCGAAGTTTCCAGCCTCGCCAGAGCAGGAGGCACAGCGGAGAGGTTTGAACAGGGTCGCCCGGCAGTCGGAGGCGGTGCTGTTGGAGGAGGAGGTGTTGGAGGTGGAGGCGGTGGAGAGGCAACCAGCGAGGTTTTTCAGACCCATATCTTTTTCTCTCCGTTTCACTGCTCCGGCATTGTGACCACAAGTAAACGAGGTGGTGGAGCTTCCTCCACCTCCTTGGAAGCCGGCAGAGTGGCCCTTACACCCTCTGCATCTTACCAATCTCCAGCAGCCACAGCTGAACGGGTGCGTGCAGTCGATGGTGCAGGTGTGGTCTGGGCTGGGAAACCCTCCGGCGTGGGAGGAGCAGGGCGAGAGGGGGAGACCATGGAGAATGTGAGGGCGGTGATCCCTGGCACGGGGAGGGTGAGGCTGGCAGAGCTGTTGGAACGAGGCTGGGACATGGGTGGGTTGGGAAGGAGGGGATGAGGAATAGTTGGAGTTGGAGTTTAGGATGGAGGCATGGGGCACAGGGACAGAACTGTGGTGGAAGGGCAGACTATGGCTATTGTGGCTTTGATGAACAGTTCCCAGTTTGGAGTTCTTCTTGTGACCCAGAGAAGGAAACTCGTGGTCGTTTCTGGCCAGAAAACTTGCGTTTTCTTTTTCACCCCTGAACTTCTGCTGCTGTGCCTGAGCGGGGACAAACTGTAGGACTCCCCCAGGCGAAGACGACAACTGACGAAGTCGCTGTGACTTGTATTCGACTCCACTTGGCCTCCCTGCGAGTGTGGGTTTCCTCTCACATTGTCCTTGATCCAACTGCGAAGAGGAACACTTCCCTCTGCCACCTTTTACACTTCCGCTCCGTCCTAATGAGTTGCTGAATCCTCCCGCCCGTCCACCTTTGTCTACCGTCACCCTGATATCGATAGTGTGTGTGTGGGAGGGCAACCGTGGACCAAGAGTCACTGTGCCATTGCTGTGGCAGTGGCTAGGGGTGTGCCTGTTGCTCGGTGCGGCCGCCGGCGGTTCGCCCTTGAATGTCTGCACGCGGGAGGACCTGCGCTTGCATTCCAGAGTCAGAGGTTTGCAGGAAGGAGAATAGAAATGGGACTGGGAGGGGTGGAAGTGAGGAGGGTGGGCGACCTGTCCATTGGAGGAGGTTGTGATTTGAGAGGAGTGCTGCGGGATGGTTTGCGGGGAAGCCTCGCAGAGGGCAAGGTTTTTTGGGCGCTGAATGACCACTATGCGCTCGTCAAGAGGGAGGGGAGGCATCTGGGTCTATGCAAAGCTGTTTGGCGAAGAAGGAAAAGGAGAAAAAGAAAAAGAGTGGTCAGGAATTTGCTGCAATTAATGTGATTCTCAAAATATGGGGCGCACTTTACATTTCATCAGTCAAAAAACAAACAACTAACTCATATTTTTCTGAAATGTAAAGTACAGCTCCATTTTTTCCACAGAAACCACAACAGAAGTTCACAACGATCACAGATTTGTATGTTTTGCACAACATATCAAAAAGCAACAACCAGCGAAATCACACCTCGGTTTTGACCTTTAACATTCATCTTGCACCTTTTCCTCTTCACATTTGCTGCAAATGAAGGGGAAATTTTCAAAGGTGAAAACAAAGTGAGGTGCATGTCGGAAGTGGAACGATATCACAACGGCAATATCTCGTTAAACATGCACCTCACAGCCTGTGCCTGCTGAAACCACGGCCACTGGCTAGACGTCCAAAAGCGTCGTTCGCGTTCACGGAAATTTGACATTTAAATTGAAGCCGTTCCCGGTAATACTGTAGCCATTAGACTGTGAAATTCAGGATCTGAAGGTGTGAAAGGGTGTACCTGTTTGCTGTTAGCAGCAAATAATCCAAGCTAATCCTGGTTGGCAGTGAGGCTTTATTAAAAGCTCAGTCACAAAAAGCCGCATCAAATGAGCCCCAACAGCCTTCATCGCTCTGAGGAGACCTCGCGCTTAACAAGAGGCAATCAGAGGAAATAATACGATGAGCCTGGTCACGGCCAGTCATAAAATGTCTAAATGCACTGTAAAAACGGCACGGACAGCTCATGTTAATGTTGTAAACTCCCCCTTTTTTTTTTCTAAAAAGCTCTGGGCTCCATTTGGAAGATGTTCGTCTTATATGAACTATCTAATGCAAAATAAAAGAAATATCTATTTATATTGCTGAATTTTTTCCCCACATTGTCACAAAAAACAGCAGCGTGACTCACCCTAATGGCTCGGTAGCAATCTTCAATTTAAAGATGAGAGCCATGTGATTATCTGGAAAGAAACAATTGCAGCCCCGGGCCGTCGAGCCCGTTCATCTCGCCTCTGCAATAAACTAAATTAACCAAATCCTTTGGGCCAATTAACAACAAGCATTTGTTCAGGCCGTGGTTTAAACAAAAGGTCAACACATACACAGTAATACAACCCAGCTGGAGGGAAAGTTTTCACATCATGACACAGACCGTAGCTTCAATTTATACACTTGGCAATTAAGTATATATAAAGTATCTTTGTATCATTTAATTTGATTAATGTCTCCCAATAACTGGTTCTTGGAGTACCTACGGAACTTCAGGGTTCTTTTATAATCTTTGGCTGCATTCATTATGGAGCTGCTCTCAAGCATTAGGATGAAATATTGTTGTCGTTAAGGTGAAAATCCACCCCGTGGTACACACACTGTTAATTACAATCAATCTGTGACACTCACGGCCCCAACGAGTTGTTTGGTTGATGGACTGCTTTAATTTCCTGCTTGCCACACAGGCGCCATGCCTGCACGGTGGCAGTGCCAGTCATGGTGTGTGAACGTTAGCAGGAAGCTACAGCGTAGCATTTCTTTTAAATGGAGACGCTTTAGACATTTCATGAGCTTTACATCCGCTGTCATAGTGTAAAATGTGTTCAACTGTCCAGACTATGCACTCCCTTGGTTTCTCTTGTTTTAGTGCACTTGATCTTTACTTGTAATTGACAGGAAGTAAACTGAAATCACTGAAGTCGTCACTCCATCCAAAGGAAGGTATTTTTATCCCAACACTTGTCGATAAACTGGATTGCTCTTAAGCCCGACGTTCTTTGTGAAGACGTTCAGTCAGAGGCAATTAAAAGAAATCCAGTCCTTTTCTGATACTGCAAATGAAACTGAAGTAATTGTGAAAGTTTCAGGTCAAAAATAGTTTAAACATGTTCAACTAAATACCTTTGGGTTCATAATTTAGCATTATCATTCATTTGGCATAGATTTTGGCATTTTCTTTCATATTAATCTTGTACAGTAAAACTAGAATATTGTGTTTATATGTCAATAGATACTTCATTGATCCTAAAGGTTTAAAGAGATTAAAACAATATTTGAGGTTCATTTTGAAATATTCAATCCTAATTATGGTGGATATGCATAAATGACTACACTTAGGACATTTAGATAAAGAATGATTTTCTAAAACCATCCATTGATACTATCAACATTTTACAAGTATCAAAAGTACTAGTTTATGACTCGAGATGTGATTTGTATTGAGGATGCACTTATTAAGGATTTGCTTGTATACAATAAAACTAGAGACTATTAATGTGTTTGGACATTTATAGTTTGCTTAAAATCAACATACTTGCGTACTTACATTAATTTTACATGTTAATATCAGAATGTATAAATTTTCTTTATTATTCAGCTGCTTTTTTTCTCATGAAACTGCTGGAACTTCAGTATAACATATTTTTATTGTGATCTGAAAACATATTTCCAATAATCTTTTGTTTCTATTTTCTCATTATAAAGAAACATGTTCACAGACCTGACCGTAAACAGCTGCTTTATGTATAATACATGTATTCACAATCTACATTAGGTTTGGCATTGTTGCATCAGGAAGTACGCATATGGGTGAAATTTGTTTAAAATAAAATTACAAATACATCCAGTTGAAGATCGCCAAACAGCTGTTTGGCTGGATTGTCATTTTGAGGTGTACATCTCAACAGATACAGAGAGAAAGCTACTCAGGACAACACTGGTTGACGGATACAGGAGTATCTGGGTAAAATACAAGGGTGGGGGAAGGGGGAATGGGGTGGGGGGGGAGTACATGATGTGACATTGTATAGCACAGACTGGGGGGGGCACGTCAAAATAATGTGGGGGGAAGCCTTCACTCCCCACACAACACAGTTACCGACCCATAGCGAAAGCAAACCGCGCTCCAGTGTCCCCATGCTTAAATCCACGCACAGAGTCTGGTGATGGTATCCTTATCCTTTCTTTCTTTGTTTTTTCCCCCCTTTTTCAGCCTTGCCTGTGGTAAAGGGGTGGGGGGTGGGGGGGTTACATTGACCCAGTTTTATCATGGTGGAAGTCACTATCACTCTGATCACTTTTCTGTCACACACTGGAAAGTGCAGGCTGGCTTGTGGCATTTTCACTCACCCAGAGTCACAGCTTAGACCACAGACACAGACAGAGACAGAGACAGAGACAGAGACAGAGATAGAGCATACTCAAAGCAGACTCCAGAGGATTTCACTCTCCGATGCAACTTGATCTTTCACTGCAATAATAATGCGCTGCGGAGTATCTTCAAGCATCTGCTGTGTCATTTTTTATCTTGGATTGTTGGAACTGATGGTTCAGTGGCATTTCCTGAATTATCCTATAAATGAATGTAGTCTGTGGCGGAAACAGTGACCTCAATGCAACAACGGAGGCTTATAACATGAACTCCTTCCACAACATTTGCACGTTGAAAGGTGTGATGAATGTCTCTGTTATGGCTTCTTATCTGCAGTAGGCATACTGCGCGATCGCAGCCCACTGAAAAGTTGTGGGGGGGCGGGGGGCA
Source organism: Blennius ocellaris (assembly GCF_963422515.1). Taxonomy (NCBI): domain Eukaryota; kingdom Metazoa; phylum Chordata; class Actinopteri; order Blenniiformes; family Blenniidae; genus Blennius; species Blennius ocellaris. The sequence continues at coordinate 22,388,241 of NC_137663.1, forward strand.
AATATTAAATGCCTTGAAGACATGTTTGTTGGTGGAGAACAACATCATACTGTACATGTACTCTGATGCTATATTTGCTGTATTATTTCTGGTTTATATGGCCTCATGTTTCTATCTGTGCATGGACTGTGACACACGCACACGCACACGCACACACCTCAGGGCAGTTGAGTCACTAATTCAACTTGCACAGCATGTCTTTAGACTGACAGAAGTGGAAATAACATGCAAACTCCACTAAAAGGACCAAATCCTGGAATCGAACAAGAGTTGTGTGTATGTCATTCTCCACATTTCAGGGTAAATTTGCTGCTCAGTTTATCGATATTTTAGGCCTTATTTACACTACAAGGTTTCAAGTGATAATACATCATTTTTGTGTTTATGCTTCTGACAAATTTTGAACATTTTGAAAACAATGTTTCTACGAAAACTGCCAAACCGCTGAAAACAACAGTTTCCACTAGTGGGTGCTGTTTTTTTGTTTTTTGTAATGAAACCACGCACGCGTACATGCGGAGAATAATACGCTATAAATAATAACAATGGCAAGAACACAGCCATTCCCATGAACAGACGACTAAGTTGGATTGTTATTCCGGGTGACTGTCAACTATAAAACTACCAAATTGCAGGAGAATCTGGACTGGAAGTCATGACACTCTGGAAGCTGCCATTGTTGTTGTTGTCCCTCTACTCTAATACAGCTGTGGTTCGCATGCTCAGTGTCATATAAATAACATTTATTGTGTTTTTGAAGATTGACTCCAAACAGTCACAAATATAATAAAAATATTTCTTCAGCAACATAAATTTGTTGAATTTCTCCATTTCTAAATTGTCCTTATGATCGACCATAAACTACAATTCTGCATGAAACAAAACATGTTGTGGGAGGTGGGAGGAGATAAAGGTGGTTAAACCCTTTAAGTTCATCCTCTTACAATTTGCAAACCTCTGATTTAGATGAGGATGAAGCCTAAAGTGCTTATTCTGAACGTTTGAAATTGAACCCATTGTTTATTAATATATGAAAGATCACACAGTGGTGTAGTTATGACTCTCACATCCCAACTGTAATATATTTTATATCAGATCCTGGACTTGAGGCCCTTTCCATGTGGTAATTGCAAGTTCACTATGCTTTTTCTCAGGGTACTTTCCTCCCACAGTCCAAAGACATTCATATTATAGCAATTAGTTTATTTAAATTTGAGTGTGTGTGTGTGTGTGTGTGTGTGTGTGTGTGTGTGTGTGTGTGTGTGTGTGTGTGTGTGTGTGTGTGTGTGTGTGTGTGTGTGTGTGTGTGTGTGTGTGTGTGTGTGTGTGTGTGTGTGTGTGTGTGTGTGTGTGTGTGTGATACTTCCTCTGTAATTGCCCCCCGATAGACTGGCTCGGGTGCACAGATAAGAACAAACCTCCCACAAAACAAAAGAAGACATTAAAGTTGGATGCATTGTCAGTGCAAGACTTTTACTTCAGTAAAATACTTCAGTGACGCTTCGCTGCGTTCAGTATTTGACAATTAAGAAAAATCATCAAAACAAGGAAAGAGCAATTATGATCACAAATATTCCATCATCTCTGTGCGTTTGTTCTCCGGACGGCGGCGGTTTGCTACTAGGCGGAGAACTTTTTTTTTTCCAAGTCACGCGAACAGTTGATTCGGAGGTTAATCGAAATAATAACTAATTAACTGTGTTTATGTGAAATCTCTCCACTTGCTTGGTCCTAATTAATCTGTTGGTCCGGCGGTGTAATGAAATCTGATAAAAGTCTTCGAGCTACCTGCTCTGCCAGCACAGTGGACATGCTGAACACTTCGGCGTGTCTGTGTTTGTGTGTGTGTGTGTGTTTGCAGTAAATGAGCCCCCGAAGTCTGCCTCATTTTGAAGCTCCAGCCAAACAGCATGCGCAGAGAGTCTTTGCTTGTTTGCTGCTCGTGGGATGAGGAAACAGTTCATTACATGATTTAAGGAAGGAGCTTGTTGTTTGACAGTCGTTCCTTTGTGAACATCTTGTTAACAGCTCAATTTGCCACCGACGTTTCCTCTAAGGGGGCAGGAGTGAGATGAACGTTTTCTAAGCATGCTTTATTCCAGGGATGCCAAACAATATGGCTCGCAAACCACAAAGGATCCACCAGATGATCTAATCTTGCCTGTAAGATGATAACTAAAGTGTAAAAACTAACTTTAAGCCTTAAAAAAGGAGAATGTTTTCACAGTTGTTCAAGTTCAACATTTGGTCATGAGCGTGAACCTACTTAGATTTTAAAGGTCACTTATTTATTTTAAATCTGGTCTGCTGATAAAATTGCTTTAACACCGATGAAGACATACATTTTCTTCCCCCCCTGCAGTAGAAATAATGTAATGGCGCTACATACACTGGAGGGGGTGTGGATGGATGGCAGCCTGATTATTCTGTTAATCTCTTCCTCAGTTGGGAATAAAGTTACGATTCGTTCATAAAGCCTGAATGAAGTTCTCTCTGAAATGTTCTGACTGAACCTCCGGTCCACAGTGAAAGCAAAGGCGGCGTCACAAAAGAAAGAGGAAGTAAATAAAACTGACTTGATCGTCAACACAGTTGATTTTGTTTTCTTTGCCCTCCAATCACTAGACTCTGAGCTGTCGTAATGACCCAGCAGGGACACTCCTGTGACTGGCTTATTGCTGACTAAGAGATGGTTAAAAAAAAAAAAAAAAAACTCAACTCCTCCATCAATTTAATGTACCAAATCAATGTCACACCGAGTCACGGCCATCAAACAACCTGTAATGGAAAGTCATGGTGTCTGAGTAAGAAAATCCCGCAGCACATTAAATGTCAGCCACCTCGTATCAGTGTGTGGGATTACATAATATATCTCCTCCACATATCAGAGGGCACATACTGTACGGTGTAAATAATAATAACATAAATAAGTTATGGGCACAGTGAGGATCCTCTTTGAGGGTTTCGACATCAAGCTACTTGCGTTCACCTGAATAAACAGGCGGCAGGGCTCACGGAGCAGAAAAGCCAATGCAAATGTGCGATCAGGTATGAATATTTAAGGCCAAAAAAAAAAAGACTGGAGAACGCTAAGCTATAAGATCATTGCAAGCTGCTTCTGAATCCCAACACATGAAAGTGTAATGATTCCGGGCACGCTCGAAAAGAAATTCTTAAGGATAAATAGATAGATATTAAAATGAAGAGTGTCACTCGGCTGTGGTTAGTGAGAGAGCTGCATGAGCCTGTGGGGGAGACTGTGACAACCCCCCCCCCCACGCTACCAATCCACCAGCAGAGGAGAGATAACAGCTTCATAGTCACAGGCAAGAGCCGATGCTTTTCCAGATGATTTAACTCTTGCAAACACCTGAGCAATACCTGCAGTGGAGTACACCGTCACAACCTGCTGGGTGGAGCGTGCAGCAATGGAAACATCTTTGTGTCGAAATGTTAAAGCGGGATCGGTGTTAAACTGAACGTGCGTGACACGACGGGGCCTCACAATGCGTGACAGGCGGCCAGTTCATCGCTGACTCCGCCAGGCAGCGTGGCGCTCCATCCAGCTCCAGCTGCAGCGGTGGTGCAGGGGGTGTTTTTTTTTTTTTTTTAAGGGACAAGCTGTTGAGGGGGCTGGTGTTTTGGGGAGCAGATGGCTGTCTCACTCTGCAAGATTGATGGCGATCTTTTGCACTCTTTCTCTCCGCACCGTTTTATTTTATTTTATTTTTTTTCTTCCCCTTCATGCAGCCACTTCATCAAAAAGCACCTGACAGCCAAACACCCACGCAGCAGAGTGGACGCAAATAAAGTGCAAATGCTCAATTACTGCCTGTTGAAATTACTCTGAGGTAAAGGATTTTTTCCTTTTGCTGCATGAAACAAACAAACAAAAAAAAAAGCAAGTCAAGGCTTTTCGAGCATGTGGATGGCAAGAAAATTAGTCATGTGAGTCACATGTTTCCAGAGGCTGATGAGCAGGCTGTCAGAGGACAATCCCCCTCTCTGCATTATTTGCTCATGCGAAGCTCACAGTTGCCACAAAAATGACAGAAGGTGGTAGATTTCCTTTTTTCATTTTTCTTTACACGCTCATATATGTGTATAATCCAACTGACAGACGAACAAAACGAATTGTAATTGTTCCCAGTATCACACATGTCGCAGCGCGGGGGGTTAAACCGCCGGGTTTCTGTGTTAAGACGTAAACAGCCTTTCTGTGGAGCTGCTGATGTGACTGGAAATTACTAAAGCGGAGAGAAAGCGGTGGTGTTTGTGTAAATAGAGTACGCTGACTGATGCCTATTGTCAACAAACTGGCAGGTACTGATGGGAGCGACGGCACCTGCTCACCTACCACAGGATTTCTCTTTAAAGCAGGAAGCATGGACTGAATTCGGGGAGAACGCTTCCTGTGGTCGATGCATCTTCCCCTCGAAATTCTGTTTTTTAAGGGGTGGGAGATGATATCTATCCTTCTGTCACAGTGATTAACGCTGCCTCATGAGCAAGCCGGACAAAATGCATAAAATTAATGTATTTTAACATCCAAGTAAGGCAGAGGTGCCAAATCTCACACACCGAGAGTGAAAATCACTCTTGGATCACACACTGCACGTACAATCTCACATTAAGTAGCAAATTTTGTTTGCTGTCGGGCTTCCTAAGGAATTTCACAATCATCCTTTGGTAATAAAACACATTTTCTGATCCACTTAGAAGGTGGAAGTGACACCTGCTTTTTTGTTTATTTATTTATTTATTTTATTTATCTATCACTTTACATTATCATCATTACAGTTGTTTTAGTTCTAGAGTATGTCTTTTGTTCAAATAAATAGTTAAAAACATGTATTTTTCCTTTTATATCATGATTTCTTGTCACATATGAAAAAAAAAATCCCACATGCTCGACAGAAGACACACATATACTGAAAATAATAGAACCCAAACAGTGAAGAGAACCGGTTTGACAGTGTGTGAATTACACTGTGGAGTTTTCCTGCTGACTTACAGGATCAATACCAGTCTTCATTTAACACGGGAATGGTTGTAGGACAATTTCCTCCTGAGTCGCGTTGTCCTCTCAAAGTCAACAAGATCTAAGTAGACACTGTGACCCGGTGACGGAACGAACATTTAAATAAGCTCCTGCAAGAAAACTAACTTCTCTTTTACTCATTGTGTGACAGCAGAAATAGAAGAAAATTGACAATACAATTAAATGAGGAGAACGGGTAAACCTGGCTGTGATTATTATGAATTTTTCTGTGAAGCTCTGCAGTATAAACCACAAAACAGACAAAAGTAAATGAATTACAAAAAATCCAATATGAATTTAAATGTATATTAAGAAAATAAAGGATTGTTATTTAGAGGCAGATTAGATATTAAATATTGATTGATTTGCAAATACTTTGACAACATGCTTATGCTTTTCATGCTGAGGTAAGAATGAGCTTTAATGCAATAAATGCACTAGTGTTGTGTCTATCTCTGGGGCCATATATACCTTTATTTTAGTTGTTTTGTAAGGATGGCAGTCTTACATGAGTCCAGTCTATAAGTGTAGTTCGAAAATATACGTAGAAATGTTCTACTCTTTCACTGTTTTTCTAGAGCAACAGGCCAAATTAAAGAAAAAATATTTCAAAGCAGTTTGACAAGTTGAAGTGACTTATTGGATAACAAATATCTTACTGCAGTGGTTTTCGTAGTGTTGTGGGAGTCTTCGCCCTCTTTTCAGTTGTTTAGAAGAAATGATGATGAAATAAGAGTTAAGTGTAATTAAGATTAATTAAACTTACAAAATAAACTTTAGTGCAAACACGTAACTGTAACAGCTGCTACAGTTCGAGATTGTATATAAAAACATACCAGATATTTCGAATTGTGCTCTTCAGCTTCATTCACTGGCAGAGATACAGTACGTGTGGATCTGCGAAGGCAGAAAAGGCCACCTTCACACTTGCAGTTTTAATGCTGCAGCATGAAGGAGATTCACACTAATTACTGTTCATATAATGACAGAACAAAAGGAGCCCTCAGCTACAAGAATAAGGTAACCTTAGCAATTATTAAAAAAAAGAAAAAGCCCTGCCTCTGACCGCCCCTGCTGATGTCGATATCAGAGAACAGGCTAATTCACAAGTCATCAGAGAGGCAGACAACCATCAGGATCTAAATACTCCGGCAGTATCAAACTTTTAACGAGCCAAATCCCCCCCCCCCCAAAAAAAAAACAAGAAGCTCTCTGCTGTACGGCTAAATACTGAAGATGCACTTGGCCGACCACCAAGCCTTCGTGGGCAGAGTTCAGTTCAGAAGCCAATTACCGAAGACAAACAAACAAACAAAAAAAAAAGCTTAAAAAGCCTTTCTGTAAAGAAAACAAGCGCCGTGCACCAGCATGGCCGCCGTGCCTCCACTCCGGTGTCACAGCAGCATGTAGCGTCTCCCTGTTATGGCCCCCCAGGGGGGAGATGGTAACTGTGACTGCAGCAGAGAGCGAGGCTCCTCCCGCCCCATCGCAGATATGATATGAATAATAATGACCACAAAGGATTCCTGTAGCGAGAGCTGGCTGCCAGAGTGGGTGACACACATTCAAGATTGTTTTAATTTAACTCCAGTCGGTCACCAAACTAAGGCTAATGACGTGTCCTTATCTCAATATTATTAGTATATATTTTTTTTTGACTGGATCAAATATTATCAAGATTAAATGATTAATTACTCACAAGCACTCTGCCTAAAGGAAAAAAATTGAGGACAAATAACAACATCTTAATGTCATTTTTTTCAGCTCGTGCCTTTGTCAAGAAACCAGGGAGAGGAGGTTTACAATGGAGGACAAAACTAGCACCTTTGTATTTTAGAGAGATCAGTAATATAAGTGTAAAGAACTAAGTGTAACCACTATGACAGTGACAGGCTTATACTGTGTATAATAACAAACTCTTCCCTCAGGAGTGTTAAATCTACAGTCTGGGGGCAACGAGGAGCCAATCCAGTTTGCAGGATGACTTTGCAAAGTGCACCAATGACATAGAAAGTATTTACTCAGTTTTTCCAATTTAAACTGCTAAATAATGTACCAGGGAGAGTATTGGACATAGCAGATAACTAAGACCCAGTGATGCAGCAGTGAAAACAAGCAACCTTATTGCTTGTGAAATATCGTCAGGATAAAAACCACACTGTGAGGCTGAATATGCAAAAGCATGTCATACAGCTTCAAAATAACGTTAAAAAAAAGGACTTAGTTTTGTCACATTTCACGGTATTTTGCACCAAGAGGTCTCGTTACAAATGGTATCACGTTGAATTTGTACCTCTTCTATGTACTCTCGGCACGGATAACAAAAGAAAACCTCTGGAGTTGCCAAAATAATGCTGCTGCTTGTTGAAGCAAACAAACTTGTGAGTGATCTCTACAGTTAATAATGTGAGTTTTACACGATGCATGACAGATGATCACTACCCTGCCTTAGTTGTATTTTAAAATCCATTTATTAGATTTTTCTAATCTGGTCTGTTGGCAAAGATTCATGTATTTTGTCTGATAACTGCGTCTCACTTCTAAAGAGACTTTGGTGTTATTTTGGCCGACGAGATAAAGTGGACTGACAGAGAACAACGGAGCTGAATGAGCCTGAAGACGAAAGTCAGACGTTTGATTTGTTAAGACAATGGTTTGGCCGACAAAGGCACAGAGATGCGTGCGAGTCATTATGACTCACAGACTTTTATCGGGCTTAAGTCACACATCTAATGATGTGAGACTTTCTTAGTGGGAAGGAAATGACTGGCACCATCGTTGAATGTGAGGACTTTGTTGTGACTCAGACGCCCCAAATGACAGTGTTTTGTCAACAGCGGCACGATAACGCTTTCTATACGTCTCGCATTCCGCCCCCCTTTTTTTGTTTTGGATTCGCAGAAACGCGCAAATGGCGCTTTTCCCTGCGCTAGCCTATTGCTAAATTCATTGTTCACTGCAATCTGTCTCATCAGAGCTGACACCACTATAGGCGAGCGAGAGGAAGTCAAAATAATTACATCACCTAATCTCACGCAGTCAGCGGACTGAAAATGATGGAAGCACAAAGAGCGCGAACCGGCCAATCAGCGAGCAGCACGATAGGAAACATTCAGCCACTCATTCTCCCCGCCGCTGTTCAATCAAACTGATTCAGCGCTGAGACAAAGGCCTGACAGGACACACTGCATCATAATCCCTCCACAACCCAGCAAGGCCGCCTTGTCCTTAGTTTTTCTCCCAGGATTAATGGAAGTTGGTGGTGCTTTGGTTGCAGTAGGATTTTTTTTTTTTTTTTTTTTTTTTTTTTTAAGGGTTCTTTCTTCTTTATCTTGCCTGAAACACATTAAACATCAAATATCTTAATCAGTCACGGACAAAGCCTCGATTAGCACACTTACTTGACTCGTGCTCATAAAAAGAGCCATGTATCGTTAAAGTAATGAGGCAGGAGTTTAACCTCTACAGTATTAAATAAAAGACTTTTCCCAATATAGAGCCCTGAGAATAGAAACTGACAAAAGCAGCTTGGAGAAAGGTTTTGCAGTTGGCTGAGATTTGGGCCCTCTGTCAGGTAACGATAAGAGGAGCAGTCATGTGCTTTGAATATATATTTGAATGGGATCTTTTCTTTTTTTTTTTTTAAGTGCACAGCCTTGGTTAACAATCGCCACCAAACTGCACTTGTTCCCAAAGTCATTTTGAACTGTGGCTTTCTGACACGCGGGAGGGTGAAAGCAAACAGTGAAAACAGACAGATGGGCGAGGACAAACACAGGCACTCATAAGCATTACGTGTTGGAGGCAGAAACTGAACAAACGTGGTGTAATGTTACCCACTGAGAGCTTCTGCGTGAGTGTGCCTGAGCGTTTTGTTGCTGTGTATGTGTGTGTGTGTGTGTGTGTGCGCGTGTTGATGTGAGCCTATGAAGGGGAAACGGTTTGGCAGGTGGCCTTTAAACCAGAACAAACCAAGCACAGGTCCAGGGTTTCCTCATGTGTATCCTACTAAAGGCTTGTGAGTTCATAAAACATTATGTATTCTGCAGATACCCTCACGAGAAAAAAAACAAAAAAACAACTTATCTGACACTACACCATCTGACAGAAAGTTGCTCAACTCGAACAAACAAAACCCCAACAGTAACATCTGTTAGTTCCAGTAGGGTAAGACAGTCTGTTTCCGACTCCCCTCTGGAATTCATGCCAGGCCGTTTTCATATCCTCGAAGAAGCCCTCCAAGAAAGCACAAGCGTGTCAGAAAACAAGAGCCCAGGACACCCCGAGGCCGTCGCGGGGTCTCGGTTGGCCTGCGACAGCGACGGCTTAATGGCCTCGTGGTTATTAACGGCTGGCGTGATTCTCAGGTCGCGTCTTGAATTTCCGGCCACGTCCTGAAGGTCTAATCCCATAATAACTGGGCAGTTTGTCGGAGGGAGTTTATTTTATGCTACAGATTATTACTCACTTCCTGCTCCATCTTGAACCGTTCGCCTAAAGTCGCTATAAGGTTTGTGAGTATAGACGAGAATATCTCCAACGGCATAGAGTGTGACGGGTTCGCAGGTCCATGATTATAAATAATAATAAAATTCAGGACCAAGTCCACGTTCTCAGTCTCCCCTGATGGCGAGCTCCTTCCCTGCACGTCATTGCTGCTAATGCAATTCCTCGCACTCTTTATTTTCCCCCAAACGACGGAGGCAGGATAAAGTTGTTATTCAGAGTGTCTGTCACCTCCAATTCAAAAGGAACTAACTGTCGTACCCAACATCACGAGAGGGACAGTGATGAACTTAAAAGATTAGTAAAGTCGCTCAGTCTGCAGGATTCTTTAAAAAGAGTGTAACTGATTCTACTTACAGCTACTTTCATCATTTCACAGAGACTTGCCGAATGACGAGCTGCACACATAAAACAACAGTTTACAGTGGAGCAGCATGTTTTATGAAACGTCTTTTAATTTGCAAAAGCTAATGACAAATTGCTCTACCCAAACCAAATTGTATTGATCATCATGTTCAGCTCCTCCACTATCCTCCGGGGATCATTTTACTCAGAGGCTGAAGCAACAATCACTCTGGCTCACAGAACAGCCTCTACAGTCTATGAATGTCAACTGGGAAGACAAATGGCAAAACAATGGAAAACCTAAAAGTTTAAAGCGTTGAAATATTTATTATGATGACTAACCACATGAAAAAAAATAATAAAAAAAAATCAATAAACTGCCAAAATTGGAAACTTGGACTGAGGACATCTTTGCGATGAGGAAAAACTCAGAGCAGATTCCAATTCATTTAAAAAATGACAAGTCAATGAAGCTTTTCTCCTGATATTATGGCGACTAAATGGTTCATTATTTGGCGAGAACTAAATGAATTCCTCGCTGCAACGTTGTGTGTAGCCGCCTACAAATGAGCATTTGGATGATGGTCGCCTTGTCGTAAGACTCAATATGTTGTGAGATTGCTTATAAGAAATGCACATAAATTAACAAGTGAGAGCATCTGAGTTCACGCTGGTAATTCAGGGTGTAGAGCAGGTCCTTGTGGTTCAATCCCCCACAACGCCTCCTGTTTTGTGTCGGGATCAAAGGTATTTTGGAATTGGTATAAAATAGGTGAGAAAGCCTCAAACCAAACTGTTTTGTTTTTGTTTTGCAGCCTCTTTAGGATAGATATGTACAATAAATGAATCGACAAAAGATCTTCAAAGGGTCAGATTTCAGACACTGGTGAACTATCCTATCATACACCTGACAACAAACAGACCAAAACAAACACATTTATCACAAGAACCCACACACGCTGACCACCGTGAGTGTGTGTTTGCTGACAAATGGGGTTAAACAGCAGCACCCTTGAGAGCAAATGAGGGCTTTAACCTTCTTACTGTTAGGTGACTGTGCTGTTCTCTGAGCCGAAACATCGCTCTGCAGAGTCATGCTGGTGAACTCGGACTGGGCACCGTGTTCGATCTGGACCTTTCCTCTTAATCGTCTCAAGCGGCACCCAGATCCGTACGCTTCGTGGACGCGTGCTGCACACTTAAAGTCGCAAATCAGCCCCAGTTGACGTTTTTATTTCGAATAAATTGCAAAGCGTATGATGTCATGGTGCACATAATTGTTCCCGGACTCACTTTGGACTGAAACATCCCACCATTACCGCGGTTGTCTGCCTGTAGGTTCAACGTGGACAGGTTGATCAAATCGCTCCAGTTCAACCTCATATAGGCCATAAATGCGGCTCCAAACCATGAGCAGCAGAGCTGAATGATTAGTCTCGGTGGAGTAATCAATACAAGTGACCCCGTCGCATTAAAAGAGCCACATTAACATCAAGGATGCTGCTTGAAGCAAGTTTAAAACGAGGGATCGTCCTTATGGTGTCTGGTCTTTTGGCACTGCAGCGATTATGTGTCAGTGAAGGCAACCTGAACAAGTTTAACCATTGTGCATCTGAACAAGCTCCCAGCTTCCTGAAACACACGTGTGTGTGTGTGTCTGCCTCCATCTCTCTGTACATCCAAATAATGAGCTGATGCTATGAAAATATTTGCAACGTGTTCACAATCTCCCTTGTTCTGCCCTCTCGTCAGCTCTTTGTTGCACTTCATCAGCACCACCTCGAGCTAAAAGAAACCAGGCTATAAATATTTACATTCTGGCGCGACACTGTTGTTTATGGGGCTATTCTGCAGGCCAGGAGCGAAGCGTCCATTAGTTTCTGTTTACGCAGTCGCTAGATGGCGCACCGCTGTATTTTTTTTCTTTTTTCTTTTAAATCGCGTCTTCGTAGCACAACCTCTTTATCATGAGGAGAAATACAAACGACGTGTGTGCCAGGCAGGCCCTGGGCCAGCAGGCATGTCCCCGTAACATCCAGCCAACATGTGTCTGGTCAGAGCCCGTGCGTTCCTGCGCGTTCCTGCGCGTTTGGCACCTTCAGTTATTTATAAAGCTCGCTGCTGTTTATTCCAACGGGACTGCGGGCGCTTGTGCATTGCCGTGGTATAAATCTGACTTTTGATTCTGCAGAAACAGAGGATGCAGGGAGAGAGCTAGTGGACGTGGAAGCTGAGTGTGACCGACGCGTCGCGCGGTGCGAGCCGCCGCACGCAGCGCACAGCCCCGGTGAGGGGGCTCCATCACATCCTGCAGGCCGACCGGAGCCAGAACTAACCCCCCCCCCCCCCCCCCCTAAGAAAAACCAAAACATCACTTACATCAGGAGTGGCGGTCCCGTAGTGTGTTCATCATTAATGCGCAGCGGTCCTCATGTCTGTGGTGGCGCGAGCCGCACGAGCCTCCCGTGTCGGTTTGATCCAGATGTGTAACAGCCTCCGTGCCCCCTCGCTGAGTGCATGCAGCCTATTTTAAAGGAGATTCGAAGAGAGAGGGGGAGAGGGAGAGAGAAAGGGAGAGATTTGGGAGGTCTGGGTTGGAGTAAACAGGTAAATAAAGAGATGTCATCACAGGTGCTTGGCTCACTCAGCTGGCGTCACGTCTGAGCGTGTGTCACTCCGAGCCGCGGTGCGCGCGTGTGTGTGTGCGAGGAGACGCTGACGGGGAGGTGGGCTCTATTGTCTCCGTTGTGGATGACATCATCCCAGACCAATAGCGCGACGCACGAGACCGAGGGGCTCAGGGGCGAGCACGCAGCACGTGCAGCCTGGTCGGAGGAGGAGGAGGAGGAAGATGTTCCACCTTTAACCCTTTGACATCCCCTCCAAGAAAGAAAACAACATAGACAACAAAGACCTAAACTCGTTGAAACTCTCTAAACTGGACATAAACTCGTTTACCCGGCCAATCCCGATAATAAAGAAAGCTCAGTGTTTTCTTATGGATGCTGCTCATCCTCTTCATCACGAGTGTTTCTGACCCCCAGCCTTCGTCTCCGGGCCACAAAAATAAGATTTGCCTCGTGTCTGAATGGTGCTCTATTGGTACATTTACCTTGCCTTACCGCCTTCCGAGTTATAAATTCTGAGAAGAGGAGGCAATGCTCCGTGTTTTTACTGCCGTACTTTATCACCTACTGTGCTGCAATTCATCCTGTTTACACTGAACCGCACCTGACTAAATGACCCAAGATTGCTGCAAATGCTCCCTGTTTATCTTACGTTGTGTTATTTTATAGTGTTTTTACTGTTTTTAAGCAAGTGGAGTTGAAGCGTCAAACTCATTTCTTTCAGCGCAATTTGATCTCATGTGTAAATAATTACATTATGATCTACAAATAACTACAACTCTAAATCTCTGTTTTTGTTTTAGTGCAATAACAACTTACTTACACTATTCACATCTTCAAATGCATAAAACATTTGGCTGCATATGTAACTCAAAAATAGGGTTAGCTCGTTCATATTAGGATTCAATCCAGCTTTATTTATGTTGCGCCAAATACAACAGTCACTTCAAGGCACATTTACAGAGAAAAACCAATAATCAGAATGACAGGTCAAATTTGAGGAATTATCTTTATTGCAGACACATTTCTACATCTGTGTAGGAATCTGATCTCCTGAACTGATTCATTTCATAATACAGACTAAAGTGGAAGGGACCACCAGTGCGCCCCTGGTGGTCAAACAAGCGTACTGCAGTCAATGTCATAATTTCTCACAGCGGGGCAAATTTCATCTTTGCAGACTGGATTTTTTTTCTACTTTCTGGTGAGCCAGTTGTGGCCCGCATGCCGTACATTTGACACCCCTGCTTTAAACTATTATAGGGAAAATTACCACATTTGGTGACATTTATTCCCGTTTTGCTTTTGACAGAGACGCGTTGATTCATCCTCTCATTCATCCATTCAGAAAGTGTCTCAGAGTCATTATATCTGGTCAGCTGGACTTGGTCATATGTGCTTTAATATGCTTTGCCCCTTATCCGAGTGGTTTCATCATTCATGCAGTTCTCTATTGTCAGAAATTCAAGGGCAACACAGACACCAGGCTGTGATGTAGGACCAGATAAGTCCAGCTCATGTGATTCACTTTCAAAAGAGTCAGACAGCAACAGATTAAATTATCAAAAAGTTGGGCTTGCCTTTGAAATGCTGCTTTTGTGGGATTCGTAGAAATGATGGAGATACACAGTTCAATTTTATTAATGCAGTCATCTCATGGCACTTTTAGAGAAAAACAACAACAAAACAATATTCCACATGATCAAGTACTAAACTCTTACTAAACTCACTAAACTTTAAAAGTTTTAAAATAGTTTTACGGACATCATTGGTTTGAAAATTTCCATTTCTAATAGCTTACATCTATGATTAAATCTGACTCAGATTATATAATCTAACCGGGGGTCAGCAGGTTTTCTAAGGTGGGGTGACACTTTGAATTTCTTAAAATCGGCGCACGTGAAGCGTCACGTGGTAGCATCACACAAACAGACATAATCAGATGCACCATTTACAGGAACTCCGATCAGATCAGGAAGCTACAACACTTCCTCAAATCCCATCTTGAATTTAATTAGGTACAGTCCAATCTAATCAGATAAACGTGTTTGCATGACGCCATTTTAAACGAATTGGCATTTAATCAGATTACTCAGTCCGTGTTACTGCAGTGGGTGTGCCATAGTCACCAGCAAATACAAAAATGGGTGCATTAAAGGGTGCGTTAAATATCTAAAACGCTTTTTGTCAAGACAACCATGTTTAGGCTGAGGTTAATATTTATAGAGATCTATAGACCATCAATACCTATATTACTCCTGGGAATTTGTCTTGTATAAACTCTACTATAAATGAATCAACTCTTTGTGATAGCTATGATTAAAAAAAAAGTAAATTACATTTGAAAAACCTTTTATTCAATAGATTGTCTGTTTATTTATATGTGTGCAAATCTACTAAGATGTGGATTATTGAAGTGTACGCTTGGTTGCGTTTGAAACTGACAATTAAAAACATAGATTATCCCATTACAAAATGTTTTTGTTTTTTTTAATCAGTAGAAATTGGAGAAAAACAATATCTATGAATTGCATTGCCAAGTACTGCTTTCAGTCACTTTAACACTATTTGCACTGGAATATAAAGAGAATATCAAAAAAGAAAACCTGCACCTCATGTGAAACTCTATAATTTAAGTGTGTGGGTAAACAACAGCACATTCAGGCTCATTTACAATGGAGGTTTAAGGTGAAGTCAGAACTGTTTTTATTTAGAAAGTTAGAAGTTGAAGTTTTTTTAAAGATCTTTGTTGTGATAGATGCAGCAGGTAGCTCAGCATTGTCATTGGCTGATCTATGAAGGTCTTCTCGAAAAGAGACGTCTGGATCGAGCAAGTATCGCTCTAAAACTAATGGAGTATCAGAGAAGCTGGATGGTTCCTCTCATCTCTCGTCCAAAGGAGACGACGTCCATGCTTTTAAGAAAAAGAAAAAAAAAAAGTTGGAGCACAAGAGAAGGTTTCAATTCTCCCTCAGATCGTTTCAAATCAGTTTTAGCCCAGAGAAGGCCGCGCAGTTCATTGATCACGGTGAAATATTGCTTCTTCTTTGTCTTCATGGTTTCTGGAAGTGTCCCCGAGCCCAAGCAGTGATATTCAGTAGAGAATCAGACCTGTTTTTAATTTGCAGCAACCATTCTGAGGAAAGGTCAGGAGCATTCGCTCTTGACATTTGTCTTTGTGTCTCTTTTGAACAAACGTTTCTCCTGATTCTCTGATTGTGTTGATGGCCTTACATAATGCTAATGGAGGGATTATCAGTGTTTTGGCCCGACAGCCTCATGTTGTAATGTTTTTGAGATACACTCAAAATGAGCTCATTTCTTTGATGAAATGGTAAAATGTCTCAGTTTAAACATCTGATATGTCGTTTATATTCTAATGAGAATAATATATTTGCCCATGAGAGTTGTAACTCTTTATGCTCTTTTCTCTTTTTTTTAAACACAGTTATCAAGTGGAGGGTGGTCGATTTGATGGGTAAAAATACTTTTTTTTAGCTTGTGACTTGTTGTAAATAATAAAAAAAAACATGCCCACTTAATCGCTTTAGTCATGCTCCCTCTCTCTCTCTCTCCCTCGGTTAAAATATTCAGAATGATGTTTCTACACCATTAGCTGTGTCAGTGTGATATTTTTGGCAAAGCAGTGTTTGTTTGCTCGAGCACAAAAAGCCGCAGTTCCCTCGTCGCATGTGGCGGAGATGATTGACACGGATGTCACGCTGACCAGGAAATGTTCTGCTCATTGTGTGAAATCAAGATGTAGAACGGAGCTACCAGTTCCAGACTAATTTTAGCAGTTAAAGCGGTTTTAGTTGTCATGGCTGCTGAGGAAGCAGAGCCCTTAATCTCCTCTTGGAGTTACGCTGTTATAATGGAATAAACTGAACTCTTTTCCATTTCATATGTGTTGGTTTTCATCATGGTTTTATATTCAATCACCAGTTAGACGCAAGATTTATCCTAACCATACCTGAGGAAGTCACTAAAGTACACGATTACTTAAAATGTGGTTAGTTATTGAAAATAAAAAAGCACGTTTTTCCTGAAAACATCTAATACATTCTAGTCATGATGTGAAGTTAAATGTACGATTGGAAAACCATGTCTTTTTACATAATTCCATCAGAATTCTCATAATTATTTAACAAACCATATTGTGCATTCTTATTACTTAAATGTGTTCAGATCATTTCACCTGCTTTTCTTGTTCAATTCTACTAAAAATTATTGTATTTAAAAAAAAAGTTGTCATCACAGTGTGTATTTATGGTATTTAACCAAATAGAATATTATTGTTTTCATCACTGTAACCTGATTTCCTTGGCCTGTAATATTTGTCCATATAAACACTCCTATTTAGTCCCATGTTTTCAACTAAAAGCCTGCAGACACACTTTTAGGAGGACCGATACAGCTTTTGGATCATCATGCAAGTCGGAGGATAACACCTCTTTCTTAAAGAAACAGACTGTTTTCCAGACGACTAGGTTAGTATCACCTCAACAACAACAAGGCTGTCCCAAAAAAAAAAAAGAAAATGTAAGAAATTCTCCACAAAGAGAAAAATCACTGCGCCGGCATCACTCTCCTCAGCAGTGTCTCTTTAAACTCAACTCCTCCACAGCTGTGACTGTAATGTGTAAAGTCTCTCAAATGTTCCAATTAACGGCACGAGCGAGACAATAGTTCACATCCCAGCGGATGAGTTGGGGGATTTCCCTCCACCTGCTGCATGTGGCACTTTAATGATGAGTCAATCCGATAATTGGGTGAATTATCACATTTGACACCTGAACTGTGAATGAGACGATGTGAGTCAGTGTCTATTCTGGGATTGTCAAATATCCTCCCCACCACATGATACGTTACAATTAAATGCCACTGGGAGGGGGGTTCAGTTTCACTTCCCGTGAGCCTGTTGAAATGGAGAGGGGAAATGTCAGCGACCGATATGGAGAAAGAGGTATAACCAGAAAATGGAAAAAGTGACTTCATCCGTCTCATGTTAGACCTAATGAATAATTAACCTTTCTGGTAAAATCCGGCAAAACCACACATCCAATACTCACATGAAGACTGATTGAAAATATGCCTGTAAATGACAAATAGCATTGCCAAAGCATAGATGAAATACATTTAAGAAATTCAGTATTGCTAATGTCTCTCCAACACATATGAACATGCTGCTTTAGGAGGAGCTGATATTAACTAAACTGAAGCTAAACGAACAAAGTCTGTTTATATCGAGCGCATAATTATGAGATGCCAAAACGTTTGCAAAAGTTCTCTTTGGGAAGTTTCCGACTTGAGTTTTTCCCGCTTAGAACTTTCGCCAATTTACTTGTGAATACAGTACAATATAGTAGATGAGTCTAATAATACAAACGGTAGCTGACAAAGTCGAAGCAATTACGCCGAACTATCTTGGCTCCACTCATATGTAATAAAATCAACCCGACGCTGCTTCAGAGGGTCATAGATATGAATGGTTTTATTGATGCTGCATTATTCAAAAGTTTCAAAGCAGTTCACTTCAGAATAAAACATGAGTCACCATTATACCCATTAGTTTTTTTGGGGTTTTTTTTTTACTGTGAGCACTTACTTAAAAACATCTTGTTTTGGTGTGTTTCTCTGCACCGGCTGGCAAAGTGACCTGCAACTTTATTGTCACACAATAATTACTCCGTGTGGTTTTCAGGCACAAACAATCAGACTGCATCTTATACTAAATGTTAAAAACATAATATTTCAAGATGTTGGTGAACAAAGCTTTTCGCTTTTCGCTTTTCTGTAAAACGTTCACCCTTTTTACCCCAGACCTCAGATTAACCTGAGCTCACTTAGCCACCACTCTGAGTTCATATTGTTGTACAAAAAAATCATTTCAAGAGAGCAAATTAAAGGTTTTTAGGGCAAGAATGTAACATTATTTGGCAATAAATGTAGTACTTTAAAATTATGAGTTTACTCTTATATATTACTCTTATACTTTCTTGATGCAAAATGAATTTGAAGACACATTATTGGCAATAGCTGTATGTTCAGCTTATCTGATCAAAATGTATGCCTTTAAAATAGTTTCCCAGCATTTAAGGAATAATTGTAAAAAAAAAAACCAAACCCTGAAAAATCACAAACAGCTAATTAATAAAGCTATAAAAAGAGTGTGTACAGTTCTAACTATTTGTGGCTCATCAGGATTATTGTTTCCTTTCACACAACACAAAGGCATTGATTCATTGTCAGTTATTCCACGTTGTTTATTCGTGCCAATCAATCTTTAAATGCAGGGGAGAAGATTGTAAATCTATCAAATGTAATCCCATCGATTATGCTAAAGAATAACGGTTGGGGTTATGCATGTGTGTATAAAATCATTTAGCTCCACTGGATTCTTCCATCTCAGGTGGATAAAAACTCTCCTGGTGCACTTTTCTATGAAACTCTCGCCCGCATGCATCTGCACATTAAGTCTGAGGCTTATTTCCTGCAAAGTACAGCAAAATGGCAGAGCTGGGAATTATGGATGACAGAGAAATCCAGTATTCGCCAGCTCTGATTCTTCAACATACTTTTGTTCACAGAACATTATTTTACACATTGTTTTCCCTCAAAAAAACAACTTTACATGTTGACACTGATTTGGTTTTGCAATGTTTCACTTGTTTGATGTTTGTTTTCACACGGACGAAGGCAGAAGTAATAAATATCTGTCCCAGTCTGCAGAACAGCAGCACAGCAGGGTCTGTTTTATAGTCCACAACTGAATAGTCGACCGCATGTGGAAACTATAAAAGCTGAAAGAAACTTTTCCGTTTATCAAGCAGAGCATGAAAGAATCTCAACAAGACAAATATTATTGTAGCTACAGCAGGGGTTATATTTCCCGAATAATGTGTTTGCAATCAGCACTTTTTATGTGCAATAAAAAAGAAGAAGATAATTATTGAAGCCCAGTAAAAACTACAACAGTGAACGTAATGGAATTCAAGTCATTTATCGAACAATAACTTTTATTTCAAGCGATTTTGTTGCCTGTCATGTTGCTGATTATATCATGGTGAAAATGAAACCTTGTACTTTTAAAACCAAATAACCCAGAGTTCAGAGGTCCTGCTTCCCAGTGATAGCTGCCTCGCGTGATGTGATTAAACAGCAGAGAAGCTCTCTCTCTCTCTCTCTCTCTCTCTCTCTCGCGCTCTCTCGGCCTGAAATTGGATAGGTAGATATATAAGACGTTTGGATGTTGATAAACGTGATTTCTTTTACTTAAGGGCACATTGATGCATATTCGGAAAGTGGGAAATTTTCGCCTCTGATGGGGGAAAATACTGCTTAATGAAGAAGAGGGAGGGGGTGTGTAGCATTTCTGCATGATGGAACCATTGGACCTCTTTAAGTTTGCTGACTCTTGGGGGGGAAAGCATTAACTCTCCATAAGTAGGTTTGATGCTGCGCGGTTTGATACACTTTATGATGTTATCGGTGCTCCGGCTTCCGTCTAATGTCCGTGTTGTTTTGAGCTGCAATGATGTTTGGACATCACGGTTGGGTTTTGTGTGTGTGTGTGTGTGTGTGCGTGTGTGTGTGTGTGTGTGTGTGTGTGTGTGTGTGTGTGTGTGTGTGTGTGTGTGTGTGTGTCATTGTGCAGACATAAAGGCGTCTCACGGCATCATAAATCAACAACATTTATTTCCACTTTTATACATTAAACGTGCATATCAATAAAACTAAAATTGTTCATATAAATACCTCTACCATAATACTGTTACAATAAATATGGCTCTACAAGATTCTAGATTGTTTTTTGTTTTTTTTAAAAAGAAGGAAAAAAAACCAAAACCTCCATAATCAACTGCTGTGCGACACAAGGAGACACTCTGAAGAAGTGCTGTGCATGTCTTCTCTCCCGGCACATTTTCACATCAAACGGTGGACTTGTTCGGTGATTGTGCCGCGACACAGAAACCCCTCGTCCCGTCGACTGTGCTTTTTCTGAATGCGACGTTATTGAGAAATGTTCACAGTGTCGGCATGACAGATCGGAATACTGGTGTCATTTTTCATTTCCGACTCCAACTATCACTTTATTGTTGCTTTGTGTGAGTATATATACATATATATAATCTTTATTAGCCACGAACAACCCTGTACTGTTTGTAGAAAGCACGAGGAGACAGTGTCATGTGTTTTCACTATATCTGTGCAGGAGAGAAGAAGAGCACACACTCATTAATCTCTCTTCTTCCCACAATCACACACACACACACACACACACACACACACACACACACACACACACACACACACACACACACACACACACACACACACACACACACACACACACACACACACACGCATATGCACAAAATCATAAATGTGTTTGAAAAATTTGTACAGTTAAAATTGGGCACTCAGCTCCAAGTTGATTAAAAAAAAAAAAAAAAAAAAAGGAATATTTAGACTTGGCTATGTCTTTGTGTGTAAAAGGGCTCTGGCCCGGCCTGTGAGGAGAGTATGATACAGCTGTGATTCACATGTACAGGACCACAACAACACGTCAACGGCCATGTCAAAGTATCACACACAGCACTTTTAAAATAGGTCACCAAGAGAGTGTTAATCTGATAACGTGCAAAAATTAAACACAACTAGTCTTTCACAAAACTCCCACGCACAATGTTCATCTTTACATGATATACAATGAGTAATTAATGTATAGATTTGAGTAATAAATATCGTCACACGCATATGCTCCCACCTGTCACTTCAGTCGGTCAAATCGTGTCCCGCGCACCGCCTTGAGTCTCCCTCTGTGTCGTTTAAGTAATATGAAAGAAATCTTTTGCTCGTTCTGGCCTTGTGCTTCTTTTTACACGGAAAAACTCGAATAATCGTCCGCACAAGGAGAGGACATGACGGCAGCTGTGTGTCGAGGGACAAAAGTGTGAATTCAGTTTCGCAAACGATTAAGTAAATGTCAAATATTACAACGAAAAAAAAAACAGTGAAGTGGCTGAAGCTATCCTTCACAGCATAGTGGGTGGTAGCAAAGTTTCAAAGTCCAAAGATTCAAAGTCATCCATATATTGTGCGGTATCAATAAGAACTAATGATACAAATAGTTAGAAACCTCAGTGAAAATTGACAAAAACAGAGCGAAAACACGTTCAGTAGACTGTAAAAACAAGGAGAGGAGTCATGTCAGTGCATTTTCCCCCTGCGGCTCAGAAGCCCGGTACGTGGCAGTACGCCTCCAAAGACGACAGCAGGATGTAGATGAACCAGAGCGACAGGAAGAAGAAGAAGGTGAGGAGCTTGGCTGTCCGTGGGCCCCCGAGCTCTCCGGCGGACACGCTGGGACGCCGGCGGTAGAGCAGCATCATCATGCACACCAGCGCCATGATGGTGAAGAGGGTGACGGAGAAGGCCAGGGAGCCGGGGTTCACCTTGAACGGCTTGTTCTTGGTGTGCCAGTAAACCGACGCAATGGTCCACGCCACCCCGATGCCGAGGAAAACATTGACGGCGTTGCTGCCCGTCACGTTCCCGATGGAGGCGTCGGCGTATTGATCCTGGATGGCGGCCACCTTACTGGCAAATGTGTCTGCAGAAGGAGGAAACATGAATTTGTTCACGTTAATGACTGATGCAGGTCTGCTAAGTGCACGGACTCTGTTGGGGGGGTTTAATGTTGTTACGGCAACCATCGGAGAAAGTTGGAACAAACATTAGAGGTACTTAACGGCGTGCATTCAGAAACAAACGGCACGCGGATCCATATTTCACTTCGACCAGAACAAGTCAGGTTTGGCAACGTCAAGCTCATATTCAGTAATGTAGATGGAAATCTCGTTCTTCGTGCAAACCTGCAATCATTCGTGTTTTTAGCGGATTTTAGGACAAGCAATGACTTCAGTCAATTTCTGATCCGAAAAATCTCCTAAAAATGAAGCTGGTTGTGAATGTTGCTCTGCTGCAGACAAAATTGTACGCCGTCGTGTTTTCCGCGGTGAGGCAGACGGTAAGCTTTGTCCTTTGAAGGTCGAGCTGCATGCCGCTACAATGGAAACACGCTGGCGTACATGTTGTTGGCTGGCGGTTGCTTGCTTGTTTCCCCCCCAAAAAAACAAAAAACCCCGCAGAGAATCTATTAATCAGCAAATTGTCATTTAACCCTTTGTTCGTGGGGATTAAAGGAAAATAAATGAAATGGTAATGAGTGCGTCTGAAATTGTTGTGCTTGGTTAAAGAGGGACTAATTGATTTCCATGGAGTCATTCTGCGATGCAACCTGTCTCCAAATGCAATGGACAAAATTATAACAGGAAATAGTGACTGTAGAAAGACGCGTATGCACTTTTTTTCTGTTGCCTTTTGTTTTTACATGAGAACATTTGCCACCGCACCATTCAGGTCTGTCTTTGGAGAGAAGTGATTGAAGAGCGACAACTACAAGAGATGAGGTCATGATTTGTGTCTAACAGATGTGCAAAACAATACACAATAGCAATTTACGTTATTCTGATGAATATGGAATATAGAGTGTCTGTTCCTAATTGAGCAAAATACAGTGAGGAGGTTATGTTAACTGTTGATGTACAATATTGTTTACTTGGTCTGGAAACATTTGCGTTGTTTATGATTGAATTAAATAAAAATAAATGTTAAATGCTCAACTGTTGCTGTTATGTGATAAGAGGCGTTTCCTCTGTTGGCCTGTCACAACGTATATCTAGACATACTTCTTTATATATAAAAAATATAAATATTTTCCATGTTCCATTTTACTTGAACGTAGATATAACAACAAATAAACAACACCACATGCACACGTGAACAAGTTTGAAACCTTCTATTGATAAAACCTATGAAGCTAAAGATGGAGGATATGTAGAGTTAATAAGCAGATTACTGTGGAGCACAATAGCATCTCCACTATTGTAGATGTGTGTTTACATTCAAATTTGTCATGATACTTATTTATGTAGGAAAAAAAAACTGCTGGCTTAACTCTTTGGTCTGTTTGAAGGAGAGTGTGTGGGCAAGTTGAAATCTGTCAAAACCTCATTTCCATACTCTGATTTGTGCCTCTCCGTGCCGCTCGCTCATACACAGTGAGCTGGGAATACAATTAGGAGAATAACAAGACAAAATAAATGGTGTTTTCCTCTTGTTTACATCGTGTTAAATATCTAAGACGGAGCTTTGGAGAGAATTCCTCTGACAGCAAAGGCAAGGCGGGGGCAGAGGTGACACAACTCCCCTCGAGCAGCTGCCTCTGCAGCTCGGGGCAAAGCCCGGAGGAGACGCAGCACGCGTCTGCTGTTTCGCCTGAGCGACAGCACGGACGCCCACCTGGAACGGAGGTGCCGAGGGCCACGAACACCACGGCGGTGACGGAGTCTTTGAGGCCGACGGTGCAGCCGAAATGCGAGGCCAGGTCCCCGGTCACAGCCGTCAGGACGCCGATGAGGGAGATGGAGACGAAGAAGCAGGCCCAGCCGTTCCAGTACTCGGTCGGAGGGACGAAGGCGAAGAGGACTTTCCAGAAAACTGTCAGGAAGTGCATGATGTAATCGAAGCAGGACGGCAGGCGCTCCTCCCCGCTCTCCTCCTCGTCGTCGTCGCCTGGCAGAGACAGAGAGGGAACATGAAACGGCGAATGGGTTTCACCCAAAGCGCTTTTCATTGTTGATCATCACACTCACACGCCAATGGAGGCAGCTGCCATGCAAGGTCTCAGTCCATCCATTCAGTTTCATTGCACAAGGACACTTCAACACACGGAATCAAACCTGCAACCTTGCGAGACGACTCGCTTTACCAACTGAGCCACAGCCACACGCTTGAAGTAATACTTTCGTATTATAAAACAGCGCAGAGTCAATGTTGGTGGGGGACTTAACTAAAATGATTATGAATAAACTGTGAAATAAGTAAATTAATAAAAGAAAATCCACAAATGCTCTATTCGTTATTTCTTCTTCTGCTATTTCTTCACATAAATACAATCTAAATTTCACCAGTTGTGATGAAAATGTAAATAAAAGATCAATGACGCATGACCCCTGTATTTACCATGTAAATCACAACAGTACATACAGTACTTTATAATATGTAGTAGTAGACACAACAATACAACAATCATACCGTCAAGGTTACAGGAGTTAAGGCTTCCTATTGGTTACACAATAGTACATATAGCACTTATCAATTGAATGATGTTGCTGTATTTGGAGTGAAAAAATGCCAAATTGAAATGTATTTAGCACGTACTGATTAGGTTAATGTGATTAGTCACGGGTAAAGTGGATATAAGAGGAGAATTAGTCAGGAGGATCTCTGATAATAAAGATGAAGAGAATTCAATGCAAGGAGACTGTGCAACACTGAAGAATGAGTGAAGATCCTGAGATATAACTTCACATCTGAATGCAACATGATGCATGTTGGATGCTTGTATTTTTTAACTCATTAAGTTTAAAACAGGAGCAGGAAGTCCTCTGTAGCACTTGTAAAGCCTGTGGCATCTGTTGTGTGGTCTTTTTAGCAGTCGTTGGTCTGTGCCGAGTTCAGACTTTAATTAAACTTCAATCAAACTGCAGCAGAGTTTTATTTTAAAGCAGAGTCAATGTGGAGCTGCAGCAGTCGCGCCTCCACAGACAGACAGTGGATAAAGCCACAGCTGCACCCTGGTTTGTTTTCACCGTTTTACCAGTTCACTTTCTTCTTTATTGTATTTCTGTGCTTCCAGACTCGCTCAGCACTCGTATAATGTCTTTTTACCATCTCTCCTTCCCTTGTATTTCGTCTGCTTTTCCATTTTTCTTAGTCTCGAGGCCATACGTTGGTCTGTTTATCCACGTCAGGTTTATTCTGTGCATCAGTTTGTTCCAGTTGCTTTTCTCCTGTTTCTCTGACTCACGTCTGACCTTGCAATGCGCAGTAGTTTTACTTTATGGAGACCTTTAGATTTTTCAGTTTTATTCAGTCGTTTAGGAATATTCATCACGATGAAGATAAGTTTTGTTTTAATCCCAAGAAGGCCCGACTCAGGGTCGTTTTCAGCTTTCACCCTCGACACCCTCAGACAGCACGACATCAGACATTATTCTCCAGTGAAATCTACTGAATTGGTCTTAAATCTATTGTGCATGTTCACATTTCAGCAAGTGAAAAGTCAACCTTGCTAAAACAAAATCCTCTATTAACAAGAGGCAGAATTGCACTCATACACACTTTTTTTTTGGAAATACTGAAAAACGTCATATCGACTGATTAATCAAATTTGAAAACTTTTTTGGAGGTTGTGCATACAGTTCAAAGAAACTGCTTTCATTTGATATGCTTGTGAGAATGTGTACATCCACCAGCTTCACTGCTGTGCCTTATGGACAATCTAGGGGTTTGCAGTGAAAAAAGCTCAGGAACAACTGATTTGAAACAACTTTCTTTCTGAAAACTTAATTGTATGTCATCCACCAACACACAGAAAACAGAAAAATATGAAACAAAACAATGACAGAAACCACAAAAATGTGTACTACGGTTAAAAAAATTACCAATTTCATCATTCACCACATTGTCAGAAAGCTATTTTTCATGAAATACTGAAATTTACACTCTCCTTTGTGTAGATTTCACGCGGTGTTCCAACATTTCTGAAATCAAGGGTTCCCACCTCACCGGAGGGTTTTAAAATTTCTACGATCCGTGCAAAGTTCAAGATGCTGAAATAATGATAATTACTCTGCCGATACTCCAGAAACAGAGGATGATGTGAACGTCTACATTCATTGCTCATTGCTCAGTGCAGCTGCTCTGCCTCGCTCTGGCGGACTGAGTTATTATCACAGTCGGGGCCTGCGGCCATCGATACGGCCGTGGCGGCTCTTCTGTGACTGCTCTTTACTGCGCCCGTTAACATTCGCCAAGAAAACAATGGCGAGGCCAAATGGGATTTGAACCGCTGATGCTACTAGATGTGACAGATGCGGCACCGACTGACCACGGGAGGGCCGGGAACACACGGACTGAAAGTGAGCGTCCAGCAATCACAGTGACATTACACTGACAGAAAACAAAACAAAACGTGTGTGGTCGGCGTCACGGCCTTTAAAAACAAATATATCAGAGCTCTGAGCCAAACCACACGGCTGTAAGTGTCACTGTTTGTCTGCAGCGAGCCAAATGGTTTTGATTGATTGATGGATAGATGGATAGATAAATCTCAACATCTTTCACAGTAAATGGATGGATGGAAATATAGGCAGCAAAGCACGTTTCTTATTAAATGCACGCTCTGCATGTGAATGTGATTGAGCCCAGCCGGAGAGGAAAAGTAGGACACAGGCGTATTAGTGAAATGACACTTCTCTGGTGTCCAAGTTAGCTTTTTCACTTTTCCAAATGTTTTGGCTCACGAGTGTATATCTGTAGCACTGGATGCCAAATGAGCGACTTTTTAATGAAATGAAACCGCGGCCGTTGACACAAATACTTCTCGGGCCACTAATTGTTCAGAACGCCCCTGACAGTTTTAGTTGGTTTTTTTTATGATGAGCAACATGAGATTCACCAATCCATGCATTTTAGTTTTTTTTTTCTATGAAATGTCTGGATTAAACAGATACAGAAAATTAAATCCTGTATGAAAACACATTTTGTTTGTGGAAGCTTTTTCATTCACTATCTGGTGAATGTGATTTTTCAGGATGAAACATTTTGGATTAAAAAAAAACAAAACAAAAAAAACACAACAAACATTGCACAGGAGGCAGCTGGTCGGCCGTATCTGGCCTGCAGGCTCAATCTTCCACAGGTCTGGTCTCACAGGGATGAGACATGATGAGACATTTAAGGACGCCGCGACTCACCTGCGCTGACAGTGACAGCGCTAACAAACTGCTCTCTCCAGCTGCTGCTCCCCACCACCAGAGCCAGGTTCGTCTTCTTGATGAGTTTGTCCACCGTGCTCTGCAGATGCACAGAAAGCAGGAGAGCGGTGCATTTTACAGACGCATAATATCAGCAAAATCTCAGCATTTATATGGCACCGGGGACGCTGATGTGGTAAATGAAGGTACAATTAGCAGCATCCCTCCTCCCTCTATGCTGCAGTGAGTCACCAAAACAGATGCAGGCGAGCACAAAACCCCACTATCCCCCGAGGAAAAAGGCACTCTGCCAGCAGAAAGCTGCTTTCCACCAGTGCAGAACACAGAGCCAGTGCATGAGACCTCCTGCTGCGAGTGTTCCGGGCAGTGTCATGTTACAGCTTAAGTGTTCTTAAATTGTCTCGAAGGGACTCGCCGACCGCTTTACACTTGAAAATCAGTTTATGCCTGATAGGGATTGTAATATAAACCTGTGAAAACCGCTGGAAAGTGTCCTCTGACGCCAGCTCACGGTGAGTATGGCTTAATGATGTCATCAGAGTTCAGCCAGGAGACGACAAACAGAGGTCACAAAGTTTAACCTTTTCCCAGTTGGGGGAAAAAAACAAAACAAAACAAAACAAAAAAAAAAAAACACTAATAGAAGGTAGGCTCATGTTGCATTGTGGGAAATGGAGGCTACTTTTGCTGCATTGATTTTCAGACCCAAATGCTGCAGTACAACGTAAAAGGAGGCCCTGCCATGAATACTGCATGGCAGTAAACGATACAATTTTCCTGACTTATTTGACTATTCAAGCGGGATGAAACCAAGAGTGAACGATTCCACAGGCAGACCCATTAGTTTCACCAGCATAACTCATAATTCATTGCACTTCTCCAGCTGGATTAAATATTAACCCCCAGCCGTCGAAGCCAAAATATTGTGACACAACTAGAACTCATGTGAAAGTCCAAAGTATCCATGTTTCTCATTTTCACGTTCTGCAGTTTGGGGGAATTTTTGCATTGCTGCTTAAATGTAGTTCTTCTCTTTTCACTTGGCCCATCACAGGACGGGGGTTTACTCGTTTCCTAAACCAGTTATTTCAAACCTCGGAACAATTACTTGATTTCTCACAGCACTCCAGTAACTCTCATTGCTTTCTGTTAATTGCTCATGGTTGAATGTGTTTCTCTGCTGCTAACTGAGTCTATATGTGATGAACGTAATTATTCAGGGACAAATTAAGTAAATATATAGACTGAGAGACATTACATGTGGGGATAGTTGAAACGTGTTCTTCATGCTCCCCCTGAGGCCCACATATGTAAATGTGGACATTAACAACATATTAGCACTATGTCATTAGTATTTTCTGGAATCGGTTCTTCACATGAGTATTTATTTCTCTCCAAGACTTTTCACTTTTACTCTCTACATTCATATACAGTATATGTATTTTCTGCTCCTTCAAACTGGCTCATTTCTTCTTTCAAACTCCACGAGGATGATTCGGTGAACGGCTTAAAGCAGCTCATGGTAGCAGTTTTCCACCGTGAAGCAGAATTTGAGTTGCATTAATAAGACTTCCTGTTTCTGCTCTAAAAATGATTTTATTTTTAGTTAGAAAATAATCATGATGAATCATTAACTGTTTCATTTGCACAACAACGATGATTAATTTCTGTGTGTGTGTGTACATTGCATACATGAATGTGAATTACACCACCGACCTTCATTAAAAATTAAATCTACTGTAAAATTCATCTTGTTTTTTTCACTTTTTCATGCCTGAAGTGAAGAAGTTGTATTAGTTCGTTAATCAAAGTGTCTTTACACAGGTATCTGTACTTCTACTTACGACAACGGCCAGAGTAAACAGTTCATCTGCCCATGCTCGAATAGATGGACAATAACAACAATGGCGGCCTCCAGAGTCCCTTAACTCTCCATATTCTACTGGGAGTTGGTGGTTTTATAGGTGAATCACCCAAAATAGCAATCCAATTTCCTGATCTTTACAAATTAATCACAGAATATTCACTATTGTAAATGTTTATAGCACATTGTTGCCTGTGTTTGTGTGTGTGGCTTCATAGCAAAAAAAAGAGTTTGCACCAGTGGCCTGTCATGCTCACGACACCGTTTTCAGCCTTTGTATTATTTCAGTACAACCCAACATTGTTTTCAAAACATTCACGTAAATGCTAAACATTTCTCAAGCAAAAACGCAAAAACGATGCATTTTCACGTAAAACGTAGTCATGCAGTCGTGCGATTGACCTGTTGTTGGTGTATCATGATGTATTTTTCTCCTGTGAAGCTGCTTTAATAAGAATTAAACCATGAGCAAGACTGACCAGGCCTGCGGTGAAAGCTATACTGTACTGTGTCTTTATTCAGCTTGCTCCACCACTCACACGTTTTACATTATGTGTTCAACAGACTTTGTACAATCCCCTGCAATAATTAATCATTTTCACGTGGCTCACTCACAAAATCGACGTTTGTTGAAAATGTCAAAGCCTTCACAATTTCTAATCATACTCTCGTCACTGGAGCCATCACGTGCCAAATGATTTATTCACGTATCTGGATCTACCAGACACACATGTCTTATCCTTACATTTAAATACACTGGAACATAAATCATAGCTTCGGCTATGAGCCACAATCAGCCAATTATTATCAGCTTTAGAAGCAGAATCACGTGTTGTTTTTCACTGATGTG
This sequence comes from Blennius ocellaris, assembly GCF_963422515.1. Classification (NCBI taxonomy): domain Eukaryota; kingdom Metazoa; phylum Chordata; class Actinopteri; order Blenniiformes; family Blenniidae; genus Blennius; species Blennius ocellaris. The sequence goes on from NC_137663.1 coordinate 22,418,383, forward strand.
TCATGACTCTTTTTTTTAATTGTTTTGTTTTGTTTTGGCATGAATGTTTATTTGTTGTTGATTTTCTGTGTACTTCAGAGCTTTTTTTGAACTGCTGCTTGAACTGCTGCTTGATCCTGGTTCTGTGGTCTGAATAAAGGAGGGGGGTCTCAAACTCAATAGGCCGGGGGGGGGGGGGGGGGGGGCGCCGCTGCTGGAATTGTCTTCTCTGTGGAGAGGCACTTCTGTGTTCAAGTGGTACAAAAAAAAAACCATATTTATTTCGAGAAATGTGTTCTTTAATTTCAAATATTGATACTGTTTAATAATGTAAAACTGCCAACAGTACAAGCAGATTTTTTTTTTCTTCATCCTTAAATATTTAAAGCTGTTCAGTGAACTAACAAATAACCAGATCGGTATTCTTTAATACATCGAATGTACAGTGAAATCTGCTTTTAAGCGGTGCACAGTTACTGTGCAGCATTTGAAGGTCCAGGGGCCTACATTTTAACCTGTTAATCGCTGATTATTATATTATAGATACATTTTTAACGACAAGTGAAACAAGTCAGAAAGGTAAAAACAGTCCTGCTTCAAAATAATTATCTATCATATACATTTAAGAATGACAGAATGGACATAATTCAAAAACCTTTTCTGTTTTTCTTTCTTTTTCTGCAACTACCCTTTCATTTTCTTTTTTTTGCTGCTCCTTTTGTTGCAGGCATATTTACAGTGTTGTGGTGTTCACGTTGGCTTAATTGTATTTGCCGTTTCAACAAATGGGCCCATATGACTGAGAAAAAAACTTTAGAATTGCAATTAGTTTCACCTTGAATTCATAAGACTCCTCGATGACCACCTCCAGCTTGGTGTGTTCCCCCAGAATGGGGCAGCCCATCTTGGACACGTCCTCCGGTCCCACCGCCGTCTTGTTGTCGTTTGTGTCTCCTGCAGCAAAAACACAGTTTAAGTTTCGGTCTGTTGGTTGACTTAATTCTGTTGATTTATTTATTTTTTTCTCACACAAAAGTCTGCTGAGTGAAACAGCAACTAATCACAAATGTTTATCCTGTCCCCGCAGGGAACAAGTGTCACTGATGAAGTAAATAAAAAATGCCTGCCCGCAGAGCTGGAACTGTGTTTTAAGACATCATTCAGAGCATTTATATAGGGGTATAACACTAAGACTTTGACATGTACTTTGTTTCATACTTTTTTGCCTAAGCAAACACTGCAACTTTAATAAAAAATGAGTCTAAACTTAAAACGTTACAGCCTGAAGTGTGCGTATCTTTTTATTATGCATGGCTGCGATGATAATATGTTATAATGTGAAAAACATCAGTGAGTCTGGCAGTAAGATGGAGTTTGTTTCCTCCCCATGACTTCATATTTCAGAGAATCACTGGATCACGGTTTAATGTTTAAGAATTGAAGAAGATTTGTGTGTTGTGTCTTGCAGAAGTCAAATACTGCATGACTGAAAGTGTTTAATCTGCTCATAATCAAAGTTGTGGGAGGACTGAGGAGCCAATCTTCTTCATTATCTTTCCATTCTGTCCGCTCATTTACACTGAGCAGGAATATAAATGCAATACTTTTGTTTTTGTTCCCATTTTCCATGAGCTGAACTTTTTTAATATAGACAAAAAGGCCCATTTCTCTGAAATAGTGTTCACAAATGTGTCTGAATCTGTGTTTGTGAGCGCTTCTCCATCCACCTCACAGGTGTGGCAAACCAAACTGCTGATTAGACAACAGGATTATTGCGTCTTTGTCTGGCCACAATAAAAGGAAGGACGCCCGAAAATGTGCAGTTTTACTGTATTGCAGTTTTTCTGTTGTGACCACCAACGGCCTCACACAGTGTGACAAATCTCCTCCACATGGAGTTGATCAGGTTGTTGATTCTGGCCTGTGGGATGTTGCTCCACTCTGCAATGTGCCAAGTTGCTGGATATTGGCAGGAAGTGGAACACGCCGATCCAGAGCATCCCAATCATGCTCAATGGGTGACTGTCCGGTTCGTATGCTGGCCATGCAAGAACTGGGAGGTTTTCGCCTTCCAGGAATTATGTGCAGATCCTTCAACAAGGGGGTCGTGCAAACATGAAGTGATGGCCGTGGATGAACGAGACAACAATGGTCCTCAGGATCTTGCCATTGCATCTCTGTGCATTCAAAATCAATAAATTGCACAAAGTGTTCATAGCATTTGACTGCTCATACCATAACCCCACCGCCATTCATGATACTGACACCGGCAAACCGCTCACCCAGGCGACACCATGGACGCTGTCTCCCATCTGCCCTTTACAACCAAACCCGGGATTCATCTGGGAAGACAACACCTCTCGAAAATGCCAGGCGGCATCGAATGTGAGCATTTGCCCACGCAAGTCGGTTACGATGACAAACTGCAATCAGGTCACGACCTCATTGAGGACGACAAGCACGCAGCTTTCTGACAGTTTGTGTAGAAATTCTTTGGTCACGCAAAGCGATTGTTGCAGCAGCTGCCCAGGTGGCTGGTCTCAGACCATCTTAGAGGTGAAGATGCTGGATGTAGACGTTCTGGGCTGGTGTGCTTACACTGGTCTGTGGTTGTGGGTCCGGTTGGATGTACAGTACTGCCAAATTCTCTGAAACACCTTCGACGGCTTGAGACGGGTTGTGGTAGAGAAATGAACATTCACTTCACGGGCAACAGCTCTGGTGGACATTCCTGCAGTCAGCATCCCTCAAAACCTGACTTGAAACGACTTGAACTGGTTTATCTTGTGCTCATTAATACAGATTTAGGCACATTTGTGAAGAGAATCTGAGAGAAATAGGCCTTTTGTGTACGTAGAAAAAGCCCCAGATGTTTCAGTTCAGCTCATGAAAGATGGGAGCAGAAACAAAAGTATTGCATTGATATTTTTGCACAGTGTATTAGTGAGGTAGTTATATTGGTGTCATCTGGTGTGTAGTTAGCCTTCAAACTTCAGTAGTGGTTTTATAGACTTTTTATTTTCTCTCATTTGATTTTTCACAACCTGATGGTCAGTTATGTTGATTTTTAGTTCGATCATTTCAGAAATGCTCTTTGTGTTATTGCCGACCCAACATTTGTCCAATGACCCAATAGTTTGATAAGTGATGGTGACAACAGTGCGTTTATTATGAGTAGACATTTTTGTGTCATGTGGAAGTCGCTCTCCACACAGGACACATTGACAATCATGTCATTAATTTGTAATGTTGTTCTTGTCTACCAAAATAGTGTTCGGATCTCATACCGATAGATTGACATACAACAGTGATGTGATTTAAAGCATAAAATATTTGATTTGTTTATGTTTGCATTTCATTTTAATGTATTTTAAAAAGGACATGAAAAGTAGGCTCAATAGGTTTCCTTGGCTGGCTCCTCTTGATGTTTATTGGTATTTATTTTAAGATATTTTCTGTTCCTCTCCTTAGGTCTTGCAATCTTTTCCGAATCTCTTCTGTTGCTCTTGTTTTTCCCACTGCTTTGACTTTGTGACATCTCTTTTATTGTGTTTTCCTTTTTTTTCTCCTCCTTCTTCTCGCTTTTGGCAAGTTCAGATTTATTCCCTACATCTCTACAGTATTACATTTTGTTTTGTGCTTGTGAGACTCGCCGCTCCAGCCAATCCCTCCACGGTGAACACAAGCAAACGATTTAACACACTTCATACAGGATCTTCGTAACTCAGTAAAATACAACTTATAGCAGAGTATTTGGAACTGTTAACCATGAGCTGAATGGTAAGTGGATTTGACTTATATTGTGCATTTTCACTGCTTTCGCACTGTCAATACAGCTTTTACATGATTCATCACATTCACGCATTCGCACTTTTAAAATTCACACGTTCACACGGCATCGGTGACGGCTGCCGTGCAAGGTGCTCGCACACCATCAGGAGCAACTCTGGTTTGACTGTGTTGCTCCAGGAAGCTTTGACACGTGAACAGGACGAGGAGGGGAACCAACCGTTGGAGGTGAAGGCCTCCCACTCCACCCAACGAGCAACAGCGTCGGCTATTTTCGAGGCCCAGCTATTTTGAATCCTCCAGCATAAAGCCCCGCTAATGAAATGCACCAAAGTGCCGAAAGGGACTTTGCCTCAGAGTGAAGAAGCACTTGTGTCAATGGACATAATTTGTGGAAGCCCAAGAATTTGAATAAAATATGAAGGAGAGTGGATTCAAAGTTAAATTCATTTTAAGGCAGGATAATGAGGACGGGCTCTGCGCAGCCGTGTCCTCGACTCACCGTGCCGCTGCCCCACCTCCAGCAGGATGGGCTCCTCCAACACGATGGTGAACGTCTTGTTCTTTTCGTACTCTTCGTCATCGATGATCTTCACATTCAGCAGCTTCCTAAAAGGGGCACAAAGAGAGGGTGAAACCACAGAGACGCAGCCCAGTTGCACATTCACATTTATTTAAGAAAAAGCATCTGTTAATGTGAGTCTACATGCAATGAGGCTAAGTTCGCTCAAAAATAGAAACCAGGCAACCAGTAAGAGCAGTTTTCATGCTTTTGTGGAGCTTCGAATCAAAGCAGTGGAGCCAAGTCAGCCTACACAGTGAATCATGGCACAGTTCTGTTAGATAAGAAGATGGGAGCTGGAGATTTGCACAAATTAACAGATACCCAGCACTGCAGTACATAGAAAATATTTTTTTTTCCTTTCCCCCTCGACTGGAAAAGAAGGAGGCTATTAGAGCAGGAGTACATATAGCCAAATAGCCCACGCCCCTCCCACACACACTTCAACTTATAAGTCAGGGGAAATTGAATTATTGTCTTGCTCTCTGTGGGAATCGATATCTGCCGATCTGGAAATCTGGAAAAGTCTTATTGAGGAATCAGGTTTATGCTCCCGATACTGCTGCGAACGCATGCAAGGCCGCAGTGTCAAACTGTGACCGACGCATTTTCCTCAGCTCTGCCTCATTCTCCAACCCTGTCACAGTCAGTCTCGCTCGCTCGCTCTCCCTCCATCTCCCTAATGATATGTGGGTGGCTGTCTATTTCTGTCTGCACGTACAGTCAGGATTTGACAACATGCGGGAAGAGCGTTTGCTTGCCGAAGAGAAGAAGTTTATTTTAAACGCCGATGGTACGTCATCAGCTGTCTAATGTCATGGAGAGTCATGCCAGTGGGAGCAAAGTGAATCACTATATAGTCTACAGTCCTCACAACGCCAACAAAGGAGTTTATGTGCGCTGCATGTTTGCTTTGAAGCATCATGTCAGGCTCTCAAAATAAAAATGTGAAGGATCGGTTGCTATGGACCGCACTCACGGAGGAGCCATTTTGATATTAGACCACATCACCGAGATGAGCAGAGCATTGCTGCTGAGGATCAGACAAACATTTACATTTTGCAGGCTCCGGGGTTAAAATACAAACGAGAAATGAAAGGCTGTCAAAGAGCAGCAGGGAAGCGGGCTGGTATATTGCATTACACTGATTAGCTGGCAATTTAAATTTCAACCTCTGCCACAGTCTAATTTTCATTCGCACTCATTTTAGACAAAAGATGGGTGATAACATTAAAGGTGAGCAAATCCAAATGGACTCCACCAGACTCCTGGCTGATTACTTTTAGAATTCAGCCTTACAAGTAAAATACGCCCTTTCTCTCTCCGACGGTCTCATCTCCAGTTAAAAATACAAAACTAACAGGCTCAATAAAATAATCAGAAAGGACCTGAATGCAGTTCAACTTTGGAAAATTGTGACGCGAAGGTAATTTTAACTTTTTGGAATTAATGCCAGTCGTAAAAGTCATGTAAAATAAATGACAACAAACAAAGAAATGAACAATGGTACTGAATATAATGGCAGACTGTGTCGGCTGTTATATTGGCCTTGGATAGATTTTGTTTTTGGAAATTGGAGGCGTGAGTCATCCTGTAAAAAAAATCCAACTTTGAGAACTTTGAAATCTTTAAATGTAGTAAGATCAATCTTCTTGGTTCAAAAGTTTTTCTTGAGGGAATCAAATTCTTATCATTACGTTCGATTACATCATTACATTGAATGAACTTCATAACACACTATATAATGCAGTTTCAGTGTTATTTTCTGTAACAATGAGTTTATCTTCTCTGACTCACATATTTCCAAGACAAAAAACCCCCCAAAAAAACAACAACTTTACACTTTGTAGGATCAAGAGGGCTTCGTGATGTCACCTCGTTTGAAAGTTATCAGAGTGACCTTTTACTGAATATCTTCTTCTCTAGCTTCAGAAAGGACATGGTGTCTTTGAGCCACTGGGTCTTAGATGGAGTACTGCTTGATTTTCAGTGAAGAAGAAGATGGCGTCTTGCTAGTAAGGAAGTGAAGGCGACACTATCCAAAAGCCTGCAGGTAAACCGAATGGGGAGAAACATGTATTCTAATTAGGAGTATTTATGACATGGTATAATGTTTCAGCCAGAAGGAAGAAAGTAGTAAACAAGAGTATAACATATGGGTTGGATTACAGGGTGCTGCATGACATTTGTCACAGTTGTCGGTGACGTTAGGATAGATGTGCGACAGCCGAGCTTTGGAGTAATGAAGCCTGAACACTACCTTGAACTGTATGAGTGTGAAGCGAGCGCAAATTGAGCTTTCATGAACTTTCTTAAGAGCAGCATCCTCACAGTTCACTCGCAGTTCCTGCTCCCGAACCCTCTTCGCTTCATTGACTGGTGAGCTGTGAAATGATGATAATTTGTTATAAACTTTAGAGATGAGTGACTTTTGAAGTTGCGCGTCTCAGAAAGTCTTCCCGCCGTCGGCTCTGCGGTGCAGCGGTGCAGGATGGAAACAAAGCCTGAGCACAGTGTCTGATCTGAAGGTATCGAAAGAGATGAGAGGGAGGGCAAGATGAGATCAGTGAAGCTGCACAAAATACCATCTTTGTAGAAGTCCTTAAAACCTTTCAGGCCTTTATAATGTGGAAATCACTGTTCTATACCGCTTTATCCTAATGATGATAGATCTCCAGTCCATCGCGGAGAGAGACCGACACACATAAATATCTTCACTTTGTACCAAACACCTGAAATGAATGTATTTGGACTGTGTGAGCCAAAGAAAACCCATGTATCCACTGGGGGAACATGCAAACTCCACAGATAGGCCTCAAGCCAAGACTTGAAATGGGTATTTTCTCACTGTGAGGCAAAAGTGCTCACCACTACAGCGCTCACATTTCTTACAGATGAAAATTGTTATTTTGTGGTTTTATTTCTTTCCACAGCCTGTGACTTTGCAGAAATATTTGGGGCTTGTAACTCTCATCTTCGAAAGAAAGTACATTTCCCAGAAGTGCTACCTCGAAATATGAAGCTGTTCTTTAAAAGTTGTTGGTTCCCTTGATGTGTTTTACTGCCAGTGAGTTTGAAACAGCCTCTCAGAGAATACATTTCACGAATGCTCTATTCAGTGCTGTCGCATGCAGGCCGATGTAAACTGGTTTTTGCAGCTCCGGCTGGATTCGATCAACACTGTGAAGACCTTGCTCGGTGCAGAAAACATTTCACTGTGTATCGGTCATCTCCGCCTGCCTGTCGGCTCCAGTCCGGATAGGTTCTGGGTAACATGCCCTGCTACTGTATCTGTCAGACTCACACTATATTTCCCGGGCGCTGAAGATTGATCTCCGTTCCACCTGGAACAATCATAATCTCTTCTGCCTGCATGCAACAATCTGGAGACTCCTTTTATAGGATTTCATTAAAAAAATGGAGTGGTTGTCTCACATTTTCTGAGGCGGGCCGATTGACAAAGCGTCTGTACTTTGTTTCCACAATGATTACTTGGATTTGCTTGGATTAACATGAAGAACTGAGGTAATCTCTGGTGCCGTGATGGGGAGTGTCACCTGCACAAACAGGGACCAAACGGCTGTGTCTCTCCAAGTAGCTAAAACCCCGTTTTATATTGGAGTTTCCTTCCACTCCACAATTTGTGTTGGCTTGGTGAGGATGCTTGTATTTCTTCAGACAAATCCAAAGACACATGAGTGCTGGAAACACCACGCTGCCTCCAGGTACGAGTGTGAGTGATTTCATGCTTCTCTATTCACCCTGGGAGAGTATTTCGGTTTTCTAGCCTCTGCATGCTGGCAAAGGCTGCAGTCCCCCCCCCCCCTGAGACCCGGACAAAAATGCAGCCAGTCGGGAGAGCAAGCTGTAAGCATTCAGTTAAAGCCGGCGTGTTAGCACAGATCTACAGTGCTGAAGTGTCCTTGAGCAAGATATTGAATCTCCACTGGCTGTGAAGAGGCTGCAGAGTGGCCTGAATACAAACGCAAGGCAGTTGCCCTGTGAAGAAACATACCTTTCATAGCTGCATAGTGAAAATAGCAGCAATATCATGCCATCGCTGTGTTGCTGGGTTATCATATATAGGAAATGTACGAGGATTTATTAAAAAAAAAAAAAAAAAGGTTTTTGACATTGATACTGATGCATGACTCTACAGCTGATATCTTAGTTGCACAATAGTGCGGCAGCTTCGCGGAGAACGGCCTCCTAATGACATCTGAGCTATTAGGCACCGGGCAGACATTCAAATTTCTTCCTTGTCTACCGCCATGCGAACATTTTGCTACTGTGAGGATCTGTTGTAAATACTTGACAGGGTAATGTGACGGTGACAACGCTAACACGCTGCTGCTCAGCGGCGCAGCATTGATCCTTTCTTGTTAGACTCATTGGCAATACACCCATTAATAATGTAAACACAATGTGCAGATCGTTACTGGGAAGGACTCTGGAGCTGGTGTTTGCACTCAATGAATATCTAAGCAGTGATATATCTCCGTATTTTAAGTTAAGTGAAGGCCCTACATCATGTTTTTATCAGTTCCATGGATAGTAATAGGACCCCTGCTGGAACCACAAACTAAGATAATTGGCGCCCTGCAGTTGCTGTAGTGAATCTGATGGGTCAGCAGGCAGAAGACGACCTTGGAAAAGGTTTCAAAGTGTGTGTTTCAACCCCATTACACCCTCAGCAGACCTACAACCATCAGAACGCACATACTTCATTTCACATCAAGTACATTTTTGGGGTTTAAAGCACACTGTAGTCTTTTTTTTTTTACATTACAGGATATAACTGTTATCACTGTTGGAACATTATAACATTCACATGACTTTTTGTTGAAAAGTTGTGAATTATACTTGCATTTTATATCGTACAACCAGAATTTGTGAGGAGATTTCAACATAGCAGGCTGATTAACCAGGTTTGGAACAACAGCATAGATAAAAACAGGATTTACAACTTGATTAAGTAAAAACATCAGAATGAAGGTCTACGTCAGTGCTGCTTTAACTGAGTAAAGTCTTCTTCCTCCTTGGTGAGTCCACACAAAAAGCATACGATAAGACAGAGGTTTTAGATGCTTTCGGCTAGTTTAACATTACCCAAGCCCGACGGCGCTTCTTCATTTTTATCCGTGTTTTCAAGAAGTTCAGCATGGTATCGATCCTGACTGCATTGAGCACGAGAAATAAAGAATATCAGGGTATTGATTTTCCTTTTCAGAAGTGATCCCCTCACATCTCTTTTATCTTAGCTTATGTAACTGCCCCCGTTATTCACTCCTGCCTCACTTACTGTATAGTGCCACACATTTCGAGGCGCTAACAAAAACAGATACGGACTTATGCTACACACAAGCATCAAAGGGGGCCCATACAGATCTTCGCCTAATCCATAAATGCTGGATGTAAAGTGTATGTGTATGACAACCTGTTTATTTTAGCTCAGATGTTTGTGTCTGTACCTCATAATCTATTTATTGCACTGCAGAATTTAGATGGTAAATTATTATTTAACTGCACGCCTGGATTTTCAACCGCTGGTCTTGGCTTCATGTCAAAAGCTTAAAATCTTGGCTTCCTCCTCTTATGCTCCTCAGTGAGCTCACACACACATCGATAAGGAACGGCAGATGTATATAGACAGAAAGGCACACAAAGCTTTAGACGCTATAAGAAAGGCACACACAGAAGTGCCTGGAGGCCCGCTGCCGAGTGTCAGCTCTTTGTCCTGGACGCCCGGGGAAACACTCGGGTAAGAGAGGCCCACTCTGTTTGAAAGATGAACTTTGGCAGCCTGCTAAGCAGGAAGGGGCAAGGAATGTGTATGAAAGACAGGAAAACACACACACACACACACACAAACTATACATATACAAAAGCTGAAGTGCTTTTACATGACAGACAAAAAACACACAGCGATAGGGCTTCACCTGCATCTTTTAACAAGCCTGTCTGAACCCACCAAATTAAACAACCTCATAAAATATTCAGTTGACTTGAGCATCTCGAGGAGCGCAAAGCGAGGAGCAAACTGTGATTCGGTTGACTTGAAAGCCGGCGAACTTTGGCTCGGGCTCAACATCAAGCTGTGGTAAACACCTTCAGGGGGCACATCGAGATGAATGCTGCCCTTTCCAAAGGATAAAATGAGAAAATTAATTTTGATTCCCCTTAACAGACGCTGTGGCTTGACTCGACCTTGCAACTATGATTCAAGATCTGAGTCAAACCTTTATTCACCTGTGATCACAGAGCTTTCATGCTTTTCCCCTTTAAATCCTTGCTTGCTATTCCGAGGAGCAACGGAGTGGCTGAGAAACGGCTTTGGCATTTCTTACTGCATGTGGGTTTTCTTTTCAACTGTTATCTGATAGCAGGCCGCCGCTGCCCTGCCAGATCCCACTCGCCACCGTCCTCCCTCTCCCGCTGCACGGCGGCTGTTGAGGGAAGCATGACTCCAGATAATATAAAGTGCGCAGATGCTTGTGTCGCTGTCAGCTTGCTATAGTCTGATGAGCAGAGTCTTGGCTCGGTAGGTGAGGATTTTATCTACTGCTCAGACTCCGACTGAATGCGGCTACAAGCTGCCTCCCTCATCTCGCTCTGTTATACACTATTGACTCATTAACTGCAGCTTCTGTAGCCGCCTGCGCTGCAAGAACTTTTGGGACTCCTTTAACCCCCTCCTCCTCGTGCTTAATTGCTCTGGATGCTCGAGCAGTTCTTTTTAGTTCCCCTCTGGAGCGACATTTTGTTTGATGTGAGCTTAAAGTGGATTCAGCGCACAAGCACACCCTTAATAACACACACACACACACACACACACACACACACACACACACACACACACACACACACACACACACACACACACACACACACACACACACACACACACACACACACACACACGCGCGGACAGATGCATGAAAAGCAAGATAAACGTGCACAAGCAGAAACTGCAAAGTGCACACTACCATATTCAAATCTCACCTGCCTTGCGAGGCAAGAAAGAGACAAACAGGGAGATCTGCATTCTCTTTGACACCATGTATTCACCTGCCTTTCCTCCCACTCTGCCGACCTACACAATACACCTACACACGAGCCCTGAAAGCCTCCTCGCACAGACGGCTTCATCTGACACATTTTATTCCTCTTGTTTAGCCCTTGAGCGCGCAACACATCATTTATGCAATGAAGTTGAGCAGTTGACAAGCATTTTGTGTGTTTTCTTAATAAATGGGATTAAAAGAAAGGCGCTTAATTGCCAGGCCTCTTGCTTATCATTTTATAGAACAAACACAGCAAGTGTCGCCATCATTTGGCTAACCAGTTCCACACAATGTGGAAGAGAAGAGCTGGTAAAAAAAGAAATAAATTCGGTGCTCTCTTTCGATGCACTCTCTCTCCTCCTTGATCTTTTTATCTGCCTCTCTGCCAGTGAACCAAGTGAGTTTTTTTGTAGAAATAATCAAGCGTACTTCACCACATGCACCTGTTTCTTAAGCTACTCAACCCAAGTCCCTACTCACCTGTCTGATTTTCTTTCCTCGTCTTGGTTGCTCACATACACTTCGCTTTGTTTCTGCAAGGGAGTGCTGCATTACAATCAACTCCCATGTAACCTCAGCAGAAATCCCGAAGGGCTGCATTAATTCTGCACTCATTCATAGAAAACTGGTTCTGTGCTGCTGCTGCTTCTTCTTTCCTTTCTTGTTCTTTTTCTTCAGCTGCAATGTTTCATTATCTGCTGTACAATTATAACCTCTTATCCTCCCACGTCATGTTTCTGTAGGATCTAAACTTCTCAGAGCAAATGTATCTGTGACTCATAGAAATATCAGTTTTCATCCATTACCAGAACAGATAACTTACAGTAATCAAGCAGGACTGTTAAACAGACCAGCGTGTGGGCTGTGATGTTTAATCAAGTGATGCAAGCTAACAACAAGCTTTCACAAAGACTCACATGGTCTCATCGTTCTGGAACTCCAGCTTCCCCGACACATCGTCGTAGTCCTCGCCCGCCTTCGCAGTGCCCTCCACTGTGTGGTAGGGGATGGCCACCTTCCCCCTGGCCCCGGACGTCCGGTGAACCTTCACCTGCATGTTGCCGATGCTCTCGCTGACCCTCATCGAGTTGCTCTCGAAGGTGAAGATTCCGGCGTGGTCGTCGTCGTAGATGGTGACCGTGGCGGTGTGAGCGTTGCCGAGGGCCGCCTTTGGGGGCACGTGGGGCGAGAGGCCGACCGTGCTGTTGCTGGAGGTGATGGAGCTCGGCTCCAGGACAGAGACTTCGGCTCGGTGCACGATGCGCGGGTTAGTGAGGCGCACGTAGAAGTGCTCATCCTCTTCGAAAATGTCATCGTCGATAACGCCGACAGTGAACTCCTTGGTCGTCTCGCCAGGCTTGAAGACCAAAGTGCCTTCAGCAAACTCGTAGTCTGAGCCTGCATTAGCAGTCCCGTCCTCTGTCCGGTAGTCCACCTGTGTGGCACAAGGAGAGAAACTTTATGAAATATTCGGTCACTGGAGTCATAATAAAATGTTGAATTATTAATATTTTACGTCCCGGTCAGTTTAAGCTTATTTTAAATTGACCTTGATACCTTGCAGTATTTCTTTTATTACTTTTCCATCTTACCTTCACAGTGCAGCCGCTTTCTCCGCCGTGCCGGCTCACTGACAGCTTAAGTGAGCCACAGTTTTCGAAGCACTGGTAGTGAGAGGGGTCAAACTGCAGGTAGATGGTGTTAGGATCTTCCTCTTGCCCACTGGCCTCATGACAGCTCACCACCTTCCTGGCCTGGTCGGCCGCGTGCTTTTTCAGGATGTTTCCAGCTCCGATCATCATTCGCGTGGCTTGAATGCGGTAGAAGGCCCGGCTCTTCTGTTGTTGCACCAGCACTTGGTAGTTGGCCATCTCGATCAGCTGCTCCATGTCTTTCTCCGGGTGCCTTTGCTTCAGGTCTTTCAGAGTGCGAGCCATGTCCCGACGGGCTTCTTCTTCCTGATCCTGCTCCGTGCTCGTCCCACCGCCTTCCTCCACTCCCTCCAGCATCCCATCCAAAGCCTCTTTGGGGTGAGTGTGGGAGTTCACCCCCTGTCCGTCCATCTCCAAGTCCATTTTAGTGAACATGGCGTCCCCTTCCGACTCGATGATGATGCCGCGGTTCTTGTCAGCCCGATAGCGCTTGTGGACGTACTTGTAAAAGAGCAGACGCCGGTCGGCGATCCAGGCTTGTAACACACAGAGAGGGAAGAAAAGGAAGGTGAGGACTGCCTCCCAAACCTCCACCACTCCCGGGGAGATCACAGACAGTATCAGGTACAGCCAGATGTATGCAAAGATGCTCCAGGCGGCAGTGACAAAGAACACCCGCAGGTGCTTTATCTTGCGGGTTTCATTCTCTGGCACCACGTAGACGCAGATAGCGATGATGATGAACATGTTAAATGCAGCACTGCCCACGATGGTGCTGGGACCCAGAGATCCGGCTTCAAAGTTGTGGCCCACCACTTCAATGACGGACAGCAGGATCTCTGGTGCCGATGAGCCCAATGCCATCAGAGTCAGGTTGGACACCGTCTCGTTCCAGACGCGCACTGTCGTCGTCGTGGTTTCACCATTTGGCTTCTTGATGGTGATCTCCCTCTCCTGAGAGGTGATGACCTCGATGGAGGACATGAAACGGTCGGCGATGATCGACATTCCCAGGAACATGTATATGAGAGCTGCAAAGTAGACGATGGCACGCGCCACCTTGTCGCCCACCGCCGGGTTCTGGGGGTTCCACATGGGGAGCACCACGCCCTCCGAGCAGTTGTCTTCACTGGAGCAGTTTCCCGGTGTGCTCCCGGCATCTTCATGGCTGGCGCTGCCGAGGGAGAAATGAGTGATTCCCGGGAGGAGGAACAGCAGCAAGGAGCTCAGCAGGCGCGGGGTGATGGGCCGAGCGCAGTTCAATATACGCTTGTGCAGAAACATGATGTCTGGAGTCGTCTGATGCTGGAGATGAACGTTTGTCACATGTGACGGTTTGTACAAACTTCTGAAAGAGACAAGAGAATGAAGTGTGTTTGTGGGGGAGAGTGGAACAGTTGCACTGACTGCGTCACATTTTCATTATTCAGAGTCTAATTCTTGAAATGTCCTTTACAAAATTGGGTTTAACCTCACAGAAGTACTCACAGTTATGCACTTTTGTATGCAAATGACGTGGGATCCAGCACTTTGGCTGGTCCGAGTTTGGAACGCCAGAAATATTGGCACCTACTAATCGTTGAGTCACCGACTTTAAGCTACCCGGTTCGACTCCCACACATATAATGTGGTCATTCTGTTCTAAGCGGCAGTAAAACAAATTCTGCCCTCTGCACCTGTAGTATCGAGGGAAAAACTGACTCAGTCCACGGTGCACTGTCAAGTTCGATGAAACTCCAAAAATACTTTCTGCTGAAAATGAGAAGAACAAGATAAGCTCTTGCAGGCAGATTGATGCAGATCAGTGGTCTTCATTGTTTGAGGTGGGTCTTTTCTGGTGTATATAACTATAAATTATTGCATTATAGTCATGATAGTTGCTGAGTATATATGACCACAAGTTAGTTATGTCAAATTAGCACAATATAAGTCTGATTTATTTGCAACATGTGTGAAACACCTCTTAGTTCATGAGCCACATAAAGCCCAAATTCATCTTGAGTAAGCTGGACATGTAAAATAGTCCCATGGGAACCTTTCAATTAAAATTTTAAATTTTCTCCTTGTTGCAGCATGATGAAAAAGTCCGTGTTTTTGCAAAAAACCAAACATTTACTACAGAAAACTGCTACAATCTAATGACAATTTTAATGAAACATTCTGGGGCTGTGACATTATGCATGTTTTTACAAACTCACCCTGACAGTATGACTTTGAGCCGAATGCTAGTTTCCTAACGATAAAGTATCTATGTTTCATAGGCATCATCAGTGATATCGCAGTTATGACATTTAGTTGTTGTTGTTTTTTTTATCTATGATTTACTTGAAAATATTATAATTTTCTTGATTGTTTGGTGGGCAGGACTGGAGCCTATTGTGAGCTGGTTATGGCCCATGAACCTTATGTTTGAAACCCATGGTGTAGACCCTGGCATAGGTTTCCAGTAAGTTATCTTTAAGGTAATATAAAAATGACATCTTGAGCCAAAGTATGTGAGAGTTTAGAGAGCTGAGAATAATAAGCTGATTATTATTTCCCTATGTTTAAAAAACAATTGATTTAAAGAAAGGATTATTTTAGTTTTTTATTTACTGGTGTATAGCCTTTCTCCAAACTGCAAATGCCTAAAAGGGAAGCAAACACCTTTTTCTTTTTCTTGCATTTTACATAAGCCATAATCTATGTCAGGAGACAACTTAAAATAAATTCACAGCACTTTTCTTGGCAGCAGCATCATCACAGCATCAATACTGTTCAGAGGTTAAACATCAACATCAGTATGAGGAGAAGGGAAAAAAGAGGAGGAAAAAAATATGCCAGGTGAAGTAATGTCATGCTTCCCAATTAAACCTTCAAGACCATTGCCACCTCAAAAATAGGTTGCCTTCGTACAGCGGAGGGAATCTGACAATGCTTTATGTATGGCACATACTCTCATTGACATGCAGCAGAGAAAAGCTGCATTTTCCACTCTGAACTGCACGTTTCCCATCAAGGATACATCTCAGGGTGCATTAAAAAAAGAACGCAGCACGGAGACAGGAATGAAGTTGTCATTCTTTAGCTCATACATAAATGACAAACAGGTTGTTTTTGTGCAACAGCTCGACACCTGTCTGCAGATTGGATTGAGTGAACCGCGAGTGAGATCAGCACCTTGGACAGCTCCTCCTGTTACTGCCAATGCCATACTGCAATAAGTGAAAGTACCTGTTTGGGGAAATGAGGTATTCCTGAACGGTTTCATGATTGATATCCCCATTGAACCTTTCACCTGTCAAGAAAATCTCAATCCTAGCACGATTGTTTTGCACCGGCCCACAACCCTGCACAAAGTTTGAGCGGGTTACTCTTCTATGGAAAAAGCAGGCTCTCCAACTGGTGGGAAGCCTGGAATAAAACATGGGTTTTTGACAAGACAGACACACCAGAGTCAGTATCTTTCCATCTGCTCTGCTCCATAGTTCTCAGTGGCATGTGTTCCTCACTTTACCAGAAAGAAGCAAGCTAGCAAGACACATAAAATCAATACTCAAGATACATGGTCTTGTTGCCTCTAACAAGACTGAAGGTTTTGTGGATTGTAAGGATGCAAACTACAGTTTTGTACTGCATACACAACTGAGATGTCACTTTCTATTTTCATTTTAACCTTTAACAATTCCAAAAGTAGCCAAATCTAAAATAAATTAATAAATACTCTGACCCAAATAAATTAAAATGATTAAATCCCTCAGCATGCTCCTATTTGCAAAGCTGAGGTCTCAGCCTGGCAAGCCAACACTTAATGACTCACACTTTTATGCCTGCACTTATTGTGTGTGTGCAGCATCTCTTTCAAATGGTGACAGTCTCGATTTGTATTAAGACTCCTCATGAATGTCATCTTTACTATTTAGGGAAGAAGAAGTCAGACAGAAGGAAAACAAAGCAGCAGCAAAAGATAAAAAAGAACACGAACTCCTTCGATCAGTCGAGCACAAACACAATCAACAGAAATCTAAGCAACAGTCTTGCTGGTTTATAACTCAGCATGCTGGAGAAACACATGACACTGCAGGAGAATGCTCTGTTGTATATGTATATGTGTATGGTTGTTCTTGATATGGCAAGAAACAGCATTACTCACCT
The DNA here is from genome assembly GCF_963422515.1 of Blennius ocellaris. Lineage (NCBI taxonomy): Eukaryota > Metazoa > Chordata > Actinopteri > Blenniiformes > Blenniidae > Blennius > Blennius ocellaris. Next base: position 22,435,563 of record NC_137663.1, read on the forward strand.
GGGTGCAGTTGTCAGTGAGTCAGCCCAGTGGGGAAGTTGTGGCCTCAGGAGGTGAACTTATCTTTCATATTGCTGTGTGGAAAGACAGGCTATCGTCAACGAAGGAACTGCTAAGAGAGAGTTTCATAATGAGCACAGAGAGGTGGGAATGATTCCAGGCTGGAGAGTTTTAAGAAGCTCATTATCAAACAGACATGTGAAACAGAACAGGCAAAATACAAAATACATCGACGCTGTGGCAGAGCAGATGGATTTTCAAAAATGCCAAGTTACAGATGGCTTTCTAAGACAAGATGAGAAGACATTACAGATGCAGAGAGATCCCATCAGTAGGCTGTGCATGAGGCACACAACAGACTGGTCCATTCTGTGCGCACAGCAGTCCCAGCAGATATACTCACAGAAAGCCCAGAATCTCTGCTGGATCCTGGTCACAGCGTGGCTGCACCAGTTCACCAGAGGAAGAAACCCCGTGTGCCATTCACACAGCAGGCTGGATTAATGCTGTTGGCTTGTTGCGCTGGTGTCTTTGGAAATGACGCGTAGCTTCTTCACAATGCCCCCCCCCCCCCCCCCCCCCCCCCCCCTCCTTTCTGACAGGTACCCTACCTCAGTAAACTTAACACAGTCGGATTAGTTCCTCTCATTAAATCCCCTTTGTTTTCCACCAACACCGACACCTCCCGCTAAGCTAAGTGATATCTTAAAAAAAAAATAAGAGAGAGAGAGAAAAAAGACAATCCTCTCCAAATCCGCGTGCGATTTTTGATGCGTAAAATAAAAAAAAAAAAAAAAAAAAATTAAATTACTGACTCTGTCCTCATCCGTCCCGCTTGTACCATTCAGAAAATTCTCCCAAACTAAAACGCTTTAAGCGTGTTGTTCTGTATCCGAAAGAGAAACTGAGTAGAGGAGGGGAAAAGCTTCCCTTCTTCTCCTCCTCCTCCTCCTCCTTCTTCTTCTTCTTCTTCTCCTCCTGCTTCTCCTATCTGAGCTGAATAACGCAAAGAACCAAACAGGACTGCACATGAGAGAGTAGGCGTGAAGGAATGGCAAAAACGCACGGATCAGGACAAGATGGACAGCAAGCAGACACACAGAAGGAGTGTGGTGTTATGCAAATGGAAAGGTCTTGTCTTACTCTTGCGGTGGACAGCATTGGCACAAGACAACGATGAGCGAGAAGGAAGGGAGAGAGAGAGAAGAAGAAAAAAAAAAAGCAGTAACACTGCAGAAACAGGGGAGGAGACGTTGAGGAGCGGTGCTACACGCACGGCTGGTCCTCCTGACTGCGCATCAGGAGTCCAGCATCAATGAGCGTCTCAATCCCGAATCCTCCGCTCTTTTTACTCATTGCTGCTCATCAGCGAGAGATTAAACTGGAATCTGAAAGAGAGAGAGAGCGAGAGAGAGGGAGAGGGAGAGAGAGAGAGAGAGAGAGAGAGAGAGAGGGAGAGAGAGAGGGAGAGAGAGAAAGGGGCGCTGTTGGTTTGGACACCCCTCGATCTCAGATGTTGCTGCCAGTGGGTCTGCTGGGAGTTGATGCTGTGATGTGGTTGTGGGCTGGATGGGAGAGAGAGAGAGAGAGAGAGAGAGAGAGAGAGAGAGAGAGAGAGAGAGAGAGAGCGCGAGCGAGCGCGCGAGAGATCATTTTATTTCTGGGAACACAGCAGAAAATAAATTGACGACTTTGCTATTTGATCTGGGTCAGTATTTGGGTGAAAACAAAACATGGCCTCGGAGTGGAGTCCGCCTAAAAGTTAACCTCGAAGTTCACTCAGAAGACGGATATTTATGGAAACCCTAATCCGAACACCCATGAAATGGGATTAAAGTATGAATTCAGCGCTCTTCAACCTCTTTTGCTCCCCTAATATATAAATGATTGAACAAAACTGATAAAATGCATAAAATGTCGACTCATGTCGAACACAGAGGGAACTAAGTATTGGTAAATGGATTCCACTTAGATAGCAGTTTTCTTACTGCTTCGGCTTTTACTTTTCAGAATAAGACACGGGTTTATTGCTGGCATGGTTTACACAATACAAGGAATTTGTTTTGATGATATTGGTGCAACACAATAGAGCAGTAAACAAGGTAAAAAAGTGCAACAAGAAGAGAAAAAAAATATGCAAACTTAACCAGTTAGAGTTAATCATGTTCACCCATTCACTCAAATACCAATGGTGATGGCTGCCATATGTGTTCAGAGTCCACTTTCAGAGAGATTCTGGACACAGTTGCTTAATTAAGGAAACTTTGACACATTGAACCTGAAACCTTTTGAAACCAACTCGTCTCCTCCTCCAGGTTGTTTGTGTGACTGGGTGTGTTTAGCTTATTTTTTGAGAAATCACACATTGGCTGATGTTCCACAATACTTCTTAGAGGCAACTGTGGAGACTAAAAGGAAATTTAAAAAAAAGAACCATTGTATTATAAAGCGTCACTGTGACGAGCAAAGATTGAAAGAGGACTGAAAGTTTACAAGCAAAACTACTGTTACATTGGTTAAATTGTACTGAATTATAAGTACTGTTGCTCGCATGGAAGGAAAACTGCACATTATTCATACTCAATATTTCTCTATGCAGTTTTCTAGTTTTAATACGTATTTAATTGCATAATCTGTAGAAGCCATTCAGTTTACTCAGAGCTCATTTCTCAGGCAAACAAAAACGACACCAATGAAGAACAAATGTTCTCACTGAAAGAAGAAATTTAGTAGATTTAAAAAAAAATTAAGATTGAACATGAATATGAATTAAAATTGTGGATATAATCAATATTGTATGGAAGAAAGACTAAAATGATTCAATTGAAAGAAGAAGAAAAACAACAGCCGATAAAAGAACAAATACCTCAAAATACTAAAGAAACACGTGGATAATAGCTTTAGTCATTTAAAACCATTGTTGAGTGAAAAACTGTTTATCAAAATCCACCATAAGTCAGCACTGGTTCAACTAAAAATGACTGGATTGGGTGGATTTTATTCACCAAGTTTTATGATATTACATTTTTTTTTTTTAAGATGGAGCAAAATTGAGGACTGCACTTCAGGATTTCTGCCGATCAGCGATCACCCTTCTTCATCTGATCTGTGCTCATCTATATTGTGTGTCTTCGGTCGGTTTATTCTTCTGATCCCTGCCCGCACAAGCCAACATGTCATACAGTATGTCACCATGTTCACAGCCGTTCAGCGTAACCAGGTTATCATGCTTACACTTAGCTTTTCATTAAGCTGGCATGCTGCGTTAATCTCAAAGGACAGCCGAGGGTGAAGCACTCATCACCACCATCATTAGGATTAACCGTGACTGTCCATCAATGTCTGTATCCAACAGCATCCGCTGGATGTTGACGCTGGAAGTCTGACAGGGCGGCTGTCGTCATGGCCGGAGCTGCACCGCCGGCAGAACCCAATATTGTTGCTTTCATTTGGTGGAAACTCATTTAGTTTGTACAGGTAGACGGCTGCCTGCGATGATTGTGGAACAGAGACTGGGGGGAGTGATTACGGCAAACCCTGGAGGGAAATAGAAAATATTAGACTGAGAAGTGGAGGACAGAAAACATCCAAACACTCTGAGTGAGAGGAGGAGGAAGAGGAGGAGGAGGACGAGGCTTGTGTTCCTGTTGAGAGGAGCCAGTTTTAAAACCACATGCTGACAGCGGTGGAAAGGTTTCTACTGTCACCTGTGGAGATGCTTCTCCTGAATAAACCAACACATCCAATAAACTGCACATAAAACGGATCACTGCCCACGTTAGGGCAGATAGCCAGCGTTTCATTGAAGAGAAGGAGAGGGTTTTGAACATTAATGTCAAGTATATATCTATGGGCTAAACCCAAAAACAGTTCTACGCGTGTGACTCAAAATAAAGACGGGTATTGAAACAGGTTTAATCGGATTAAATAGAAGACTCAGCGCCATGAACTGAAAATTTTGACCTACTCTTATAACTACTCACCGCTTCCCTTTGCGTTTTCTGCAGAATCTATCCCACAAAATACTAAATAACACCAGTGTGGCTCATTTATTCATTCACTGTGGGTGGGAGCAGATGGTGGTGTACTGTATGTGCCTTTATCAGAGGAGAGGAGAAGGTGTTGCTCTGTGTAAACCGTGGCGCGGATGCAAATGTGTTTTTTCCTGCTTCCTTCCCAAACATGCATGCACAGACACTGTCACAATCTTCCGCGTGCTCCCATTAGCAGGTACGTCTGTCTCGGGTTCATTCGGCTCCAGTAATGTCAGGAGTGGTGCTTCAGCACCACGGACAGCACCTCAGAGCGCCTTTCATGCTGAAACGTGCAACACCGATGGCGCATGAAAGCAATCGCATGTACGCTGATTAAACATCGACATCCAATGGCTCATTCGTCGATAATGTGCACAATTCAATGCAAACCTGCCGTGAAACATACATTTAATTTTACGATGACGATCCATGGGGGTCAGTGGATTAAGATATACTGGAAAAAGAAGTAGGATATATACGTGCTGATTTTGAGCTGTTGTGCACTAGAATGGATCGATCTAACATCCAAGTCGAAAAACTGTCATAGCTGGTCACCAGCATAATGCATGCACCGCGTGACATTGAGCTGATTAACACGAGCCAGGTAGGTGTGGGAGGCTGATCCATCCCTCGCAGAGCTTCAGTCACAATGCACCCACCACAGACCCCCCAAAACGCTCACACCTCTCAGGCTTTGTCTCACAAGAAGAACACATTTTGAAATATAATTAACCACGGCTCACGGCTGTTGAGATTGATAGTCTTCGGTCTCAGTATCCTTTTCACATGACGCAGCAGCACACCTCTGTGATAATGCCCTCACATTCTATTACGCTTCAAATAAATTCAGATCAAAAAATTCACGTGTTCTTATAGTAAATTATACATTACTGTTTGGTTCATCTTGACTCATCACTTATTCCCCCAAAACCGGGTTGAAGCAAAATCAGCATGTGCCCGCTTTTGGCTCTGGTTTGAATGTGACTGCCATTGCAAACTTGCTGCTTTGCCATGTGAATCACTATCAGACCTTTATAAACAACCAGCAAGAGAATTATAGTTTTATTAGCTGAGTTGATCAGGCTTTGACTTAAAAAGTAGTGAGCGGCTCACCATGGAGCCCAGTTTGTATTACTGCAATTGTCCGCAGACCACAACACAACACCTTCAGTATAAGACAACACAAATGTAATTAAATAGATATTATTACTGGTTTTTTTTTACAATAGCAAGCTTGTAGTAGCTCACTCTGGATCAGGGGTGTCAAACATAGGGCACATGGGCCAAAACTGGCCCATAAGAGGCTTGTTATTTTAGCCTGATAAAATAATAATTAAGTAGAAATGGGTTAGAAAACAGATGCTAAGACACAGACATTATCCTGAGTCGGCTCGTTTCAACGCAAGTCTGTGTTTCGAATTGGCCTTTTCATAAAGTCCACCTTGTGTAACCGACATCTATGACAACTGGTAATAAGCACTCTGAACTCCCCCAAACCACACAAGATCAGTACTTTAAAAAGTGGTGGACCGTGTAACAATACCAGCAGGAATAGACGGCCAATGTAAATTACACCAGACAGTGATTTTTCTTAATAAGGAGACTGATTGGGAGGAAGAGATGGAGAAAATGGGTAATGGAATACACACTGAGTAATGAAGTAATATCTCGCCCTCCTCCAATTCCCTCCCTGGGCAGGAGGTAATCGCTTTCCCCCATGTGGGAGATTTGTCATGTTTTAGGAACGGCGATGACGTCCAATAAGAGCTCCAGCATGTGGACCTCAATTTTCTGATAAAGGACACCGGCGATTCACATTGTTGCAGCTATAAGCTGAAGCGTTCATGAGTTATGTTTTGTGAAGCAGACCATTTGCCTTGTGTGATTCCTCTTCTATCTGCGCCCTCCGGTCATGGACTCCAGCCCTCTGAAGTATTTTCTTGCCCTACAGGTGGCTGAATATGTTTTGCAATTATTTTCTTCTTCCTCACAAAAAATAATGTGAAATTCAAAAAAATGTGTGTTGATCATTTAAACGCAAATTTTCTTTCATATTCTATGTGTATTTTTGTTAATTTTATCAGTACTGCGTTACATGGGGTTTGTCGTTATTTATTAATTCAATTCAATTCAGGTGCCACAAGTTCATTCTTCTATGACTTTAAATTGGTTTTAGGTTTTTGATTGATAACTTTTGAATGTTGTTTTTTTTCCTGGAAAAACTCTTTAAAACTTATTTTAAGGATTTACATTTTGAATTTAGATAAAGAGAACAACATAATGGTAACACGAAAATAAGTATGATTTAATTATTCTCTTTAACAATGTCTCCTGGCGCAAAACACATTTTTTTAAAAATGACATTTTGCAGCCCTGAGCATGTTTTCACGAATTCACTCTCACCGTGGGGCTTTAGTATTAATGATTTCACTGATGTATGAGTTCTGGTTTTAGTGTGTGAAGTCTACCTGTAAAAAATGCATGTATTTTATGTTATTTTTGCATCATTTGCAGTCTTGGTTTTGGCCCCCAGGTCATATGTCAATACGTCAGACACAGATAAAAGCTGAACTGCAGAGTTTTAAAGACTCTCCGATGTGAAATGACCTTTTGTGGAAGAAAAAAAGCAAAACGTCTCATCACTTTCACACAGCCAAGGCTGTTTGCAGTGCATTTTATTACTGTTGAGCTTTGTCACTGCTCAGCTACAAGAGAAGTGATTAACAACAATCAGACGTTGATTGATAACGTCCCTCCAAATACGAATCTTTGTTTGCCAAGCTTCTGCGGAGAACCGGCGAGCTCCCATATAAAAAAGAAAAGAAAAGAGGAAGACCTCCTCCAGGATTATCAGAACTGTATTTAAAGGGCACAAAACATTTGATTTCTAGTGAGAGACTAAAAAGCAACCTTATGGGGTTAGTTTCCCGTTGCCATGGCAACTGTTGCTGCTCCTGTGTATCCATGGATGTGAAGGACGTTCATGGTTGTGGCCATGCTGAGCGAGTTTTTGGCAGACACTAGCATACTTTTGTTTTGGGTTTTTTTCTCTCTTCAGCTCAAAATAAAACAATTAAAAATGGGACAAGACTCTGTTAACCATTGTTGTACAGTCATGGCAACGGGTATGTCTCTTGGCAGCGAGGAGGAGGCGATAAACACTCCATTTCTGCTAGTTTGTGACACAACATACTGGAACGACATCGTCCGCAAACTTAAAAAAAGAACAACCGTGTTGCTTTTGCACATTATTGCATGACATAAAGAGCGTGTTTATTGCATCCACTGCATCCTGTCTTGAGAGGCAGCGTCCATTCGGCACATGCAACAACAGCTTCTTGACAACCAATGAAGACGCCTGCTGCTGAGAGTGTGTCACTGAGGGGATGTGAAGTGAGATTTATGCTTTAGGTGGTATTTCTGCTGTTCCACACTGTGTCCCCGTGGCCGCTCTGGTTGTTGCCTTTTATACATTACTTCCTTCTTGAAGCAAGTAATCAATAGAGCTATTAGGGAGGGAAACATTTCATTTTGGCCCCAGAGGTCAAAAGGTCAGAAAGCACTAAATTGATCCTGTCAGCTTGGCACTTCTCAAAGCAACAGGAGAAAGTCCATTTCAGTGTTTGTGGACATAAATGGGAACATAAGTGATGAATTAATTGGGGGGGGGAAATGAATTCTGCCCGTGTCAGAAGCAAATTTGCAGTGAATTTCCCCTAAAATATAACTTTTATGGGAACAATGTGCCTTGTTGTTTTTCTTTCTGTTTTAGACACATTAGTTCATATCTCTTAAAAAAGCTCTGACCAATAGGGGATCATTATTAATGCAGAGTACCGGTACTTGGTGAGCCAGGCATAACTAACTGCTATCAGGGTGTGTAGGAACCACTAATGTAATAATGACCAATAATGTAATATTACCACTGGCATGATAATTCAGGCCATAAGTTGTAATAAATGCAATAAAGCTAATAATGTAATAAAATGGAGGGGGAAAAAAACAACTTTCTTCTCCTCGTTAGGCTTTAGTCTGACATCCAAAACAATCATATTTAGTTATTTCATAAACACTAGATCATCACACAGGCCATTTTAATAAACACAAAGTGTTTGCTGATCATTCTTTTACAGTTACCTGGCTAATTAAAAAGATAATTTATTTCACATTATATGGATTTTACCCCATTTTTGTCTCAGGTCAAAGGTCATCGTGTCTCACCACAATCCATATCCTCATCAAAACTACATTTTGTCCGTAGAATACAATAGAAATACTTTATTAATTACACTACATAACGTATTTTATTCACGTGTATGTATCAGGTTCTAAATGTATGAATCAAGGCTCCAATGGCCTTAATAATGGTGCAACATTGACAGTGTTTCCACTCTTGTCTCTACTCTTGTGGTTTTACTAATAACAATTGTTAAAATAGGAACTTCCCATAAAGCTGTGACCATCCTATGATATAATTCCCCCATGCGTCTTGGAATTAATATTATTTCAATCTGTTTTTCTGGCATAGAAGCTGTACATTTTTCAATCTCAGGTTCCTCGTGTCGTTATCAATAATATAATTACCTTTGAACTGATATTCCATTTTGTCTGAATAGCCCCTGAAGACTTTTCTCCTCCATCAGAAGAATTGCCAATGACTCCTGACTGCGAATGACTTATAAGGAATTTAGAGTTTAATTACACCTTTAACTCAGTTTTATTCAGGTGGTGCTGAATCACAGCCACATCTCTGTAAGGCCAAGGATTCTGCCCAAACGAGCCACTGCTGCAGTCAAACACTGCTGTGAGCGGTTTGACGCCGCCAGCTGCTGCTTGCCTCTGCCTCTCATATGTTGCCATCTTGTGGACAATTTAAAATATGTCCGTCTTCATTTGCACTAATTCACCCAGTTAGACGTGTTTCTGCCTCCCACATACTGACGTGACTCGAATGGGTCATATGAGAGACAGCGTCGCTCCTCATTGCATTAACAACCAACCACGACTGACACAGACGTGTTTACCTCCGAGACATTGAGAGAAAGTGACGCATGCTGAGTTCCACCTGCAGTTGATTTTTTTCAGGGAGCAATCCTAAATTTATACCGGTGACAATGCAGAAAATCTCACTTTTGCTTTTGCAGTTTGAAAATGTAAACACACCTGATGATGATGATGATGATGATGATGACACATGAGAGTAATAGACTATAAGTATGTTATATAGCGTGGCAACTGGAAATCCATTAATCCACTCATTTTCTATTCCACTTAATCCCAAACATTCAGTTAAATTCAGTTTTATTTATATAGAACCAACAAGAGCATAGTTATTGCATTGCTCATCTACAAAGAAAAGCTATTACACAAGCAAAATGAAAATGGCACAAAGAAAGAAAGGAGAGAGACAGAATATTAGTAATAGTGAAACATCACTGCATGTAGAGTGATAAAGGAAAGGATATATATATATATAATTCTGAAACAAACACGCATTTAATTTTACAACTTAAAAATCTCCAAAGGGAAAGCAATGAGGCTGAAATCGATCTGTGATGCAGGAGTTCCAGCCTCCCCACCACAGTGCAGTAACAAGATATATGTTTTTAATTAGTTCTTTAGTAAATACTGAAATATTTAAGAGTTAAGTGTCTGTGCTGTAAACAAACTGATAGTCTACTTTTTTTTTAGTCGTGTTCCTATCATGAGGAATCTGGATATAAATTTGTATGAATGCATCATGTCGGCCAAAACAAAAAATAATAAATTGATGCTGGTTCCCTGCATAAGTGCACAAACATAAAACTCTTCCATGGATATTGAAGGAACCAACCAGCCAGGTAAAAACATCAAAGAACAGTTTGTGTTGTTTTAAGGCTTTGTCCCGAACTAGTATTGATCTGAAGTTGTTTTCTGAGCTCTGCACTTTGTATGAGTTAGCAGAAAACAGCAAAACTATGCCACACATTGATAAACAAACTATATAGAAGAGATGGACAGAGCTCTGAAAATACATACCTAGGTGCTCGTATTAATGCATAGTTTGAATTATACTGAATTATAATTTATACAATTTAAATTAAATATTTACTTTTGTATTATTTCCTGTTTGGGAACCAGTGGATGTTTTTTGTTTTTTTTACATTCACAATAGCAGCCATTTCATTCAGTTAAACCTGTATAAGTTACACTTTTATAATTTTCTTGGTTTAAAAGATCATTACTCTGTTCGATCTAAAGGTTTGAATATGAATTTGTGCTCACTAGTCACATTATTATAAGCAGTGAAGTAGATTACATGGTAATAATTGCGTGATAAAGTGCGTCTATAAAACTGCATCATTCTACAAATACGTAGTGTGTTACTTCTGCCAGAAGATGTACAGTACTCCTAAAACATGTATAATTTTAGTGTTTTATACTTTTTAAAATCATGATTACATAACAATAAACAACAATAAAATCGTATGTGAGATTGTATAATATCTCCATATTGATTTTGAGTTGTACTCACGCACTTCCCATTGCTCCATATAAGAAATAAAAACCCAACAGCGGTTGCAGTTTCTGATATTTGCCACTAGTGGGAAGCATGAAGCCAGTTAAGAGGCGACTGAAGCACTCAGAGTGTTTTATAAATGTGATTTTCTCAGAAATATATGCGTAACCGGTTCATTTGAGACGATCAAACATGAAATATTCAATACATTTAACACGCACGGTCACAATCATGTGAAAACCAAACCAAAAACTATGACAAAAACTATAAAGGACGACTGATCACACACAGACACAGTCTGAATTAAAAAAAAATACAGACACATACTTTTCCTAAATCAGGCAGATAAGTGAGATTACACACAAAGTCCAGAAATGTCACCAGGCTGAAGGTGAAATGAGGCAGTTTCCCTCTCACACACGTTAATATTAAAGGATCACTGAGGGCCTGAGGGACTTTTCACAAGCTGTGCACTCTGATGACATCTTCTCCTCCTGTTTGGTTTTGCAGCTCAAGTGGCTTTGGGAGGACTTTGAGTGATTCACCTTAAAAAGAGCTCGACACAGTTTGACCAGACTGCAGGGAATCCCCGATCACTGACGGCACAGGGAACCAAAAATAGAGCAGAAACCTCTGTTCGGCGGTCAGATGGCTAACACACTTACCCAGATGGGTGAACACGACTCACCCAGTGCGCTGCTCTGTAACCCAGAATTCACTTTGCACACCATATTTTCATGACAGGCCACCATATGGAGGGAAATATTACCAGCCTGGTCAGATTCACTTGTGGCCAGTGATTCAAAGATTAAAGGCCAAAACAGATTGAAAAACCAAAATTAGATTGTAAATTTAAATTACTGGTCAAATTTGAAATTTGTGACATTACTTCAATACGCAAAGGAAATATGAAATCTATTTCCTGTGATCATGTAGGGACACAAAAACTACATTTACGATATTCATTAGATGCCTAAAAACACACAAAGGGACAAAATATAGCCAAAGATCAACTGCCTTTATTCAGTTATATAGTTTGATGAGCTCATGCTTTTATTTCATCATTTGAAAGAACACAAGATAAGGCCATTTATAGCAAAATGAACATTTTCTATTTTAATAATTATTTGGATCCGGATCACCACCAACACTTAACGGGCTCCTCCTTTGATCAAAGTGAACCCGTGTACCAATTGTTTTTATGAGCCAAGGCAAAGAAAAAAGTGTGCCGAGTCTGAACACCACGAGGAGGCTGAGCCTGAACATCATCAGGAGGCCGAGTCTAAACACCGCGAGGAAGCGAGAGGAAAATTCCCCCACACCCCTTCAACCAGCCGACCAACCAAACAGCTGTGGCTGTAAGCAGTAAGATACAGTAAAACAAACAATGAAATTGACACAATAAAAGCAGGTTTATCGTCTCAAACGTGGTTCAAAGCAAGAGAATAAAAATGAGTCTGAAGATTGCGCTGTAATAACATTTTCCACCACAAGATGGCGTCATGAGACACTTTTTCTGCTCTCAACATTTGACTTCCAGCCACCAAACCTGTCATTTCTTTCCCCTCTCAGGATTATTTTTGCAGCCTGAAATTAGAGCATGTTTGCACTTCATCTTAAGACGAGTCTGAGGACAAAGAAGGACAGGAGGACAGGAGGTCACCGCTTCATTAGATTGACCGATATTAGTTTCATCTCCCAATCTGGTCTCTCATGACGTCAGAAAACTTTACAAACTGATGTTTGCTTCATATTATATGTGAAAAGTGTTTATGCCAGCAACGGTGCAGATTTGGGAAGAAATCTGTGTTTTGTGTGTCCATCCCAATAATCTGGGTGTCCAGTTAAATGGTGCGTTCTAATACATTCTGAACTATTAAATACTACATTGTGACGCGTAGATTTAGCATCTTAACAGTAATGCATTTCCTTTTCTCCTGGACATTTTTTGCTGATGCATTCAATAAACGTTCTTGCTTTGCTTTTTCTTTTAAGGTAATGATTTATTTTCATTGGTGACGGTGATGATTGTCAATACTTATATAAATAGAATCAGCATTTTCAGAGCAAAAAAATGTTATTCTTCAATGAAAAGCACAACTGATGTGCAGTTGAAACAAGCAGATATTAAAACAAGCAGACAAATAAACACACATTTTATAACAGTCTTATCGGAGGTAATGAAGGAGAAACTGCCACAGAAGTCTCTAATAACACATGTGGAAATAAACGTTTAACAGTTTCAATTAAGACTTCAATTAAAAGAAAAAAAAATTTGCTGTGGGCTCCAGGGGTAATTAGGACGAGATGATAGGATTGTGAAAACATTTCCAGACATCAGGGACGAGTTTTATCTCGTTTCTTCTAATGAAATATTTGGTCATTTTGGACAATTCTGCATTTTGAGCTTTTGATTCATACTGAGTTTAAAATGTTTTAAAAAAAAGTCTTGAAAAACTTTTTTAAAACATTAATAGTGTAAAAACTTTAAAGAGGTTTGAAAAATCCTGAGATGTTAAACACATTTAGAAATGTCCATCATATATTCTGCAAGGATACAGGAAGATATATTCTTAAGATACGCAATTAGTTCTTTAACTTGTAGCTTCTTTACACAGTGATCAACATCACATTCAGTCAATGGCAACGAGCCAATCAGATGATCAAACTACAGGCTTTGGGTGTGGAGAATTGATTTCACTGTAGAAGCTCCAATCTTGTAAGGATAAACATAAAATGGATAGAAGAATATTACCAAAATTAAAGAAATAGAAAAACGGAGAAACAAAAGCAATATGGGCCATGAATCAGACATCCGAAAACAGAAAAGGTAAAAACCCCAAAAAATCATTTAAAAAAAAAGAAAGATGTAAAATGGCCGATAATTCCTGTAACTCTCCATATTTGTGTGTCCAGCTGCTTCTTTGTTTACAATCAAGTAGCTTAAAATGGATGTTGTTCCTGTATGGGATGACTCCACCAATCAATGTTTGCAGATTTGTTATAATCTGGACCATCTGGTTAAAATCTGAGCCGACAGGAGCCGGCGATGGATTTCACTCGTCTCTTTTGACAAAACCCACCGATCGACACTTGGCTCAGTCAGAGCCATGAAGGACTCAGCGAGGGGCTTTTTACTCCAGGTGGAGCCTGTGGAGCTGCGAGGAAGCTCTTTGTAAAGGTCAAACGAAAAGAAACCCTCAGCCAACCCATAATTAACAGGGAAGTGTGACAAAAATATCTACGTTCATTCATTGAGAGAGCAAATAATCAAATCAATCAAAAAGTGCGGTAAATACATTTGTTTTCTCAATTTGGAAAAGCTTTACAAGCTGTTTCAGTTACTTTTTTTTTAACACCTGGGTAGATATTAACTGGTCAAGGTGTAGTGTGGTAACAATTATAGTTTTATGTATACACACATGGATACGCGTGATAATTTAGGACATAATTGAAGGGAAGTTGAGAGTTCAGCTATTACAAGTACAAGTTCAACGTTCGCTGAGAGGAATGGAGGAACAGACCCTCCATCTGGTGCACGTAGCCCCCTCACACAGCCATTAAAGCTACTTGGAATATGCATAAGTGTCTCAGTGAAGCCGAACTGTCAGCTCTCACACATTTAGAGCAAAACTCTTGTCATAGAACTTCACTGTGCGCCTTAACTGGTTCAAGGCTTATATCTTAAAAGAAAAAGCTCCAAAATAAACCCCTCCAGTGTCAGGGTGCAGGAATCTTAAATGTCTTGATTGTCAGGCAAAGCAGAGAAGGCCAGGGACCATTATGAATGTTGTGGAAAAAAACATGTCTCTTAATATCAGACAGAAATGCTCTGACCTGATCACTGTTTCATTTAAAGCTCAAAAATTAGATTATTTTATTTCTGATTTTTATGGACAGCACTTTCATTCAAAGTACTTCACATACATTGTTTATTATCAGATGCGTCTGAATTATAGTATTTTGTCTATCTCTTCTCTCTTCTCTCTCTCTCTCTCTCTCTCTCTCTCTCTCTCTCTCTCTCTCTCTCTCTCTTTATTGTTTTTTACTAAAGCACGGAACTGTAATATCATTTTCAGGATGACTGTTGCAAAACTATTTATTTATATGTCCACTTCATATATTGTTCTGGTATTCTCCGGGGCATAAACGTTGCTCATAACACCTGCATTTCTTTCCACAGTGGACATAAACAGATTCTCGTCCATGTAAAGGGAATATCAGTGAAGAAAACTTGAAAACCTGAGACCCAGAGGTAAAATTGCATGCATTTATCAGTGCTACCTTGGGAAATCAACTTAATATAGATGTATATATATAATAATTCTGAAAGAAGAATCTGATTTTCAGACATTTTGCGGGAGCTGATCAGTGTAACAGCATGGGGACACTTCACAGCTGTTTATAATGTCATAAATACCAGTAACAGTTAACTACACTTTCTGTATGTTATAGATTATAGTCACACAGTCAGAAAACAGTCACAATGATTGTTTTCTCTCTCTGTTTGTTAACGCAGTCTAGAATTCCTAAAACATAATCAGATCTATTTGTCTGTTGTTCACTCCTCAATCTGGGAAGAATAATTTTAACAAAATCCTGAGAAAACAATCCAAGCTGCATTTGAGACCAAGAAACTAGAAATTAGAGCCAAGAAACATTGTGATTTAAAAAAAAAAAAAAGTTTTACTTTGTGACACTAATTGCGTTGGTAAGGCCTTAAATGATCAGAGTAAAGAGAAACATTAATCAATTGTTTGTGCTTGACATTAGCACAGTTGTGACTCAGTTGTTGAAGACAATTGTTTGAATTTAATGGTTGAACTGGGAAGTGGCTGCTGCTGCTTTTCCATTTCTTTTCTCTGGTTATGCGATTAACAACCCAGGAGGTTGTTAATCTTTTCTGTAAAGTGATGTCGTGTCGTTCACTTCTTCCCATCAGCCTGCAAAAAAATTCCTTTCAGCTGGATGCGTTTCTATTTGGAATATCACTTATTAAGGCTAAACTAACTCAGTGGGGTCGATCGGCCGACAGCCAATAATCTGGACTGATGAAACATCTGAGAGCTGAAGTGATGACTGCAAGTTCAAAGAAGGATAACTGGTCTGCCTTTGAAGCAGATGTAATCATAGCAATAATAATAATTTGGTTTTAGCCCCACATCTGTAGCTTTCTTGTTATGTGATGTATAAAACTGGCAAATACTAGCAAATCCAAAACAAGACCTTGAAAAGTGGACTCAAGGCCGAATCCAATGTCAAGCACCACGTCACAGACCACTCCACATAACAGCAGCACAGCTTCAAAAAAAAGAGAGAGAGGGAGAAAAAAAACAAAACTCATCCAAGTGTTTTTTCTCACTGTGTGCTGTGTTTGTGCATTTCATGTTTTTGTGATGAAGACAAATTTCTCAAAAGCATCATTTCACTGTGAAGGATGTCGCAGCAATGCACATTAGATGGCACCAGTGGTTTTTAAATTTGGTTCATTAACATGAAATTGGGTCTGTGGGGAGAAACACGGAAAGAAAATTGAAAAAAAAAAAGAAAAAGCAAGGGGTATGATGAGAAAGGGAAATTGGGTGATATAGGGTATGAAAATAGAGCGTTGGATTGAAAGAAATGACAGGTGATTGAGAGCAACACCCTCTCAGAGACAGATTTAAATTTCAGGCAGTGACAGATGACTGAAGGCTGGGGTGAGAGAGAGAGAGAGACAGAGAGAGAGACAGAGAGAGAGAGAGAGAGAGACTGCCCTGCCTCCTTAACGGTCTCCTGGGAACAAGGGATTATGGAAATGTATAAATGCGAGAGAGAGGGGAAAGTGACAGACAGCGAGGAGGAAGAGGAGGAGGAGGAGGAGAGAGGAGGAGGAGAGAGAGAGAGAACAAATGAGAGAGGGAGGGAGGCTGAGCGATGCCATTGGCTGGCCGTTATAACATCAGGCGTGATAGAAATATTCCTCTCTCAGTCTAAGAACTGGAGGAAGAGGCAGCGAGAGAAAGGGCAGACTCAGGAAACACGTTCAGGTTGAAGAAGGGGAAAAATAGAAAGGAAGGGAAAGAAGGAAGGAAGAAAGGGGACATGACAGAAAGGCGGACTCATTAACTCATGACTCCCGGGGGCTGTGGACATTTTTCGCCTCAGGACTGGAGCAGATTTAAACTCGGCATCAATGCGTCCCAACATGTAGACACTGTGGCAGGTGTCTGGTGAAAAAAAATCCCCCCTCCCCTCCTCCTCCTTTTTTAATTTTTAATTTTTGACCCCTCTAGAATTCATACTGTGACCCTGCACATCAGCAGAGACGGCTCCATGCTTTTTTCTTTCTTTTTTTTTTTTTTTTCCCTTTCTGGAGGAATCTGAGGGATGCGCCTGAGACAAAGATGCAGAGCAGAGAGTTTTGACATGGTGCCGATCCAAACTGTCAGAGACGAAAAGGAAAGAGTGGACTGTTCAGTGGCAGACACAGGTATTCTCTGCTCGCTATTGAGGTCAGTTCACATATTGATCCCCGCGAACTGAAGCCGGCGTGTTTAGTGTGCTCTGATATTCTGCTTGTAAATCATCTGGAATGTGTGCGATTAGTGGATCTCTCACTTCACTGATTTGTACTTCTTATTTTGCAAAAAACAACAAAAACTGAATCACTTTCCTTTGCTTTGTGAAGAACGTAACTCTCCGATGTGCAAAGCAATACCTTGAATCTGAGACAGTTCAGTAATTAAAACAAAAAAAAAAACAATAGCAGGCCGTCAGTAATAACGCACGCCTGATCTGCCAACTGTGATTGTTTACAAATGTGGTAAATGCGATTTAGATACGTGCGTCACTCTTGGTGTTTTTGATTCAGAGCAACAGATGAACTGAAAGCCATATAACAAACTGCTGGAGTGTCACAAGCCATAAGCATCTCAGATAATAAGCCTCACTGTTTTTACTGCTGAGAGGATCCTGTTGTCAGCGTTGTCAGTCAGACTCAGTGGTTTGTGTTACTGAGAGAGAGAGAGACTCAAAGATGTGTAGGCTTTGTCTAAAGCCAAACTACAGAGAGGAGGAGGAGGAGGAGACAGACATTTTGCCTGTCAGGGAGTGAAAAGAGGAGCACCGGACCAACAACAGACAACTGTGGCTGTAAAAAAAAAAAGAAAAAAGAAAAAAAAAAGACATTAAAGTGCTTCCTAAATCACAGCGAGAGAGGAGTCGTCCTGCTGTAAAAACACACAAATTCAAAGCATGAGTGTGAGCAGCAAAGCCACAGCTTGAGCTGATCATTGATTGTTACTAAAAACAGTGCTTTACCTGCCTGGAACAGCGCAGACTGAAGAATAACCTCCTACAGTGAAGGAAGGAGGAAGGAGGGAGGGAGGGAGGGAAGGAGGGAAGGAGGGAAGGAGGGGAGGAAGGATTGACCAGTATTAGTGAGAGGCAGAGTGGGGATCAAGATCCCTTCCTCCGCCTCGACCCATCTCGTCGTCAGGCTGGCTGGGACAGCCATGGCATTCACCTTTGCGGCCTTCTGCTACATGCTCACCTTGGTACTGTGCGCCGCCCTCATCTTCTTTGTCATCTGGCAGGTGAGTGACATGGGAACCCGCCATGCACACACACACACACACACACACACACACACACACACACACACACACACACACACACACACACACACACACACACACACACACACACACACACACACACACACACACACACACACACACACAGAAACGAATGCGAAGGGCCCGTGAGCACTTCATCGTCCCACACAGGCCGACAAAAACACAGCTACCCCCCCACATACACACACATGCACGCAGTTCAACAAAAAAAAACACAGAGAGACAGACATTTATAACTTCATAGGATGGTACATTTATTCCCTGCAGATTCACTTAAACTTGTACCTTGAGCCTCATGCGTCCTCGCCGCTTTAACCAACTCAAAGTGAGCCGGTGAAGTGGACAAACGCCCTGACACACTCAGATAAATCCCCGGTCTGGATGAAATCCCTCACATGCACAGGGAGACCATGCACATTCCACACAGACCTGTAGAATGCTACCCACTTCACTTGAGTCCTCGATTCTAAACCCAAAACATGTTCAAACATCTTCTATATCACTTTAATTGTGGGGGCCTGGAGCTGATCCCTGCCATCACGGATCAATCCCAAAGTGACTGACGATCACACCTACAGGAAATCAATAGCGACCTTTGGCCCATGAGATGTAGTATACAGAACATCGAAGCTCCACACAGAAAGGCCTTTTCCCTACTCCACCATCCTGCAGCCCTGAAGATGTGTATGAGGTTTAGCATGTGTGCTTTTGGACTTGGTCAGTACAATCACTTGCAGCTCCTGCAAAACCTTTGACAGGAAGCTAAAAGATGTCAGCCGGCTCCTGCAGCCCGGGTTGGATCCCAGAGCGCCAACTGTAAACACCTCCTCAGACAAAGTGTTAAGCGACAGCAAACTGCACTGTGACGAGTACGACGAGACGGCTGAACGCGGCCCTCTGAACTCTCGCCACCAGGCTGGTATGCGTCTGCCTGCCTCTGGCATTTGCGGTGGAATTTGCACAGACGTCACTTGGGGAGGGGGGGGCACCTACCGGTCACACAAATACAGACTCGGCAAACACCAAAGAAGCTTTGCTCTGTCACCTTTACCATTAGCTCCATAGAGGCAAGAGTAACGTGAAATACATAATGCCTCATTATGAATATAAGGCTTGAAATGACTAACATTCTGATTGACTATGTGGGTGAGACTACATATGAGTCAGTCAGTGTGTCTGTGTGTGGAAGAGACGGCGAGAAGCGTGCGTCTGGCTCGACACTCGACCATGTGATTGAAATGCCTATCAAACCATGCTTTTACACCCCCACCCACCCCTCCACCCTCCTTCCCCAGTCTACCTCCACCCACAGGCCCAGCACCCCCCAACTATACCTTCCAACCAATCAGAAGACTTTTTTTTTTTTTCCCACTGCTATAGTAACCATGGTGCCCGCTGAGGGGCTCAGCATGTCGCCATGGAAACTGCATCTGTTTACAACAGAGCTGCGTGAAGGAAGACGAGGGAGGGAGAGACACATAAGCTCATATGGAGAGAGAGAGAGAGAGAGAGAGTGAGAAGGAGAGAGAGAGAGGGAGAGAGGGGGTGGGGGGGTGAAATTAACTGGACCGTTTCTATCTCAGACAGGCTAAAGTGTTCTCTTCTCCGGTGCCATCCACCACTGCTGATGCTCACTTACCTGCGAGCAACGCCAGTTTATCGCTCTTCAACGAGCCATCGAAACGGGGAGCTGCTGC
Organism: Blennius ocellaris; assembly: GCF_963422515.1. Taxonomy (NCBI): domain Eukaryota; kingdom Metazoa; phylum Chordata; class Actinopteri; order Blenniiformes; family Blenniidae; genus Blennius; species Blennius ocellaris. The sequence goes on from NC_137663.1 coordinate 22,455,410, forward strand.
TTGAAAGCTGAGAACGATGATGAGCACAGCTGGCGGCTTTTCCACAGGAAAATTAGCAGTACTTTATTGAGTTATTAATCAGGGAGCTGGGGAGAGAAAATTGTCACTCATACTCGTCTCGCAGCGAGCCACCAAAGTGGCATCAGCGCAGCCTAAACAACAAGCAGCATTCTCTGCTATGTCCTTGATTTATTAGACTTTGTTACGCACAAACAAAATTATACAAGTTCCTCATGTGGACCCCAATCAACTTCATGCTCAGAACTGACAAAAAGAATATTTTCACCTTCATAGATAGTATAGAATTTTAGGAGAAATGTTGCAAATGTTCAGTTTCCAATGTGAACCTTCATCAGGCTGCTGTGTGTTTGATTACACACAATTTGTATTACACAAGCTAAATTATAGAAGGTTTTTAAAAAGTCTAGTCAATTTCAATTCTCCTCAAGAAAAAATATAATCAATCAATTAATTACCGAGTATTTAATATTTTTAAACACAATGAAACACCACAGTAAGTCTCAACTGAACTATGTTCCCTTCAAAAAAAAAACCTAATATGCTCTATATTCTTGAAAGTGTCATATCATGCTTTCATTTCAAATGTGAAGATCATCGTCATTTCTGGTGACACCCAGGAGAGTCCCACACCAGCGGTCGAGAAAACTCTCCTCCAGCGCGTCGCATTGTCTTCAGTTCAATATAGAGAACTTTTCAGTTCATGGATTTTATAAGAGCTCTCTTCACCTTCTGATGAGCATTGATTAGCTAAAATGCTGCAAATGTCAAACTTCTAAAGTGAACCTGATTAACAGGCTTCATATAAAGAGGCTGGCCTTATAAATCTGGAGGACACGGAGACGTACAAAAAAAAGGGTCACATTGCCAACAAATCAATGACAAACCGGGATGGGAATTTTAATCAGAACTGATTTCTGCTGTGGGCCTTTCAAAAGCAGCAGCAACATGTTACAAACCCAACAGGAGTTGGCAAACAATGAAAAGAGCAACAACAACGCTCCAAGCAATTATGCACGTCCACATTCGCCATTGTTAAACCAGCAGGCGTGCAAAGAAGTGACAATGTACAGGAAGCTAAAGACGTGACCATTTCCCCAAAGGACGACCAGCGCATGTACGTTACAGTTACTGTCAGCGTGCTGCCGGTGTTCGGAATGAGAAGCATGCTCACACGTGTTTGTTCTCGTTTCCTTTTCAGATCATCGCGTTTGATGAGCTGCGCACAGACTTCAAAAACCCCATTGATCAGAGCAATCCCACCAGAGCGGTAAGAGGCCCCGCTGTTTCACTCCTTTCAAGACTCATCAAACCTCCACTCGCACTCAGAGGAATCCCTCCCTTTTCGCTTTCAAGGAGAACGTTCACTTATCTACGCACAAAAAAAGGCTGAAAACAAATGTAGGGTTTCACTCCTGGCATGTTGCATGTGACTTCACATTCTCAAAGTAAATTATGTCTCATGAATGCACTCCTTTGAACAGAAATAAACTTTTTAAAATCAGTGCAATATTGAAAAAAGAAAAAAAAAGCAGGGGTGGAAGGGATTGCCATATCTAATATATGATATATATAATATAATATGATATATATATGGCTTTATAGCTACATTTGTTTACCATTACTTAATTTTTTACAAATGTTTTATCAAAAGAACACAGTGAAGCCAAACACTGTAGATCACACCCACTTCCTGGGTGCCTTGAACTTAGACGTGTCATCGAGGTAAATCAAACCAAAAAGTCCCGATGATGTGAATAAAGAGTGACTCGTACTTAAGCTTACTTTGACAAAGCTCCTTTCCGCTTTTACATGACGACCTTTCCTTTAACGAAACAAGTGAGAGTATTTAGTAGCGTCCTCATTTGTTTTGATATTTCTTCCAAACTGACAGCATTACTTAACCGCCACACTACACACATTGAGAAAAGTGAAATTTGGATCAGGCTTTGACAATCATCACTAACACTGTACTATTGGCAAATATCTAATGCTGCACTGTGATACTATTAGGTCATAAATGCAAAATTTCTCTCCAAATAAGAAATTAAATCATTCATCCTCAGTAGTTTTCTGCTCTAATTTCTGAAATAAGTGCATTTCATGTTTGTTTCTCCTTTTAAAGATTTATTTTGTTATATATGAGTCACCTAAAATAACATTCTCACTTAAATAAAAAACAAAACAAATGCAACATTAATTCTGAAATCTGCACCATCCTTCCATATAACCTCAGGGATGTATGCTTCATTCTCAGTAAAGGGTTAAACTCCATGGGAATAGAAAAATCTGTTCTACTTTTCAGAGCTGTGAGAAAAGAAGGACATCTTTCCTTCTCACAAGTTTTGTTTGCGAGTTTTTGCGGCTTCTTCTTTCGGATCATGTCGACAGAACCTTCTTTATCACGTGGTGTCCGACAACATTTGCCCCGGGACACGAATATAGAAACCTGTAAGACCTGCAGATGTTCTGAATGTGATTGAGAATGAAACTTCTTAAGTTTGTCTTTGCTGTTGCCGCTCTGAGAAAACAAACAAATTTCTCTCAGCAATGTTGTAGTTTTATTTCATTAGTTACACACGATGTGTGTGCTGAGCCTCGGCCCTCTTCTCAAGGTTCGCTTCTGTTCAAAACTGTTTCCGGCTTTCGCTTTAATTTCTTGGCACCAAATATTTGCACTCCTTTGGAAACAGTTCCTTCTAATCCGAGCTTCCAGGTGATTGCAGCAGAAGCTTTGCAGGGAGTGTTTTCCTTGCACACTCATTTATATGCAGATTGAACTAATCAGCTTCCTACAAAGACGTCTGCTCGTTGGCCTGATCATTTAAAGAGAGATCCATGCAAATGAAGCCGGGGTTTATATGTAACACACTGCGCCGTCACCTGATAATAAGGTTCACTTATCAGTGGGAGGCTTATTAACGTGAGGCACAGTCGAACACGCTCCAAAAGTGAAAAGTGACAGGAAAATAATCGCTGATCCCGGGTGGAAGTTTGTGGCTTCTTGCCTCGCAGACTTGAATGCTTCACTTTTTTTCCTGTAGAAATGGGACGACGGTGAGTCAGTACTGTGTGCCGCCGGTCGTTGTGCAAGTTAACAGCAGCGGTGAATCTCTTCTCTCTTTTTTTTCACAAGTTTTGCAAAATGTTCTGGCAATCAATGTGCATCTGAGCTGCAAAGGGAGAGTGATGAGGAGTGGGAGAGGAAGCCGTGAACACAGACTGTGGGAGTGTGGAGGCCCGCCAGCTCCAGGAGGGTGGACACACAATCACTGCAACACCTGTAAAACACCATGCCGCCATATACAATACAGCCACCCTGCTATAAATACTCCCGTCAAAGGCTTTTGATTCCTCCTCACATGAAGGGGAAAAAAAATAAAAAATGACATGTTGGTTTCTTTGGCACAACAAAAAGGAAGGAATGTAGAAGATTACCAGCTTTGTAGTGGAGGGATTTGTATCGACTGGATGGTGCGACATTGTGTTGTGGGGTGAAGAAATAAACATGGGATCCTAATTGATGTCAGTATGTCAGATATTTTCAGGACTAGCTCAAGCTGCCACCCCCCCACCCAAAAAAAAATATCAGTAAACTGTTTAAGCACAAGACAGAATTACATGGCAACAGCCTTGAAAAAAAATGCACGGTGATAATTTCTGATAGCAGCGTGTTCACTTGACTGTGGCCGAGGACAGAAAGGACAAAAGCAGCAAATATTTGCCAGTGCGAGAGAAAATAAAGACAAGAAATGAGAAAGAACTGTGTGACACATGCTTCCAGATCAGTTCTGTGCACAAAGAGAGCGAGACTCGAACAAATGATCTTATTTCGTCTTATAAAGGTGGAGATATGTCAAGTGTTTTTTCTCTACTCAAATCGCAAAGCCGCTGACATTTGATTCATTTTCAGTGTCTGTATTGATTAAAAAAAAAAATATATATATATATATATATAACACTTGAATTCAAAAATGTAGCACTCATGTATTGCTTCCTCAATAACGTGAAGACTGCGACATGTCTCTATGACCTCGTGTTTCTTTTTAAAATTGACCTGACCTGACACACACTGGATCACCAGGGAGGACGGAGGTCAACAATTCACATTAACAAACCACACATACTGTGTGTGTACAGGGAGACCCCCCGCGGTGCTCCAGCAACCTGCCCTTTTAACCCCTCCTGTATAAATGCCATGTTTGGAATTAATTAGCTGATTTTGTATTTTAGATTTCTTCTTTTAATTTCTGAAAATGAGTCCTTATTATTAGATTAATAGTCTACGTAGTAACATTTGTATAGCACAGACATTGAACAGGTGAGCTCATTAAAATGTGTTACATTCATTTTGTCGTTTTGAAACACAATTATAATAAAGTGTCAAGATTACTTTTTCTATATTTCCACACGGATCACATTATCAATCCGTTTCTCCGAACCTTTAACGACACCTTTCCTATTTCAATCACCGATTTAATTTAAACAATTTTTAAAGATTAAATTAGATTTAAGTAGAATTACAAAAAAAAAAATTCAATTTAAATGAAATCTAACTAAATTTATTTTAATTTATTTTTTAACATTTCCAAACTACTTTAACTTGAAGTTTTTATTAAATTGAATTGAAAGAAAATAAATGTAATTTAATTGTTATTTAAAATTTTTACTCTATTTCAATTTGAAGTTTTGATTCATATTAAGTAAATACATATTTAATTTTTAACATATCTAAAATTGCAACAGTACTTTAAGTTGAAGTTTTGCTTGAATTAAATCAAAATAGATGTCATTAGGCTTTTAACGTTTCAAAAATGTCAACTCTATTTAAATGTGAAGTGTTGCTTGCATTAAATCAAACTATATTAAAAACAACGATTGTTCCACTATTGCTGTATTTCTGATAATAAAAAAGGAGGAGAACAGTATTTTTGGTTGCCAGCCGTTGCCATTCAAAATATCTCTTAGCGGCCTTGACTACACATAATCTGACATTAAAAAAAATCTCAGCAAATCAACCGCTGTGCACAAATCAACTATCTCACAAACTGACAACAGTGAGGCTGAAGAGTCGGCGTCTGGCTGCATATTCAGGGCAAAATCCACTTTCAGGCTGTCAGGGGAGTTTTAATATATGTCAACAGATTTATAAAAGGTGCACATGGCTCTGGCTGAAGGAAGTGGACATACTGGGGGCCTCGAGACTGGTATCCGAGACCAGATGCCTCAGTGCGTCATGAAATGAGTGGGAGAGTGTTGAGGCTTCATTAAATCAAGAGGAAATGTGGTTAACACATGCTGGCATGAGGCAAAGTCCCTGACATACAGAACACTCATTCTGCATACTGACTCTGTGTATTTTTGTTTAATGATTTGAACCAAGCCAAACACGTTAACAACCCATCTGACTACTTCCACTTTTGCTCAACCGCTCCCTTTAGCCTGAGGACAGCGTCAGAATATTGGAGGTGAAACCAACCAGAGGAAGAAAAAAAAACTTCCTGTTTGGGCAGCTAGCTAATCAATGAACAAGCAAATCAAACGTGGCTGTAAGAGGCGCTCCTCTGATGGCTTGTCGATGCACGAAAAGATGGATGGTTTTCATTTTACAGGTGGTAATTGAGCTGTTCGGTGCGGCTCACAGGGGACGTGTAGCTGTGAGGTTTTTAAGACAAAGCGCCACAAGCATGAAGGCTGAGTTTTAACAACGGAGCATCACAATAGTTTTGTGACAGCGAGAGGCGATGGATCTGCATCTGTGTTCATTGGTGATTCTGTAGGGAGTGGCGGCGTTGCACTGCAATGTCTCACAAACGGCTTGTTATCGTTCTGATTCTCCTGCTTATGATGAAGGGTAAACATGACAAGCACCTTCCAATGTGCAGTTTCGTGCCTCTGCAGATTAGAACCTCTGTGATGTCCTCCACTTCATCGTTTTTGGATTAATTACAGAGCTTTTACATTTTATGAGATGTTTTTATGTCTGTGCATGTTTGTAGATTTGTTCTGACTGATTGGCTTCACAGCTATGAACCAATATTTTCATCAACCAACAAAGATAGGATGAAGCGACCACTGATGTAATTACATATAAAAAAAATTATGTAATAATTTGGGCCATTTTTTATGTAATAAAGTCAATGATATAATAACTTATATAATATGATCATTAAAAAAAAATGTTTTACAGCCATAATTACAAGACAGTGTTGCTATGCTACCTACGTTTTATAAGAAATAGGACATTTTAACAAGTAATGCAGTGCAATGTATGTATAATTACATGCATATTATTTTTTGATGCTACTCCTTAATGTAATAGCTTATTAGATTACAAAAATAGCCAACTAATTAGTGGCAAGTTATTTAATCTAAAATTGCCAATTATGACACCATTGGACATTATTACATTATTGATAAATACACAGGACTAAATGTATTCATCAAAAGTTGTTATTCAATGAAACCATATTGCAAATAATAAAAATGTTCTGCCAATAGTCATAACAATTACTTAAATTTATTGAATTGTCAAATTTCCACTTACTATTAGGAATTATTGTTGAAACTTGAACTTGCAAGTCAGTGAAAAGGTAGTGTCAGGAGTATCAATATGAGCTTTGAAGTGTTTAACTGACACTTCACAATCTGTATGAACGCACCAGGACAAAGAGCTGGGAAGTTTGTGACGATTTTATGAGAAATCAGTGATACAACATTTTATGCACCACAAGTTATGATAAAAAGAGGAACAGCACTAAATAGCAATTCATTAATCTCACAATGATACCTTTTACAACATATAGACGCATATAAAATGAGCAACGGCTCTGGATTTTGATTTTGCTGATTTAATTTGTTTATATCCAACATAAAGGTCTTATGAACTGAAGTCTGTCCAAACCTAAAGTGTGTTGTTTTTGCCTGAAGGCGATATTATTAGCCCTAACAGGTACAACACAGACATTTTGACCAGACTTTTCTTTTTATGCACTTCACAGAGGGAACGGATTCTCAACATCGAAAGGATCTGCAACCTGCTACGCAGAGTGAGTAATAGTTGTTTTGTGGGTTGTTGTTTTTATTTATTTTTTTTTTCACCTGCTGGAGGTGGAAGACTAAAAACAGAGGGGCCTCAGACAGCCATGACTATTTGTCTCTCAAATCATTGTGTAGGCTGTGACGCATGCTGATTCGTTTTCTTATGTAGCCAATCCCCGCGGACCACAATTAGTGCGGCGGATACTGTTACAATCATGGTTTGATTTTTTTTTTTTTCTGCCTTTATTTCGAGGTTTTGAGAGAATGAACTCGATGTCCCCGAAGGCTCTCACGCTGCGATGAACATGGATGTGTTTGAAAGACAGTCGGTGTTGTGAGCGGCGTTGTGACGTTGTTGCTTTAATTCAAGAGGTTTTACACATCCACTGCTCTGTTAGTGCACTTACACCACACGGCACGCCGTTAATGTGCAAGGAAGCTATGAAGTGCTTTTCATCAGTAACCGATGAATGACCAGTCAGATTTATTTTATTCTTATGAGTTCTACCTGTGGGAGCTGCAGACATTTGCCGCCGATGAACAGGGTGGGGAAGTGAAGTGTGGCTGATAGAGAGCCGCTCCATTACCGCAAAGGCTAATTGAAGGAAGAATTTAATGATACATGTTTTTCAATGGCCTGCTGTCGTGTAAATTAATTCTTAATTAGCCTCAGCAGCTGCTGGGGGACTCATGCAGGGAGGTGCACATGTCCGGTTCAACTTAGCCGAGGCGGCATGCGGCTTCTTTCTTCACTGGCTGATAGATTCACGGAGCGTTTTCTTTGTGAGCATGAGGCACAGTCTACACCATGTTTCAAGGGAAAATGTATCGATTAAGAGAAGTTTAGCATTTACACAGCACCATTACGAAAAAAAAAGATGTCTGTTTCCATGGTAACGGCAGAAAAGGATTTCATTTTTATGTTGAGCCACTCGTGGGTGCTGTTGGGTTGTTTTTCTTTTTGTAATGAAACCACACCGATACGCAGAGAACACTACGCTATAAACATTAATAATGGTGAATGCACAGACATTCCTATGAACAGACGACAGTTACATTATCATTACATCGACTTTCAGCTCTAAAAAAAAACTACCAAGTCCCAGGAAAATATGAACTGGGAGTCATGACACCCATCTATTCGCACATGCACAGAAGGACTAATAAATATAATATTAAATATAGTATGCATTCACAGTAGTAGCATTTCAGTCTTATTTTTCCCATTGCCACAGAGTTGAAGCGTTTTCAAAAGGTTCCACCTTGGGAGCCATTTTCAAAAAGTTGCATTTTCATTGGCCCCGAGCACCGTTGTTGTGTAAACAGACATCCAAAACTCTCCAAAACTTTTCTGTCTGCACTAGAAAATGCTGTGTAAAGCCTGACTCCGGTTCTGCCAACAAAAGACAGGGAGAACATAAACCATAACACACATTTCACACTTTAAATGAGAAACATCCAGGTGTTGTGAGCTTGTGCGTGGCTTAAATAAATGATGACAGAGATTTTGTGTGTTCATGTGAGTGCGGGAATGGCACCTGATGTGCCAACATGCTAAGCTAAATGTAAGCTGAAGGAAGTGAATCAAACCGCAGCAACTTCAGCCGTGGAAATAGAAATATCAGACGGCATGTGTTTGAAACAAATTTTGCACTCGTAACAGCAGCCAGCCATGAGTAACATTAACGCCTTTTCAGTGTGAAAGTGTTTCGTACACGGCACTCCTGCCTCATGAGGGAAGAGTGTTTTCCGGGGACTCGCTGCAGCGTGAACATTTATTCATTTCATCCGCGTAACATGCAAAAGTGCTAATGACTGACTGCCTGCCTGCGTCTGCTCCGGTCAGCTGGTGGTACCAGAGTACTCCATCCACGGACTCTTCTGCCTGATGTTCATGTGTGCTGGAGAGTGGGTCACACTGGGCCTGAACATCCCGCTTCTCTTCTACCATCTGTGGAGGTAGGCGCTCCCCTAACGCACGTCTGACTCGCTCGTCCGGAGGGCGTCAGTTGAGCCCAGCTTCCTGCTTCTTTCAGGTTTTTCCACCGGCCGGCCGACGGGTCGGAGGTGATGTACGATCCCGTCAGCGTGATGAACGCCGACATTCTCAACTACTGCCAGAAGGAGTCCTGGTGTAAGATGGGCTTCTATCTGCTCTCCTTCTTCTATTATCTCTACAGGTGAGAGCAAAGTCAGCAATCTCTTCACGACACAGTTTTGTCAAGACTTAAATCATGATCAAATATTTGTTATGTGTGTTCCCTGCTCAAGTATGGTCTATGCCTTGGTGAGCTTCTAACAACGAGGAGACCTGAAGACACAAGAGGAAAGTTCAGTAAGAAAGATACAGGAACATGAACTCTTCTTCTCTACGGACTTTCTTGCCATTCTGACCTCGGACAAGAGGAGAAACCTGAGTGAATGTGAATGTAAAGGTGTTGCCTCAGTCTGATTGTATCACCTTATCCCAGATACTGTTGTTGGACAAAGTTTTGAACGGACGCAGGTTTTTGTGTTGCCTTTGACCCATGAAACAATTTACCAATATTTATGGAAGGGCTGGATTCCCCCCCCCCCCCCCCCCCCCACGTCCCCCCCACCCATGCTGCTCTTACTGATCCAGTCGCTCATCTCACTGTGAATTTCAAAACACTTCGGGGCTGGAAGTCAGAAAATAACATGTCTGTACTCTCTGACTTTTAAAATGTACTAAAATCAGGATTGCTTTGGTATTATTCCACGTACTTTTGACACTTACAAGTGTGTTAAACTGTAAACGGGAAGGTTTAATTGTGAGGGAGAACTCTGAAATACTGTAAGAAATGCAGAAGGCTTGGCGAGGAAGCGGTGAATTTGTGAGTTGAACGGACACTTTTAACGAGGATGGTGACAAATCAGAGAGCAACGGCGTGTACGCCAGACCCTTCTGCCAAAAAGGAAAGTCAATATAACGCTGTAAAAATAAATAAAACGGCAAGTAATTAATCTTAACTTTGAACTTAAGGATCAGTGTTTGCAGTGTTACATGCTAGGTTCATGCTTTCCAAAGAGCCTCAAGCTCGGACATATATAGCCAAAAGTGTATATCCGGAAAAAAACATTGTGCCAAACTAAGAAGCATCAGGACACATGTAAAGAAAAGGTGGGAACGTGCTTACAGTATGTTGTCAAAGCACTGTCGGGCGCAATGATTTTTCTTGGGAAAAAAAAACTAAAATGAAAAAAGACAAAAAAAAAAACTTAGTTCTGTTGTATTTCGTGCAGGAAGCGCCTTATTCCTATTTCCAGTGAAGTTTACTCTTACTCATCTGCATCTATACTATGGTCATCTTAGTGATGTTTCTCTGATCCGAGGTAGACTTTAGTAATCTCATGTACAAAAAGCAATGAACAACAGCAAACGAGCAATGTAAAATGATTCATGAGACATATCCGAGTGTTATTTATTGCTTGTAACGACGGTGGGCGGGAACCAAGTGGCAGATGAGACAATAATGACGCCGTGGCAATGTTTCCACCGTTTAAACAAGTGAACTCATCTGAATACATCCATAATCCAGCTCCAGGAGTGACAGATGGAAGACGTCACTCGCAGATGACCGAGATTTGTTAAAGCACCAGAGCCTTTCCTGAGCTCGTGCCGTCAACATAAGTTTGATCGTCTTGTAGATAAGCGATGGTTCAAATGTGTGGATTGAGTAGAAAAACCGGTAGCCTGAGAACAAACTGTGATTTTTACGCCGGCTTCACGCGTGTCGATGATGACGTGTCCGATAGATGAAATGTGGGGCTCAATGTTTTCAATCTACTGCAGCCTATTGAAGCAGTTCCCGATCGTTAACTTTCGACCACTGTACTTGTGTCGGCAGTAGATGAAATTTCAAATGTTATTTTCTTTGAGGAGAATTGTATATCTCATGCAGGAAAAGCCAAAAGCTGCATCACTACCACTTATGAAGCAGGAATCCCCAAAAAAACACAAACATAAAGCGCCGCCTGCCCTCATGTTCTAACACATTACTGACACAACAGAGGATTTGACTGCAAGTAATAGTTCAATGACATCAAAACTAAATATTTCACTTTTGTTGACAAGATCTGCTTCGTTAAAGTTATAAAAAAAAAAAGGTGTGGTGTATGTCACGATAACTGTGTTCATTATATGACATAGATTCTCACCGTGTGGGACTTTATGTCCGGCCTTCTGGATGAAAGCAGTGTGTTCGATCCGATCATGAACCTCCACCTAATTCATCTAATTATAATCTTTCTCGACAGTCATTTTCAAAGTGTGCTCTGTGAATCCTCCGGGCGGCGCCAGAGAGCATTATCGGTGTGGAAACTACATGAAATACGAAACAAAACTTCAGTTGAGAGAGAAGCAATCAAAGAACCTGGAATGAAGAGAAAACACAGGCACTAAATGATGATTATTTAGAACATGGATTTTCACTCTTCTCATCTCAACTGCCTCAGTGTGTGATTTGCAAAGATGTGCTCGCGAATGAATTCTTAGGAGAAAGTGCAAGAAACACAAAACATTTCAGATTTTTAACACCAAAAGCTTTCGTCTTCATTCTCCAGAGGTATCACTTACAATCTGCTCTTCTGCGACCACTAAAAGCATCGATGATGTTAACTGTTAAAAGACTAAAGCAAACGTGTTTTCATTCGTGAATTACGTCAACGTCTTGAATCACACTGAAGTTCAAGCCCATGTGTTTCTACAGCAGATGAAAACACGTGTGTTATTATATATTTTGAATAACTTCCTAATACTCCTGGACACTGTGGGTTTTGGAAAATGTCAGATAAAGAGGAATATTTTATTGTAGTCTTTAAATACTCTGAAAAGGCTATGAAGATGGACACTCACCACTCAGTGTAAAAGCTCCTGGGAGGAAGAGAGAAGGAGAAGTGTGGTGATCAGGGGAAAGCTTTTACCCAGCATCGGTTTTTTTTCTTAATCTTTTTATATACGAAATAATGACAAAAAGAAAAAGAACAAGTGGTGATGGCACTACTATTATTTTTAATAACAGTCTAATGGAAACAAAATATTCTCTAGTACAGAACAATAATTGTAACAGTTATGACAGTTGCAGGTAATTATAAAGACTCGTCTTATGTATACTTTTAAAAGCATCTAACTCTTCTTTTTATAGCCTATTGATTAAAACTGAAGTTAAGAATATCGTATAATATGAAAAACATTAAGAACTCCGGCATTATACTCAACTGCCTAATTTTGAAAACCACAGAGGAATGAGAAAGGGTTGAGTTTTCTTACACAACATACAGAAAGGATTATTGTCGGTCTTCGTTTTTCTTCATTAAATCTGCACAGAATTCAAAAAGCTGTTAAGAAGTCCAGATGTTTAGCTATGGAACAATAACTCTCACTACTTAACCCACATCAATAGTAAAGCGTTTTCCTATAGCCTGCAAGTCAAAGTTGATTTGAATGAACCCACCTGAATCAACTTCAATAGGCTGACGGGATTTTTCAGTGCGTGCTGTGGCAAAATGATGCTCCATGAAAGTCATCACAGGACACTGAGACCTCGAAACTCTGCCAACAGTGTGAGTGTGTGGAGTCTGGACAATCACTAATAAAGCACAGGAACAGGAGTACGCGAGGAGAAACACAGCTTAGTTGAATGTCATGATGTAGTTGCTCTACAAAAGCAATTTAGAAACTTGTATTTAAGTATTTGTATCTTGTCTTTTATACATTTCTCATCAACGTACGCTACAGTCAGTTTGGTGGATTACTTTATATTTATTAGGTTACACTATAATGTACAGCTATTTACATGCCATATTCTAATAAAACAGTACTGCCAAAAAAAAAAAAAAAAAGCAAGTCTGTGTCTGATTTCCTGTCTGCCGAGGAAAGACTATTTGCCCATCTGTGAGGAGTTCTGCAGACGTGACCAGAGATGTTCTAGAGCAGGAAAATAAAAAAAACAAAAAACTGTGGGGATGATGAGAGGATTTCAAGAGCGAAGACACTTAATGGTGCATTAGACTGAGGGAAAGAAGCTCCATGTGGATGGCTGTCCAAAAAACAGCTGCATTTAGAAGTGGCAGGCAGAGACACTCATGCAGAATCTTCGAGGGGCAACCAGAATAACTGAATCCCACGAAAATGCCCGAGCAATGTGGAAAGAGCTTCTGGGTGGAGAGGCAGCAGCGAGACGATGATAGCCTTTCATTAATGTCTGCACCTTCAGAATATTAATGTGTCAAATTGCAGAGCGCAGGATGACGGCACGACAAAACCAAGCTGACAGAGTTCATCCCCACCAACAGAAAGAAGAAAAAAAAAAGCGGAAATGTCACTGCAGCTATAAAAAAACAAAAAACTGACACTTTCTTTTCTCTGGTTGCACAAGAAGAAGAAGGAAAAGAAAGGAAGGAAGAAACAACACAAATAGCCGAACGTGTATCTAAGGCAACATGGGGACTCAATTGTCGGGTCGAGGAGGTTTGCAAGGTTATCACTTGTCTAAATAATGATTCAGACAGCAAACACAGAAACAACGAGGCTTCAAGCTGCCTTTTTCCCTCTGTTTGAAGAGGACATATCATTCCCCGCTGTCACCATGGAAACTAAATTGTATTAGAAATTCCTGTTGACTCACTGTGAGGCTCTCACTCAAAACACAGAGAAACCCAGCAAAGGTTGGTGTCCATGCCCGGCGGTTCGGCTTCTCTGCACGATGTAAATACATTATATGTTAAACAGCAGGACTATTTAAAGCTGTTCTATATGTCAATCTACCAGCCTGCATGTGAGGAGTGAAGTGCCACACACACCACTGACGTGGAGAAAATAACGCGAAACAAGTGCAGGCTGAACAATAAGCAGCAAAATACATATTCCAAGGGGATTATTAAGAAACACAATTGAATAAAAATAGGTAAGTTACTCCCACTGTCTAATGACACATGGGCAACCATCTTAAAGCTTATTAACCCTTTGTGCACACGACTAAAGCAGAACTTGCAGGGATCTACACAGAATTGAGTCCCAGCTGCTCCAGACGTTTAGGAGATTTAAAAAAAACAAAAACTCATCCACATGTTCTGGACATGAACTTGTGTACAAAAATAAAAAATTTTTGAAACGTGAGCTACCATTTTTAGTTTAAATCAGAGGTCTGCTACCTGTGTTCATACTCTGTTAAAATGTAAAAATAAATAAAAAAAAACATTGTTGGAAAAAAAAAATCAGGAGTCTGCAACCTGCAGCTCCGGATTTGGCTCTTTGGCCGTTTTTTGTGGCTTTCAGAATCTTTCACTGAATTATACCTAATTATCTCATTTTAATTTTCTTTACACATTAGAGTCCTTTGCAAAATGGCTTTTATCTTTTGGACAAAATAGGCTTGTAAAAAAAAAATAAAAAAGCCACGATCACAAAATTGGGAAAGCTTAAAAAAAAAAGCAAAACTGCCTAGAAAAGCAATAAAATGGTTCAAATTGTTAAAATAGCATTCCTTCCTGTGGCGATACAACTCTTTAACTCCTGCCTGTAAATAGTTTCTGCTGCGTTTTGTGCTTGTTTTAGCCACCGTTAAAGAATTTTCCTCTGTTCTATTCTATTCTATTCTATAATGTCAAAATTGCTTCAAAATGCTGTAAATAAAGGCTAAAACTGCTCAAATCAGGTACAAAAATAATTGAAAATGTAATGAAATATTTAACATGATGGAATTGAAACATTATAAATGCAATATAAGATACTGTTTTTGTACGTATTTCAAAACGACTTCATATAAGGAACTTTAGAATCTGTGTCAACATCATTTTACAGGTTAAACGGTGTTTTGTGACTCCCGAGTAAATTTGATTTGGCAGAAAAATGACAAGAGTGGCTCATTTGGTCGTAAGGGTTGCAGAGCCCTGGTCTAAACCTTAAACCAAAATCTCTGATCTTTGGACCGACCAGAGATGATAACTTACTTTTAACGCCCACGAACAAAACACAACTTGGCCTTCATCTTGCTCCGAGCAAGAGGTGCAGCACGGACGCTGCCCCACAACCAACGACTCAAAAACATCATGTTCTGTCTCACTGTCAAAAAAAGCTATTACTCACTTCACAAATCAAACGAGAAAGCTTGATGACTCTTCTCACAGTACTGCCAGACTGCAAAACTCATCCGAACCCAAACATCCCGACTCAAGTCACATCTACCACGTCAATTCTTTCCAGGCCTCTTTCATTTACACTTTTTACACTAGTCAACAAAACACAATGATAAATGTCATGCACTGCTGTGGTAACAGTGATGTGCGACTATTTAATAGAGGAGCTGCTGTTAAATTTGTTCACTCGGGGGTTGCATTGTTTCATAAGCAGACACGCAGACCAAAAACTTAACAGTGGATGCAGCAGTGAAAACTAACAGCCTCACTGACAGGGAAATTACATTGAAGTCATAAAGTGATGGCCAGTTTGTCAAAGACGCCTGCTGAAGGCTGCAGAAGTCCTGCCCACGTTAGTCTGAAGTGAACCGCAGTGGCAGGTAGGATTTCAGGAGAATCGTTAATAATTGACCAAACTAAAGTTGAATTCAAATGAAACGAGACACACTTCTGGTTATAATCCTACATTTCAGGACCATTAACATATGTATGTGCATACATATGTGAGCGTGCGCGCGCGCGCACACACACACACACACACACACACACACACACACACACACACACACACACACACACACACACACACACACACACACACACACACACACACACACACACACACACACACACCTGTTTCTCGCTCTGCCTCATCCCACGGTTCACACTGTTTCACACTTCATCCTGGGCTCTTCCTTTTTCAGCGCCCTCCACCACCATAATTGTTTCAAGTCCCCCCCCCCCCCCCCCACCACCACCACTTCTCTCTCTCTCTGACATCCATGTTCTCGCAGAGAGCTGTTACCATGGAAACTAGCCACAACTGATGGGTCTGAAACGTCACGATTGGCATACACAATTGGCACACACACACACGCACACACACGCACGCACGCACGCACGCACGCACGCACGCACACACACACACACACACACACACACACACACACACACACACACACACACACACACACACACACACACACACACACACACACACACACACACTGCTCATTCATTGTTATGCATGACACTCAGGGTTCTCTCATGTTAATCTGGCTTCACAGGCACGCTCACACTGTTAGGACGCTCCAGTCACTGTTGATACAGGTACAGACATCAACATTCACAGCAAGTTTGATTAGTAATACCTCAGAAAGGAGAGAATATAAAGAGATACTGATGTTTAAAAAAAAAAAAAAATGTATTTGAATGATTATTCATCTTGAACTCAATATGAAACTACAACAGAGACAAATTTGATGAAGTTTTTAAAACTATACATGTGGAAAAAACATTTCGCTATTGAAATAGTTCCCACATCATCTCTTCATAAATTGATTTTGTGTTCGTATCAAACAGGACGCCACCTGAAGTCCCTCAGATTGACGGCTTTACACAGATGCTGGACCATGTTAACATCAGTAAAAGAAGGTATTAGATTGCTCAGAGAACGGTGGAGCAGATGTGCTCTTATGACAGCGCCTTTTTGTGTCCAAGAACGTGTCAAACCTGTTCACACTTGTGTTTTTATTTGGACCGTGGTTCGTCTCTCCAGACAGAGCCACGAGCGTGACTCACTCTGACTGTCAGCTGCTGTCTGGCTTCAATAAATATCCATCACTTTCAGCTGGAACACAATGCTAACTCCTTGTGCACTCAGTGCTCTTAAAAAACATGATGTTTTTTTTTTGTTTTTGTTTTAAAT
The DNA here is from genome assembly GCF_963422515.1 of Blennius ocellaris. NCBI lineage: Eukaryota > Metazoa > Chordata > Actinopteri > Blenniiformes > Blenniidae > Blennius > Blennius ocellaris. Next base: position 22,472,334 of record NC_137663.1, read on the forward strand.
CTGAAGTTATAAAGAGATTTTGTTGAGCAAAATGAGTAAAAATGAGGCTTGTGGAATAATTCCGGCAGCTTTTCGAGGTTGATTTACAGACAGAAGTGCGAATCCCTTGCAATAGGCTTTGTTGAATCAGAAATTTCTGTCTCATTTTCAGATTCAATTTTATGCTCAAATCAAGGGATATCTTTAATGAATGAGGCCCTGAGGTTTTTAAATTGGAGGTTGTTTTTTTTTATCCCTTAGTAATGATCATGACGTTGTCTAATTTTGCTCCTGATGATGGACTACTCTGATACAGACGATCACGGTGGCTTAACACTTGAAAGATCTTTATAACATTCTATTAATATGTCGAGAATGAGCCCTGTTTTGCACAGATCAGGTGTTATCACACAAATTAAATCCAGCCTCTAAAACTACTGAAGTCCGAGCGGAACGAACAGATTTCAGTCTTCAAGATGGATGGGTGAGTTTGGATGGCATTATGGCATTATAATAAAAACATTGTGGCGTAATGTCAATAATATATGTAAATCGCAAAAGTTTAAACCCAAGTCAAATCTTTACGTCCACAACAGCAGCTGCTGTATGAGGGCGTAAACATGTACAGTACATGCATGCAAATCGGGAGCTTATATATTAATTCAGCATGAATCTACATTCCATGGAGATGTTCATTGTATTGCATAAGCCTGGACCTAATAGGCACTTAGCATATGAAAAACAACACAAAATAGCCTGTGTAGGCGAGGCCAGAGGCCAGCTGTACTGTAAATGGGTTTAACATTAAGCTGCTGCAGCAGCGTGCTCCGCCATCCGTGTGCACACGCCTCACTGCGTGGATAAGAAACACCAGTCTACAGCGCTCACAGGGTGATTTATAATGGAAAAGGCCACAGACAGCGTACACTTTTTTTTTTTTTTTTTTTAGGTGGGATGGTGTCGTCTGCTCATAAAGAAAAGAAGGTTGTGGATTGTTTTTGGGGCAAAAAAGAGAAAGATAAATAAACAAGCAGCTTATGTAATAACACACACACAAGGAGGATTTCTCTCATGAGCTATAGTATAATTACAGCAAAGTTGATACAAGGCAGCAGGCACTGATGAGCTGGTCAGACACCCCAGACTTCACTAAAACTACTGATTTAAGTGAAGATATCTTTAATTTATTAAATTCGTGTCTTGTCTGTTGTTGCATTTGATTTCCCTCTCAAAAGCACCATTATTTCATTGCAGAGATAGAGATACGGTAATATCTAATTATACACCTACATTTTCCATCCATGCAGATGAGGTATACTTATATAGTATCCATATAATTATAAGGCTACAATTTGCATATCAATTAAGCATCTGAAAGCCAAGCCAAGTGTCTTCTTTTTTGTACATTTCTCTCGTATAATAACACCATGCACTTGTCAGAGTGATACTTCATTTCAACAGTAATTCTACCTGTGCCAGTCACCTGCACCCAAGCAAAAACTCCCAGCAGGTGACATTTGCTTCAACACCGACTGAGTTCATTTCTTCTGCAGCCCCACTTGTACAGATACACGCCGTGTACTTTTTGTTCTTCCCGAGTAATTTGAGGCAGCGCGCGTTCAAAGCCGACACCTGACAGACGTTAAAAGAGCCTGGAGGCTGTCAGAACATCTGCTATTGGGTCCTGCAGGTTGGAGGGGGAGAATCCATTCAAACAGGATGATGATAACAGGTTGGTAAAAAAAAGGTTATTGAACAGTAAACACTGCTATTAGCAACCGTCTTTGCATGACTATGTGAATAATTCTGCTGACATGGCTCTGGGCTTTCAGTTGTCTTGGAAATATGTGATGAGCAGGAGTAGTGCATGTTCAACTGTGCAAATAAAGGCTGTGCATTTTCTACAAATGTCACACAAAGATATTCATCCTCTATTCAAAAACAACACTCAGATTATAGTAACCGTCTCAGAAGTGCAGTCAAGACACTGCTGTTTTGAATTTGTTTATTTCATATCGAACAAAGACACAAAAACACACTGTAAAAAAAAAAAAAAGGCACTGATATTTATGTTTGTTTTTGTTCCTGTACACTGTTCATTCACTATAATAAGAACGTTTTTCTCAACATATGAGCACTGAATCGTACTTTTTAAAACCAGTGGTTTTCAAAGTGTGCCAGGATGAAATAGGCTGAAATCTTGATGAACTCTGCTGGAACCCAGTTTAAATGCTTTATTTAAGCATTTGACACCCACAAAAGGCATCGGAAACTTGTTGCATGTTTGTTATTTTGACTTTTGACACCAGTTTAGTTTGTGTATTACTGCACCAAAAGCCAAAAATCTGAGAAAAATAGAACTTCACTGGAAGATCCTTCACTTCAGGGCCGAAAGCTGTGAGCCTGAGAACCTCGTCGGCCAGAGACTCTCCTCAACAAGACGATAAAATGGTGACGATGGATCTGAAATCCAAAATTTTCACCTCATTGAAACGTGATAAGGCTATTCTCCTCAGGTCTGAGCTGAAGGCTGTGCTGGCCCGAGGAGTTTGAGGCTGTTAAAACCAAACTTGCAGGCAGTCAAAACAGCAAGACGATCCAATATCCAGATTGTCAATGTACCAGAGACCCCCGGCTCAAGCGTTCCAGCCGCAGTCTCCTGATGTGTTTCACACTATAGGACTGTAGGATTATTGTAAACAGTAATGAGGATCCATCTTTAACACAAAACAGACTCTTCTGAAACTAGTCAGCTGCTTTCAACCTAAAATGATCAAGTGAATCTTTACATAAAGTCTACAACTATGATGACTGTTCAGCATCACTAAAGCCTATTTCATGTTTGTAATTCAACTTTAGCCTGAAGCTCTCTGGTGCACCCCCCCCCAAAGGAAACCCAACACACACTTTGACAACCACTGCTTTAAAGTGACTTAAGTAAACCAGATTTCTATTGGTTTTCAGAGTCAGAATGTGAGGGATGAGTAGGAATTGGTCCATCAATCGATAAATGAACTGTGGCCTTGTTATTGAAGGCTGGTCAAAAGATTCTCAGCAGCAGCACCGTTCACAGGTTTGGTTCCTTTCTGTCACAGAGAATTTACCTTCCAGCTTATTGCTGAGTTTGAGTGAACTTTGCAGAGTCCCAAGAAAGGTGTGCGACGTAAAATGATGGTCCCCGTTTCTCCAGTCTTCTTTCCTTTTCAGTATATATAAGGGAAGATCCTGAAAGGGACGCGCCGACAGTACGTGTCCCAGGCTAGTCCATATTTGGCTCGACACTGCCTCTCATCGCGAGCTTCTCGGTGAATCAGCAGGACGGTGAAGTATATGACATAGAAGTAAGGCAGCAGATGTGAGAAACCTACAGAATGAAGAGCAAACAAGCAGGAGTAAATACCTAAAAACACAATGGCATGTTTAATGGGGGAATTGTAAAAAGAAGACGTAGACCTCTTTTTACAATCAGCACGATGTGAATTACATGAAACAGGCTGTAATCAAGTGAGCCGCCCTCCTTTGCACATAGCTGTGCATTTTTCTCTTCAGTCTGTGGAATACAAAAGCTCTGCAGTGAATAGTGTTTGATTAAGCTCATAATGTTCAGAGCTGCTTCATCCCAGTGGTCATTTCTTCACAGTGCACTCAGTGGTTTAGTGTGAATATCTTTTGTTTCTTTCCAATGTGTGTGTGTTAAAGCAACTCTTACCTGAGGAGAATTTTCTATCATAGATTTTTTTTTTTTGTGGGGGGGGAGGTGCAGTTTGTGACTTTTAAAGCAGCAATTAATTCGGAAACTAAAGTGCAAATCTCAGTTACAAAAGCAGCTGCATGAGTGAGTCACATCAGGCTGAATACCAATGAGAAGTGTGTGTCAGCTTAACAAAAGTCTGACAGTCACTATTTCACAAAGTGACTTTTCAAAAGCGACATGAGGCAGCTTACACACGAACAAAAAGAACAGACCGTGGCTGCCACCATTGTGGAGACATCAATCGCAAATAAGGTGCAATTATTGAAAAAGATGAGGATGGAAATGTGAAAGAACACAATGGCTCTGACTGGGAGCCGCATGTCAATACCTTTTTGGTCCAAACAAATAAAATTCAATAACACAACGTCCTGGAAACTCTGAAAAGAGTCATAGTTTCTCTTATGTCTCTTTCTCTTGTGATGCAAATGCACATCTTTGCCCATCCACACGTCAAAGCCGAGCCGGGGTTTTAAAATCCCCCCACTCTGGAACCTGTTTTTAATTGATCTATTTTTTAAAAATCGTTTTCAGAAAGTTGCGTTTTCTCTGTTTGCGAACAGTTACTGTGAAAGAAGCACTTTCTCTAATGCAGAGGGCCAAACTTTCTCAGTGATTCTCTGATTTGATCATGTTAAGTTCCATCAGCCAAAAAGCCACCAATTACATTATTTTAAACAATTCGAAAAACTTTCTCCAAATATCTCATGACTGCTTTTAAATATTATGTATTAAAGTCACAGGTGAGTAGATTGTGCCAAATAAAATCTGATATCGGGCCTTTGCTGATGACTGGGCTGGAATTTCGATGTAATCCGTCTAATGTCTTATGGCAAATTTGTAGGAATCAAGTCATATAGAGCTACCATTCAAATCAGATCATTAGTGTCATCATCTTTTATGTTGGCCCTTTGGGAAACCATAAAGATAAATTGCAAGAGTTAAAACTTGACGGCTAAATGTACAGTGTTTTATTTTTGACATAAAAATCCACCGAATCAGTCTGATGAAGGTACAATTACGTTAATGAGCCTCAAAGCAGGTAAAGTATTAGGACAGCTGCTCCTGTCTTATAAATGTATTACCTGCCACACTGAATTAATGGATTTTATGAAGTGTGGGTGCGACAGTATCAACATCACGATGTTGCTCTCCAACAAATCACAGTTGAAGTCCACTACAACGTACCTCAGTACAGAAACAATAACAACGTTGTCCTGTGCGACACCAGTACTTCGGGGATTAAATGAAAGAAAGGAGGCAGGAATCAAACAGTTGTTCCTGTATAATTTGCATACAATGCTTGAAACAGCTCGATGTGGAAGCAGATGGTAAATTTGAATGCGGTCCATCCTTTTTATCCTCATCTGAATCCACAAACTATTGTTTAGGCACAACGCTGGCGTCACTTTCTGCTGCGTCTGATACTGTCAGGAAGTCTGTAGTTAACTGTGATAACAGCCATCGGAGAATCGCTCACATTAATATCCTACATGAATAACCAAATATGTCATTATGATTGCTCATCTTTCATCTGGGATAGTCAGAATCGCACTGTGTGTACTCAACCTAGGACGCCTGGGATTAAACTACAAGCTGGAGCTTTTTTAACAGATCATTAGACATATGAACTTAGCAGACAGATGGTTTCACCAAGCCTCACTGGTATGTACAGCAGGACATCGAGGCTGTACCGCAAGCTGTTTCAGTCATTTTGTTCACTTGCTCGATAGACAGGGGTTAACAGCAGGAGACACAATCAGCTGGATGTGAGCAGCTTAAACTTCGTGAGAGTCATGCTGTGATTTACTGTGGATCTTTAAAAACTGGATCTTAAAATCTATTGCAAGGATGAATTTGTGTCTGACTCAAAGGCGGCTTTTGACTTTTACCCCCCCTGTACTTGCTAACAAACAGGGAGACCGGGGATACATAGCAACATAGATGTGGGAATATCTCTTGGTGAAGGTACTGTGATTTCAAATTTCAATATGACTGAATGTGATAAATATTCTGACAGTAAAGTCGTGTCCACATTTCATAATGTAATTACATCCATGGCTGAGCCAGCTCCAGCTCCTAAGGTGTCTTACCACATGGCAGGGACCAGGCCAGGGCCATGAGGAGGTCCCCGAGGTAATTGGGATGACGAACGAGACCCCACCAGCCGGACACCAGCAGGCGCTTCCCTGTTGCCGTGGCGATGGTCTCCAGCCCTGCGAGGACGGTCGGAGAAAGCAGAGTAAATTTTACAAATCACAGCTTTACATCTCCGTTCTGATCCTGGCAGGAAATGCATGAGCTGAGGTACATTACGGGGAATGAGATGTGAAAGAGGATATTTGAGTGCATTTGTACTGAATCAGAGGCGGTGACAGTGTTTGGGACAAAAGTGTGAAAAAGTGACTAACTCGCAACACTTGGATGAGCGGGGTCTCGTCTGAATTGGTTCTTCTGCGAGTTGGATTTTCTGAAGATGTAATATCCAACACCTGAGGGCAAAGAGAGAATGTGCTTCAGCCACGCTGAGCTTTAAACGGAGGAGCTTTCGGCCTGATGTAAAAAGATGATCACCGTTCAGTGCAACTATCAGTGCAGCCTGGAGTGACGTCAGAGCCTGCGGGTGCACGACCAGGAAGGCCGCCTGCAGACCGTACGTGAAGGGAACCCAGGCCAGGTCGCCGAACACCAGCATGAAGCCAAAACCGTCGTGCACGATGTCCATGGTGGTCAGAACAGCTTCCTGTTGCAGCACAGTGCGTCAAAGATTAAACAGTTAAGAGTAGAAAACTGGAGTGCCGCCGCCGCCGCCGCCGTCCTCACCTCATTCCACAGAGCGTCTGCCACGTACAGGAGCTGGAAACTGTTGACCAGGATCATGGCGAGCGACGGGGAACCTCGCAGCTCCACCTCCTTCATCAGCATGCCCAGGTTTATGACCACCTGCCGGGAAGAAATAACTCAATGTTTCACCATCCGTATGCCAAGATAACATAGATGTGTATGCTGGCGACCTGTCTGCACTCTCCTAACCTAATGTAAGCTGGTAGCCCCGCCCTCTCAGCAAAACAAACAGAAGAAGCATGTATAGAAGATTAATGAATTAACCAAGCTGCCAATTACATAGTGATTGCAATGATTAATTTCTTTGATCCAAGAAAGGTCAGAAATGGCAAAATCACACTCCTCAATTTGTCCTAAAGTTCATGCTGACATTCAGCAAAATAATAAATATTCATGGTTGTTTTCCTGTTCCTCTAATATTTTTATCAACCGTGGTTTTAGAATTATTATTATCAACACACAATACAAACTGCAATTACTTGGGGGCATTTTTTTTTTCTTTTTCTGAAAGTGGCTTTGCCTCGACACTTTCAACTTTCAATCGGCGCTCCTGTTTGAGTTAAATTGAATGTGCCGACGCCTGAAGACTAAAAATAATTGATTTGAATGAATGGCTCAGAGGTTTGTCCTTGTTTCTTTTGATGTTTGATGTTTTGTTGATGCATTCGGTCAAGAAATAGCTGCCATTCATGTCTCTGTGAAGCCAGGCGTGGGAAACAGGTGGTCCGAGTCAGTCTGAGCCATTTCCCAAATAAGTTATTTGTTTCCCACGTTACAGGAGGAGGAATATCACTCCAACCATACAGTATTAAAAAAAAGCATATTGACCATCCATTTGTGCCACTTACATGTGGCGCAAATGCTTGGTCACAATTTGGTCCTCAGGTAGTGAGTTTAAATGTTTTCTCCACCTCACAGTGCAAGACTTGGCATTTTTATCCACGTTTTGCCATACGTGCTAATTTTTATTTTGCAAGATGTGAACTCAACTGACTTTGCATCATTTTTCTAATGTTTATTGAAGCTACAATTTTCTTCTTTGACACTAAAATTCTTTTATTTTTATGAATTTTATTAATCTTTTTTTTTATAGCAAACAAACATTAGGCTCAAAGCCACATGCCGTCAGGCTGAGTTTGTAAAAAAAATACATAATGCAACATAGGAGAATTTTTCTAGACATTTCATTGTATTTCACACCAGAAGGTTTCATAAAAATTGGCTTTATGTTCACATTGTAGTAATTTTCTGTAGTGAGTGATGGGTTGATCAAAAATGGCAATATTTTCTCATTATGTATACTCTGTGCCACGACAGAGAAAAACTTTGAAGTTTCAATTGTAAGGTTATTATGGCACAATTTACCACTCCAGATTAAATTGGCCTGCACATTTCCCCTGAACTACAATGCGTTTGCCAACACTGGTATAGGAGAAAGGAAAACTGAAAAATATTTGTTTTATCGAATTTCTTAGGATTCTTCAAGATTTCATGTGCACTTACAGATTGCTGATGAAGAATACCAATTCAAATTTATCAATGCGCACAACCTGATATTACCTTTGAATAAAAACAAAACATTGTTTTGCACACTAACAAATCTGACAACACAGATCCATCAACATCTGAATCAATAATGCACATGGAGACATATTTTACAGCAGGAAACGTCCTGGAGCTCTTCAATACAAAGCAGAATCATAGACAGAAACATTGGGAGTTGTGATGCTTTACACCGAGCAGTTGATTCATGCACGGTAGTAGCTGTAGCCTTTTCATGCTATTGTTTTTGACATCAATTGTGAAATGCTGAATGTTCGCAGAAAGTGGTTTGAGCATTCAGCAGGAAATGAAAATAACCCACACACTGTCTGTAGCCAGTTGGTGGAAGCTTCTTCTGAGCTCTCCTACGCACATGGCTTTAAAAATGCTCAGATGTGCAAAGGTTTCTCTGTTTTGTACTGTAAACACAAAGGAGCGAAAAAGACTCATTACGTGGAGGTTTTACGTACAGCTCAGTTTTTTTTTGTTTGTTTTTTTTTCAAATCAGGTGAAATGTTGTTTTCTATGAGTGGTGAAAGCAGACATGAAGTAGCCCTTATTTGTAAATCGCACTGGGAAATGTATATATAGTCTTTTTTCTGTCTGATGAGTCAGACACAGAAAACGACGTGCACTCCTGTCCTTCCAACAAATCTCTCACTGTGTCAGGTCTTCAGGGAGAAAAGTTTGACTGGCAGGCGATCAGGCTGCAAATTAATGTCGGATCAGAGGAGAGCAACGTCGCCACCTGTTGGTTGAATAGAGTCCCCTCAAAAAAGACTCTTACCATCACTGGTAATTAACTTGGTGGACACATCTGCATGCTTCCACATCAGTCACAATAGATTTATACATGTCAGCTTTGAAAAAAAAAAAAAAAGGCAATTACAGTAGACACCGCTGTCAATGTGGAAAATACAGATACAGAAAGACTCTTGAATTATGTGTGTCAGAGGATTTGTAATTTACAAGGTTTGATCAATGTCTTTGTGCTTGTTTAGAGGAACTGACAGCTATATAAGTGTTCCCACTCAAATCTGTGTCTACATTTCTCTCACAGTAATGAGTTCACTGTGGACAACATTTAGTTTTCAGAGCTTGAATGTAGAAATCCGTCCTCACATTGAGTTTCTGGAGGGGGAAGGTTTTTCTAGCGTGTTTACGGGTGATGTGCATCAAGAGCAATGACGTCCTAACAAGTTTCTAAGCTAACCCTGCATCGATATTCAACTTACAAAACAAAAATGTGAAAACTAGAAATGCTGTAATGAGAAATTACATTTATTTTTAATGATTTGAATATCACTTTTTGTGTTTCTGTCAAAAAAATTATATGAAAAATAGCCATTTCACTTGCAGATGGTGGTGGTTGCTTTTTTTTAATTGCCAAAATCGCATTTATATTTAGTTTAAAACTCTTCAGTTCAATAGCGTCAAACCGTTTGTTGCTTGTCAGAACAGTGTTCACACTTCAACAAACCTGTGGCTGTCCTCTTTGTGCACTGAATAATAAAAAAGCAGCACAGATGATTAAACTTTTACCCAATGTTCATTCTCGCAGGTCAACTCACCCAGCCAATCAGACCTGGCCTGAGTTCACAAAAGTATTTCAGGTCAAAGTTTCCAATGCGGGGGTTAAGCTCCCGGCCGATGAAGAAGTCATACAGGGGATATCCTACACAGAAAAACAAAAACAAAATGTTTTTTTAAAACCGCCCATTGAGACAATTTTACTGCAAGTATATTTCTGTACTTTCTGAATCAGCAGATATTTGTCAAAACACTCAAGTCGACACCTCTCATAATGAAAAGACACACTCATTAGTTAACACTTGATCGCAAAATACAGAATTCTAGAAACAATGTCTTCTTTTAGCTATTCATTTGCTTTCTTTCCTCCAGATCATGCTCTGCCTGCATGTGATTTCATGGCATGGCTGTAAAAACAACACATTGTTGAAGCGTCTTTGCACACTGTGATAAAAGTAATCTCCACTGAATCTGAATCACAGCGCTGGCTGCTTTCTGCCTTCACATACAGCAGAGCAAAAAAAAGGAGCTGCTCCAGCAGGTCAGCTCCCTTCAAAGTGAGCGTTCACTGGATGCCCGGTGCCTGCGAGCTCCTGTAGAGCTCGGCTCTCAGATATTTACCCACAGGAACGTCAAAATCTTCAGGCGAGCCATAAAAACGACGAATGCAGTAGCTGTTTTAAAAAACAGTATTTTAAGGCTGATTCTTCTTATGCTGGTGAACTTTAACTCCTCACCCGTGTTGCCCCCCACAGCGAGAGCATGGGGAGGAGCCCAGAAGGAGCGAATGTAGAGGTAGACGGAGAGCAGGAAGGACACCGCGATGGCGCACACTGCTAGAGGCAAAAGTAGCTCAAACAGATACCCCAGAGGAGCCCCGAGCCCCAGGAACAGCAGCAGCAGCACACCAGTGATGCAGAGGCCATGAAAACCTGAGGGACGGAAACATACAAAACTAAACGGTGGAGCCTGGAGGAGAGAGATACGCAGCCTGACGGAGGTCGGCAGGAGAAACTAACCGGCAAAAGTTGGAATAGTTGGATAACGTGTGTCGGTGGAGTGAACTTCAGCTCAATGTCAGAACAGAGAGAGGCTAAACGCAGCTTGTGGAACGTTAAAAGGAAACAAAGAGTAAAGAATGCTGTTATAGTTGATGGTACAATTGTGAACAAAGTAAAGAAAAACTGACCTTGAACACCCATCGCAGCTTTAAAACCCCTCGAAAACCACCTAATCCCCAATCTACTGTTGACGCGAATAAAACATGCTCACTATCAACCATGACAGTACTAGAGTAGCATACATGAGCCCAATCAGTGGCAGCGAGCGTGCAGTATATGTCAGCACACCAGTGTACAAGAGAACAAAAAGTCAATAATGATGTTGTAATGAAACTCAGGTCTCTGTAAAGACAGAAAAATGTTGCAGCTAAAGGAAACTACTGCTCAGGCTCTAATGCTGAAGCATCCCTCTTCTTCTATCTGCAATATCGCTTCATTTAATTCTGGGTTTTGGGGGCTCAAGCCGATCACAGCTATAGAGCACGAGCCACTATTCAACATTCACCCCTGATAGTGACGCATAACTGTAACAAGAGCAGCAGGTCGTATTTAAAACTTTCTTCATGACAGAAAGAGTGAAGTAAAAAAAGTGAAAATAAATACAAAAAAAAACATGCAGTACCAGTAGATTATATTCAAATATTTCCGAAACGTAATTAAGCAACATTACCATTGATGGGATAATTGAGGCGAGTTCCATCCTTCAGGACTAATCCCTCAGAGACCTGCAGGTAAACGCACACGCACATGCACACCGTTAAAAGAAGAAAAAACACTTCACTATCATGAGGTGAGACAAACATCATGATCAACACAAGACTGGTCGATATCCCATCTTACAGGGTAACTTTTCCAACCGCTGGAGTGACAATGTGCTCAACAGACTCGTGCCTGTTGTGAAATCAAAGAGCATTGTGTTGTGCTGAAAGTCACATACTTGTTTATGCGTTACAAGTGTGCTTTCTTGTAGTAAATGAGAAAAAGAGAGAGAAAGCCATCACAAAAGATGTATTTTTGCAGAGAGGCGTGGGAGTAAAATCAATGGCCAAACTCTGACGACAATATCAGTGTGAGAGAAAAATGTTCCTTCATCGATCAAGGGAGGAAACCAAACAATGTCCCTTTACAATGAAGACGCATTCCTCGTCTGATGAAGGTTAACATCCAGACTCGCCCTGCAGCCTCTAAAAGTTCTGGTGTAATCAATAGTTTTCTCTATTAATGTTTTTATGTTTTTAAAACTTCTGCCTGTTTGTATTTAACATCTTAGAGAAACCAAATTTTCACACCAGCTGACTGGAAAGAATTGAAGGCAGCGTCGGTGTTGCTGTATTTTGTCATTACCTCTCATTTTCTCATGGTGCTCTTAATTCATTTCAGCAACAACACATGGACAAAAACAGTGATAAACCGTCTTATTTGTTCAGAATAATACTTTAATAGAGGGGTGTCAAACTTTTTTTGTTCAGGCCAATTTTATCTTGATGTGTGGGTGGGACCGGTACAATAATAACTATAATACAATAATAACTAAACAATTACAACTGAAAATTACTACAATCTATATATAAAGCCAATTTTGATGAAACCTTTTGCTGCACAATGCAGTGCTGCGGGTCTGGTTGGTGGCGTACCTTTCCCAATGGCGTCAGATAGAGCAGTGCGTGCAGAGCGAGCCACCCCAGCAGCAGCACGGGGGCGGCGGGGTCCCACAGCTGCTCGGTGGAGGGGATGGGAGGCGGCCACTGGAACGGGCTGGCTCCAGGAGACCGACTCACGCAGATCAGGAAAAGCACCGTCAGCGGGAGGAAGACGGGAATGCATACGGCACCTTGAGAGATGGAGACGGAGGAAAGTGAGGCGACGGGACTGGGAGTGGCGGCTCGGCCACAGAGACTCTTAACACTGCATCACATTCACAGTGGAGACGTTCAGGAGCGTCTCAAATAACCGTAGAGCTGCAAAGCAATTAAGTTGAATTAAATTAGCTGCGTCACAATCGTGTGTGTCACTTCAGGGTGGCAGGCAATGAACTCTGCAGAGAGATTAACTGTCAAAGCCCAAAATGGGTTCAAAAACAACTGAGAGGAAATAGATGATGCTCTTTTGAATCGGCGCTACACCACACACACACACAAACACACACAGGCGCATTAATCGATTATTTCTCTCACTTCACGCCTACTTGGACAAATCCGTCCTTGGAGGACGTGATGATTCTCAATTAGAGCTGTAATGAACAGTCCAGTCCTGATGGAGCTGGTGCCACGGAGCGAGTGATCTTCACTACAGCGAAGCAATCAACATGACTTCTGAAAGGCTTTACTGGATTTGCCCAGTCTTGTGAATCTCCAAGGAGAGTGCCTGGGTATGATAAATATTACAGAGGAGTAACTGTTATTTGACTCCTTTCAATTCTAGAATCTGCTTTTATACGCTATACTTCAGAGCTTCACGATAGGCTCATGTCAGTGAGAAAAATGTATCTGTTATGAATACAGTTTGCAAAGCAGAGCTGACAATGACTGAAAACTGAAATGAATTGAATGGCGGGTAAAACACACGGCCGTGACTCACCCAGGATTCCTCCGAACTCCCTCTCTGTATCATGTTTGTGTTTCAACGCTTGACTGCTTGGACTCATTATTGCTCTCCTGTGAAGACACTGACATGGACAAAACATTTCAATCACGATTAAATACAAGTCGAGGAGCGAATAAACAACGATGATTAAACCAAACAGCTTGAAGTAAAGCTGAAGTAAAAGATTAAAATGAGTATTAGTCACTCAGAGAGACTGGTAGAGATATAGTCTGGAGACACTAAGTATTATATATGAGTAAAACAGAAATAAAATGAATAATTGTATTATTATATTCCAGGCCTACCTTGGAAAGAACAGAAATAAAATATATTTTGAGCTCAGCATAATGGAAGCAAAATCATGCAGTGGTGTAAAGTAATTAAGTACAGCCTGTTGGTAATCCTACAGTACTTTGGGTATTTATCTCCTGCACTTTGCACTCCACCAGAGTCATGTAAGAGCAGCAGAGACCAACAGATGATTTAACACCGACTCAAATGTAGTCTTAAATCTCCTGTGAATGCAGGTGTGTCGACCCGTTCATGTTATTTACAATCAAATAAAGAATGAAAACATTGAATCATGTCAGAAAATGAAATTCAAGAGACAAGACTCTTCATTTGAAATACTCTATAAAGCAGAGGGGATTTCCGGGGGGTATGGAAGATGGATGAATTGGTCTTTCTTGTATTTAAGTATTATTATGAATTACTTATACTGATGGCCAAGATATAGAGTAATATTCCAACTTTTACTGACTGAAAAATGCAGAGATTGAACAAATCCAATATTCATTCAGATAAAATTGTCGAAATCACGACATAGTAGATTATAGTATTCTGCACATTGTATATACTGTATAGCCAATAAAGAAACTTTATCAGTCAATGTCCAGAACAGATTTACAAATAGAGAAGGTAAGTATAACTTAAGAGGAACTGATAGCTTCGTAACACCAAGATTTAGGACCAAATTAATGGAGCGCTGTATTTCTGTCAAAGGCGTCAACTTATGGAACAATCGAGAAATGCAAACACAGGAACTGAAATGACACACATGTCTTAGAAGTGTATTTATAACTATCATATTATTTTAAATCAAAGAAATTAAGTGGGAGTATGATCGTGTTGTCGTGAGAGAAAACCCCGACATTCTAGTCCACATCTTTGTTTTTAATGTGGGACAGATTACTACATGTATTCTTCTTTCTGCTCCCATTCACAAGTCAAGAGACATTTGTTTTGTATTGAATTGTTTTGTTTTTGTTTGTCAAAAAATACAAAAATACTGGTCATAGCACAAGTTCATAACACTCTTTGTCAGTTGACTTTATAAACACATTGAACACAACGTTTCCCTGAAGAGAATAAATGTATTTGCAGGATAAACAAAATTATGAAGGGGAGTGAACAACAGATTAACTTGAGGCTGCACTCAGCAGCAATATAAGATTTAAGAAGTAGATTAGATTTCATTAACTGATGCCACTTCAGGTGTGCTGGAGATGACCTTGGAAAGACCTTAGAAATACCTGGAGAAAACCAAACCAATACATACACTCACATCACATTCGTTGATCATTTAGGTTCACCAATCAAGCACGTTTTTTGATTGTGGGAGGAAAAAAATACTTCTGAAAGTACAAATATGGGATTCTTACCTTCACATAAACATTAAACAGTAGAGATTAGAAAGAAATAAAGTTGTGGTCAGAATAGTAAAGAAAATCCTGGATTATTTGGTAGTAATAACAACTGAACAGCTTGAAGAGAGAAAATGAATAACTCGACGTTTAGATTTAAACTTAGCTGTATGTGAACATATTGTGAGATATTTGGAATTGTGAATATATGAGTGCAGTTTCATCAGTCAGACTGAACAAAGTTCGAGTCTAAAGGCCGTTTCAGCTGAAAACACACTGGAGAGTCTCGATGCTTCTCTTGTCAATCGAGATAAATTTACACAGCAAACAGCTCTTATTCAAAGTGAGAAGCGTCTTACCGGAGCCTCGTCTGGATGTGTTAGCGGAGCCTCGTCTGGATGTTTTGCCGGAGCCTGGTGCTTGTTACCGGGAAGCAGCTTCACAGCTCCTCACCCTGGTGCATCCAACGGCCTGTTCGGGGCCACGCCCCCCCGGGCCACGTTCTTCACGCGCGGAACAGTCTCTCAGCCAATCACGTCGCTCACCGCTCATCAGAAGAGGGTGGGGCGAAGACGCTCCAACCAATTGGAAGCGTTCTCCAGGTGGCGACAGTTCACTGTGACAGATGTTGTGAAATTCACCTGAACCACGCCGAGAGCGTCATGTATTATTGATGCGGACTGACAAATATTCAACGGGATTGAGAAACAAAATGAACACGCGTTCAGAGGCGAACATTCATACACTTTAATTGCAGACAAATACAAAGAAGCAATCCAAAAGTCTGTAGGCACAGTCAATGATGGACACGTGCACAAAAAGAGGAGAATCACCCAGGTTGAAGTCAATTTCACTTAAGGATTAATTAATCAAAAGGCATTTAGAGATCGTTCTAATTGGTCAGAGAAAAAGGTCCCACCAAAGAATTTCTCATGAGATTTTAACAGGGTATATACCATTTTGTTTTTAGTGTTAACTCAAGGGCAAGCCCTTTTATGCAGGCAAAAGTTCAGTCTTTCATTAATAATCTTTCTGATTTGTAAATGAATAATACATTATTAAATCTGTCAGGATCATTCTTGATCCTGGAATCTAAATGCAGACTGACCACACTCACATTCCTCAAGGTAACAGAGGAGCAATTTGTTGTTGTAATTTGCTTTTAATCTTTTGGATTTAGCAGATGTCTCATGAATATTCATGAACACGTGTAGAATATTTCCACTGAATGAGAACACATTTAGCACCTAATATAACAGAAGCATCCGAGTTAGTTGCATGATTCCAGTGTCTGCCGTTTACTGAAACGTCTGTGCGACGCATTAACCTCTCTCGCAGATGACTTCGATCACACTCTGCTCCATCGGGGCGGGATCCAGGCAGCGGTGGGCGGAGCTCCCCACTATCTCATCCAGCAGGAAGTGCACGAGGTTCTCGTCAGAGACGAAGCGCCACAAGTACATCTGCAGGTAGTGACAGTCCACCTGGATCTGCTGCAGACCGTAACGGCCAAAGGTGCGCAGGCGGACGCACTCGAGGAATGTCTTTAAGCTGATTTTTATAATTCCCGTCATCACAGACACCTGAAAAAAAAGTGGGTAGAAACACAGCAGGGTGAAATGTGAGAGATGCTTCTTCATTCGAAAGCAGGCGGAGATCTGCTCTCACCTTGT
The DNA here is from genome assembly GCF_963422515.1 of Blennius ocellaris. Lineage (NCBI taxonomy): Eukaryota > Metazoa > Chordata > Actinopteri > Blenniiformes > Blenniidae > Blennius > Blennius ocellaris. The sequence continues at coordinate 22,488,940 of NC_137663.1, forward strand.
TGAACTCTACCGAGCTGAAGATGTCGATCCTCTCAGAAAACAGCTTGTGGATGTTGCTCAGCAGATTGGTGTCCATGGGAGCGCTGCAATTGGACAGACGAAAAAAGGAGCTCAAACTACGCCTACAAGACAAACGATAGCCGGTAGGATGAGACAGGGCTCTGCAACAACTGACCCCCTGCAGTGAAAGTGAGAGCTCCGATACAGATCAGCAGCACGTTTCTGTTCGTTAACGTTAACAACTTGAGAGCGATTCTTTTTGTTATCAAACATCAATTGTTGAGTGTTGCCAGAACACGAATTAAAGTCACCACATGCAGAATGTCTCCCGTCTCCCTGCGGTACCTCGGAGTGTAGCTGGCTGCGTAGCGGGCCTGCTGCCTGGAGCTGCTGTAGACAGAGAAGGTCCTCTTGCTGGAGTCGCTGCTGTGCGCCTTCCTCACTCCTTCTTCGTACAACAGGCCCACCTGCGGCGCAAGCAGGCTCATCAAACATGCCATCCACAAGCCATACCGATTGCACGAGGTCAAGGCAACGCTCAATGGAAAACATCTGACCTGCACATCAATGGAGGTGGTGTCCTCCACGACCCTCTTCATCACCGCACGGACATTTCTCGGCTCAATAGTGTTGACCCAGTCTCGAGTTTCTACGCTTTTCCTGAGCATTTGAGAGATAATGAGGCCCTGAACCTGTGGGGAGAGACAGAATACACCAAGAGAGGTGATGAATAAAACATCAAGGATATTGCATTCAGTGCGATGCTGGTTAATAAAGCACGTGGGTGAAGGACTTACCTTCACATAATGGTTGAGTAGTTTCTGTGCAGCCTCCCTGGCTTCAGCACATAAAGAGGTGACGGGTGTAACAGGACTGTGATGCTGAGGACGTTTAGAGAGAAGAAAACTTGTAGTGAGATAAACCTTTGAGAGGGAAAGTAGCTCTTTTTAAAGATCCACATACAAAGCAGATCAGTCTAACGTCTCTTGAGTCAACATGACATATTTGTGTAGTGAAATACCTGCGCAAGGAACTGTTCATCTGTGAGCGTGAGTATGTAGGAAATAGTCGAGGTTTCATAGTCAAGGCAGAGGCGAGACAGCAGCAATAACAGCGCTGGGGGAGTCGAACCTCCTTTGTCTCCAGCGCTCTCACAAAACTGGCGAGACGACTGGCACACAAACTTGATGAAGCTCACTACCAGACTCTCGCGTACTCCCTGGCTGCAGAATTCACCCTTCAAGGACACAGAAATAGCTGTCATTTGGCTTGCAATAAGACAGAATGTCACAAACCGAGTCCAGACTAAAATAACAACCGGGGCAGTTTCGGCAGTGGTTTAGTTTTTTTTTTTAAGACGAAAAAAGAAAAGTTGATTATTGAAAGAAAACAATTAAAACTTCACCTTAAAGTACGGCTTGTTAGAGAACGTAATGTCCTTAGCCGTGAAGAGATGCACGGACGCCAACACGGACTTAATCTGATTGAGAATGGAAGCCGACAGGGAGGAGAGGAGCTCCGGCAGGCTGTTCGGAGCGTCTCGACCGGAGGCCGGCCCCCCGAGGTGAGCCCCGCCTCCGGCCGCGGCGGCCACAGAGAGGCGGGGGGTTGCCAGGGCCTGCCTCACGTCCGTCAGGCTGTCCATGTAGAAGCTCTGAAGCGCCGAGAGGTACTGCTTCACTCGCTCCGTCGCTGCCCGCACCACAATCTCCGTGCCCCTGTTGGGCACGTCCGAGCCCGGCAACAGTTTGGTCACGGCCTGAAGTCTGCGGTGGAAGCGGTCAAGCGCGCGCACCAGTAAGGAGTTGTCGCCAACGCTCTTCTCCTCCTGTATCCTCCGCTCCACCAGCGAGAAATAGCGGGCAGCCAGATCATCCACGAAGGCTTGGAGCTTGCCGGTGGCCATTTGGGGAATGTTTTTGGATGCCAGCTCGCCGGTTTGAGCGTGGTTGATAAACAGTTCTTGATAAGATGTAATTACGAGGCATAAGCTGCTCACAAACTCGTTGCAGCCTCTGTCGATGAACTCTAGGATGTCGGTGTTGGAGGCGGGAGACGGAAGGACGCCGCTGTTGGGGGAATAATCGGTTGGAGATCCGGCAGCCACAGCGGAAGACGGCCTCGGCGCAGAGCTATCTCTCACGGCGGATGGATACGGTTTTATCTCTGCTTCCAGGCCCTGCAGGTCTGACTCCAGCCGTGACCGAGCATGGCTCAGGAATTTGTCACAGAGCTCTTCTGCTGGTTCATCCAACTGGAGAAGGAGCTCCACACACTCCGATAGGTCTTTGGCACTTGTGCCACCATCCCTGTGAAAAACAGCCTCAATGTTAGTATAAAAACATACGATAATATCAATATAGTTAAAGCACACTATGGATAATTTACTATTGATAAATGTGACAAATGTATTTCTCCTTATAATTCTTCAACAAACTGCAACAAGCCATTTCAATTGTAAATAGGGAATGTATATAGATACTAATAAAGATATCAAAAAGACAAAGTTAGTTTAAAAAAGTAAACCAGAGCGGACGAACTGAGAGGAAATCGTTTTTCTGCTCTGATTTGTTTTTTAAAAGTGTTGACGTTGAATTTGAGAGGACCGAAAGAGAAAAGATTTTTTGCATCGTCTCAAGATTATATTTTTAGAACTGAATATTTGTCACACACACAAATAATGTTTTATAGCAATATTACTGTTGACTGTCATTGTTTTTTTTTATTGTGCTGATGTAATTACATTCTGATATTTATAAAGTCCTAATCCATGCTTTTACATTTTTTTTTAATGAATTTTTTTTTAATGAATCCAGAATTTTTTGTCATCGCCTGTTAAACTGCAACACAAATTCTCACCTAAACTTCTGTCGCAGTTCCAGCGCCAGCTCGTCCATGATGGCGTGGCAGTCGTCTTGAATCCCCTTAAATGACGGCAGGTGGCTGTACTGCTGCAGGACGCAGCGGGCGCGGCGGTGGGAACTCACTGCCTGGGCGTAAGCCTGCAGCTCCAGACACTTATTTAGCCTCGCAGGAAGTTCAAATAGAAATTGCAGCTTCCTTAGCAGAGTGTGAACCCCTGATATTGAACCGGACATGATGGGGGGGGGGGGGGGGGGAGAAAAAGTAACATCATGAATCACTGATAAGACATCAAACCCAACTAAGTTCCAGTTTATGTCTCACCTGAGAGTTTTGTTATCTGCGTATGCTGGTCCTGAAGAGTTCCACTGATCCGAGCACTGAAGTCAGTGATTGCCTCCATGTTTGCAGACAGGCAGTCCATTTCATCTTCCATCTTCTTGAAATCATTCTTCATCTTTCTAATGGTGTCTGACACAAGGAAGACACAAACAACAGTTCAGTTTCCCGGGTTTAACTGATGAAACAAGAGTCGACATTTCTGCCTTCACCTGTAGCGGATATGAACTTGTTGTAGTTTTCATACACCAGCGTCTGCATGTCGCTGTCCAAAGAACGGATTTGTTTCACCATGCAGGTTTCCTGGTCCATCAGCTCTGCGAGGGAGCACTCTCTTCTCAGCTGTATTTAGACACAAATCACACAATGGTCACACAAATACTAATGACCAATACAGTTAATCATTCAGATTTCAGTGAAAGTCAATTAACCCAATGAACTCCTGCTTGTCTAGGATTTTTTGGGGTTTCCTCTCACACTCAAAAAACATGCATCCGAGGTTAATTGTGACAGTAAACTGCAATGTGTGTGTGTGTGCTCTGTGGTGGACTGGTGACCTGTCCATGCAGTGGATAGATTGGGAGCTACTGCTGACACAATACTGTTTCTGTCAATGTATAATGCTGTTAATAGTTGTGTGGTAAAAATATGCAGAAAGGAGTGCTTCTTGCACTGTTTGCATAGTTTCAACGGTATTTATAAATAAGGATCTGGACACTTATAATACAGGATCCCCTAAAAGGGGTCTGGTCAATTTCTAGGACAGTGGCTCCATACTCTAAAAGTTAGCAGTCCCATATTAACACATAGCAGTGCTAAAGAGGAACGAAAGTGACTTGACACAGTGAGCAGATGATGATGATGATGATGATCAGTGGCTGTCAGTGTTTCCACACCTTGTTCAGGTAGACCTCCGGGTCGAAATGGGGCCCATTGATGTCGCACGGATCCAGAGACTCCGGCTGCTCCACAGCCTTCCCCTCCTCGTTCATGCCGTAGTAGAGCTTCAGCATGCCGTGCACCTTCCGCCTCCTCCCGTTCTCCTCCGACACCAGGCCGTCCGCCTCTCCGTCCATACTGAAGTCCTCCGGCCAGCTGAGACGAGCCAGACGGTAAACAAAGACGAGCAGACCGAGCTCACGACGGACAGCAAGAAAACACCGCCCCTAAGCAGAAACTTCGAGTTTCGCGATGAGAAGTGAATAACTAGCTTGTATTAATAACAGTCACTTTCACAGAAAGAATCGGGATTTGACATATTCTACCGGATACAAGCGACTTGCTGGAAGCTTCAGTGCTTCCGGGTTTGGAGCCAATCAGCTGTTATGTCGTCGCACCTACGTCACAAGAGCGACGCGAGCCGTTTTGTAGTTTTTAATGAAACGAATGAAATATTTTAAAAATCACCGGAAACAATTGAATTAAGTGACCATCTGTAAAATATTGTAGGAATTGGCTGTAAAATATTCCAGGAATATAAGATTTCTGCATGTATTTTCCAGCAGGCTGGATTATTGTAACGGTGTGTTTATAGGTCTTGGTAAAAACAAAAATGTCTCAGTCAGCTGCAGCTCATCCAGAGGACTCTATTCTTTTTAATCAGATTATCTTTTATGATGTGCAAATCAAATTGTAACAATAATGTCAAATCTCCAAAAGAAGCTTACGCAAACGAATAGAAATCAATGATGAGGAAAGCTACTCAAAACAAAGTTGAACAAATTGAAAACAGGTTTCATTTTATTGGTCAAATGTTCAAAAATGTGACAAATAAGCCATACTGTATCATGGGCAATGCCTTTAGAGTGGAATATTTTGTAATTGATTCAAAAACTGTGATTACACTGAGTAAATAAATCTCAGATGCAAAAATAAACAAAAACAAACGTATCTACAAGAGTATTAACAAAAAGAATTTCTAAATATCAACAGTGTTATTCAACTTTTACATCCCTGCACACAAATGGTATCAAACAAAATGTGATATAAGACAATAAGACAACACTTTTTCCAATTATTATTACATGTAAGTTCCACTACAGGTCCGGGAAATAAGTTGGGGTGATTTCAAAACAAATCTACAACTGTGAGTGTCAAAACAGAATCTGTTATAATGCTCTAAATCAATATTATGAAAGATGTTAGATGAAATGAATATGGCTTCAGTACAGTTCGGCAGTGAGCAGTGGAGGAGTAAACACATCACCAAGTAAGAGATAATCTCTGAGGAACGGACTGTTTACTGTTTAAAAAAAAAAAAAAAAGTGTATTTGAACGGAGGCAAAAATGACCACTGGGAAGAACCACGCCACACTGTTCATCGATCGTTCAATATCCTCACTTCAGCAAGGAAAGATGAAATCTGTCATCTTGTTAATAACGTTAGAAAACAAACCATGGCGTCACCAAACCGGCCTTTCCTTTTGATAAAAAGGTGAAAGAAACAAAAAGGCACTTAAGTTTCTGCAGTGGCTGCGAGACAAGAGGTTTGAGTAGACCTAGTTCTTCATCGTCGTATACAAAGTGACTAATATCTGAAAAATGAATGTAAAAATATCTCAAAAGTTGACAAACCGCTGATGTAAAAGGTTTATAAACAAGTGTATTAGTATCATTAGTGCAGCATCATATGATGTGCAGACTGCGGGAATGCCTAATCCTACAATGTGACATGCATAGTGTACGTTTGCAACGATATGCTGGACTCCCGTAGGTCGGTTACAGACAGTAGCTGGCATACAAGCCGAAGTGTAAAAAAAAGAAAAAGTAAGCACATTCTGCAGGTTTGCATGCTGAGGAGAATACGATTCCACGCTTATGTCAAAGGTGGACAGACGTTCAAGTGGAAGGCGGTTTTATAGAGACAAGGACCCTCTTTCATGGCCGTTCAAGTGAGGTGGGATTTGTGCAGCAAAATCAGAACCTGCATATATTAGTGGCATCAGGGTAAAGTTCAGAGACACACCCAGAAGACTCGGCCAGGTCGGGCGTTAAGGTAGCACACTGGGCTGCAGCATGTCGGACAGACGTGCAGATTCAAGCAGCGTGGTTAATGGTTTTGTTCAAGGCCACATGCAAAGAGGAGTCACTGCCCACTCAAAGATACAGTATGCTATATTGTCAGTCAGAAAGATGCTAAAACAAACTCAAGGAGGACCAATCCATCGTTGCAAGTCCCCCAATAATAAGTGAACCTGCTCGCCGAACATTCCCACTTTGTCCCACAAGGTATTGCAGTGAGTCACTTTACCGTCTTTCTTACCTTCAGTACAAGAACAGAAGAAATAGAAGCATCGGATTTTCACACAACAGACAAGAAATTGGATGAGGGCTGCAGTTCAGAGGAATAGTGACTCACTGCTGCCACCCTGTGTACAAACGTGTAATTACTTATATACTGCACCTTTAAAAATGTCACCTCCAGATATGTTGATTCATGTTGCATGACATTAGGTTTATCTCATAGACTAGGAAGTTTATACCATCAATACTTTACTCTTCATTAAACATCCTAAAAACTGTACAATCGCAAGCTGACATCGAAAACATGTCAATTACAGTTGTATCTTCAAACTTATGTCTGAATAAAGAAGTGCCAATGAAATTGACGAGCCAGTTATTAGTTTTAGTGCCGGAAGATACACATATAGAGCTGCATCGGTATTCTTTTGCTAATCAGGTCTTGGTACATGGTACTAAATTTGGAAGATTGTCTTCACATATAACATGCCAACAGGATAGACCAATATGGCAGGGGAATTCCAAGGTTGACTGTTCAGTTTAGTCATAATTCAACTTTAATGAGTCCAAATCAGACCTAACATTGTGGACTTCTCCTGGCAGCATTCATTAGGACATCCAGTAAAATCTTCTGTAAATTTCAACTTTTGGATTACATTTGAACTATTCGGCTTTTGTAACTATGAAGAGCAACGAAATTCATCAAAGAGGGACGTGCTGCCTCCTTTCTCTCCATGACGACGTGACGGTTGCCGTGTCTAAATCTTAAATTCACATACTCACAAGAAACCTCCACAACACAGCCAAGGTGCGCCCATACGGATCTCGTTCTTCAATCGGTAACGGTCTGAAGAGGCGTCGCCTCCCTTTTCATGAGAAGAAGGCACTGGCATTTTGAAAAAGCAGACCAGAGAGCGTGAGCCTTCACATCGCCCCCTGAAACTGTTTGTCATGCTGACTGGAAGGAGGTGGCGGTGGCAACTTCTGCACTTACGAGGAGGAGCGACGACACAGGGACCGATTGCAACACTCTCGATGTTCAAATCCCCAATAAGGTAAAAAGAGGTAATGCAGTGCTCGTACTGCTTTGAGGTGTCACATGTTCGCTTCGTAGTGGTAAAGTCGCTGCGGGACGTGCATGCAGCAGTCACCGTTTGAGGATTTCTCTAAGGCATGTCTCAGACTTATGAAAGAAATCCATCATGGATGCAAGGCCGTCTATTGAATAGCCCATTCAATTCAACCTCGGAAGCATAACTGATAAATCACTTTGTGTTTCACATTACTGTCCTCTCTTAATATACACAACGTCAGAAGATAAATAGTCTTGCTCACACTTGCATACCTCTCACTTGGTCCTTTACATGTACATATATTAGCAGATAAACGTCTCGATTCCTTTTTTTTTGTTTGTTGTTTTTTTTTTTAAATCTCTGTAAATGTTCAGATTTGGTCTTGGAGAGGAACGGGTCCGAGCACATCAGCGACTTTAACCCTGCTCCAAACTCTCTGTCACTTGCACAGCCGAGTAGGTGGGTACAGTCGCCTGCCGTGAGAAGAACGACGCAGCTCTTTTCGGCTTTAAGCGTTTGATTTCCTTTCCTGAAACGAAAAAACCCCCCAAAACAGACAAAGAAGATAATCATTACTTTGCACAAGATGATGCCGGGACAAACGTTTCATCAGCCTCTGCAGAATTCACAGAGATTGACCCGACGGCCACAGTAAGGGACCGGCGGGACTCACCGTTGTCCACGTAGCTGATGGTGTTGAGCGAGTGGACTCGGCTGCACACGACACTCCCTTGCCTGTGCAGCATCCCGCGCCGCCCCCCTCGTCCGTTCTTCTTGTTGCCCTCTGGCCCGGCGGGCTGCGGGGACTGGTTCGCGTCGCCGTCCGTCTCGGCCACAGCTCCCCCTTCGGACGCAGACTTCAGCTCCACGCAGAACTCAATAAAGCCGCTCATCAGCTCAGCCTGAGGGGAAAGACAAAAAAAAAAACATTAGGTCTGACCGTTGTTAACTGTGTGTGAACTATAATGTACTTTTTAATGGCATCTCAGAGAACCTCTGGGTACATTAGGTTCACATTGTCATCTTTGGATTACAGCCTGGTGCGATTATGCTCCCAGCCTCTGTCATTATGTAACGCCTCTTCACCGTACAGCCGCTCAGACGGGCTCAACGAGCAGCCGTTAAGCGGGGGACATAAAAATGTGAGCACAAAGCTATTATTGATATTTTCCAGGATTTGACAACAGTATGAAGTGTTGCTCCGCCGAAGGATCAAATGAGCACAACAGCAGCACCTCATAGTGAAAAACCTTTTGAAGCAGCAGGTGCAGTGCGGCTCCCCGGAGGAGCACGTACATCCTCCCTCCTTAATGAACACACTTGAAAAGACTTCAGGGTTCAGACGGCAAGGCAACGCTTCAACGAAGACCCGGGAGATGATTTTCTTTTGATTTCACCGCTTTCTTTCTTACCTGCTTCGAGTAGATTTTCAGCAACTTGTTGACGGGGGTGCCGTCCTCCTCCCCGTCGAACTCCAGCCACAGAATGTGCGAGTCCCCCTCCTCCTCGGGGTAGCTGTGGTCCCAGGAGAGCTCGCTGAAACGCAGACCCAGCAGCACATGCTGCAGGACGGGGAAATAAAGAGGAGATCACTGCGGAGAACTCGGTGGTTATTTATACACAAACACAGTGAGACACGGAGCACGTGCTACACGTACTTCTAAAATGCAGTTTAATTCTGGTGTGGACTAAAGCAACTGCGTTTTGTCCATCTTATATACGTACGGTACGAATGCCCAATTAGGAATAGTAGCCACACAGTGGAGCACTGGTTAACACAATCTTGATTTACTACAAGTATATTTCATTTTAATCAGAAAGTTTTAAAGCCAGGTACATTTAGCCTATGAAAATTTGTTTGTTTTTGCACTGCATCAATAAAAAAAAAAAAAAAAAGAATAACTAAGGACACTCAAACTTACATATAGTCACATTTACACATAATCACATATAGCCATAAAAGTATAAGTTATAAAATTAAAAATACATGGAATAAAGCATAGTCTGTCTGCATTCAGCGACTTAAAAGAGAAAAGGCCTCCTACTCAGTGGAGGTGAGCAGTATTATCTATTATTCATCTATATGAAGGTGGCATTTAGTTTGCAGATGCATTTTGGTTCACTTGCATTAAAATAAAAATAGAGAAAAAGGGAAAATGTATGGAAACATCCTCATAAAGAACCGACCTTGATAATCCAGGGCTCACCTTCTCTTTCGCATCCATTACATACACTCCTTCTAGGCAGATCCCCACGTTCACGGCTTTGCGTTTCCCCCGCTGCAGGAGCCCCTGGGCCGGCTTGTCAATCTCTCCAAAAAAGAAACCGCACCTGTTTGTGTATTTGATGTCAGTCGGACCCTGAAAAGAGATTTTCCAACTATGTCCATAATGAGTCGAGCTGCGTAAACGCGCTCCTACCCGTAGTAAGGCAGAGTGTGACATGTGCTGAGGTACTGGTGTAGGAGCTGTGTGGGCTCGGGTGAGCTTCCTGCAGACGTGCTGATCTTCCTGTACTCGCCCAGGAGGTTCTGCTCCAGCCCGGCGTTCCTGCTCGACTTGCCCCGCAGCGTGGAGAACAGCCCTCCGCTCCCCATGACCACGTGAGCAGGCAGATAGGAGGACAGCTTTTTCTCCCTGCAGAAAACAGAAGCGTTTAGGGTTCAGAGTGTCATGATTCACGAGGTGTGTCCGCCTTTCTTTTCTTTTTCTAAATTACTGCTTTAAAACACTGTTTTCCTTTGCTCCCAGACACCCTAAACAGTTTGTCTCATGTCAAGTAGAACTTTTTGTTAAATGCCAGACGCCTGAATGTTTTTCACATTATGAGAAAGCAATAAAAAAATGTTGTCGAGTTCAGATTTATTGATAATGTACTATCATGCAAACAGGCTTAAATAGATGACGTAAACATAACATTCAAACACATGTACAACAGTATAACCTAACAAGTACAAAGTATCTTTAGAAATATCTGACCACATGTAAACCAGGCAGCCTGTCATGTCTGCCAGTGAGGACCTACAGTAAAATGTATTGTGTTATAACACAGTGCTGCACAGACTCTGTAAAGTATCTTTAACTTTTTATTACTTCACTCTCAGCAGCAGTTCAAATAACATTCTGCAGAAAAAGAAAAAGGCACATTTCCCAAACGAGAGGCTCTTCTGACAAATGTCCTTTTGTGCATTCCTGGTCTCACAGACCCACAAATAATTAGAAAACACACAGTATAAGTATTATCAAGCTAAAAAAAAAAAAAAAAAAAAAAAGATCACACGAAAGCCTTCTTAACACAAAAGGACGCTGTTGACCTTTTTTTCGCAAACGCCTGTGGATTTCCATCAAATTGCGACATGTTGTGGCTGATTGTGCTGAAGCACTCAAGAGCTGCTCCCCGTCTGATGCCCTTTACAGAGCTGGATTGAGGCATGTGAGCTGGGTGGCGCTTTCTTTTCTCGCTCTCGTTTTTTTTTTTTTAAAGTGCTAACATTTTTCCGGTACATTAAGCTGCAGTGAGGCTTTTTTTTTTTGGTGTTTTTTTTTTGTTCCCCCCTCAACACTTCACAAAATGATGGACAGCAGAATCACAAAGTACTTCTCCATTTTTAGCTGTGGCGGGGTCACGAGAACACTTCAGCCACTGCTGGAGTCACGAAACAGAAAGACGAAGAGGATCGTGCAGAGATAAACCTGGACTTATTTTTATCATCTAAAAGTGAGCGTTACTATTCCAAAGAAATGTCAAACAACTGATTAATTTTTTATATCAGCGTATGTGTGTATATTTATTACATAATGACATTTAACTCATTTATTCAAATGAGTAATGTAAAGTTTTCGGAAATGCATTTACAACATGTTTTCACAGACTGGTTGGTGCCTCTGTCAGTTAGCAAGGAAGCTAAATTCAGCAGGCTATGGGGATAATGAGACACACCTGAATCGTCACCATTATCATCTGTGTAAACTTACCTTACGGAGGTGGTGAACTGTTGGTTGTCCAGAGCCGTTCCCTCTTCAAGAGCAACAGTCATGGCTCCCAGACCGTTCCAGTGCTCGGGGTCACAGGGGTACCGCCCCGCGAGGATGTTATTCCGGGCCTCCTCGTAAAGGAGCCGCAACACTCCCTCGTCATCGATCTGCTCAGGAGACAGACGGTGACAATAACCGACCAACAACTCACAGATTATAGCAATCTTATAAAATGTTGACAACCTGTGACTGAGACTTTACAAAGTTTGGTTTAAACTGAACTGTACATCACCTACCTCCACCCCAAGTGTGATCAGGATATGTTTTATTATTCTTTTCCAACAATCCAGAATCAGGAATCTTGTTGTTTTTTTTATACCCTGTAGTTTGTACAGGGTATGTAGTATTTATGTGAAGGGGAAAAGCTCAGTATGGATGTAGACGGAGAATGTGGACGTAGTCCAGACATTTCCCCTCCATGGGAATCTACAAACTTTTATTTTGATGCAGCACTGGGAAGCTCATTTTCAGCTGCATTTCTATTGGCTGCTCACAGCTTCGGCTGATGGCTGCGTTCACGCTGTGCAATGTAGTGAGACTGCAGCCATAAATCTCAGGCCATCCACGACAATCTGTCTCCCTTTCTGACATAAAACCAGATGATTTTAAACCACAAAGATACTCTCATCATGATTTCTTTTCCTTTGTCTAAAACTGCCATAATTATAGAGTAAATATGAGCCTTTAGTAATTTTTTCTAGCTCAATTGACTTGGATTTGATTTAATGACTGTATTTGAAACATCAACAATGTTCAGTCTATTCTTTAATATATTTCATTTGCAGCTGCGTGCCAACCACTTTATAATGGGTTTTTATAAAAGGACTTTCACCAGATTGCAGATCCCCTGTGAAGCCAGCAAATCACCGAATCTCACTTTCAAAAAGCTCTCATTATAAACAATGCTCTCTCTCCTGACTTTCAAAGTCCTCATGAGAAGTACTCTGTGCTTTGTGAGTCAGCAGCTTTCCAAACATTGGACCCTTGATACCCGGTGATGGATTATGCTGTCTTCATAATTCACTCATTTGTAGGATTAATGAATGCCCCTGCAGATCTAATAATACCTGCAGCTCTTTGGACTTGGGATAAAACACGTTGCGTCGGTACTGGAGACACGGTTCATCTGAGGAAAAAGCAGAGTGCAATGATGATACATTAGTGTCTGTGTTTTTCAGTCCCATCGTCCAAAGTGGATGAATGTGGGTAGAGAGAGACAACTGGAGTGTCCTCCAACACACCGCGTTCGGGCTTTCAGTCCTGCTTGTTATGTGGACTCGACTCCACAACAACAGCAAAAAAAACACACAACATCTTAAGTGATTATACTTGACCTCTGGGATACATTTTTGTTTAATTGGGAGTATGTTGTCCACAGGTCACAGTGTCTTTGACGCCGTTGGAAGAATGTGGGTGTTTCACAAGCAAAATTATAGAGAAAAGAAAAGAACATGATGCCAGACTGTGAGTCAGCGTCTCACACCTCCTTTCCAACTTCTTACTAATGTGTCCTGGCTTTCAAAATCTACAAAACGATAATCTTATATAATAGATATAATATATAATATTCAACCTGAGTCACAGCAAGAATAATGTTGGTAATGATTTCTGATTTGATAAGTGTTTTAATGGTATTTAATCTTCTGATGTGATACTGTTTCTATCAGACGTCTGACCAATCACTTGATCAATTAAACACATTCTGGCATTAAAGGTGTTTTCACTGATATTTATTATATGTATTTGATTTTAATGCTGTGGTAAGGATTATGGAAGAAAAAACTGTTTGTGAAGGTTTTAATAAAGACTTGCAGTTGACCGTCATCCATAAATCATTCCATAGCTTTATTAGATTATAATCCACCATCGGATGAGAATAAAAGCCTCACTGATGCATGTTTGTTTTGTTTTGGATTGCTTCAGTGATGAAAAAAGATTCAGAAAGAGGTTACATATTTCTTAGCAGGGAAATATTCACTATGATACAGTGAAGTAGCTTGGGTCGTTCCATTTTTTTCATATTTAAATTATTTTTTTTGCTTATTATACTGTATTGCTGCATCTGTATTCTGAAACATAACAGAAAACTGAAACTAAGAATTAATGTGTCTGTGTCCAGAGAGTTAGAATGAAATACATGCTGAAAATCACCAGCAGCACTGTAAATGACAAATGGCCATCTGACATTTCCTAGTAAACCAACAGCAATGTTATCACAAATATAATCATAACACTGGCAATTGCTTTTACGTAACTGTCGGACTTTATAAGGAAATATTCCAAACACACCCAAAGGCACATTTCGGCCTTATTTAACTCAACTGTATAACTGTAGGTTTCATCAGCGGTTGACGTAATAAATACTCGAGTCACACCATCCTTGTATTTCATGTTTTAATTTCACTTTTAAGCTGTAATTTGACATAAGCCAAGACGGGCTTCTCTTTTCACAGCCTTGCCTGGAAGAAGTGAATACAGAAGAATGATTGGCACTAAAGTGGAGTCTTAACGGTGCACGGTAACTCAGCGTCATCCAGGCTAATCTCTCACCTTGTGAAATGTCTTCCTCTGAAGCTTCAGTGAAGCGATACAGCAGGTCCTGCCACTGTCGGCACAACTTGTACGGCTGATGCCTCGCTTTCAGCTGCAGCTCTAAGAAAAAAAACAGCAATACATTTACATGTGCTATTTATTTTGTGCATCAGGGCTGTAGGAGATTAAGTAAACATGTGATGTGCAAGAATGTCCAGCTTTGTGATTACAATAATACTATCCAATCCAGAAATGAAAACGCTGTGTTCTTCATAATCTTTTGTCATTTTCCTGTTCAGGGGTCAGTTTCATCAATTTCTTTAAATCCTGCATGTCCTCCCTCACTGCATCTGCTCACCGGCCTTCTTCTTCTCGGTCACTAATGCTGCACTGCCATGACACTTCAACGACTAGACTAAACATGTACTCAAGTACATGATGTGAATGTCGATCTGTTCTGGGATATGTACTTCTAAATGATACTTCCTTTCTTTTTCTGCAAATCTCAAAGTGGGCTGCATTTCATTTATCATCATGTCCAGTCACAGTCATTCAGAAGGAGAGGAATTGTTGACCTTTTCGTCAGATTTTATAGTCACTTTTCCTTTACGTTTGTGCTTTTGTGCCTCTGACGTGTGTCTGTTGCCACTAGGTTTAATGTTAAATAACTCAAATGAGTTATGATCTGGTTTCTGAGGTTTTACTTCAAAATTGACTGGTAATAACTATGCCTTTTGTGTTCCTGTTTCGATCTCATCTGCACAGCTTCTGTCTCGAAACTCTAGAGACTCGCTGAAACTGCAAATAGTAGCTCTTCTCCCAGACTTTTCTCGCCCACATTTTGACTCCTTCCTGCCATTGTGACATTCGCTAAGCTCTCGCTCCATGGATTTTGTGACCTCAGCCACTCCGATCTATATAGAAACAGGCATCAGGGCGTCATCCGATTGGCCGAGCATGAACAGAGTAGCACAATTCAGTACTTTGCAATATCTATATTGGACACTTTGACATCACGATGGCCAGAAATGATGATATATTGTTCAGACATATTATGAAACAAGTGGTGTTTCACTTGATGAGCAATGTTCTCACCGAGCAGTGGGGAAGAGAGCCAGAAGGCAAAAGCATCCTGAGCAGAGTCAGGGATATGAAGGGCCTCTCGAACGCTGCGACCGAGCTCCTGCACCGTCACGCTGCCCAGCCCCTCCACGGATAAGTGCACTGCGCTGTCTCCAAACAAGTACACAAGCACGTCCTGAGCTGTGGGAAACAAAAACAATGTCACTCTATATGGTACCAAGTGAAAGAGCACGGCAAAGAAAGGGGTTGTTGAAACGTACGACGGGAAAGTGTTGCAGAGGAAGCAACGCTTCCTCTTTGTGAGTGGTCGTCCGATGAGTCTGGAGGAAAACTGTAATCGTCTCCTTCCATTTCTAATTTGAAACACAAAGAAGAAAGCTGAATCAGTCAACACATCAGCGGGTGTGAGCACAGCAACATCCTGGACAGACAGAATGAGATGGTAAAATCTAATGAGGGAGAGAATAAAACATCCAGAATAGAGTGAGCTGGAATATGATACTTACCCTTTAAGAGATAGTTGCCAGGTTTGCAGCTCCCACATAAATGCTAAACGTGCAACTGGGAGATCTGGTTTGTAATTCCCTTCAGGCAATACTTAACTGTGCTTAAACCTCCTACACTAAGGTGATCAAAGTTTTCTTTGTCCAGACATGTTCTCCATTCACGTCCTATATGGGACTTTATTGTTAATCCATAGGGAAGCCTGATTTCTATCGTTTCTACAGTACTCTGTAGCATGTGATGCAAGATGAGTATAGTTGGGAGGATTCTTTTATTTATTGTGAAGCTAGGCCTAGTGTCCTTCTTTTATTTGTTTTTGAGAGACAAAACATGGAAGTGTTCTAACCTGAACTGGGTGATTTGTGACTTAGGTCCCACAAAGATCATGATGATTGACATACAATGCAGTCTGTCAGCTTGCAACTTTAACTGCTTGATTCATTACTGAGAAAAACAACAAATCATTCAAATCTGTCCAATCTAAAGGTTGTTGACTGCACTAAGAATGACGTGTTTAGCCATAATCCAGAACAAACGTTTCAAGACGTGTGGAAAAACTGGTATTGATCAAGGTTGCACAGTCATCAAGCACACTAGTTCCAGGTTATCTGCAGCTGAGGAGAGCAACCAAACATATATAGCCAGCAATAATAGGAATTACATTCAAGGAAAAGACAGACATGAAATATGTGTGGGATTACATGAAGAAAGAAGAAGACAAAACAATCAAACCCTTCCGTAAAGAGGTTGTGTGTGTACTGAGAAGTCCTAGTCACACAAAATAAGGAAAACAAATCAAATAATGGAGAGACACCAGTAAGCAATCTTACATTGCAGCATAACCATAACAGTCTACAAACAAACAAAAAAATGTGTCTACAATCAGTTGACTGACATACATTATGTTTGAGTCAAATTATTGCGAATATCCACTGTTTATCAAGTCCTACATAAAAATATATTTTGGACCTGGGATGCTGGCTGCTTCTCAGACTCTGGAAAATATTTGTAAACAAAATGTATAGCTAGTATGATAATTGGCAGACAGACCAGTGATGAAAACAAACAGCAGCTTACCCACTGCCAAGTGACCCTCTTTAAGAGTAAACAGACATTAGCAGCAGAAGGAAGTGAACATTACACTTTCCTCAGTCATGTTTTGATGTAGTTCTGGATTCAATGCGACCCAGAAGGAAAGATCCTGTACAATCACACCTTCTGAGAGTAAACCTGGTCTCACCCTGCTGAACTTCAGGCGCTTGTCAAAGCCACTGTGAGGAAATGTGACAGGGTATTTATTCAGGGAACAACCAGACCGAATCGTCTCAGGGCCCGTGGGGCGGTCATGAGTCGTCTCCCACAGATTGTTGTCCTTTAGGTGTCCAGACACAACAAGCAGCGGACACACTATCCTGGGCAACACGTCAATTCAATTAGCCGACGCTAGCTGCCCCCTCCTTCTCAGTGGAAATCTTGCTCGCGCCAAACGTCACTGGGGGTATTTTTAGACACATAAATACATATTATTTATCAGCTTGATGGAAACTATTTATTCGCCCACTTGTGCTCCCTCCTCCCCCGTTAGCTAACTTTCGGTGTTTTGTTCAACGGTCCGATACACTGTCGCACAGAAGAAAACCACAACTTAAGGAAACAATATATCATATTCACCTAATTGTCGCTTCTCGGCCGCTTCCCTCCACTTGCCACGGCACCTCTAGATATGATAAATGAGTAAATAGAGTAAGAAAGCGGATCAACAGTACTGTGTTATCTCCCTGACTACAGCTAGCCAGCGCTCGACTAGCTTTCCGGGCAGCTGCAACAGTTACCGTGTGTGCGGCGCCGGATGATCCGAGTCCTGTTAATCACTCGTCTTTCGTGGGTGTGACAGTCTTTCTGGAAGATATCGAAACGTCACAAAAGACGCTTTCTTCAATACAACAATTATAAATGCATACCAAAACTATTACTACGAGATTCTTGAGATGTAATAATTCAAAATTTGTTTTAGCCTTCATACTGAAGACGATTCACTTCCATCTGGATAAAAAAGATCCAATCCCCAAAACGACTCGAAAAAAGTATTCATACGTCAGTGAGCGCGTAAACATATCACGTGATTTTGACGTAGATCCAGCTGGAATTTCGACTCTTAAAGAAACATGAGCTAAAAAAAAATTCTAATGAGATGAGAAAAATATATACAGCCCATCCATTTAAAAATGATGACTGTCAAACCGTTACACGTATGTACTTTGTGTAAAATCTCTCAAGTAATAATGCTTCAATTTAATAAATGTATTTATTGAAAACTCCTTTAGTAAATAAGTCAAGTCTTTTGTCAATGAAGCATTAATACATCAAAGCTAAAATAAAAATAAAAAATAAAAAAACGCACATCCATTGATACTATTAATACTATTGATTTAGTATTAAAATATTCAAGTAAGATAACTAGTCTTTTTCATGTCTTTCCAAAAGCTGATCATCCCCGAGTTTATGTAACAAGTCATTGCACATATATTTATTCACAATAGGGTTTTCAAAGTGTGGGAGGACAAATCCCCTCTCGCTTCAACAACAATGTGCCCCCAGAACTCTCAGATTGCACAAGCTTAGTAGTAATGTTTGGCTGAATGCTCTTCCTTACCTCTTCATATGGTTTCTGCTCCTGTTCAAACAATTAATTATATGATTTTATACAAAATTTAGTAATGTAAACTTGGGTAAAATCTTCCCACTGACCACAAAGTCTTTCATGAAGTCCACCCGGTGTCATGCATGGGAAGCTCATCCCACACGTTGAAAACTTCTATTCTCCTCAAAACAGATTACAGCCAAAGCTAAAATATTAGTAATAATATAATTAGTTGAGCTGAGAGAAATACAGTAAACCCTCATGGAAACAGAATTTATTGCACATACACCATTACATTGCACAGTCTGTGTACCTCCTCTATTCTAAGCGTTCATCAAAACATTTCTTAACACGCAGCCATTTGCAAGTATTGTTTATCCACTGATATGTCACTTTTCAATGACAAAACTGAATGTTTTTCAAAGTGCAGTGACCAAAGTTTAAAGAAATAAAGGAGTCCATGAGAAACTGAAGAACATTGACATTGTCCACTTAATTAAATCAGAAAATGTCACCACTTTGGACTGTGGTGGCATTTTTATGATGCTATCTCAGTTTAATAATCTTTGGAAGCACATTTCTCTCTGCAGCGCTCATCCACCGGATGCAGGTGTATAACTGCAGGAGCAGCAGGTTGCGTATTAACCAATGTGATTAGCAGCTTTATCAAAAGGGGTCACAGCAGAGGACATACTTGATGGCTTTCACTGCATTACTGACATCGATTAATCAATCTTCTTAATCCGATTCCTTTCACTGACTCGGAGAGGAGAGGCAAGGAGAAAGATGCGTCCCGGAGCACCTGTTTTTGGAGGGACATATATGAAGTGTGCACCTGAACCGCACTGCGTTCACATCCAGGCAGAAAAAGGGACTCCACTCCAAGAGACGTTTTGTAACTTCAAACTTTAATAAGTCCTCAGTTCTTTTGTGCCATAGTCTTGTTGCACAGCTGAGCATTTTGCCTCGTGCCACTCTACAATCAGCATTATATCTTGGTTTTTGAAGGACCAAAACTTTGTTTTGAACACTGTCTCATCAGTTACTGTTTATCCAGGTGAATCTTTTTCTTCTTAATTTTTTTAAACGTCTGACACCGCCAAGTATTATGAGAATGCAGTGTGCATCACACTCAAAAGCAATGGAATGAGATTGTAAACAAAAATATCATCAATAACCTGGAAGGTAAAACCAATGATTACCTCAAAAGAAAAGTGCTCATTTATGATTCGTGTGAATGAAGATATAATGACAAGTACCTCAAAAACAGAAGTTAGGATGGGTTTAGCAGTGCTTTTGGGGGTGTCAGAGATATACCAACGTAAAATCAAATGTAAAAGTTGAGTATTGTATGTATATTTTTACATTAACAGACGTGGTCGTCTGAAATTTTAAAAAAATCACTAACCCTAAATTTATGAAATTAATAGAAATGTATCATTTGTGTTCACTTCTTAAATTGAAATCATGCATTAGTTGCCCTCTTTGTGTAAAAATTATTTACATGTAAGTTCATTTGTCGAGGTTTTATGCGGGGGTGGTGGCTGCTCCTTCAGGACTTCCCTCCCCCACGCCGTTTTTAATCAGGAGAAACTTCAGCAAGGGGTCGAGGTACTCCATGATGGTCTCTTTCACGCCTTTCTCCAGCAGGTAGCCCTCAGTCTCGATCTCTGTGTTCTCCTTCCCTGCCACGGCCTCCATGGCGGTCTGGAGGAACCGCAAGCTCACCAGCACGGAGCCCTGAGAAAGAGGAAGGTGGAGTGTGATGAAGGTGCCTGATGGGTAAATGTGGTTTCCAGACAGGGACCACTAAAAGTAAAGTTATGGGTATTCTCGAAACATAACAAGTGAATGAGAGATTAATAGATTTAAGAATCAGATAACCAAAGTAAAGGATGTTCAATGTCTCGTTTCATGATCAGAGACTATCCATCTCCCGAAAATCAACATGTCGCCACCATTTCTGTCTGAAATCAACATAAAACCTCATGCTCTACCTGCAAGATGAAGATCGACAGGACTCCAGCGCCAATGGTGTTCATCAGGCCCATGTAGTAGTGGACCAGGGCCTCTCGGCAGCCGTGGAGGTAAATGTTGAGCTCCTCCGTTTGGTAGTCGTAGTTATAGTGAGCGGAGTTGTTGGTGAGCTGATACTGGATGCACGGTCTGGGAGAGCTGGGGTTACAACAGCTGAACGGGACTCCATCCACCAAGTAGCGGCCGTCCACGTTGCTCTTGATGCGGCTGAAGAAAAACAAGTGGAAAATCACTCGCGGGGGGTTTCGAAATGAATTTCCGAGAGAAACTGTGAAATGTCCATCCACTTACTCTTTCACTTCTTTAGAGTTGAAATCCAGGTAGCGGTTGCTGATCCACTGCACCTCGAACCAGTCCCTGAAGTCGTTGTTTCCACAGCACTGGAAATCCATCTGCAGGCGGTCGATGTTCTGCTTCTGGAAGCAGCGGCCCGGGGTGTCGGTGTCCTTGTAGAAGCGGATGCCGTTCCTCAGCCCGGCCTTGAGGGAAGACTCCAGACTCCCTTTCATCGCGTAGCTCATGATGACCGCCAACAGCATGAGGACGGTGAAGAAGCAGGAGACGGCGAAGTAGGGCTTCAAGAAGTTCTTCCAGCGAGGAAATCTCCCGGCGTCCAGCGCGTCCTGACAGATCTTCGACGCAAAGTAGTTGATGCCCAAGGAGGCCAGGCCAACAATCATGAGGGTGTTGGGCACAATATGTATGTCTGAGTTGTCCATTACCTAGAAGTAAGACACAAAACAGTATAAAGGCGATTAGTCACAGTTGTTTGCAGTATTACACAGTGTTGCTTTTAAAATTGAAGCACTCAATAAATATATAAAGATATATCATATTTGGAGAAAATATCATAATACTGAAGTATTCAAGCAGTTTTTAGTGCTTTCAAAACAAAATGCGTGGTTGTTGGACGTGTAGAAAATAATCACATTGAACTCTCCTGGCGTTAAATTTAAGTTTTTCAGTTTTACATTTTTACACCTCACGCATAACATCAAGATCTCAAAGAGGTGAAAAGGGACGTTTTCTGACTATTATAATAAACTAAACATGACGTCCATCACAAAACATTTGAAAAGCTCCCAGTTCAAAACAGCTGAGCTTTAACTGTGTTGCTCAGGTGAAATCACCAAAACTGTATCTCACAATGAGAAGCTGAGCACGTCTACTTAATAAGTCCAAAAAAAAAATGATCTCATAGGAAACATGTTTTAAAAAAAAAACTTTGAATTGTAAATAATCACAATGAAGATATAAGTTCGTATCGTACATGTAGTTACACTCACTTTACCAGAAATCCATCATGAAAAGCAATATGGGTTCATAGAAATGCAGCATGACTACATTTGTGCATAGATCATTTATTTTTTAAGTTTTATTTGATGTAAATGGTCAAACTGTCAGATAATTTCCACCAGAAAATGAAATGCGAATAATTAAGCACAGGACATGTTGGTTTCTTGAAAATGGAAAGTTGCCCTGACAACCTTGAGGGATTAGGATGATTAAAAGTGACAGAGCTCAGTTTATGAAATGATGACTCAGGATTTAAAGTGGGTCACAGGTATATTTACTTCTTGCTGATCTACAATTAACAAGGTGGATTTCCATCCGATTATATCCTTACGAGACAGTTTGGGTCCTTTTTGATGTTTCCGCCCAAATTATTGGTGTAAATAGTTTGAAAGAGATAGTAAGAGAAGGCATCTGTCAATTTTATTGGCTCAAACTATAGTGTTTATTCAGTAGTGTGTATATGTGAGAATGTTGAATACAGTCACTTATTGTTGCATTCTGCTTTGTTTGTAATTATCACAACAAAAAAACAGTTTGAAGTTAGCAGATTTCCACCGAGTAAGTACACAGTTATCAGATATTCTTTCTGTAAATGTGAAATTATGAACACAATTTAAAAAAAAATAAATAAAAGGAAGACTTGGAGTACCTCTGCCCTCCTGCGGAGCTCCGTCTTCAGGACGCACCCCAGGGTGAAGGTCGTGGCCCCGGCGACTGTGGCACACCAGGAGAGGAGCCACAGTCCCTGGGCCAGCTTCACCCTTTTCTGGAAGGGG
Source organism: Blennius ocellaris (assembly GCF_963422515.1). Taxonomy (NCBI): domain Eukaryota; kingdom Metazoa; phylum Chordata; class Actinopteri; order Blenniiformes; family Blenniidae; genus Blennius; species Blennius ocellaris. The sequence goes on from NC_137663.1 coordinate 22,511,357, forward strand.
AACTTCATCTTCATCACCACCATGGTTGCAGCGAGGAGGTCCGAGCTGGCCGGGGGAAGAGGGGAAGGAGAGCGACGAGGTGACGAGGGGGGATGCTGTGCTGTGTCTGTGAGAGAGGACGACAGGTGAGAGGCTGGACTCCAGAGGCTTCGCCAGGGAAGTGGCAGAGGTGGAACACGACTCGGAACTCGGAAAACAGACCGAGCGGAAACAGGCAGAGCAACGTGAAAATGTATTCAAAAATGAATTGTGATTGAAGAAGGGAAAAAAAAAGTTAGCGTAGAAAGCTTTGAATAAAATCCTTTAAAAGTGACACGTCAAAAGCTTAACAGTTTGCGTGGTGCAGCTCAGATTATAAAGATATAAGTGAGTCAAATTTCACCTTATTTGGGCTCCCCAAAAGGTCCAGAAAAAAGTCCAGCTCTCCCCACCGACCACTGTGCACCTTCCAGTGTGCCACACAGTGGATTTGGCACACTGGATTTGGCAAACCTGGCCGCCGGGAGCATCTTACCACTAATTCCTACCTATCCTCTTAAACTGGGCCGCAGATCCAGGCCACTGTCTGCTCAGCACCCATCACTCATGTGAAGGGACACGCATGACAAACCAAATTGAAGCTGACAGGGGGATGAATATGATTAGTGTACAAGTTATTATTTGTTGAACTTGATCACATTAATTCAAAGCAACAATCTTCTCCAGTTTCTTCTCACAGTACAAAAACTCCATAGACAAATTGGACAAATACATTTTCTGCCAAATGATGGATTTCTATATTTCACCTTATTTGTTGAATGGAGAGTAAAAGGAAATCATTCACAACAAAATTATTTGCAACACAAGACAGCAGACTAATCACAGTGATGAAATGTTTCCCCTGACAGAATGTGCCGCGGCAGAGAGATTAAGTTGTGAATATCTGATAACACTTGTGAGGAGCTGAGAGGGATAAATATAACCGTCTGGTTCGCAGGTCCTGATCGTAATGTTGGCCTGTCTGCAGACTGTATGAATGTTTCAGGCTCAAATAGGAGATGCCATCATGTCACCTCCAGTTTTTATAAAGGTCAGAATCCTGTGAGCAGTTTTACGTAGCGCCAATGGCACTTAGGTCAACTGATAAATACTCCCATTTATAGCCCAGGATTATAAACAAAGTAGGATCTCCATGCGCTGTCCAAGAACAAATCATCTTCACTTTTCATATTTAAATTGCTTCTCAGATTAGATTGTGTTTTTCTAAGTCTAGATCATCAAGTATGCCTTTTTTATGTGCTAGATTTCTCACTGCTGCATCACACTTTATCAACATAAAATTATATTATTTTTAGTTCTTTAAAAATGTTTTGGATGTTTTTTGTTTTTTTTGGGGGGGGGGGTGGAAAAACTAAATAATCCAAAGAAAAGCAACTCAGACAGATTGATTGATTCTGTCATTTAAGCCTGTTTATGTGCACATAGCTTTGTTATTGTTGTGTTGCTGTAGCATATTAGAGCTGTCAGCACTGTGGGTTTTAGACTCATTCACCTTTTAGGTTCAGCGGAGGTTAGGAAGGGAGGGAGGAAGACGCTCTATAATCCGAATCTTAGATGAAGTTACATCAGTGAGTAGGAAGGAGAAGATGCTCTGTAATCTGGAGGTCAGTGGTTCCACAAATAAATTAATGAAGCAATGGAAGGAACAAAATAGCTGAAACAAAAAGTCTTATTTCCCATGAGGTGCTCTTTCTCCAGTAAACAGGAGCTCAGTACAACAGTAACCATTGAAAAGGCAGCTTTGACTAATGCACATAAATGAATTAGTGAGAGAGTGAGAGAGAGCGAGAGAGCGAGAGAGCGAGAGAGTGAGAGAGAGAGAGAGAGAGAGAGAGAGAGAGAGAGAGAAGCCCATGTATCGAGGACAAAAGCAATTCTTTCTGGAAATTGTTGTTTTGTGGTTCTAAATCTTTAAAAAAAAAAAAAAATCGCATTCAACCCAGAAAAACTGGATAATCAATAAAAAGTGTGTCATAAAGAACTCGAATTTGAAATATATTTTAGCCATGTTCACAAAAAACAATACAAAACAAATAACACTCAATTGTGTAATTCTTCAGCCGAAAGGGTGGAGGTTGAAGAAAAGCTTAAATATACCAACCCCGTCACAACAAAACAAGGTTCACTACATAATATCACCTAAAGAAAATTATTTAACTTATATTACTATTTATTACAATATACATTCAATATATATTTTGCACAAGTTTCATATATACAGTTTATGCATTCAAATCAAGCATATACATATGTACATACATACACATGAATGTGAGATGTAATTAATATTATATTTACAACACAAATTTCAATTAAATATAGAGTGTCAATATTTAAATTAATAAAACCTTGTATTAAGTTTATTACGTATTCATAAATTGTATCCCATTATATGCATATTATATATTGTTGCTGTCCAAGGTAAAATTTTTGCTTTTCTTTCTTATACTTACTAACGATGCAATTAAGTGAAATCATTGAAACTCATTTTTTTAATAATATTCATTATATCTTATGACAAACCCCCAAGTTCTCGTGTTTTCTTTTTGTTTGAGCAAATTCAGAACAAAGGTGGATCAGAAATAAATCAATGAAGTTTAAATGGTGCATCATTTATTAGATGTTGCTGGGAAAGTGTTACATGGATTTGTAAAGTTCATTGCATTTAATTCATTAGGTTAGTAATTATAGCAATAACCTAAAATATAGTATCACTCAAGTATTATGAATATACACATGTTCAAAGCTATTGCATAACTCTATTCGTAAATATATACTGTGCCGTGGAATTGTATGAGTAGAATTTGCCTATAAGCAACTAAAAGTGGAAACATAAGCTTTAAATAAACATTATACAAACATCACTGAACAAAACATATTCTACAGATTTAATACTCTCTTGACAGATAACAGGAAAGAAACTATAACTACATATATATATATATATATATATATATATATATATAAGACATATTCACAGTTTTTTGACGATGTTTAAAGGTACATGTTACATATTTTATTGATCCTCCAACTACACTCTAAAAATGTTAATATATATAATTGGTTAATGCGCTTATTATAAGGAACCTGTGCTGTCTGAAATATGTGTGATGAAGCTATCAAAGCATTTTCAGTGAATATTGTGGCTTGAAGTGAAAGGTCAAGTATCTTGAAAACCATAAGTCACAGCCCATTTAAAAGCAGAGAAAACAACACGCTCGTGTTGCCGTCACAGCTCTGTTCTCTCCCCTTTCAACACCTTGTCTGGAATCTCTCCTCTCCAGCCATGAACCTCAGCCGCACTCGGCTCGCCGCCCTCGTCGGACTGCGAATGACACAGGAAGTGGTTGAGGATGCGCTCCGCTGACTGCAGGCCGGCCAGGCCGCTGTCTAACTCTGACGCACCGATAACTGCGACTCTGTCGCTGCTTGTTCTCCAGTGATGAATGATCTCGTTATCTAAATCCACGACCGCTTCCACGGCGGTGTGGTGGAGGTTCATCATGGCCTCGGTGCCTCTCAGCTCTTTCTGCATGTGATGGCCGGCCAGAGGGATTTCCTCCAGGCTGGCTGACCGGATCAGGACGGTGGACCCGTGATTCGGACTCGTGGCGATCCTGTAACTTCCCTCATCCTTCATGTCTTCGGAGAGATTCTTAAAGCCAGATTGACAAGAACTACACTCGCTGTGGACGGTGAACTGCAGGTTGGGTGTCTGCAGTGGATGTGAAGAGATTTGTTTGACGTCATTTTCCTCTCCTCCCGACTCGTCTTTATCCAAATCGTCTTCCTGGTGTCTCCACACGTGCCCCCTGTTTGATCCCGTCAGTATAAACCGTGGAATGTCTTCTCCCATCTCTGACCAGTCGGACTCCTCCTCCTCTGGAACTGAGCCCAGCGGTTGCTCCTGCCCAGAAGGTTTGACCTTCTCATAGCTGTGGTTGTCCATGAACTGAGCCGGAGGGGGGGCGATGGGCAGAAAGACCTGATTGATGGCATCATGGGCCGCACTGTCTGACTGAAACTGGAAGTCGGTTTTGCGTAGCACCGAGGTGACCTACGGTGAGTAAACACAAAGTCATCAGCTGATTGCACAGCATGCAACTATTAAAAAACAAATTACATTTGAAATGCTGTATAATGTCATGACTTGTCTTATGCAACCCCAGTGGCAAAGAAGAGTCCTTACATTGAATGCTTCCACTGAGTTCCCAAACTTTGCATGAGAGAGCTGCTCAGTGAGTTCAGAAATCCGGCGGTGTAACCTGTCACGTTCTCCTTCCATATTCTGCGACTGACACAGAAAGCAACACTTTAGTATAAAAAGGCTTTTTTTTCTGGTAAAAATTATTAAAAAAAAACAAAAAACATTGAAACATATGCTCACCACTGAGTGAAGTGTTTTCTCTAGTAGGCTATTGGTCTGCTGAGTGGAACAACGGTCATTTTGTAGGCTAAAATGAGGCGGAAAAAAACAAATGTTGCATATGTACATGTTGCCGACATGAAGGTCGTCCTCGGCCACGAGTGTCTAAAATGTGCACTTTTCACCTCTTAAATCTTTCTGTGACGCTGCTGAACTCCATCCGTGTCCTCTGAAGTTCAGCCTCCAGCAGCTTCTGGCTGCTGATGAATTCCTCTCCGAGGCACTCCATCCTCACTGCCGTCTTCAGCAGACTCTGGTGCAGACCCTCATTTTGCTCCTGTAGCACCCTGATCGGCACAAAATGTCAGAAGAGAGACAAACTTAGTGTGATCTGTTCCCTTTTTTTTGTCAGAAAATGTCTTCACGATCATTTTCTGATGTAAAAAAAAAAAATCTTTGTATATCATGTGCATAGATCATACTTACATAATTCGCCCCATCTCGTTTGCTTTGTCCTGGTAAAAGGCAAAGAAACTCATGTTGATGAGAAACAATATATATTTGAAAGCTCCAAATAATAAGGTATAAAGAATAATAAGAAAAATAACATGTTCAATACAAAAGCATCTGGTCAGAATGTGAAATTGATTATCCTCTCGTGTGTGCGTAATAACTAATCTATTGTTCTGTAATGAGTAATCTACTGTCCACCCGGATCAATATCAAACAAATTAGTGGAACATTGTTACATAACCTGGCGATGAAGCACATGAAACAATAGCAGTTATGGCTTTGCCAATTGTTTCTTAATAAAAGCAGTGAAGCAGAAGATTTTTTTTTTTTTAATGAGTATTGTCTTAAAAGGGCTGCCATACTTTATGTAATGCTGCGGTGGTGAAACTGGTCTGCTCCTCATCCTGACTGGAGGGGCTGCTCGTGTCCCTGGTCCTGTGAGAGAGTGGGATCCCTGCAGAATGTCCCTTCAAATGACAGTTGTGTTCATCGAGGCCTTCGTGGTCAAGATCTTTGTTTTTGGAGTGAGACTGATGGAGGTGTGATTCTGATGTCTGATGCTCATGTTGATGAGTTGTGTTGAAATAATCACCATGCTGATGCTGGTGGCCCGGGCTGTGGTGGTCGCCATGGTGACGCTGATGAGATTCACTGTGGTGGTGTCCATGGTGGTGGACTGGACTATGGTGGTGTCCATGGACATGGCTTGGACTGTGGGGGTCTCCATGATGATGGCCAGCAGTGGGGTGGTTTTCATCGAGATCATCTGACATGTTGGGGTCTTTACGATGATGGCCTGGCTTGTGGTGGTCTTCATCATGATGGTCTGAACTGTGGTGGTCCCCATGATGGTGGCTTGGAATTTTGTGATCTCCATGATGTTGAGTAGAACCATGGTGGTCTTCATTATGATGTGGTGTGGTGTGGTGGTCTTCACGATCGTGGCCTGGACTGTGGTGCGTGGCATGATGCTGAGTAGGCTCATGGTGATGAGTATGGTCATGGTGGTCTTCAGCATGGCTTTGACCGTGATGGTCTCCATGATGGTGACCAGGACTGTGATGGTCTCCATGATGGTGACCAGGACTGTGGTGGTCATCTCCATGATGGTGACCAGGACTGTGATGGTCTCCATGATGGTGGCCTGGACTGTGGTGGTCATCTCCATGATGGTGACCAGGACTGTGATGGTCTCCATGATGGTGGCCTGGACCGTGATGGTCTCCATGATGGTGACCAGGACTGTGATGGTCTCCATGATGGTGGCCTGGACTGTGGTGGTCGTCTCCATGATGGTGACCAGGACTGTGATGGTCTCCATGATGGTGGCCTGGACTGTGGTGGTCGTCTCCATGATGGTGACCAGGACTGTGATGGTCTCCATGATGGTGACCAGGACTGTGATGGTCTCCATGATGGTGGCCTGGACTGTGGTGGTCATCTCCATGATGGTGACCAGGGCTGTGATGGTCTCCATGATGGTGACCAGGACTGTGATGGTCTCCATGATGGTGACCAGGACTGTGATGGTCTCCATGATGGTGGCCTGGACTGTGGTGGTCTCCATGATGGTGGTGTGGACTGTGGTGGTTGTCTCCATGATGGTGACCTGGACTGTGATGGTCTCCATGATGGTGACCAGGGCTGTGGTGGTCTTCTTGATGATGATGATGTGGACTGTGGTGGTCTTCATGATGGTGGCCTGGACTGTGGTGGTCTCCATGATGGTGACCTGGACTGTGGTGGTCTCCATGATGGTGACCTGGACTGTGGTGGTCTCCATGATGGTGGCCTGGACTGTGGTGGTCTCCATGATGGTGACCTGGACTGTGGTGATCTTTATGATGATGCGGTATGGTCTGATGACCTTCATGTTGATGACCTGGTCTGTGGTGCTCTCCGTGATGGTGGCCTTGACCATGGTGGTCTTTGAAATGATGGTCTGGTATGTGCTGGTCTTCATGACGATGGCCGGGATTTTTCTGGTCTCCATGTTGTTGCGTGATCGAGTGTTCGTCTTTATGATGATGAGTAGGCTTATGGCGATCAGCATGGCGATGGTGATGAACATGGGCATGGTGGTCTTCGTGGTGGTGATGATGGTGGAGATGTCCATGGTGGTCTTCATGATGATGGTGGTGGTGAGGATGGCCCTGGTGGTCTTCATGTTTATGGTGGTGATCATGCTCATGGTGGTCTTCATGATGATGGTGGTGACTATGCCCATGGTAGCTTCCATGTCGATGATGGTGAACTGCATTGTGGCATTCGCCACGGGGATACGTTGAGCTGTAGGGGTGTGCATGATGATGAGGATGATGGTCATGGTGGTGGTCGTCTCTACTATGATGGCTGGTGCAGTGATGATCTCTAGGTGGACAGGCGGGACTGGTGTGTCTGTGGTGACGACTGGGGCTGTGGCAGTCTTCATGGTGGTGATGATGGTGACTGGAGATGCGGTGGTCTCTTCTGTGATGGTGGTCATGCTTAGGAGATGGCGAATGGGAGCACAGGTGGGGAATTTCAGACCAGGAGGGACGTCTTTTTGCACAGGGAATATCAGAACAGCTTTTGGGCCTGTGATGAACACGGCGGGATGAATTTGGCGAATGGCAGCTGTGATGGTGGAAAGACTTGGAGTGAGAGAGCTGAGTGGAGTGGGAATACCTGCTTGAATGCGAATGCTTGCTTGAGATAATCGAGTCAACGCTGGCACGGCGACTTCGCTGCTGCCTGGGCGTCCCACTGCAGCTCTCCGCCTTTCTGGATCTAACTGAGGCCTGACCGGGACTGCTGGGTCTTTGGGAATGTGTCACTCCGAGAGTGGTGAGTCTCATTGGGCTGAGCACCTGCCGCGTGATCTCATTGAGGAAAGCAGAGAATTTCATTTTTTCTTTCACTAAATTTTTCCGGGCGTCACTTTTCCTCCTCTCCTGCTCAATCTCATCCTCATCTTCATGCGCGTCTCCTTCCACACGTGTCGTCAGAGCTTCCATTGATCTCGCTTTGCGGAAGCTTCCATTATTTTCCGAGCCCGTCGCAATCCTCTGTGGATTTTTCAAGGCTCTCTGTGCACTCGCACTGTGAGAGGACGTGCCTTTCTGTTTTTTCTTCTTGGGGAGCGGCCTGCTGGAGTGAACCCTATCTTGTATTAACGGAACCGTGTCGTCCCCTCCTTCTAAGTGTTGATGTTTTCCAGAAATGTCCGTACAGGACTGTGAATGTCGGGGTTTCTTCAGAGAATGTCTGCCCGCAGACTCACTGCTGCATTCAGAACTCAGGCTGGAGGAAGAGGAGGACCTCGAAGAAGAAGAAGAAGAAGAAGAAGAGAATGAGGAGGAGGAGGAGGAGGAGGAGGGGGAGGTGGAAGAAGAGGAGGAAGAAGAAGAGGATGATGATGATGATGAAGAGGAGGAGGAAGAGGAGGATGAAGAAGCGACAGTTGAGGAAATCAAGGAAGTGTCCGATTGAGAGACATGGCGGTGTTTCTGCTTGTGTGGGTAATGATGGGGCTGTGAGGTACGATCCAGGTCAGGCTGGTGTCGGTGGTTGTGGTGATGGTCACTGAAAATGCTGTCCCCTGTTGTAGAATGGGTGCTGACAAAAACAAAAACAGAAAATAAAATGAGATGAGTGTTAAAGTCAAACTGGATCACCAACAGATTAAGCTTTGCTGATTCAATCCATCCTTTACAATATCAACACAAAACTTATTACAGCATGTTTGAAGGTTGAAATTTTGGCACTCAAAGCTCGTGATCACAAAGAACAGACTCACTCATGACTATCATTGTCATCCGACTGATTCTGGTAATGAGAATGGCGGCGGCCCTGAGTTCGGTCTTGGTGCTTTATTTGTTGAGATTTTGAAGTAGTGGTCTTTCCCCGCTTGGGTTGTTTTTCCTCATGGTCACACATTTTGGACTTCTGTCCTTTGGCATTTCCGGCGTCCTGATGGGGATGTATGGATCGGAGCAATTTCTCCATCAAACCGGTGCTTGCAGCTGTGAGTCGACCTCGGAAAGTGGAAAAATATCAACACCTGCAGAGACAAAGACCTTCTTTAAGCCTTTAATGTGTCTTGGTGATTATTTTATAATATCAATAGACTTTTTTTCTAAAATAATTCAACTGCTTTAAACAAGATAATTATGTTCTTAATATAAAAAAAAAAAACAGTTCATAATGAATAAATGCTTCTTGTAGAAAGTGAAAAGCTCCTCTAATTTAGCCACATAATAACATTTATTAAAACAGAATTAAGAGAAATCAATGAAACTAGTAATACATCCCATTTAAAATTAGCTTCATCATTAATTTGTAGAGATGGAAGCCTATTGGAGTCCTGCTATATTCAAATTACCAGCAACACATTACAAACAGCTCATTTCAGAGAGGAAATAAAAAATTCAAACCAGTTCAAATAGCCACCATCTGGTCAACATCTGTACTCACGTTCTTTCACCGACGGCAGCGTTCACTGAAGGACTATGACTCTCTCTGCGTGCTGGACCTTCTAATTTAACTGGCAAGTGCATGTGAAATGCCTACACTCACGTCAATATATGCTCCAGTGCTGGCCAATGACAGAAGGGCCAGATACTTTGAACTCTATTAGCCTCAACTGTCAATGTTTGTATGTGTGAACTTCAATAATGCTGTGCCCCTCATATACTGTGAATAAAATGCAAAGGATGAGCAAAACAAGCTGCAATACATAAGTAATACAAGTATACACAAACCACTGCGGATGGCTCGTAATCTCAAATTCAAAAGATTCTACAAATATGTACTGATCCCACATGATAATGTGCAGATTAGCTATGAGGCATGAAATACTGTGATTTCATAGTGATACGTAACCGTCTCTGGATTTTGGATCAGAGCTGCCAATGCTGACTTCCAGCATTCTTTCCTGATTGTGATCATCTGTGCTTTTCTCTGTGCTACATCAGAAATAGAGAAAGCAGAGGAAAGATGTCAGAGGTGAACTCCTCTGTTAAGTGAGCCTGTATGACTGGAGGCATGGTTGTAGGTGGGTATCAGATGTCTCCCACGGGCTTCTTGTATCACTCGTGTTTTCAGAATAGTCACAAAATGCTCCCCGTATTGTCGGAAAACTTCAGAGCTCGTTTTGTTTATGTGAGAGCGAGATGATAGTTGTGCAAGGCCCAAACCAGACACAAAACACAATCCGAGATGTTTATAGTTCAGTGCAGCAATATAACCCAAATTTCAAGAAAGTTGACTTGATTCATGTATAAAACAAAATGCACTGACTGGCTTTCCCATAAACCCATATTCTATTAATAAATAAACATATAGGATGCATAAATGAACTCATATCACTAATCTGTCAAAACAAATTAGGCATCAAAAAGGTTGAGACAGACCAAAAACCTGGAGTTCACCAATCTGTAATAATGGTATCAGTGAATATGCGTAAAAAAAAGCATTTAAATAATTATTTGATATCATAATTCAAAGAATGTCAAGCAGCTCGAAGCAGATTAAAACTAAAATGGACATTTCTCTCCCAAAACTGTGAGAGACTGGATTCCTCACTTCTCTGATTATATAAAATATAGACATTTCAACCATTTCAGGATACTTACCTTTAACACTTGATATGATTTATAGATTCTACAGGGGAGGAAGTATGTGTGTGTGTGTGAGGATTACAAGTGCCTCCTGTTTTCGTTCACGTTCAACACTTTGCCCAAAGCTCTTTAGAACTGGAGTTTATACGGTTTCCACCTGAGACTGTTGTCACTCTGGTAGAGCAAAACTGTGGAACAAAAGTGTAGCGTCAAAGTGTCAAGTTATTGATCAGGATGTCCCTATTATGTCAGTGCAATGGGCAATCTAATAACTCAGAGTTACTGAGAGATACATTGAACTCCAATTGAGTGACAAAAGCAATTATGAAGCAGGATCCATGGAGAGGTTTCATTATTAAACCACTCCAGACTTGAGCCACCTCCATATGTCAAGAAATCTATCAAACAATGCAAATCGAAGATTTGTGGAGTATATAAGTGGCGGATCAACCGTCCCCAATGTAATATCGCAGCATGTGTAATTTCATCACCTCCGGCAGCTATCCATGCATCGATGCAGCCGTGGCTCAGATCCACCGACAATCAATGGCAAAGTCATGCTGCTGTGACTGCTTGGAAAACGCAATGGAAAGTTTGAGGACTCCCCACATTTTGTGCTGCTGTGGCTCTGACATCTGCACTTCAGTTGGTACGAGCGATTACATTATGCAAGCTCACACAGCCCACAATGAATGCAGATTCCATGGCGATCATGCAGCACACCGTACATATCATTGCTTTTTCTTTCACTGCATTGCCGTTGAACTACCCTGGAGTAGGAAGACATGCTACGGTAGGACTCGGAGAAAACCTGAGCACACGCAGGAAAAAAACACACAAACTTTCTACAGAAAGATAACAAACCTGTTATCACACCTAAGATACTAGAACTGAAAACCTACATTATAGGACATTTGTAGTCGCAAAATGACTTGTGTGTGTGTGTATGGAGAGTTGTATGTATCTTGATTTCTTTATATCCATTGATCGGACTTTGATGTGCTATGTAATTAAATTTTTATATGTGAAAGTCGATTTGTGAGTGTGTACTCAGATTTGTGTGTCTATAAATCTGTGCCTTTTATAATCTATATGTTTGTTTCTTTTGGATTTTCAGACTTTCGTCGATATTTCCATGTTTTGTCGGGCCTTGATGCAGCGATGTAATTCCGCTCATTGATTCAAACTTAACATAAATGTGTCTGGTCCTCTGAACGATGGATCTCAGCAGAAGCAGAAGAGCAAAGTGCACTAGTGAAACTCCAGCTGAGGTTAAAACAGAGTCTTTATAGACCTTTCTTGAAATGTATGTACATTTATGATAAGCACAAAGGAATCTGTGTACAACCGATCACAGACACACAAATATTAATCTGCACATAAAAATATCAGCATGTATGCACAATTAAAATGGCAAAAACACAACTCTGAACACAAGCTCACCACTATATTAGCCCTCTAGCATAGAAAACATCACCTTCTAATAAATTTACTGAATCGAGGGTCTCGTAACTCTTCATTATACGAGTGGCCTGATCAGGAAAATTCCACTTTTCTTCTCGTTATTTCTAAACTAACTGTGACAAACTGTTGACAAGCACAGAATACATGAATGATTCGGTGTACCAAACATAGGATTTCTGGAATTTGCTAAACTACGACAACACACCTGCTTCACAATTCTCATGATATTCTAAACACTGTGAGGGTGTGATAGGGTCCGTCTATGGTCGTTTGCTACAGGAAGATACAGAGGGATTATATCAAGATTATGTCCACCGGAGATCTCTGGTCACATGTTTGGGAAAATCTGATCATTAAATATGGATCTTTCACCTGTTCATTTATTTTTTTACTTAATAAAAACCCAAACAATTACTTATACTGACTTTTGAAATTGTTGAAATCCTTAAACGAATGTAGTACCAACATGAACATTGTGGCGCATATTGATGGGTCCTTATTAATCTTCTATACAATCTTTATCCAGACTAGAATTGCAGTTGCAGAACTGGGCATTATGCAATAGGACAGTAATTCTCTGCAGCGATCTGGAGGTAAAACACGGAGGACGCACTGTTCGAAATCCCATAACTTTATGGAGAAAAGCTATGCATGCAACAATGATGTAATAAACAGATGACACCGAGTTCACAAAGCTCCTCCACAGCGAGCAGAATCCACCACCAGAGGGAGCAGTTTGCAAAACAATGACACAGATGGATGCTGCACACAGACCACAGATAGCATATTGAAGAAGCAGGCTTCAGATCAGGATCACATCAACTTCCGCCAACAAAACAGGACGAGAGACATTTGTCTCTAGTGGGTGTCGACCAGCCACCGCAAGGATTAACTGCCTCTGCTTTAACCCCAGTGGCCCCGGCCACTGCATCTTTTGCCATTCCAGCAACACATCAGTTCAAACAGATCGACCTCAGATTGTGAACAGCCACATCCATCCTCTTGAGATATTTGTACAACTCGGGGTTGCAATCCCAGCTTTATCACATGCAGTAATCCCAGATTACAGCTTGTACAGGTCACCAGTCCATCATCCGGGGGGGAAAATAGAGAAACTCACTTTCAGAGCTACGGGCATTTTAGTGTCATCAGTTAACCGGAATCATGTTTTTGGACAAGGGGAAGACGCCGAAGAAAGCAAATGCACGCACAGGGAAAATGTGGAAACGTCTTAAAGTCAGTGGCCAAGTTCCACCCAGACTGGAACCTGGAACCCGATGGTTATGAGGCCAATAATCCAGGGCCTCGCAAACTTTATGAACAAAAGTTTTATTTACCTGGAGCAAACAAAACACATTTAACCTATACAATGAGGCAAAAGGGGCTTCTAAAGTTTCAGGAATATAGAAGTTTTTGAAACACTTATCTTGTGTTGCATTTATGAAATTACAATTACAATTTAGGATGGGAAACGTTTCATTCGATTTTCAGCTGCTTTTGTACCCGATTTTAGAGGGCTCGTCCTTCTTTTCCAGCATTTTTCAATTTTAAAATAGAACAGGAATACTTTTTTAATCTCACAGGGAAATTCCTTTAAGCCGTGCTCCAGAGTAAATGGATGATATTAACTAAAACACAGCAAACACCATTAACAGAGAGGAGTTATAGTCTTGTGGCCAGAGAGGAAGGGCATTTGAGCAATTTTATCTAATTTCTAAGCAGTTTTGCTTCAAGATTTGTTTTTTTTTATACTTTTAAGAAACTGTAATAATTTCTATAAGGGAATGTCATTTTCATAACGTTCGTCTTTTTTTTATTTTTTAAACCAAGAGCTGTCATTTTGAAAATGACTCCAATTTGTAAATAAAAATGTTTATTTAGGGATAATCTGTGCACATTTATAGTTATTCAAGTGCTTTCATGTTTATACAAAGACGTTCTGAGTTAAAAGTGTCACTGCGAAACCTTTACTTTGACCACCTCCGCTGAAATAGAAACATTGTCATTACGACATACAACAGATGTAGTGTTTTTCAAAAGGCAGTGTAGAGAGAACAAGTGGATACTTGTCCTCCTGCTTCCAGCAGCTTTCTTTTTCAAGAACACATCTTGAAACGTTGCCGCTTCATTGTAGCAAGAACATTGAGCCATAAAGAGGTCGGTACGTCAATTGTGTGAGATCTCATTCACTTGTTTCTGCATCAATATCCTGCTTCCAGCCGCTGTATGAAAACCAAGCAACGAAAGAAAAGGTTTGTTTCATGCATGCCACTAAAACGTGCAATCTATACTTTTAGGTTGCATGAAAACTTCTCCACACACAAGAGGCTCTTCAGAAATGACTCATGATAGTGTACACACCAGAATACTGCATGTCAGGAGTATTCTCATTTAATGGACAGTCAAAAATGTACATACAGTATGTATGACGAGTCTAAAAGCAAAGCACTCGATTTTAGAAGTAAAGCAGACAGTCATAAATAGCTGTGTAGTATGTGTGTGTGTGTGTGTGTGTGTGTGTGAGGGGTTTTATCGGTCACCAAATCTTCTCTGAAGGAGAACTGTGTGGTGCCACTGGAATCATAAATAGATTTATGTTTTCACCGCAAGGAGCAGATAATGTATGTTCTACATTTCTACCAGAATGACCTTTCTCAACAGTTTATTTAGTTTTTGATGAACTTGAGAAGGAAGAAAAAAAAAAAAGGTTTAATAACAAATATCGTCAAACGTAAGCTGGATCACAAATAATCACAAATATAAATACGGCCCCTCTTCACCCAAGCAACTACTGGATCCTGTGGCTGCGCGCTCTCATCCTTGGTCACTTTTAGAGTTTGTGTGTCGCTTCACTTGGTTTTTCTATTTTAAAAGACGCGTGAAGAGTCCTCACATTTTCCAACAGCCCGATTGTGAATGTATGAAACCAAATGCAGCCTCTTCAACTCGACAGCTCCCTCTGCTGGGCTAAGCGTGTATTGGAGAGTCCCGTTTCATCTCGGTCTGCACAGCTTGTTATGTTGTGTATTAATGCACAGGTAAAAAAAAAAAAAAGAGAGAGAGAAGTGATGGTCGCTTGTTTTCAGTTCTTCCCCACGCGGATGTTGGGGTTGAGAAGAGGATCTAGATTGGGGTCTGAGCCGGCCGAGGCACGTCCGAGTTTAGCCATGATGATTATCAGAGTAAAGAATCCCAAAACTCCCACCAGAAGAAGCATGAAGACCCGCTGCTTCCAGGACAGAGACGACCGCTTTCCCCCCGAGCGGTTCCTGCAGAGTCACAAACAAAGAGGACGACTGTCAGACCACCTAATCGGTCGTTTTAGATAATAACGCTGTCAAACACGAGTCTAACTTTCGCAATGGTGGCAAGAACTTCTTTTTTCTGTGAAGTCAATCATTCCCATCATCAATGGAAGTCAGTTTGTTTGAGCAAAAGTGGCGTAACACAATGTCGACACCCGCAATTTGTCGGGCCGATGTCAGCACAAAGCAAAAAAAAAAAAAAACAACGACCTTTTTTGTGGTTAAATTACATTCATGTCAGATATATACATATATAAAGCATTTTTTTATTTTTACCCCTGGTTCTAAGCTACAACTGTTTCTTGTATTTTTGTTTATTTTATATTTTGTCTTTTTCTTATCTGTTTATTTTCCTTTGTTTATTGTGAGTATTCCCTTTTGTTACAAGTATAGATATCATAAAGGACATTGAGTTTGGGAGAAATGTGCCTGTACTGTGAAGGATTGTCTGTTGTAAATTTTGGAAAATCACAATAAAATACTAATTAAAAAAAAAAAAAAAATTACATTCATGTCAAAACAGAAAAAAGCCGAAGGTTGCAGGATTCTCGCAACCGGAGAAGGGGCCGGCTTTAGCCAACAACAGTGGCAAAGAGGATTTCAAATTACCCCTACCTTCAGTTGTTATTTAATTCGTTGATCGATTTGTCCCGCAGCAGTGTCGCAATACTCACTTGAGAATGCGAGCGAACCAGCTCAGCGCAGGCCTCCGCCGGTACTTGTCGTCGTCGAAGTCAATCTGTGTGACGGAGCTGTGGGCGACATCTCGCGTGTCGTAGATCTTCCTCGGCGACGACGCTGCGGGACGACGACGACGTTTCGATGTCATACGTTTAATATTCGGTGTGTGTGTTGAACCCTCCGCACGGCGGGCTTCGCGTTTCTGTACCTGTGTGTATCGTGATTGAGTCAGAGTTGGCGGCAGTAGTGAAGTTGATGACGGCGTGCTCGGGTTTATTTGGATCTCCATTTTTATGATTCCCGCTGAAGTCGTCCTGCGTGGCGGGTGGGGCGGAGCTGGGCGGTGCACCAAGGCTGCTGTTGTAGGAGTGGCTGGGGTAAATGTTGCTTTGTTCTTGTGCTGCAGACAAAATAAAAAAGCTTAATCGTGTCGCACAATAAGGACTTTCATCGGCAGTTTAAGAAATAACTTCAACCAAACAGAAGATATGAGCAAATACACTTATGATGCAACTTTACCGTCGAACGTTGACCAGTCTCGGTAATCGGTGACATCGCTCGCTGTGGTTTCTTCAAGGCCCCCGATGGGTTCCTCGATCTGTCAGCGAAACACCAGATTTGATTACTGGAGAACATTACACCTGTCATCTCACTCATCTGCACAACAGACTCGGCATGTGGAGAAATTAAAGTTTGAAATGATCGAATCACGTCCATGTGAGGCGCCGGTTTCTGAATGTGAAATGATAAGCGAGCGTCGGGATGTTCTCAGTTTGGAGAAAGAGAA